>NC_067169.1:63178474-64378474 GCF_903995435.1 Acomys russatus
CTTATAATGTGTTTACACTTGAGCCAGAAAGACTGAGCCGAGGTGGAATACTTTCTTGCCTGATCCTCTCAGCTTCTGTGCAGTGCTACAAGCCAGTCTTGATTTCCCAACTGATTTTCTTTGGGCAACGTTTTCCTGGTATCGACTAAGCACCAGGGTCACAAGCCACTCCCCTTGAATATTTGTGGAAAGACAGTTGAGTTGTGCCAGGCCCTGAGTTCTGGTGGTTTTGGGAATGTCTAAGACCGGAGCCAACCTCTACCCATCATGGGAGCCATTTAAAAGAGCACTGATGCACATGTGGCAAGTGCTGAACAGAGTCAAGAATGCTCTAGGGGAGGCAGGGGCTCTTTCCACCTGGGGCTCTTCATACCTGGCACTCTTCCCTCCTGGGGCTCTTCCCATCTGGAGCCATTTCTGCCTAGGGTGCTTCCCACCTGGGGCCCTTTCCACCTGGGTCCCTTTCCACCTTGGGCTCTTCACTCCTGAAGCTCTTCCCTCCTGGGGCTCTTCCCATCTGGGCCTCTTTACACCTGGGGCTCTTCACACCGGGGTCTCTTCCTCTTGGGGCTCTTCCCTCCTGGGGCCCTTTCTACCTGGGGCTCTTCCCACCTGGGGCTTTTCCCACCATGGGCCCTTTCCAACTAGGGCTCTTCCCACCTGCGGCCCTTCCCACCTGGGACCCTTCCCACATGAAGCCCTTTCCACCTGCATTGTGGGTAAAGATGCAGAGACAAAAGGGAAGGACTTTGTGCTGCTTATAATATTTGTGATGCATGAGGGCAGAAAGGGGCAGAACGTTTGTATCACACCCAGCCCAGCAGTTCACCAAAGCTGAAGGCAGAGTGTGTGATAGGAGGAAAGAAACAGCTACAGAGGGAAGGAAAAGATAGGACCAATAAGGAGAACTGAAATTGCGTTGCATAACAATAGATGATCATGCAGCAGCACCTTGCTAACTGTTCCTGCCAAAAAGCCCAATCATTTAACTTCCCCCCTGTCATAGTTAATCCAAACCTAGCTCTGAATCTGAGAGTTGATTTTTAATTTGGTGTTAGAGAATGAACATAATGTATTTGGATCAATCTGTCCTTCTCCCTCCCCTCTAACTCCACACATTACTTTTCCTACCACCACTCTCTGCCCACTGAATCTCTTCTGTGCAGCCAGTATGTGCATGGATATGGAGTCATTCACTGGGACAGACAGCCTATGAGAGAGTCTACATTGCCAGAAAATCAACCCTCTCTCTCCTTCTCCCAGTAGCCATCTGTTGTAATTGAGATTAAAGTCTTGGAGCCACTCTGTGGTGATGTGTGATTTAAGTGGCAAGAGTAGCTCTAGGTCAGTTAGTGCAAGGTGAGGCTTTGGGCCACACACATCAATCCGTCATCAGGCGAGCAGGCTCTTGCTTCAGTTCAAAAGAAGTAAAGTGCCAGAGAGCCTGAGGTGAGGGTTATCAGTTGGGTGTGCAAACAGCACAGACTGTCCTCTGACAGGCTTAGAATCCCAGCAGGTATCAGGAGTGAGGGGCTCACCGGGAGTGCATCATGGGCTCAGGAGCAAGGTTTCAGATGGCTTGAGATCACAGTGGGTGGGACAGTTATTAACATGGAACATGTCTCCAGCTCAGTCAGGGTGAACAATACCCACAGGCTACAACAGGTCAAGGCTACTTTGTCCTTCATTGTCTTCAAGATACACTTCAAAACATTGCTCAATACATAGCCCTGGCTATTAGCTGCTACTGTGGTGTGAAAGGAGTGGAGGAAGGGTGTGGACTGAAGCTGATAGTCTTAATAATACTCTTCCTTTTTTATTATAAGATGCATTTGGGACTAAGACTCTTTATAAATGTTTGATGCCACAGAAAACTTATGAACATGCAGCTATAAATCTGTGTATATATAATTTCCATTACATATAAGCCAAGCCTTGTCCTTTCTACGTGGAAATGAGCAGGTATTGAAGTTAAAGTGAACATGTCTGGGAGCTCTGGTGTATTTCATCATTTTCCCTCCATGAGCCACACTGAGATGTAACTCTGGAGCTCTCCCTGGTGGGTGAATTGAACTAGGCCTCATGCTGAAAAGGTAAACAAGTTCAAACTGACTCTAACATGCCAAGTCTCACTGAGTTATAGGTAGGTGCTTTCAGCTTGGGGCCACCTTATTGATACTGCTGCTGGAGTGGAGAAGCACATGAGAGGATACAGAGCCACCTGCTTTGAATCTTAGCACTAATGACTAGTGTGTTGAGGATGGAGAAGGAAGTTTAGAGCCCAGGGCTTCCTTTCCAGGCTCTCCAATCTAGAAGGTTTTGTAGCTGTTCTGTGGTGTGAAAGAGAGGGACAGGGCTCCTGGGCTGCAGCTGTTGACTCCTGTGCTCACAATGTCTGGGGAACTTCTCTGTGCCTCTACTTACCCTCAGCTGGTAGGGGTTGAGCATATGGAGGAGGGGAAACAGCTAAACCAGGAAATGCTGGGGAGTGTCAGCATTTGACCAATTACCTAACAATGTGAGTGTAAGTGTGCTCAGCCATTGCAGGGCTGCTCAAGGAGCTTATGGCCAAGAGCGGCCACACTCTAAGCAGTGAGCTCAACCAGTCATGCCCACAGGTGGCCTCAGGCCTCCTGGAATGCCCATGCCTTCCTAAGATGTGCTCAAGCTTACTGCTGCCCTTGGCAGTAATGTACTCTGTGAGGAAAGTTTTCTCCTCCCCAATTCTCCCCATATTCTCCAGCTGAAGACCAAATTGCTAAAACAACTTTGCAAATGCAGAGTTTACACTATGATTCTGAGACTGATGACTGCTGTCCAGGAAATTAGAGTGAACTCCAAAGTCACAATGGGAGCAGGGTGGTTGAGTAGCTATCAAAAGCCCACATGCCACCCACAATCCCCCTGGTGCCCTTGGGACCATACGCTTCAAGACCTCATCTCCAAATTCATCACATTAGAGGCAAAGGCTTCCAGTGAGTTTGGGGAGCATGCAAACACTTCTTTTATAACACTATGTTATAAACCATGTGGCCTGAGGCATGTCAGAGTACTCTTGGTTGTATCCTTTGCTTTCTTCCAATACTGCTTCATTGCCCTTCCAAAAGACATGGAGTGATTTCTGGTAGAGCTATCCATGCCCCTGAACCCTCCCACTCCCAGTCCTGTTCATACAGTAGGGAAATGTTCTTCTTGGTACAGTACCAACAAGAAAAATCACCTTTGTGGCCACAATGCTAAGGAGATGATCTCCAAACTGTACTGGCCAGCCAGTCTAGTCTAATTGTGAGCTCCAGGTGCAGTGGTAGACACTGTCTTTAAAAGTAAGATGGGGATGACATACACACAAAGACAAACCAACCAACCAAAAATGCTGTAGGTGGGAAAGGTGCGCCTATATTCATAGCCACACACGAGGGTAGCAACCATTGGACTCTGTAAGTGTAGCAAACACGGGAAGTGGTCAAATATGGGGCACCAGAGTTTATGTCAGAGTCAGTCCACTCTCTCCACATAACTGTGGGGAATGTCCTCTTCATTGGCTAGAACTGTGTAGGGGTTTGATGTTTACTACTTGTACTGTCCTTGGTTAATGCCATAGTTTGAGCAGACACCCCTGGTCCCTGATCCACTTGTAATGGTATTCTTCTTGTAGGTTTCTAGGACCCTCTGCATCCTTCTCTTTCCCCATTCTCCTATATTTTTCTTACCTAGAGTCCAGATATCCTCACATCTATCCAATCTCCTGGCAAGTGAAGACTTTCATGGGACATGCCTTTTTGGGCTAGTGCCCAATTATAAGTGAGTATATACCATGCAAGTCTATCTGCTTCTGGTTTAATTCACTCAGTATGATCCTTTCTACTTTTATCCATTTGTCCACAAATTTCTGAATTTCCTTGTTTGTAATATCTGAGTAGTATTCCATAGTGTAAATGTACCACAGTTTCTTTACCCATTCTTCAACTGAGGGGCATTTGGCCTGGTAGCCCTCAAAGAAAGAATAAGCAGGCTTCCAAAATGAGACTTGATATTCCTAGGACCGCAAAGTCAGCCTCATAGACACAAGACTTATAGTGTAATATAGTGTTTATTAAGCAAAGACATACCCTTTTTAAAAACAGATATTACTTCTCATATTAGATGCCGGTCACATAGGTTACAAAAGTGGCATAGGACCACAGAAGAGAGTAAGGCCCGAAATTTGAGCGAAAGGGCATAATAGAACAGTATTTTTCTGCATTGCAAACCTCTGTGGCATTTCTCATTTTTGCACACACACACACACAAAATAGTACACTATAATTCTGCCCATCAAAGGCAGCTTGCCCAGCAAAAGCACAGATGTATGTACATATATTTGAAGTAGTGTGGGGCAAGCAGATGAAAATGAACAATGGTTATCACACACTAATCTGGATGGAAGAGTTTCCTTTTGAAACATACTTTCCAATAAACTCATTATGATTAAGAAACAACTACAAACTAAATTCATGAGTAAAGAAAATAACCTACCCCCCCCCCCTTCATCAAGGGACCCTGTACGGCCCTTTCCCACATAGACTTTGGAGGCCTGTCTTCTGCCTCATCTTCCCCTTATGGGTGAGGATTGATGGCATTCTCTTCAATCAGAAAATATAAAGAATTTTCTTGACCAGGATGCCGAGAATGTTGCCTGTGCTCTCTCAGGTAATCAGAAGAGGCGTGCTGGAACAACAACAACA
Organism: Acomys russatus; assembly: GCF_903995435.1. NCBI lineage: Eukaryota > Metazoa > Chordata > Mammalia > Rodentia > Muridae > Acomys > Acomys russatus. The sequence goes on from NC_067169.1 coordinate 63,183,199, forward strand.
ACGAAAAAAAAAAAAAAAAAAAAAAAAAAAAGCAGGGAGAATCGTAAACTGAAATATTTTGGGATGATAGGAGTATCCCTTTATTTCAAGCCAGTAGCCACTGATAAGTGTCTTTGCATTATCAGTTTACAAGGTACTAGCAGAGGAGAGCAAGCAAGGGAGCAAGCAAGAGAGAGTGGGGGTGAGATCTTGGAAATCTAGGATTTTGTACTATTCTTTCTTCTAGATGCCTCTTGGCTTAGTGACAGTCCTGAGAACCCGTAACTTCCTTTTACTCTGCAGCATCTGTATCTGACTCTCCACTCCCCAGCTTTTGCGATGTCAGGCCTAGGCAAAGTCTCACCTTTAGCCTTGGATTTCAGTCATTTCCTCATTTACAAAGAGGAAGTAAAGGTTTCAGCTCCCACTCAGAAATGGAGGACAAGCACAAAGGCAGTGTTATAGAAATCAGTTGTAGAACTCTTTTTTGACTCTATTTTGAAATGATACAGGACCCAGTAAGTGGAACCAAATGGAGTGAATGAGAAAAATAAATGCAGGAGGAGTTGGGCTTCAAGCAGATAGCTGAAGATAGGGCAGGAGTGAGCAGAAAGGAAGGAGCCCAGTCAGAGACATATGGCCTCATGGTGAAGCTCTTTCTCTTCCTACTCTACATGTTTCCCAATGAGCTATCTGAACCCCTAGGAAAACTGCCTGGATTATCAGATCAATTTTGTGACAACTCTGATTCTTAGAGTTCCATTCAAGGATGTCATTGTCTTGGTTAAGGCCATGAAAAGGAATACTATTGGAGTCTACTTTACTAGTGAGCCCATCAGACCATTTGCCCATTTTGACCTCGGTATGAGATCATAGGGACCCAATTTCTGGTGACACTGATGGTTCACTTGGTCAAGGCACGTATATGAAAATATCACACATTTCACTTTCTAGAATTTCTAAACATTTAAAACGAAAATGCTTTTGATGTGCTGCTGATTTGCCAGATGGAATGTTTCTGCTCCTTATAGGGCTAGCTGGGACTATACATGAAAAGCTAAATCTGCTGTGTTATTTTTATCAGGGCTGGTTTTTATTCTGCAAGCATCGACCCTAAAGAGGGTCCCCAAGGTGCGTCTGCCCTGTCTAACATAAGGCAACTCCATAGATAAGTGCTAAGCATGCTCACTCAGCAATGGGAACTTTAGGGAACTTTTTCAATATGATGAGATATACCCAAGGTAGGCTCTAGACTAAATTGCAGTATTGCAAAATGTATAATCTCCATAAAGAATATGGATTCAGTGTTGAGCTTGGCACTAAAGTGAGGCATGGCTGGGTAAGACTGAAAGTCAGATTGTATTTAAGAACCATTTATGCAGCTCTGTTATACAAGGACCTTTGTAGTTGTTACTACTGCAATAAAACCCAGTGGTTTTACTCAGCAGTGAGCTCTACCATCACATGTGTAACATCCTTCACGTTGATAATGCTTTCACCTCTGCATTTTAAATACAGAGCATATTGCTGGGGCATTCCGCTCATAAAGAAGAGTCTCAGATCCAAGAGAAAAAAGCTATAGGGCATTTCAACTCTATCATGCTGATTCCCTCCTAGACTGTTGAGACACAAGTTGACCTATACTAAACGATGATGCTCTGTAATGTGGCCCATGACACTATTCCATAGCTGCATGAAATTTTCTGAGTCCCTCAGGCCAGGTATTTTTGATTTACGACTTTCAGATGATGGGAGAAGCACCTACATGTGATGATATTGGTGGGTCTTGTGGCCTTGCCGATGAGTACTGTGATGCTGCTGGTGGGTAACCTGCTGTTGCCAATGGGCGATGTGACACTGTCAGTGGCTGAAGTGGTTCTGTCATTATTTAACGTGACCTTGTTGATGGGTAAGGCAGAAGTGGTGGAGTACAATCAACTTGATCCTCCCAATGTCTGTAAGAAATTTGGAGCTGTTACACAGGTCAAAGAATGATGGCTCATGTGGAGTTCTCCATGTTACATGTGGAAGCTGATCCAGGTTTATATGTTATTGGCTGCTCACAGCATGTAGTAAACATCTTACATCTACCCCTGTTTTCATGGCCAAATCCTTCTTTCCAGAGAAGTTAAAGAATGGACATAAAACTCCAAGTTAGTTATGGTCAATAAACACTCCTCTAACAACACACTGTGCTAAGAGTCTGAACTTGAGGAATAAAGCCAATGATTTCAAGGGTTATATGGGAAATCTTTACATTTGAGACTGTCTTGTCTAAGCCTTCTGTGTAGAAGATCTTCCATTGTATCAATAGATGCTGAGATAGGCACTATACAGGCAGGAACAAGGGAAAAAGCAATGGCCTCCACCCTTCTCCCCAGTCAGTCTGTCTCTTACCTATATGTCTGATTTTGTGCATGCTCAGAATTCTCATTTCCATAAAAATTAATGGGGCCTCTCCCCAGGTCATTAATAACAGTCACCATCTGCACAAAACCACTAGCGTTACTGTAAAAAAAAAAATACAAGAGTGCCATACATGAACTTATTGACATCTTAGGCTCTGGCTGTTCCTGTACCTGCTCTTGTGGTCGATAGTACCGATTCTCTTCTCCTCATCCAGTCTGTGGAGGTTTATACAAGTCGCGAAGCATCTCAATACGCTAGGCCAACTCATATATACATTGTTCTTCTTCTCTGTCCTGCAGGTATTGATGTGTCAAAAATAAACATAAAATTAACTTTTTTATAGACACTTGAAAGGCTTTATTTCAGCCGACTGGGACTTAAGCGTAGCACAAAGAATTGAGAACAAGAAGCTTTTAAAGGCAGAAAACAAAAACAAACAAACAAACAACAACAACAAAACCCACAGCCTACAGCTGCAAGGTGGAGCTAAGATAAGCAGTTAGCTTGAGTTGAGGGTTGCATAAGCAGGCAGTTTAACAGAATCCAAGATGAGTTAGTTGGGGCATCTTGACCTTTGGTTCCTAGAGTAGGATTGGGTAATTTATAAAAATAACTTGATGTCTGAAAAAACACCCCCCAGAAATTAACTTTACATTTAAATGAAACCCAAACTAATGGAAGTCTGGTCTCTATATGCATACTGGCCTATGGGGACTACAGACTGCTTTGGTAGCACACTAGCCACAGATATGCCTCTGAGTCACAGACTTCTGAACATCCAAAACACCTGCACAAGCAACTGTATATCATTGAGCCGGTATCAAGGTCTGCCTAACATAGATATGTTTAATTCTCTAGAACAACTCAACTGCTGCCTATCGGGTAGGCTGATCTGAATAAACAAAGCCAATCAGACTTCCTACACAAATGAAATATCCTTTCAGTTATAACTTAAAATGGGCTTTCCATACCTCTTCTTCAGTATTTGTATCTTGAAAAGATTTGGTTATGGTCAAATCAGGGACCTGTGTCCTTATTCGTGGGGTGTCGAGTAGGGAAAACCTTTCCCCCAAAAGTGGACACTGGAATTGAAAAGATCTCCTTGGCTGCATTTGTAAGGAACAAAATTACTTGCTCTTAGTTCATGCCTTTCCTTAATACACTAAACACAAGTGAACATGGATAAGGAGTACTCAGCCTGCCCACAGGGAACCTTAGATATCTAGAAGCTAAGATCTGACTGGATTCTTCTTAGCTCCTGTACACAGCCGTATTGAAGACCCAATACTGATTCGTTTAAGAATTGAAGACTACGTCTACACTGAGAGTTTAATTATTCATATAAATTTCCTTCTAAATAGTTCGAGAAAATTTCACGGCACTCCAAGGATCCATGTCAGGCAAGAAGGCCTTTCAAAATCACATCCTTGTATAACAGGATGAGAACAAAAGGGGTGTGTTTTGCTTAGAGAACATCCAACCTGCTTGCTTTTAAGTGTTTAATAGGTTTTCTTGTTTGTCTGAAAAGCTAGGGCATTAGAAACAGTGATAAATGTTTTTGAAAAGTAAAGATCTTGCTTTCTATAAAGTAAACCTGAACAAACAAGGTGAATTTAAGCTTAACATTGTCAGAGGTTTAAAAAAAAAACATGCATTGAAAGACTTTGAGATGTACCTCAGTTACTCCAGAGGCTGAGTGATCTATGTGCACTATGGGTTTCATCACTTCTTCTGGGTGCACATGCTGTGTTGTTCTGTTTGGGACTGTTGGGGCTGTCTCTGTTACCATTGGTCCTTGTCCTTGGTCCCAATAATTTCTATGGTCTTATCATTTTTCTTGTCTTCAATGTCTTCTATTATTTTACAGTAATCTTTATCTGATGAAGACCTAGGAAGTACTGTAGTTTCGTCGGTAATATGTTCCTTAAAACTGGAGGTCTTTGCCTCTTCTAATGGTTTCTTCTCATCCCCATCATGGCCTTCTTCTTCTTCTGAGGAGCCTTCTTCTTCCTGGCTATCATTTAAAGGAAACTCTGAAGGCACTTCTAACTCTATATCCACAGGCTCTAGCATGTTGTTTGAATCTGTCATAGATTCCTGTCCAAAACCTGAGGAAGGAATCACAGAGGAGATTGTGACTAAAACAATAAAATGTGCCATCATTATAAAACAGGACATTGGGTTTAATTTCATGTTTAAGGATGAGATATGCTTGGAGAGATGGCTCAGAAGATAAGAGCGCTGTCTGCTCCTCCAGAGGTCCTGAGTTCAATTCCCAGCAACCTTATGGTGGCTCACACCCATCTGTCCTCTAATCTGAAGCCCTCTTCTGGGATGCAGGCATACATGCAGATAGAGCACTCATACATAAACTAAATAAACACAAATCTCTTTAAAAAGAATGAGATGTTCCAGCTACTAGGAATCATTTAGAGAACAGTGTTTTTAAAATTCATTCATATTTGAAATTTAAGGACAAGTATATCTGAATTTCTCTCTGCCCACCTCCCATTTTATACTGGTACTCAAATCCAGCCCAGTTAATAGTAACCTTTCATGGCAACATCATTTGGGCTCTATCTCATGATGTTGGGTGTCCTCCAAATAGTAAAGCTGAAATAAGTTACAATGACTCTAAGTCTCACAGCCAGGGATATACCCAAGCAAACAGGAAGTTCCACACAAAACCACTGTGAAAATGTTTGTAGCAACATTATTAATAATTATCAAAAACTTGAAAGCAATCCAGATGTCCTTCTGCTGATGGAGGGATTAAAATTGGCAATACAGTCATAATGTGGAATAAATGAAATCGATTCATTGTTTTCTGTGACATGAAATTTGCTATCTGTACATGTCCAAGAAAAGAAGACAGATGGAAAAGACTCACATTGGTAACAAGAATGAAACCCATGTTGTTTTGATTATGTAATGTGTGACATTAAGGGCATTATAATAAAATGGCTAGAATTTTTTGATTTTGGCCATTAAATTGTTTTATTTTTTGTGACATTATCCATGAATCCCAGGATGGCCTTGAACTCATTGCATAGATAATTGCCATGAACCCCTGATCCGTCTGCCTCTGCCTCCTGAGTACTGCATTGAAAATTTCCTCTAAGTCCAACATTATTTCAAAATGAAAAAAAAAATCACAAAATATAAGAATCAGGATCAGGCAGAGTGACAACCCAATTGCTCCATGCAGCTTCAGGATGCACACTTCACCAGAATGCTATGGATACAAGTAAATTGCACTTCCATCTCAGTTATTTTTAGATTTTTCCACTTTAGTCATTTTGGAAAAGTCTAGTTTCCTGACAGTTTTAGCGCTCAAAGCTTTGACTATACTTTTCTACTATCAATCACTTCCAAATCACTTTTGCATGTTAACAGTATACTTGCAATTTTCTGGTTCCAAGTGAAAAAATAAATATCAGTAAGCCAAAGCAAGCACTCCAGACACTGCTAAATTCCAACGTTTGTTGCTGGTTATCTGGCTTTGCTCCTCTGACTTGAAAGTATAGCTTTTGGATCTTATAAGGATTTCTCCACAGATGGTTAAACAGAAATGAATATAATTCCACAGACCAACCCTACCAGGTAACTCCATATAAGTAGCTTAAGTGAAATCACTGTTCATGTAAATGTTAGAAATAGTCACACACACAAACGCACTCACACACGCACGCACACACACACACACACACACACACACCCACACACACACATAAATACACACACATCCCTTTTTGCTGTTTTCAAATAACAAATTGGTATAGAGATCTGAAACTTACAAAAATAATGGAAGTGGTGCTACTAAAACTATTTAAAAGTTAAACTTACATTTGAAACTGGGGAAAAAAGAAAGATTAACCATATTAAGTGAAAATGTCACAATATAAGTTATCTGCAATAAGATTCATGTCTCAGGTGTTACAGTTTTTATATAATTGTATAATTAGGACTTTGTTACAGAAACACAGAAACGGAGCAGCAGTATTTTGGAGGGATTAACCACCTTTACGGCTACTTCCATTACATTTTCCTAGCAATGCACATGCCTATAATTCTGTCATCCCAGCACACAGGTGTGGAGGTAAAAGGCCTGCTCTGACTTCTAGGACAGGGTGAACTATACATCAAGAATCTGCCTCAAAACATCAACAAAACTAACAACAAAAACATGTTGTTGCAGTAAGATACGCTGTGTGGACATAAACAATAAAATGTTATTTATTCAAAGACAGGTCTATCACAATGTTTGCAGTATCAAAATCAAAAGCAAGTGAATAATACAAATTCAACAGAAAAGAGGAGAGTCTGTACATTTCTAACTGGGACATCTAAAATGTGTAAGATCAGTGATTGCTTGAATCCGTGAGAAGATATTTACTTGTATTTCTCTGAATCATCATATCAAAGATTTACCAAAAATGAGCAAAGTTGGACATGATACCTGTGGCTTCACAGTATTATAAACAGAACACTATTATAAAGCCCCTAACCACCTTGAAGGTTATCTGATTTATTTCATCCACTACCAAATAGCTCGTTGTACCTACTTGACACCAGTGGTATAAAATCCATGGAAGAATGGTTTTCCCTAGTATTTGGGCTCTTGCTTGTAGTTGCACTTATGCTTGTGCTTGCGCTGGACTGAGGCGATGTCGGGATATGAATTAATTCAAGTGGTATTGGCCGAAGGGCTGGTTGAGTATTTTCAATCGCAAACTGAGTTTCCAAAAGAAGATAATATATTTCAATAGTGAGATAGAATAAGACAAAATAATAGGAAACACAGTCAGAACCCCAATTATTTTAAACATAATTTATAACATACTTCAAGCAATTGAAAAGCCAATGCCATATATATATATTGAGGCTTTCTGCACTGATGTCCAGCCACTGAAAGCAAAAATGATATGCCCTTCAAAGTGGGAGAGACATGCAGCATACTCACCGAATTGGGTGGCATACAAAGGATGGAAATGGTTCCCACAAGATAGTACTCTTGCTCCCATAACAACCTTGGAGCTGATGAGCAAATGTTTCTGCTGTTAGGACCATAGTTCCCCCAAACCATAAATGACTCTAAAGATGACACAATGGCAATTAAATTAAAAGGTATACTGGATAAACAAGGAGGCAGATAACTGAAACATCACAATGCTGTTTTTCACCCTGATGACATTTTTCAAGATTCTGAGCCCTGGTTTTTTCGTGTCTTTTTCCTTTACATCCAAGTTCTACAGATTCCCCACAGGTTCATCAACAAAATATGAAAACCAAATGTAAATATGTGCTGAGGTCAGTCTTTGTTGTTGCTGAATAGATTGTTGTGGAAGTCTCTAAAAGAAGTGTGTGTGTGTGTGTGTGGTGTGTGTGTGTGTGTGTGTGTGTGCGTGTGTGTGAATGTACTCGCATCTGTCCAAATTTATTAAAGACACTTCACCTTTAATTCCCCAGAAACATGAGAAATATTTTAAATAGCACTTGAGTACCTGAAGCACAAACTATAGCTTACCTCTGATTATTTTGGATAATGTATGGCTCTGTAGCAGTTAACTTTTTAATGTCAATTTCTCTGCTTGCACATCCGTAACCCTCAAAAATTAAACATCAGACCCCATAGCATACATGATAGAAATGTGGAAATAGCATAGCTTTTACCTCGTGAAAATGTTAGCGAGATGACTCCTTTCCCCAGGCCAGTGTACAGAACTCTAGTGTCTATATTTTATATATTAGTTTTTGATAGGATGCTAGAATTCTAGACACCTAAGTGTCTATATTTCATATGTTGGTCCTTGATAAGATGCTAGAATTCTAGAACACCCACCCTACCAGCTAATTCAATCTGTTGTATGATTTACAAACTACAAAATTCATTTGTAACTATGCATGTTCGTGGAGTTGCCTTTAATCTTGGCAGTGCATTAACTTTTTTTTAAATTAAGTTTTTATAATATTTTGCTTTCTAAGATGAGACAGCCATTTACCAATGCAATCTACCATATTTCTAATAGGCATAGCCATAAATTGTGAGTATATGGATATCAGATATTTTGTAAATAACAATAATACAAAACATGTATCTTAGTGATCAGGGAATACATCACACATGATCATCACGTAGATATCATGGGATGGATTGCTTACCATCATCATATTCCTACAGGTACAAGATGAATTTCACATAGGCATATGTTTCTGTCTCTTCATAATTGCCTCTGTCAGCATCTCTTGGCTGGATATAGCGACACGGATTTCCATTTCTTACACAACAGTAAAATTCAATGAGACTTCCCACTAAAGGGAGCAAGAACTAAAATTATGTAGTCTGGCAGATTATTTCAGACAATGAAAGTCTTCCTTAGTTAAAAGCACATTTTAAAGAACACAACTTTCTTCCCATGAACACTGGAACTCACAGAGCTATCATTGTTGTATCTGTAGACTTGTATACTGGTATTTATATAGCACTACTAAAATTAGAGCATTCTGCTGTAATTAGGGTTTAGGATAAAGAAAAAGACAGGGTGGGGGATGATTTTTCCATAAAATAATTTTCTTGATTCTTTTATAATTTCATATATGCATGTGATATATTTGATCAAGTTTATGTCCCACTCCTCCGAACTCCTCCCAGAGCCAGTGTTACATCTACTCATAACCCTTGGGGGACAAAAGACCTTTTCATGGAGTCACCTAGGACCATTGAAAAACACAGATACTTACATTAGGATTCACATAAGTAGAAAAATTGTTTATGAAGTACTGGTGAAAATAATGTTATGGTCTGAGGTTACCACTGCATGAGGAATTGTATTACAGGGTCACAGCATTAGAAAGATTGAGAAGCACTGGGATAGAGCATGCTCAGCCAGTCAGGGACCATGTCATTGAAGAAAACCCACTCACCTTCCCCCAGTATCCATCAAATGTCACTAGCTCCTTTGCGGAGAGTGAGGGCCCATGAACTACTCACTCCCCCAGAGGAGATAGTTTTTTTAATGTAAGAAATGTTGAGATTGAAATTATAGGCTATTCCCTGATGACTAAAGAGGTTGAGCATTTCTTTAAGTGTTTCTCAGCCATTTGATATTCCTCTGTTGAGAATTCTCTGTTTAGTTCCAAGCCCCATTTCTCAATTGGGTTATTTGGTTTGGTGGTGTTAATTTCTTGAGTTCTTTATATATTTTGGATATTAGACCTTTGTCAGGTGTAGGGTTGGTGAAGATCTTTTCCCAGTCTGTAGGCTGTCGCTTTGTTCTCTTGACAGTGTTGCCTGCCTTACAGAAGCTGCTCAGCCTCATGGGTCCCATTTGTTAATGGTTGACATTAAGGCCTCGGCCTTTGGTGTTCTGTTCAGGAAGTTGTCTCCTGTGCCAATATGTTCCAGGCTCTTCCCCACTTTATCTTCTGAGTGACTTAGTGTTTCTGGTTTTATGTTGAGATCTTTAATCCACTGGATTTGAGTTTTGTGCAAGGTGACAAATACGGGTCCAGTTGCATATTTTTACACATAGACCTCCCGAAAGTTGTGGATAAATGGATTGAGCTAGAAATGATCATAATGAGTGAGTTAACCCAGAAGCAGAAAGACTCAAATGGTATATACTCACTTATATCTGCATACTAGCCCAAGGGGCATGTCCCACGAAAGCCTTCACTTACAGGAAACTGGGATAGAGGGGAGGACATCCTATTGGGACTCTAAATGAGAGAAGCATGGGAGAATAGCAAAGTAGAGGGTCCTGAGGGTCCTAGAATCCTACAAGTAGAACATTATGATAGGCAGATTTGGGCCCAGGGGTCCCGCTCAAACTAAGGCACCCAGCCAGGACAATATAGGCAGTAAACTTTAAAACCCCTACCCAGATCTAGCCAATGGTCAGAACATTCTCCACACTTGAGTGGAGAGTGGGATATGACTTTCTCACGTACTCTGGTGCCTCACATTTGACCACGTCCCCTGGAGGGGGAGACCTGGTGGCACTCAGAGGAAGGACAGCAGGTTACTAAGAGAGACTTGATACCCTATGAGCATATACAGGGGGAGGTAGTAATCCCCCTCAGGAACAGTCATAGGGGAGGGGAATAATGGAAAAATGGGAGGGAGGGAAGAATGGGAGGATACAAGGGATGGGATAACCATTGAGATGTAACAAGAATAAATTAATAAAAAAATTTAAAAAAAGAAATTATAGTCTACAAACTTAGATGAATATATGATCATCAGCTACATTACCTGATATTTTGACAACAATTGGCAAGGGGTAAGAGGAGGCGAAGGAGAAGAACACGCTTGTGAAAATTCAACTGAGTGTGTACTGGTTCACTCACAACCCAAAATTAAATTGAAAACCAAAACAACGCATGTTTCGAAGACCCGCGCGTGCCACTAAAGGGAAGATCAAGTTTAATCTTCTTAGAGAGTCCCATCCTTTTTTGATCATGAATAAAACTATAAGAAAGTCGTTCCTACAAGAGCTTCCAATCGAGGCGGAGAGAGGGGGAGGAGGGCGCGAGAGAGGGGTGAGAGAGGATGGACGAGGGAGGAGGGAGAGAAGGAGAGGGGGAGAGAGGAGACGAGAGAGAGCGAGAGCGAGAGCGGAGGAGGAGGAGAGGAGAGGAGGAGAGAGAGAGAGAGAGAGAGAGAGAGAGAGAGAGAGCAGTTTTTGTTTTCTATGCTAATACTATTTGTCTGCCCTGTGAATTTAGCTCTGCCCTTGCCCACTTGTGGCTATAGGTACTGTGCTTCAAGCAACTTGCAATGCCCTCTAGTAACCACTCCATTCTACAGCCCATTCTGGCCACAGTTTTCCTGTGCATTATCTACCTCAAACAGTTGAAGCCTTTCCTATCCATCTCAGAGACCACCAATGCTGTAATAAATACTATGTATTGTTTCCAGAATTTGTTTTTATTGATTTAACTCTGAAACCAATGGAGAAGATGATGATATATGGGTATAGCTGTACACCAATGAGTTTTATGAGGCTAAAAGGAAATAACCCATAAACAAGAAACCATAATGACCCATTTCTCCAGAATCTGGAAGAACTTACTGGACAGTGGCCAAGAAGAGTTACCTCATTCTCTGATATAAAAACAACTATTCCGTCTATGTTCATGACAATTGAAATATTTTCAAATTGCTAACAAAGACAGTATAATAGCATAATTAAATAATGGAACAATAATAAAGTGAAAGATTTAGTTCTAAGTGCATAAATAATTATAATAGAACATTGAAATGTTTTCCATTTCTTACATATCATTAAGGTTGGCACATATTCTTCCACCTATACAGAATCTACTTAACCTTAAACATGAGATATTTATCACGTGATGTGTCACTAAGACAAACAAATTTCAGTGTGCACCCAATTATCACTGAACATCATAATTTTCAGACTTGAAAAGTGCACTTAATATATGAACACAGATAACATGGATTTTTGAAGTTTGGTCTGATCTGAGATATGAAATATAAGCAAAAGGTGTCCAAACAAAATTATCATAGAAATATCAATATGAGGGCTGAGAGTGTAGCTCAGTGGTAGGTCATTTCTCTAGTATATGTGAGGCCCTGAGTTCCATCTTTAGCCTATAAGGAAAAGAAAACATCAACTTCTAAGTTAAATTACATGGTAAGACAAAACCAGAGAGCTTTGGCATGTGGCTTTGTTGGTAGAGTGCTTGTCAGGTGCAAAAGGACCTGGAAGTTCCAGGAGATGAACAAACAACAGCAACAGCAACAACAAAACGAACAAACAAACAAAGAAACAAACACAAACTAAAGTAAGCAAAAAGCTAAGAAATGAAAAGACTCTGATTGCAAGTTTCAGGAAGATTTTGAGGGAATGTCACTGAAAGGTTAAAATGAAGATGTGAGAAACTTTATGACTAGTCCTCAAAATATTAGAGGATACCATAGACTCTAATGGTTCTTCTTCTGGATATACATGAGAAAAAAAGCAGAGCCTCAAATAACTGTGTTCATCCATGTTCTTGGCAGCATTATTCGCAATAGAAAAAAGGTGGAGACGATCTACTATTGTTTGGATATGGCCAGTCCTCCAAGCATTCACGCATTGAAAGCTTGGCCCCATTGCATACTGTGAGAGGTGGTAGGGTCTGTCAGAGGAGAAGCCTAGTGGGAGGTCACTAGGGTTGCTGCTTACCACTCTTTGGCTTTCTGTCTTACAGTATGGTTGTTTTCTCACTTGCTACCTCCACTGTAAATCCAGCTCCATCATGAAGCCATCTCATAAGTGATGCAACCAAGTGGTCATCCAAGAAGGACACAGAATTTTGAACTTGCACTAAACGAACCTCATTTCTTAGAAGGTACCTATACTCATCACTATACCACCAATGCCACATCAAGCTTTTTGTCTTTGTAGAATACACAAACTTAGCTGTTTTATTTACCACAGAGAAGGCTTAACATTATTCCAAGCAACTGACAGACAAAAGGCTCTGCAAAATGTACCGTAACATGTAGGTAAATCTTACTCAGTCTTGACAGAGAATTCTGTCACCAGTGACAACATTGGTGGACCACATAAATATTTTGGTGAGTGAAATAAGCCACTCCAGAAAAGAAGCATGTTTTATTTTATGACATATATAAAATAAATAATTTGTAAAGAGAAAGAACATAAATGAAGAGCAAAACATAAATATACTAAAGACTTTTTTAAAAGAAAGTAATAATCAGTTTTTTGAAAAAGGGAAGTACTGGCGATAAGCCCATGATTAAGTGAATCGCGTGATGAAAACCACAATCTTTTAAAAAAAAACATGTTTATTTTATGTGTATGAGTGGTTTTTGTTCCTGCGTACATGTCTGTCCGACCCCCTGGAACTGGAGATACAGACAGGTCTGAGCTGTTGCATGAGTGCTGTTAATTAATCCCAGATCCTCTGCAGGAGCAGCAGTGCTCCATTTTTTTTTCTGAGACAGAGTTTCTCTGTGTAGCCTTGGCTGTCCTGAAATCACTTTGTAGACCATGCTGGCCTCAAACTCACAGTGATCCACCTGCCTCTGCCTCCCTGGTGCTGGGATTAAAGGCATACCCCACCACACCCAACTAGCAGCCAGTACTCTTAACTGATGATCAACAAACAACTTTAAGAACAAAAGGTAGACATCGTTATAGAATCTTCAGCCATAATAAATATGACTTGAGAAAGTTATCATCAATTTTATGCCAGTAAAATTGAAATTGATCTGATAAATAAGTTCTTGGGAAATAGTTTACCGAAGATGACTCATGAAAGTAGAAATTTTGGATCATACCCACTAAAGAACTGAATCATTCGTTTCAAATGTCCACTTATTACATGCTGTGGTTTCAAACTGGTTTGAGCGAATCCTCACCCAAAGGTTCACACACATGGAGATTTTTGGAGTACATAAATAGCAACTGACCAGCTCCCAGAATCATTATGTGTTAATCCATCCAGAATTCGTCAGATGCTATGCAACTGCTGTGACTGAGATATACCCTCAGCCTCAACTGAAATTAAAAACAAAAAAAACAAAAAGAAAAAGAAAAAAACCCTCCACCTTCTTTTTGTGGGTGAAAATAATGACCCAGGCTGTACAGCATTTCAGAGGCTTTAATTTTTTTTTTTTTTAATTTTTTCTGCTTAAAGTCAGCTATGCTCATACTTACAGATTGTTTGTGGCATGAAATTCTTCTCTAAGAAAAGGTTTTCCAGGGAAGTTATTCACACATGACAGAAGCTAAAAGGGGGCAGAGGAGGCATCTCCCCCCTCAACTTGTGCCTATAAACATCCCTGTAGTGTATAGTTACCTTCTATAATAGTTCAAATATGCATTGGGTTTTTATAATACTTATTGAAAGATTTCAAATGATACATTTTGAGGATTCTACACAGCAAAAATTTCAATATATGATACCTACCAATCTTTTTTTTTTTTAAATAAAAATGCTTAAAAAGATGAAAGATGTCCCTATGTGGCTTAGGTTTTCATCTAAGAATGTGTATTGTTGTATTACTTGAAGGCCTATGGGCTTCCAGCTTTTCTTTGAGATGTGCTGTAGTGTAACTTGTATTATATGCAATCTACATGTAAAGTACGCAACAAGAGCACCCTTACCTTAAGAGCCATTTTATGGTACTCTTCGTAGGTATTGAAGACACAAATGTCACTTTCGTCAAAATTGGTTCTTACAATTGATATTCCTTTTCAGAAAAGAAATGAGAGATTTTATATTAAGATAGTGAGCAGTCAATATTATAGTTCTCAAACTTATAAATTAGAAAAAAATATTAAAACAGAACTTTGGGAAGTTGATGCTCTACTTTCACTTTTATGTGCGTTCTGAGGATTGAACTCAGGTCATCAGGCTTGCATGCCATGTGCATTTAACCACTGAGCTATCTTACCAAGGCAAAGTTATAATTAGTATCATAGAGAAGACTTAAACTGTGAAATACCAATTCCGATTTAAAATGATGGCATTGAAAAATCACCCATCCAGCCGGGCGTGGTGGCGCACGCCTTTAATCCCTGCACTCGGGAGGCAGAGGTAGGCGGATCGCTGTGAGTTCGAGGCCAGCCTGGTCTACAAAGTGAGTCCAAGGATGGCCAAGGCTACACAGAGAAACCCTGTCTCGAAAAAAAAAAAAAAAAAAAAAAACAACACCCAACCTTGTGCAATATTCCATTTGGTTCTATCAAAACTCAGGATCTACATGAGGCCAGACAAGGTTAACAACTCTACATAGATCCATACTACCAGTCCTTAACTAAAAGCTGGAATCTACTCCTCATTTCTGGACAAAGTCCTTTCACTGGGGGTGAGGGGGGATCTTCAGGCCATTCCCAGGTCTGTTCAGTGAACACCACACCTCAGCTTCTCCTCTGTTCCTCTTCACAGCCATATCACCCCTTCTCCTTGGCCTGAGTCAGTAAAGAATTTCAGTAACACAGCTTCTCACCTCAATGTTTTATGTCAATTAGAATTAGTTCCTCTACTCACAAGAGAAAGAAAGAGTCAGGGTGTACAACCTTTGGGTAGGGGGATACTGATTTTAAGTCAAGAGTCTCATAGCAGGGGCCCAAAGTGCATTCAAGTGCCTTCACTAAAAAGGCAATGAGAATAGAGTGTGTTGCACTGGTGTGGTAGGATGGAGAGTGTAGCAGCTATAGCCTTGCTGAAGAGGATTGAAGAAGGAATGCAAGGTGATGGAGTGGACCCAGGTCCTAGGAAGTATTTAAGAATGGTTAGCCACAAAGAGGGCATAGAAATAGGGAAAGTTGTAGAGGAGTAATGTAGTCAAGAAAACAGTTGCTTCATCTAAGATTAGGAGAGTGTAATTATATGTTTATGGACATAAATCCATCACATGTCCTTAGCTACATGTGTCCCATGATATAAGCATTGTCTTACAGGTCCACATAAATGGACATTATGATTGTCCATTTATGTTTCTAGTAAGTTCCACTGCTGCACAAGCTTTCAGGGATATATTTTTTTTTTTTTTTTGCATTGTTCAGGCTCCACCCCTCAAAGAAAGCCTTGGAAGTAGAGAGAAACAAATTGCATGACCGAAGTCTCCTCCAACTAATACTCTGTCCTCTAAGCCACTCAAAGCATGGTAAGGGTTGTGATGGTCTCAAGTCAGCAATGGTACAAGGAAGAAATGAGCCAAAGTCAAACCTCGATCAGCAAGAGCAGAGTTATTAGCTGTCTGATGTCTTACAGGCCTTGCCATGGCTCTCGTGGATCCGTATCTGAGCTTGTCCTCCAATTTTTTAACTCTATTCAGCAAATTGTGAAACTCTTCATGTGTTGGACTCTGGCATGGATTAAAGGCACATTTAATTAACAGAGAAGTAAAGAGTGAGCTTTATGAATGGTAGGCATGAGGCTAATTATTCACATGTGACCCAATAGGATGACTAAGATGAGAGAAAGACAGGCTTTTTCATTAATTAAACATCCAGTGCCTCCACTATGCACAATAAATACTGTGGCAGGATATGTCAGAAAATGGCCTTAATCCCAATAGTCAGGTGGGAAGGCAGAAAGGTTGTGGGTTTGAGGCAAGTCAAGCTAAATACCATGAACTAGTCTCTAAAATAAATAATAAACAAACAAGCACACCAATAAATTCTATTCCTATTAAAACAATGAAATGAAAGTCAATGTTATAACCCGTTGACTATGAGACTCTTTGCCAACTGCATTATGAATTTCTACCTCCTCAGTTTTCTTGCTGATTTCTCTCCATTTTTGAATCAGGTAAAAGTAGAATATAATACCAAAGAAGACCAATATTTTACCAAGCAATCATCTTTCTACAATCTGTAGCATCTATCTGTGCTGCATTTATCACGTATCTACTTTCTACCTTCGATTTATCCTGTCTTCTCTCATCTACAGTCTATCTTTTATATTTCATCTCTCCACCAGCTGCCATCCATCTTTCCATCATCTATTGTCTATCATTTATTTTCTACATGTCATTATCTGTATTCTATCATCTACTGTATCTCTAGCTTTAATCTTCTACCTCTTATTAACTACTTCTCTATTTGCTATCAAATCTTTCTAATCTCTATCATCTGTCTACATGTATCCATCCTTTATTTCCTATCAACTATGTATGTATTCATCAAGCATATACCTATAATTTACCAATACAATACCTACCTTCTATATATCATCTGTCAACCATGTATCACTGTATTTTCTATCAATAATCTATCCCATGCTTAACTAACCTATATATACCTTTCAGCTATTATCATCTATCAACAATCTATCATCTATCTTTCCTATGTTTACATTCTATTTCTCTTTGATACCCTGCTATCCTGTGCCTAATTTACACCTATCTATGATTGATGATTTACCTATACTGTATCCCTATCAGATCTATTATTTCATCTATCATCAATATTCTACCTCTTCTATGTCTACATTCCATCTAGTGTCTTGCATTTATCCACTGTTTATGTTCTACTGATCTTGTATCTGTCACACATCTGTCTATCACCTACCATCTATATACCGTGTGTCTATCTTCCAAATTTCTATACTTTATTATCTAGCCATCCCGTGTTTGTATTGAATCTATCTATCATCTATCCTGTAGCTGGGCTGTGTCAATCTATCTACCTACACACCTACCCTGTGTTTGTATTTGCATCTAGCCTTTAGTTACTATGTGTCTATCTTCCATCAATGGATCACCTATACTGCAGCTATTCTGATTCTATCTTCCATTTATGGATCATCAATCCTATAGCTATTCTGTTGCCTTGTTCCATATATCAAAATCATCTATCAGTCTTCTATCTTCTATATACCCTGTGCTTATACCATATTTCCTCTACCTATATTGTGTCTTTATAATATTCTTGTATTATTTTTCATCTTACTGTCCTGTATATCTCTATCCACATATCACAATCCTCTAACCATCCCATGCCCATCTGCCATCTATCCTTTAAGCTATCTTGTGTATGTATACCATCCAAATATCATTTATCATTAGCTACTTTTTATCTCTCATCCACCTATCTCTCATGTATCTAACTTCCATCAAATTATCATCTTTCCTTTACTTATCCTTTGATTATCTTCTATCTATCTGTCTTCTATCCTCTAGTTACTCTGTGTCTGTTAACCATTCATGTATCCGTATCCCATAACTACCCTGAATTTCTCTTCTACCTCACATCTAATTTGTAGCTATTGTATATCTATTTTCCATCTTTTTATCATATTTAATATTCTTAGCCATTATCTATCTTCCATATATGAATTCTATCCTCTAGCTAGTCTGTGGTTGTCTTCAACCTGTCTATACATTATCCTCTAGGTATCCTGTGCCTGTCATCCGTCCATCCATCTATCATCCAGCCATCCTGTGCCTGTTACCCATCTAATTATCCATCATCTACCTTCTAGACATCCTATGTCTCTATAGTATTGATGTATCATTTGTCCTCTAGCTACCCTAAGTCTCTGTGATCTATCTACCATCAATCCTCAAGCTTTCCTGAGCTATCTATCTATCTATCTATCTATCTGTCTGTCTGTCTGTCTATCTATCTATCTATCTATCTATCTATCATCTATCTTTCTATCTACTATTGTCTAGCTACCCTGTGCCTGTTACCCATCTATTTATCCATCATCTATCTTTTAGCTGTTCTGTGTCTCTATCCTATTAATGTATCACTTGGCTTCTAGCTACCCTAAGTCTCTGTGATCTATCTATCATCTATCCTATAGCTTTCCTGTGTCTGTCATCTGTCTGTCTATCTATCTATCTATCTATCTATCTATCTATCTATCTATCTATCTACCTATCTTCTATTTTCTCACTATCCTGTGCCTGTTACCCATATATTTATCCATCATATATCTTCTAGCTGTCCTGTGTCTCTATACTAATGATGTATCATTTGTCTTCTAGCTACCCCAAATATCTGTGATCTACCTTTCTATCATGAATCCTCTAAGTTTCCTATAGGATAGTGGTCCTATCATCTATCCTTTATTTTTCTCCATATATTTATCATCTATTCTCTATATATTGTATATTCACCTTTCACTGTGCTCTCTCTCTCTCTCTCTCTCTCTCTCTCTCTCTCTCTCTCTCTCTCTCTCTCTCTCTCTCTCTCTCTCTCTCTCTCTCTCTCTCTCTCTCTCCTATCCTTTACATATGCTGTGTCTATCATCTAACCTCTTTAGATTAATTTATTTCATATATCTCCTCTATCGAATATCTGGATAACATTCATTTATCTTCTTTCTTTTATACCTCCATTGTTAAATGTATTATATTTCTTTTATCTAGTTCTTCATCCTCTGTGTCATGTACTTTACCATCTATTATTTATAATCTATCATCTTTCGTATAGTAATGACCTATAATTTATCACATAGCATTCACCATCCTTCACGTATTTTTCATAGTGTATAACTCCTGTGATAAAACTTGTTACTTAAAAATACAGCCAGTCTGGCCCTTTTGTCCAATATATTCCATGAGATTGTTAACTGTGGTATAAATAGTATTACTCAAGAACAGGAAAGACATTTCATAAGCATCAAGTTAGAAAATTAAGCATAAATAAGGTATATTATATACTTAACTACATAACTTTAGACTAGACCAAAAACTTACATAACTGAAATATGAAATTCTGAAATCCACAGTTTACAGTTGGTGAGTTCCCTATCCCTATATGAATGTTTGGTACAAGAGTAGAAAAAAAACTTAATATTTTGCCCTTACAACAGAGCTCCAACTGAGTCAATATTACCTTATCACCCACTTGAAGTAAAGTGGTCTTGTGTTTACTGTATCCAGGCAACTATAGAATGCGCACTGATTATGATATTAGCTGAGAACATAAAAACCACTGACTATGATTGGTCCCAAGAAGCAAGGCTGTGATTCGTCAAAACACAAGCTTAAATGACTGTGGTTACTGTTAAGAGTAAGGCTATGGTTGTCCTAAAACGCAAACTTCAATGACTATGATTGGTTCTGAGAGTCAGTGTTGTCATTTGTTCAAACATAATCCTTAGTGAATGTGATTGATAGTTAGTGGTGAGGCTGTGATAGTTCTAAAATGTAAGCCCCAATGACAGTGACTGGTTCTACCAGGCATAGCAGTTGGGCTCAAAGAGTCTATAGGGAGATATTCAGCAGTTGCTGCTTTCCTGATTTGATCTTTTAAATCTATCTATATCTCTATATGTTATATTTTGATTACATTTATTTTATTAAATGATTTCCCTGCATGTATGTTTACCATGTGCATGTCTGACACCGATAGATATCAGAAGAATTTGTTGCATCTCATTGAACTTGAATTACAAATAGTTATAAGCCACTCTAATGGGTACTGTGAACCAAACTCAGGTCCAGTTCTGGGGAAAAAAAGGTTCATAACCACAGAACCATTTCTGTCTCCTCCTCAAGCTGTATATTGTTGCCTCTCTGCATAGTACCATACAGAAAAGACCACTGTCCCTGGACACCAGAAGAGTTCCATAGAGCAGTCAAGCCTTTAGGCTAGAAATGTTGTCAGTCTTTGGCTAAGAGCTCTAAAGCTAGCTTGTGTTAATGGCTAAGAAATACCCACACTTCTTATGCCTATGCAAGACTATGCTGCCAAAGGATGAGACATTTCAATATTCAAGCCTGGCTTGAATTACAAGTATAACTACAGAGGAGGAGAGGAGGAGAGAACATTCTCTACTTCCTAGGCTCATACAATAACTAGAACACTTAGTAGGCCAAGAGTCTCAATACCAGAGGCCTGCATAAGAGCTGCAATATCAAAGGGTGTTACCTCCTGTTCCTTAGATTACTGTAGATATTTATGTTTCTTTTATTTGTTTGCTGTAACATGGAATACCATATAACCTAGCAGCCCCCTCAACTCAATTTAGGTCCTTAAACTACTGATCCTCCTTCCTCCAGCTCACAAGTATAATTAGAGGCCTCTGCCACCATGTAAAATTCTTCATGGCTAAGATGGAACACAAGTCATCCATATCACTATCCCAGTATTTTGTGATAAATTTTAAGAGTTTTTCCATTAATCTAACTGTTGAAAATAAAAAGCTCCAAATCCTGCACAATAATTTAAGAGAATGCATATAATACAGAATGGGTCTTTTCTTAATAGCTATCAAGAATTATTATAAAGCTTCGATACTCAAGATGGTTGACTACACTGAAGACACGTAAAATATAATGAAACGAGTGTGAAAGACACATAGCAGCAAAAAGATCCTTGCCAGGTCTTCCATGTGCTTCCCTACTGACCGTTGTATTCTCAGCATTATCTACAGTGACTAGAGACATGATAGCTCTGTTCATGGCAATGGAGGGAAAGGACAAGAGGGACCTCAAGGGCAAGGGCCTGTTCCACATCTTGGCAGGACCACATATTACTCTCTGATCTTCAGCAAGTGAGTTGGCATCTCTTTGTCTCAATTTGTTTATCTGGTAAATAGGAATGAGGCTAAACATGCCTGCTTCAAAGAGTTGCTCAGAGAGTCAGTGAGTGTTCAGTTAAACCTGGCCTGATGCTTGCAAGTGAGCTTAAGATACAGTAACTCTGGCTTGCATTCTATACATTGAGTGCCTCCTCTTTCTTCAAAGTAGGGACCATGTATCTTTCTACATCACTGGAATCTGGCACAGAGGCTTGTAGGGTGCTGTTGGAGAGGTGAAACTCTGACATATCTGGCTATCCAAATGAGTTCAATCTATTATCCTGGACTTCCTTTCTCAATGGGGTTCTCTCTTCAACTGACCTTGGACCCCCAGATCCTCTAAGGAGTATCATGTAACTCTCAGGGAGATTACAAATCCAAACCTTTCCTGATAACAAACTGTTGAGCAAGCACCTGGAGATTACCCCACCCTATGCTAAGGAGATCATGGCCTCCAGCAAATGACCATTAATCTTACCTGGAAGTTCTTTCCCCACCCACAGGATAATTAAGTACTGATTTTCCTTCCTGTGGCATAAAATTCAAAGCCAGCTGGCTGCCTAGCTGGCTGCCTGGCACTCTCATGCTCACACCATTCTTCTACCATGACCTTCTGAAGTTCGATTTATTCTGTGGAATAAAAGAAACCCGAAACTTGGTATATGGGACTTAACTCCAGGCAGTAAAGTACCAGAGCACCTGTTCTGGGTAAATCTCAGAGAAATGGGTGGATCTGTCCTCAGACCCTCCCAACCCCATGCCAGGCCACAGAAAGCTCCAGCGGCCACATGGAAGCCGAGGCAGCTGTGAACACACTATCCAGCCATGGTGGCACAGTCTCAACACAACCAGACAGGAACCTAGCCTGCACAGTTGGGAAGATAGAACCTGGCCTAGCAAGGCTATACAAACTGGCAGGGCATTCCATGCTCTTGGGAGAGGCTGGACAGCACAAAGGGGTCAAGACAGAAAAATAAACAGCCTCCCCAATGCAGAAGTGCCTCAGTTGCACGATATGAATGGGACTGGGCCGACCTACCTCTGCTGACCCGATGGGGAGCCTAAGGTGTGGAGCAAAGTCTCCTGAAGCAGAAACCAGGTCACCTGCCTGTTCCAGAGAAGAATTGCCTGATCCCTACAGGAAAGGGCCCATGACCTATAATCACTGACCAACTACCAGCTCTCAATAACCAGAGAAAGACACCAGAAACTACCACCCAACATCAGAGACAGCAAGATGACTAAAGGGCAGCATAAGAATTCAAACAACAGACTGGGTGGGATCCAAGATGGCGGCGAGCAGTGTGGACCGCGTTTGGAGGCTCCAGTGAAAAATTCAGGGAATTGCACAGATTTCTGAGCCAGGAACACCGAGGTCCGAACATCACGGCAGCGGGAGTGCTCCACGGTTCGGAGGGACCAGGGTGCGGAGGACCTGCGTGCCCCTGCACACGGGAGGAGCGTGGTTTTTCTCTGATCGGAGCTGCAGAGGCAGCAGCACCAGTGGCACCAGCAGCGGCGGCTGAGGTTTGCAGCTCATAGCCTTCCGGTGGAGGCGATTGGTGTGGTGGCTGGTGGGAATTGCTGTGGGAGAGGGGACTCGGGGCAGGATTTGGGTCGCGTGGAGCCTTTGGACCCAGACTGGACTCGGCGGACAGTTCGGCCCCAGAGTCCCGGGTACTGGCCCGGCCCAGCAAGCAACTCTGCCTGAGGCACTAACTCAGCATGGCCACAGCTCCCCTGCTGTGGCGCAGGCTTAGTTGAGCTCGCAGCTCCACACTAGGCACTACCTCAGCTCAGCGGCAGCTCCCCTGCGGTGACACAGTCTGGGCGGAGCACTTGGTTTCACCACAGGCGCTAACTCAGAGCAGCCGCAGTTCTCCTGCTGTGGCGCAGGCTTGGTGACGTGCTCAGCTCCATCCTAGGCACCACCTCAGCGCAGCGGCAGCTCCCCTGCGGTGACACAGTGTGGGCGGAGCACTTGTTCCACCACTGGTGCTAACTCAGAGCAGCCGCAGTTCTCCAGCTGAGGCGCAGGCTGGACAGAGCTCTCGGTTCCACCAGCTCTAAAACTCTGGTTGGACACAGTGTGCAGTTTGAATCCAGAATTCCTGGCTGAGATTGCTGGTCAGTTCGGGCCCTGAGTCAATAACTGACCACAGCACGCACTTTGGGCCAAAAGGCCCTAGCGAAGCTTGGTGCGTAGTCCCAGCCCAAAAATTCTGGCTGGACCCTGTGTGCATTTTGGGCCCAAAATCCCTAGCTGAGTTTGGCCCTAAGAATCTAGCTGAGTTCAGCCCGTGGTTCAGGCCCAGTGCTCCTGGCTAGACTTGGCAGGGAACACAGAAGGCTGTGGATACCTTGGCCTGACCCAACGCTCATTCAGAGACCCAGATCAAATGCAGGATCCACAGAAGAGGGGGGCTGAGGATCACTGGCTGTGAGAGACCAGAACAACAGGGCTAACCTCCTAACATCCACACCAGTGAAGCTTTGAGCTCGCAGCCTAGGGAAATCGTGAGAAAACAAGTGAATCTATCGTCAGACACCCTCCATTCAACTCTGGAAGCTACCCAACAAAAACAAAGACGGCAAGATGTCTAAAGGACAACGAAAAAGCATACGCAAAAAACCCCAAAACAACATGGCGTCTCCAGTTTCCAGCTATCCCAAAGAAAACAACCCAGAGAACTCAAATACAACGGAAATACAAGAAAATGACCTCAAATCCTTAGTAATGAGGATGATAATGGAGGAAACAAATAAAATTCGTAATCAAATGCAAAAAGATGCAGACAAACAGGTGAGAGACATAAAAGAAGCACATAGAGTGGAACTGGAAAAATTGCAGGAAAATGCAAACAACCAGATGAAAGAAATAAATAAAACGGTTCAAGCTCTGAAGACCTATAAAGAGGCAATGGAAGAAACTCAGGAATATACAAAAAATCAGATGAAAGAAATCAAAAAACCAGTTCAAGATCTGAAAATGAAAATGGATTCAATGATAAACACACAGACAGAAGAAAAACGAGAACGTGAGACCTCAGAGAAGAAGGCGAGCAACACAGAGGTGAGCTTTTCTAACAGAATCCAAGAGATGGAAGAACGAATCTCAGGGCTAGAAGATACAATCACAGATATTGAATCAACCATTAAAGAATATGCCAAATCTGGAAAACTCCTGACACAAAACATCCAAGAAATTAAGGACACCATGAAAAGAAGAAATTTGCGGATAATAGGCATTGAAGAAAGAGAAGACATCAGACTCCAGGGCCCAGAAACTATTCTCAACAAAATCATAGAAGAAAATTTCCCCAATCTAAAGAAAGAGATGCCTATAAACATACAAGAGGCCTACAGAACACCAAATAGAATTGACCAGAAAAGAAAAACTGCCCGCCACATAATAATCAAAACACAAAACATGCAGAACAAAGAAAAAATATTAAAAGCTGCAAGGGAAAAGGGCCAAATAACATTTAATGGCAAACCTATCAGAATTACACCCGAATTCTCAGCAGAGACCATAAAAGCCAGAAGGGCCTGGACAGAGATCCTGCAAACCCTAAGAGACCACAGATGCCAGGCCAGACTAATTTACCCAGCAAAATTATCAATAAACATTGATGGAGAAAACAAAGTATTCCATGACAAAAACAAATTCAAACAGTACCTATCCACAAACCCAGCTTTACAGAAGGTACTAGAAGGAAAACTCCATCCCAAAGGGTCAAGCTACAACCAAAACTACCCAGGAAATAGATAACTATCCCATGGCAAAAACACAACTACACAAATGCTCGACTGGAAACAACATCAAAATTAAGACTCTTAACAGTCACTGGTCATTAATATCTCTCAACATCAATGGCCTCAATTCTCCAATAAAAAGACACAGACTAACTGAATGGGTACATAAACAAGATCCAACATTCTTCTGCATTCAAGAAACACTTCTCACCCATAATGAAAAGCATTACCTCAGGGTAAAAGGTTGGAAAAAAATATTCCAAGCAAATGGTCACAAGAAGCAAGCAGGCGTAGCCATTTTAGTATCGAACAAAATAGACTTTCAACCAAAATTAATCAAAAGGGATGAGGAAGGACACTTCATACTCATCAAAGGTAAAGTCTACCAAGATGACATCACAATTCTGAACATCTATGCTCCCAATACAAGGGCACCCACATTTGTAAAAGATCTCCTAAAAAAGCTTAAACCACACATCGATCCCCACACAATAGTAGTGGGAGACTTCAACACCCCACTCTCACTGAAGGAT
Organism: Acomys russatus; assembly: GCF_903995435.1. Lineage (NCBI taxonomy): Eukaryota > Metazoa > Chordata > Mammalia > Rodentia > Muridae > Acomys > Acomys russatus. The sequence goes on from NC_067169.1 coordinate 63,208,899, forward strand.
AAGGCATTGAAACAGGAACTAAGCCGAGAAATAACATCATTAACCAATGCCATGGGTCAAATGGATCTAACAGATATCTATAGAACCTTTCACCCAAACAAGAAAGAATACACCTTCTTCTCTGCACCCCATGGAACCTTCTCCAAAATTGATCACATCGTAGGTCACAAAGCAAGCGTCAATAGATACAAGAGGATTGAAATAATACCTTGTATCCTATCAGATCACCATGCTCTTAGGCTGCAATTCAACAACAACAGAAATAACAAAAAGCCTACACGTACGTGGAAACTAAACAACTCTCTGCTAAATGACACCTGGGTCAGGGAAGAAATAAAGAAAGAAATCAAGGAGTTTCTGAAATTCAATGAAAATGAAGAAACAACATACCCAAATTTGTGGGATACATTGAAAGCAGTGCTAAGAGGAAAATTCATAGCACTAAGGGCCTTTAAAAAGAAATTGGAAACATCGCACATAAGCATCTTAACAACACAACTGGAAGCCCTAGAAAAAAAAGAAGCAGAAACACCCAAGAGGAATAGACGCCTGGAAATAATCAAACTCAGGGCTGAAATTAACAAATTAGAAACTAAGAAAACAGTCCAAAGAATCAACAAAACCAAAAGCTGGTTCTTTGAGAAAATCAACAAGATAGACAGACCATTAGCCAAACTAACTAAAAGTCAGAGAGACAGTATTGAAATCAACAAAATCAGAAATGAAAAGGGAGACATAACAACAGACACTGAAGAAATTCAAAGAATCATAAGATTCTACTTTGAAGGCATATACGCCACAAAATTTGAAAATCTAAGGGAAATGGACGATTTTCTTGAACAATTTCACTTGCCAAAGTTGAATGAAGAACAGATAAACAAGCTATATAGTCCCATTTCCCCTACAGAAATAGAAGCAATCATCGATGGTCTCCCAACCAAAAAAAGCCCAGGGCCAGATGGTTTCAGTGCAGAATTCTACCAGACCTTTAAGGGCGAGCTAATACCGATACTCTTCAAGCTACTCCAAAAGATAGAAATGGATGGAAAATTCCCAAATTCATTCTATGAGGCCATAGTCTCATTGATACCTAAACCTCACAAAGACTCAACAAAGAAAGAGAATTTCAGACCAATTTCTCTTATGAACATCAATGCAAAAATACTAAATATAATACTTGCAAAACGAATACAGGAGCACATCAAAGATATCATTCATCATGACCAAGTAGGCTTCATTCCAGGCATGCAAGGATGGTTTAATATACGGAAATCCATCAATGTAATCCACCATATAAAAAAACTGAAAATAAAAAACCACATGATCATCTCCTTGGATGCAGAGAAAGCATTTGATAAAATTCAACACCCATTCATGTTTAAAGTTTTAGAGAGATCGGGGATACAAGGCACTTTCCTCAACATAATAAAGGCTATATACAGCAAGCCAATAGCCAAAATCAAAGTAAATGGTGAGAGACTCAAGGAAATTCCTCTAAAATCGGGAACAAGGCAAGGCTGCCCACTCTCTCCATATCTCTTCAATATAGTTCTTGAAGTTCTAGCCAGAACAATAAGACAACAAAAGGAGATCAAGGGTATCCAAATGGGAAAGGAGGAAGTCAAATTATCCCTATTTGCAGATGATATGATAGTGTACATAAGTGACCCTCAAAACTCCACCAGAGAACTCCTAAAGCTGATAAACACCTTCAGCAAATTGGCTGGATACAAAATTAACTCAAAAAAGTCTGTAGCCTTCCTATACACAAATGACAAGCTTGCAGAGGAAGAAATTAGGAAAACCACACCCTTCACATTAGCCACAAGCAATATAAAATATCTAGGAGTTACCCTAACTAAGCAAGTGAAGGACTTGTATGAAAAAAATTTCAAAACTCTGAAGAAAGAGATTGAAGATGGCCTGAGAAGATGGCGTGATCTTCCTTGCTCATGGATCGGGAGAATTAACATAGTAAAAATGGCCATCCTACCAAAAGCAATCTACAGATTCAATGCAATCCCTATCAAAATACCTACACAATTTTTTAAAGACATTGAAAGTTCAATTCTCAACTTCATATGGAAAAACAAAAAACCCAGAATAGCTAAAACAATCTTGTACAATAAAAGGTGCTCCGGAGGAATCTCCATACCTGATCTCAAACTGTACTATAAAGCAATAGTCATTAAAACAGCATGGTACTGGCACAGCAACAGGCTGGTTGATCAGTGGAATCGAATCGAAGTCCCAGATATGAATCCACACACATATGGTCACTTGATTTTTGACAAAGAAGCCAAATCCATTCAATGGAAAAAGGATAGCATCTTCAACAAATGGTGCTGGTCTAACTGGAGGTCTATGTGTAAAAAAATGAAACTGGACCCATATTTGTCACCCTGCACAAAACTCAAATCCAAGTGGATTAAAGACCTCAACATAAAACCAGAGACACTAAGCCACTTAGAAGAAAAAGTGGGAAAGAGCCTGGAACATATTGGCACAGGAGACAACTTCCTGAACAGAACACCAACGGCCCAGGCCTTAATGTCAACCATTAATAAATGGGACCTCATGAGGCTGAGAAGCTTCTGTAAGGCAGGAGACACTGTCAAGAGAACAAAGCGACAGCCTACAGACTGGGAAAAAATCTTCACCAACCCTACATCTGACAAAGGTCTAATATCCAAAATATATAAAGAACTCAAGAAATTAAACACCAGCAAACCGAATAACCCAATTGAGAAATGGGGCTTGGAACTAAACAGAGAATTCTCAACAGAGGAGTATCAAATGGCTGAGAAACACTTAAAGAAATGCTCAACCTCCTTAGTCATCAGGGAAATGCAAATCAAAACAACTCTGAGATTCCATCTTACACCCATCAGAATGGCTAAGATGAAAAATTCAAGCGACACCCCATGCTGGCGAGGATGTGGGGAGAGAGGAACACTCCTTCATTGCTGGTGGGAATGCAAACTAGTACAGCCACTTTGGAAATCTATCTGGTGCTATCTCAGAAAAATGGGAATAGGGCTTCCTCAAGACCCAGCTATTCCACTCCTTGGAATATACCCAGAAGATGCTCCAGCACACAACAAGAAAATTTGCTCAACCATGTTCATAGCAGCCTTATTCATAATAGCCAGAACATGGAAACAGCCTAAGTGTCCCTCAGGAGAAGAGTGGATAAAGAAACTGTGGTACATATACACTATGGAATACTACTCAGCTATTAAAAACAAGGAATTCCCGAAATTTGTGGATAAATGGATTGAGCTAGAAATGATCATAATGAGTGAGTTAACCCAGAAGCAGAAAGAATCAAATGGTATATACTCACTTATATCTGCATACTAGCCCAAGGGGCATGTCCCACGAAAGCCTTCACTTACCAGGAAACTGGGACAGAGGGGAAGGCATCCTATTGGGACTCTAAATGAGAGACGCATGGGAGAACAGCAAAATAAAAGGATCCAGAGGGTCCTAGAAATCTACAAGTAGAACAATATGATAGGCAGATTTGGGCCCAGGGGTCCCGCTCAAACTAAGGCACCAGCCAAGGACAATACAGGAGGTAAACTTTAAACCCCTTCCCAGATCTAGCCAATGGTCAGAATATTCTCCACAGTTGAGTGGAGAGTGTGATACGACTTTCTCACGTACTCTGGTGCCTCACATTTGACCATGTCCCCTGGAGGGGGAGACCTGGTGGCACTCAGAGGAAGGACAGCAAGCAGCCAGGAAGAGACTTGATACCCTATGAGAATATATAGGGGGACGTAATCCCCCTCAGGAACAGTCATAGGGGAGAGGAATAATGGGAAATTGGGGGGGGGGAGGAATGAGAGGATACAAGGGATGGGATAAACATTGAGATGTAACAAGAATAAATTAATAAAAAAAATAATGTAAAAAAAAAAAAAGAATTCAAACAACAAAAGCCAAAAGAATATGATATCTCCAGATCCCAGCTATCCCAAAGAAAGCAATCCTGAGTTCCCAACTGCCATCAAAATGCAAGAAAATGACCTCAAATCCTTAGTAATGAAGATTATAGTGGAATAAGTGAATAAAATCTGTAAACAAATGAGGAAAGATGCAGCCAAACAAGTTGAAGACATAACAGAAGCTTATTGAGAGCCACTTTGGAAGAACTTCAGGAAAATACAAACAATCAGCTGAAGAAAATCAATCAAAGAGTTCAGGATCTGATGAGGAAAATTGAAGAAATAATAAAGGCACAGCAGAAGATATACAGGAATGAGAGAACTTAGATAAGAAAGCAAGCAAAACAGAGGTGAGCTCTCTAACCGAATCCAAGAGATAGAGGATGAATTTTGGGACGAAAAGATACAATCATAGATTTTGAAGCAACCATTAAATAAAATGCTAAATCTGAAAAATTCATGACACAAAACATCCAAGAAATCAAGGACACCATAAAAAGATGAAACCAGAGCATAATAGGCATTGAGGAAAGAGAAGACACCTGACTCCACAGCCCAGGAAACATCTTCAACAAAATCATAGAACAAAATTTCCCCAACTTAAAGAAGGAGATGCATATAAATGTACAAGAGCCCACCGTACACGAAATAGAATAGACCAGAAAATAAAGTCTTCCTGGAACATAATAATCAAACACAAAATATACAGAGCAAAGAAAAAATATTAAAAGAAGCAAAGGAAAAAGGCCATGTAACATATAATGGCAAACCTATCAGAATTACTTGATCTCTCAGCAGAGACCATAATAACCAGAAAGGCGTGTACAAATGTCCTTCAAACCCTAAGGGAACACAGATGCCAGGCCAGAATACTTTTTCCAGTGAAACTATCAATGATCATGGATGGAAAAAACAAGATATTTAGACACAAAAAATAAATTCACACAGCACCCATCCACAAATCTGGCCTCACATTTGTAACTAGAAGGAAACTACCAACTCAAAGAGTCAAGCTACAACCAAAACGATATGGGGAAAACATAACGACATCATCACAAAAATATAAACATACAAACATTCTACAGCAACCAACATCAAAATTATGAAATTTAACAGTCACTGGTCATTAATATCCCTCAAAATCAATGGTCTCAATTCTCAAAGAAAAAGACAGAGACTAATGGAATGGATGCATAAACAAGATCCAGCATTCTTTTGCATTCAAAAACACATCTCAACCAAAAGGATAGACATTCCCTCAGGGTAAAAGGCTGGAGAAAAATATTCCAAGCAGATGGTCACAGGAAGCAAGCTTGTGTAGACATTTTAATATCTAATAAAAAAGATGTTCAACCAAAATAAATCAAAAGGGAAAAGGAAGGACACTTCCTACTCATCAAAGTTAAAGTCAACCAAGATAACATCACAATTCTGAACGTCTATGCCCCCAATACAAGGGCACCCACATCTGTAAAAGAACTATTAACAAAACTTAAACCACACATTAATCGCCACACACTAATAGTGGGAGACTTCAACAGGTCATTTTCACTGAAGGATAGGTCACTGAAACAGAATCTAAACCGAGAAACAATGACACAAACCAATGTCATGAATCAAACGGATCTAACAGATAACTACAGAAATTTTCATCCAAACACAAAGGAATATACCTTCTTCTCAGGACCCCATGGAGCCTTCTCCATAATTGATCATAGAGTAGGTCACAAACAAAGCCTCAACAGATTCAGGAAGATTGAAATAATACCTTGGGTCCTATCACATCACCATGGCATAAGGCTGGAAATCAGCAACAATAGAAATAACAAAAAGCCTACACACACATGGAAACTAAACAACTCTCTACTTAATGACACCTGGGACAAGGAAGAAATTAAGGACGTCCTGGAATTCAAGGAAAATGAAGGAACAACACAGCCAAATGTGTGGGACACATTGAAAGCAGTGCTAAGAGGAAAATTCATAATACTAAGTGCTTTTATAGAGAAATTGGAAACATCTCATATAAACAACTTAACAACACATCTGGAAGCCCTAGAAAAAAAAGAAACAGAAACACACAAGAAGAGTACATGTCTAGAAATACTCAAATTCAGGGATGAAATCAATAAATTAGAAATAAAGAGAACAATGCACAGAAGAAACAAAACCAGGGGCTGTTTCTTTGAGAAAATCAACAAGATAGACAAACCCTGAGCCAAACCAACTAAAAGGCAGAGAGACATGATGCAACTCAATGAAATCAGAAATGAAAAGGGAGACATAACAATAGACACTGTAGAAACACAAAGAATCATAAGATCCTACTTCAATGGTATATATGCCACAAAATTTGAAAATCTAAGGGAAAGGGACAATTTTCTTGATTGATTCCATTTGACAAAATTGAATCAAGATCAGATAAACAAACTAAATAATCCTATTTCCCCTACAGAAGTAGAAGCATTCATTAATAATCTCCCAACCAAAAAAAGCCTAGAGCCAGATGGCTTCAGTGCAGAATTCTACTAGACCTTCAAATACCGGTAGTCTTCAACCTACTCCAAAAGATAGAAATGAAAGGAACATTACCAAATTCATCCTATGGGGCCACAGTCACTTTGATATTTAAACTTCACAAAGACCCAACAAAGAAAGAGAATTTCAGACCAATTTCTCTAATGAATATTGATGCAAAAATGCTCAATAAAATACTCGCACACCGAATACGAGCACATATCAAAGATATTATTTACTATGACCAGGTAGGTTTTATTCCATGCATGCAAGATGGTTTAATATATTGAAATCCACCAATGCAATCCACCATATAAACAATCTGAAAGAAAAACACCACATGATCATCTCCTTAGATGAAGAGAAAACATTTGAAAAAATCCAACATCCATTCAAGTTTAAAGTCTTTGCGAGATCAAGGATACAAGGCACATTCCTCAACATAATAAAGATTATATACAGCAAGCCAAGGCCACCAAGAAATTAAATGGTGAGGTACTCAGAGAAATTCCTCTAAAAGGGAGCAGGCAAGGCTTTCCACTTTCTCCATATCTCTTCAATATAGTTCTTGAAGTTCTAGCAAGAGCAATAAGACTACAAAAAGAGATAGAGGGAATCAAAATGGGAAAGGAGGAAGTCAAATTATCCCTATTTGCAGATGACATGATAGTGTACATGAGCGACCCTCAAAATTCTACCAGAGAACATCTACAGCTGACAAACACCTTCAGCAAATTGGCTAGATATAAAATAAACTCAAAAAAGTCAGTAGCCTTCCTGTATACAAATGACAGTCTTTCAGAGGAAGAAATTAAGAAACTACACCCTTCACAATAGCCACAAACAATATAAAATACCTAGGAGTAACTCTAACCAAACAAATGAAGGACGTGTTTGAAAAAAATCTTCAAATCTCTGAAGAAGGAGATTGAAGATGACATCAGAAGATGGAAAGATCTCCCTTGTTCATGGATTGGGAGAACTAACATACTGAAAATGGCCATCTAATCAAAAGCAGTTTACAGATTCAATGTAATCCCTATCAAAATACCTTCACAATTTTTAAAGACATTGAAAGTTCAATTCTCAACTTCATGTGGAAAAACATAACAAAAAAACCAGAATAGGTAAAAATAATCCTGTAAAATAAAAGATCCTCAAGGAATCTCCATACCTGATCTCAAGCTGTACTATAGAGTAATAGTAATTAAAACAATATGGTACTGGCACAGTAATAGGCTGGTTGATCAATGGAATTGAAAAAAAGACCCAGATATGAATTCACACACATATTGTCACTTGATTTTTGACAAAGAAGCCAAATCCATACAATGGAGAAAGGATAGCATCTTCAACAAATGGTGCTGGTTTGCTACATGTAGAAAAATGAAAATAGATCCATATCTATCACCCTGCACAAAACTGAAGTCCAAATGGATTAAAGACCTCAAAATAAATCCAGACACACTAAATCTGTTAGAAGAAAAAGTGGGCAAGAGTCTTGATTTCATCAGTACAGAATACAACTTCCTGAACAGAATATCAACAGCTCAGGCCCTCAGACCAACCATCAATAACTGGGACGTTATGAAACTGAAACACTTCTGTAAGGTAAACAGCACTGTCAACAGCACGAAATGACAGCATACGTACTGGGAAAAGTTCTTCACCAACCCAACAGCAGACAAAGGGCTAATATCCAAAATATGTAAATAACTGAAAAAATTAAACACCACAAAACCAAATAACACAATTAAAAAATGGGGTACAGAACTAAACATACAATTCTCTACAGGGTAATATCAAATAGCCAAGAAACACTTAAAGAAATGCTCAACATGCCTAGTTATCAGGGTTTTGCATTTCAAAACAACTCTGGGATTCCATCTTACACCTATCCAAATGGTTAGGATTAAAAACTCAGATGACAGGACATGCTGCTGGGTGTGCAAAGTTGTCAAACCACTTTAAAAATCAATCTGGTCCTTTCTCAGGAAATTGGAATAGCTCTACCTCATGACCCAGCCATACCACTTTTGGGAATATACCCAAATGGTGCTCCAACATACAGTAAGGACATTTGCTCAACAATGTTCAAAGCAGCTTTACTTGTAATAGCCAGAATCTGGAAACAACCTAGATGTCCCTCAACAAAGAATGGATAAAGAAACTGTTAAATGCCATTCTTCATATGTCATGAAGATTTACAGCTGTCATCTTTTCCTGCTCATACATGAGCAGAAATCCAGCCTTAATTGTTCCATGCATCATGCACACCTTTTGTACAATTATAGTTTTAGGACTGTATAATGCCTGTGAGAAATTATATGTTTTCAGAACAAAAGAACCAGACACTGACATTGGATCAGACCTGAAAGGATGCATTCCTCACAGCATACTGAAAATTGGCATCCTGTTTGGAGAAAGTGGTTGAAAAGAAAGAACTGGGAATATAGAAATGTACAGGGAAGGTAGAACAAAAAATAGAATAGCAAATCTACTCCCCAATTTAATGTGTCAATTGTCACAAGATATTTTTAATTCACTGATATAAAATTTTGCATATAAGTGCAAAATAAGTTGTAGATACAGTGTTATAGAATTCAAATGTTAGATTATTCTTCATATACACACACTATATATATATATATATATATATATATATATATACTCTTATATGAGTTATTGTACCCATATAACTCAATTGTAATACAAGGTTTACTTCCGATGCTTTGAAAGTACTATCGATCTGTTTAGGAGAAATAAGTTATACAAATTAAATGTTAGTAGGTTAAGACATGGTCATGTCAATTGCTAGTGTACTGTCATCACAAGAATATACATCTTAGGATCCAGAGGGTCCTAGAAACCTACAAGTAGAACATTATGATAGGCAGATTTGGGCCCAGGAGTCCTGCTCAAACTAAGGCACCAGCCAAGGACAATACAGGCGGTAAACTCTAAACCCCTACCCAGATCTAGCCAATGGTCAGAACATTCTCCACACTTGAGTGGAGAGTGGGATATGACTTTCTCACGTACTCTGGTGCCTCACATTTGATCATGTCCCCTGGAGGGGTAGACCTGGTGGCACTCAGAGGAAGAACAGCAGATTACCAAAAAGAGACTTGATACCCTATGAGCATATACAGGGGGAGGTAATCCCCTTCAGGAACAATCATAGGGGAGGAGAATAATGGGAAAATCGGAGGGAGGGAAGAATGAGAGGATACAAGGGATGAGATAACCATTGATATGTAACAAGAATAAATTATTAATAAAAAATAAATAAAAATAAATATGCAGAAAAATGTGAATTCTTCCTCCCCATTTTAACACTATGAATAAAAAGCATTTAAATGCCAAAAAAAAAAGAATATACATCTTATGTACAACAGAGAGATATAACACTATAGAAAGATTAGGTCTTCACAAACCCCAGAGACATGCAGAATATGGTATTTAAAAATGTTGTTATTGCTTTAAAGATTCATTGAAAATGAGACAGGTTAACTCCTGGCAACACACAACCTACCTGAAAGAAGATAATGAGCATCAAAGAACCTCCTTATGGAGATGGCTTCAAATGTGGCAAACTTGCCACTGTGCAAAAGGTCCTTATTTCTACCACAGACAGAATTCTTCCTTTAAAAAGGGCAAGTTTGGATGCAGGCAGAATCAAAGCAAACTCTGCCTAGACAGGGTAAGCAAGTCCTCAATAGTTCTTGTCTCATAAATATGTCTATCAGATATATTGTGCCAGATGGCAGAAGATGCTCCAATTTTATAGACAGTTTGGGGTGACTATTTGGTAGAAAACTGTCTCTGTCATCTTTTCATTTGGTAAGCTACTAACCCATACTCCAGGCATAACCAGATAATCAAGTTTACTCTTTCCCAAATCTCTGAAGGAGTTGAAGACCAGGTAGTTTAGTTTACAATGAAGTTTATTTGTTTTGTGGTTAAGATGTTTTATGTCTAGATAAGTGTTCTAAGTTGATAATGACAGTATGTGATGGAGACTGATTTTCATTCAGATATTTAGATGCGCCAAGATAGGAAAGATGTCTTCTTCAAGAATGTCAAATACAAATAGCCAGAACACTAAGAATGTAACATTTATATAATTCCTTAATGTGCCACGCTTCTTCTTGCCATAGATATTCTATTGTAAATATGTGTAATAGTATAAATGTATACATGCAAAAATAAAATAATTTTAAATATCTCAAGTGACAGCACATGCTGGCAAGGATTTAGAGAAAGAGAAACATTCCTCTGTTGCTGGTGGGAGTTAAAATTTGTACAACCACTTTGGAAATCAATTCTGAGCTATCTCAGAAAACAGGAAATCATTCTACCTCAAAACCCAATTTTATCATTCTTGGGTATATACCTGAAAGATGCTTCATCATACAACAAGGACATTTGCTCACCTATGTTCATAGCAGATCTATTTGTAATAGTCAGATCTGGAAACAACATACATGTACCTCAACTGAAGAATCGATAAAGAAACGGTGGTACATTTACACAATGGAATACTGCTCTGCTACTAGAAACAAGGAAATCTTGAAATTTGCAGACAAATGGATGGAACTGGAAAAGATCATCCTGAGTGAGGTAACCCAGACCACGAAAGACACACATGGTATTACTCACTTATAAGCAGAAGATAGACAGATAGTTCAGGTTAAATGTACTAAAATTCTCAGACCCAAAGAAGCTAAGTAATAAGCAGGTCCAAAGGAGTAAGTGTCACAAGCCCTCCAATGGAGTCTGTGTGACAAATATTGCACAGGACTGAGGCTATGACTCCTATGAGAGTCTCCTGGAGACAGGACTAATGTTCCTGACAGGAGAAAATTGATTGCAGTTATTTCCTTCTTTCATTTTGCTGACAATCTCTGTCTTTATCCTAATTCTTAAAACTTCATTCTCTCTATCCTATTTCTTAAACTTCACTCCCAGATCAGGACCATTTTTAGGTATGCATGTTGCTATGAGACGTTGCTAACACTGGACTGCAGCCAGGGACCAACCAAGCTTAAAGTTCATCGTTAAACTCCGCTGGTCTTCCCCACTTATCAAAGAAACATACCTAAGAATTAGTCATTTATTAATATATTGTGGTATCACTAAGAAACAGAGTGTGTCAAAACTATCTTGATACCTGTATCCCCAGTACCAGGTACTGGGCAAAAATTAATAAGAGAATGTTGACCCTGAACAAAGGGAGCACATGCATATTGATACCAAGCCCAGTAACTTAGCAGTGATTACATGTTTACTGTGTGTTCTGTACCTTGTATTGTTACATTCAAAATTATAATTCAAATTACGACAGCACTACCTGTACCTGCACTGTGTATGTTTGATTGCTCACTGACTCTCTTGAACATACTCCATGGGAACTCTAACCACCACCACCACCCCTGTTTCAGAAATAAAAATGTATAAAATCCTAGACTGTTTGCTGGAAAAATACACTCAGACGTAAAACTCATATGTGTGGATGTGTCTGTGTGTCACTCGCCTATCGTCTGTTCACCGATGCTCCAAGAACTCAGGATCCCAAGGACCAATTCCCAGTCTGAGCCTGTCTGTGGCAACATCTGGCATCTAGAGACACTTTTGTAGCACCACACTTTATTTTCCAGAATTCTTTACCTGTTTCTTTTATCAATATGTATATAATATTCATCTATGTCTTTTGTGACTTAGAGACTCATTTATCTTATCAATTAACAATATTTCATAGCATGACTCTATTGCAACTTATCAATTTACTACTAAAGGAAAAATAGCCAAAGGCTTCCTTTCAAACTAGAACTGAAGTATACATCTTTCCAGGATACAAATTCACAAATCTTTGAAGGACACTACACCTTTGGCACTTGAGGTGTCATTTAATGATTATATAGCTTGGATCTATTAAGACATTTTTATTTTGTTGTCTAATGTGAGTGCTGTAGCACCATTATGGGACCCAGTGGATTATGAGGAGGCTTCCATACTGCTCTATATTAGGAGTGACCATGTCTGCTGGCATGCCACAAGACATTAAAGGAGGATCCCAGCAAACTTGTAAAGCTTCAGAATGTTCCCAAACAGGCAGTGTCTGCTTCCCCCATCTTCAGGGTTCTGGCAGGCCGAGGACCACCCCATAGTGACAGTGGATTATTGGCTGCCCCAGAGCCTCATTGGTCAAAACGCTGTATAAAAAGTTTGCTGTTGTGCCATAAAGACAGACCTGCAACTTAATGCTGTTATCCAGAGTCTGTGTATGTGCCATGGTTTGGTGTCTCCTTTTCTCTCACCCCCTTCTGTATCCTGGCTCCCACAGTCTAATTATTTGTTTATATTTTTATCTATGGATAGAATTATTTTGGTTTTGCTGGCTTCTGAGGTTGAGTTTCTATTTAAATTTCTACCATCAATGAGTAAGGTAAGACAGACCCCAGGATATTGCATGAGTATGGTGCCTTTGTTTTTATATGCATACTACAATTAACATAAACACAAAGATTAGGGATAAAATAAGGAAGTAGTGGTAGGTAAAGAGGGAATCACCCAAGGAAGGGGAAATAGGATATATAGTTGTGGAGAAACAATGGAAAATTTAATGAGAGAATTAAATGAGGAGGATGGAAGAGAAGGGTAAAGAGGAAATACAGCTAGAATAAGCTAACACTAAAAGAAATTTGAGGGGCCATATAAAAACCTGCTACTATAGGAACTTCTCAAAATATATAGATATATGAGAGAAGTCTTAATGGATTCACCAAATAATGGGGGAATGTAGTATGTTCTGTCACTAAATGAAACATTCAGTTCCCAGAATGGCTTATATCTAGTTGAGTCATTGGGCAAAGGAGATCTATGGAAACCCCCACACATCTCTCCACAAACTGATGGTAAGGCTCCGTTACTGAAGAAAAGACACAGTTTATTAAACATGGAGAAGTTGAATTGGTGACTAACTATATTTTTCATTTCTATGTACTAGTATCAATGATAATGAGATATATTCAACATACTACTAGGAGAAAAAGATAACCATTAACCAAGCTACAAATCTGCAAATCTACAAAGGTAATCTTCCTGTATGATATGCTGGTGCAATAATAGCAAAATTTTGTGGGAATAACCACCCACACTTTGAGTGGATTGAAGTTCCATTCCACAATCTGAGATTAATGTCTGACACTGACAGGGAGGCCATGAACATGAGACTGGATAAGGCATGGATCTAGGAGAAAACCAAATACTATTATTGTACCAATGGAACACAGGAATAAAATGACTCCCAATCACATTCTCGAATACACATAAATCAGTATCTTTCCCAGTCATTACTAGAAAAGGTTCCTTTTTCAATATAGGGGAACTAAAACAGAGATCCACAGCTGGAAATGTACAGAGAGTATTATATTTTGGAGTACTCATCCTAAATGGGATATTTCTATCAATCTCTTACCACCAGGAATCAGACGTCTATGTAGAAGTACAAGATTGTGAGAGCCAGAGGGGAAGAATAACTCCAAGGAAAAGGCATCTCCTAGATGCAACTATATTGATGCATATATGAACTCAGAGACCATGGTAACATCCACAAAACAATTACATATTCACAACATTAGAGGGTCACAACACTGAGAATGAGAACTAGGTATGGCTTCTAGCCATGAATATACTAGAGATAAAAGGGATACATTTCATCATAATAGAGGTGAATTCTGGCAAGCCAAAAAGCCAACAAAAGCCTAAATGGAGAGAAAACAAAAGTACTTCTACTAAAACATGGAACAATATAAAATTATTCACTCTCTCCATACCTAGTCGATATAGTACTTGAAGTCATATCTAGAGCAATAAGACAACTGAAAGAAATCAAAGGGATATAAATGTAAAGAAAGCAGCTAAAGCATCTCCTTTTTTAGATGAAATTAATATATGCATGAATAACACCAAAATTTCCACCAGGAAATTCCTACAACTAATAAACATTTTCAGCAAAGTAGCAGGACAACAACAGTCTTCTTATGTGCCTATCATAAGCAGAATGAAAAGGTAATCATGCCTTTCACAATAGCCTCAAAATATTTTGTGATAACTCTAACAAAGCAAGTAAAATATTTCTACAACAACTACAATAACAACACTAATACTAATAATAAACCTTTAACATATTGAAGAAAAAAATTTAGGAAGCTATCAAAGGATGGAAAGTTCTCTCATACACATCGATCTGTAAAATTAATGTAGTAAGAGTGGCCATTGTGCAAGAAAATAACCTACAAATTCAATGCAATCCCCACCAAACTTTCAACACAATTCTTCAGAAATTCACAAAGGAAATACCAAATCCATATTCTTCCCAGATTTGCAAAGGCAATACCAAATCCATGTGAAAATACCAAAATCTGAGGATATTAACAAAAGACCCAACCCATGGGAGAGAAACAACCCCTGACATTATTAACGATACTCTGCTATGCTTCCAGACAGGAGTCAAGCAGAATTGTTCTCTGGGAGGCTCCAAAGAACAGTGACACAAAACAGATGCTGAGACTCATAGCCAAACATTGGTGATGCATAAGAAACCTTGCAGATACAGAAGGGCAAGGAGAAAAAGACCTGAAGGTGATTGGAACCTCACAAGAAGAACAACAAAGCCAAATAACCAGGACCTAGAGGGGCCTAAAGACACTGAAGCACCAGTCAAAGACCTTGCATGGGCTGGGCCTAGGTATCCTACAAAGATGTAGCTGAAAGCCAGCTCATGAGTCATGTGGGTTCCCTACAAAGAGGAGTGAGAGATCTGTCTGACATGGACTCTCTTGCCAGCTTTTCAGTCACTTTCCCCTGGTAGGACTGTCTTGTCAGGACACAGGGGAATAGGACACATTCAGTTCTGATATGACTTGATGAAGGGAAGATGGGAAGGGGAATCACCTCTTCTGAAGAATAATGGAGGGAGATATTGGAAAGGGAGAGAAGGTGAGGCTGGAAGGTGAGGAGATATGAAGCTATGCCCAGGATATAAAGTGAATAAATAAATAAAATAAAATAAATATTGAATCATATAGAAACTTCTGGAGGTATTACCATTCCAGATCTCAAATTGTATTATCAAACTACAGTAAGTAAAACAGTATGATATCAGCATAAAAACAGACACACTGATCAATAGAACCAATTCGAAGAACCAGGCATAAGTTCACATATATATGGTCACATGTTTTTTGGTAAAGTGCTCAGAAATACAACACTGGAAAAAGGCAATACATTCAATACATAGTGATGGTCATGGCTTCATGTAGGAGAATCCAAATAGATACAAACTTATTACTTTTCATAAAACACAACTTAATGCTAAATGGATCAATGACCTCAATATACAGCCATATGCACAGTACCTGATAGAAGAAAAATTGGGGAATAGCCTTAAATGCATTGGCACATGGAGCAACTTCCTGAATAGAAGAACATAATCAATGAAGGCACCAAGAACGACAAGGAATAACTGCAACTTTGTGAAATTGAAAAGTGTATGTATGGCAAAGAAAAAAAGCATTATTGAGACAAAATGCGAAAAGTATTTTTTTAAATCTAATGTAAATAAAAGCTAAAAAAATCCATGAACATCAATAAAACAACCATATTAAAAATGGGGTTCAACTCTAAACAGAGAATTGTCAAACAAAGAAACACAGTGTCTAAGAAACACTTAAAGAAATGGTCAATATCCTTAGTCAACAGGAAAATATAAGCTGAAACTGCTTTGAGATTAACTTTATGATAGTCAGTATGGGCATGATGAATAAAACAAATGATAGCTCCTGCTGTCAAGGATGTAATACAAGGGGAACCATCGTCCTTTGCTAGTGGGAAGGAAAACTTGAGCAGCCATTATGAAGATCACTGTTGTGGTTTATCAGGAACCTTGGATTACATCTATTCCAAAACCCAGCTATACCATTCATGGACATATTACCCAAAGAACTCAATATCCTGCTACAGAAACAATCATTCAATAATGTCCAGTGCTGCTCTATTTATAATAGCCAGAAAATGGAAATAGCCTAGACATTCGCTAACAAATGAATGGATAAAATTTGGTACGCGGGGGATTCCAAGATGGTGGCGAGCAGTGTGGACCTTGTTTAGATGCCAGAGAAATCAAGGCAGAAAATTGGACTTATTTCTTAAGCAGAAATACCAAGCTCCCCATCCCACTACAGCGGGAGAAACTATAGTGCACCAGGAACAAACTAGGGACAAACTTGTGCACCCCCAAACATGGGGAAAAAGCACGGACTCCTTGAGAAGCAGAGCATTTTTGGCAGCAGCAGCAGCAGCAGCAGCAGTGGGAGCTGCAGCAACAGCGACAGCACAGAGACAGCGACATCAGTGGCTGCGGTGGTACCAGCAACATCAGCTATGCTTGCTGAAGAGGGCGCGGGAAACAAAACACCCATAGTGGTGATTGGCGGGAGGGATTCCGGAGATCAGCAGTGGGAAGTGGCATGCAAGAGGGGCTGCAAGGGACTGTAAGCAGCAATGGTGGGTGACAGAGTGTGGAGCAGCGCCTTGTTTCAGTGGAGGGTTTCAACCAGCAGGGAAAAAGAGAAGGTTAGACTGCTGGACGGATCAATACACCGAAACAGAGGGGCCTGTCTACAGAGCAAAAGATTAACAAAACAGAAGTCACACAGTATCTGACATCCAAAACACAAATTCATTGTGTAGTGTATCCCTCCGAGGAGACAAACAGCCAGAGGAGGCCTATAAAACCACAGAATCCAGGTGGGAGAGCTCAAGCAAATAGAGATACAGGAAGGCAGAGTCTGAGAACCCAGTATAGAAAACAGCTCCCTATCGAAGGTACTCACCCCCGAGAACACCAGCTCAGAAAGCCCAAGCCTTGTAAGCAGATGCCTAAAGGAAAGAATAAAAGGTCTAATAACAAAAATCAAGACATTACGGCTCCACCAGAAAGCCCAGAAACCAACAGATACCCTACTATGGAAGAGTCACAGGAAGATGACCTCAAAACCATGCTTATACAGCTATTTGAAAACTATAAAGAGGAAATTAATAGAGCCTTCCAAGAACTCCAGGATAGCACAAACAAACAAATAGAAGCCATGCAAGAGAAACAGGAAACCACATGCAAACAGGAGAAGGAATTAAATAAAACAAGACATGAAAACAGAATTAGACAATATTAAAAACTCACAAATCCAGAAAAAAAATGTGAAATGGAACAATTAAACAAAGAAGCAGGAATCCAACAGGAGTATAACTAACAGAATCCAACACATGAAAGAGAGAATCTCAGGTGCTGAAGACACAATAAAAGAAATTGATACATCTCTCAAAGAGAATCTTAAAACAGAAAAATTAGGGACACAACGCATCCAAGAAATCAAGGACACCATGAGAAGGCATAACTTCAGGATTATAGGAGTTGATGAAAAGGAAGATGCATAGGGTATCAAGTCTCTTCTTGGTAACCTGCTATCCTTCCTCTGAGTGCCACCAGATCTCTCCCTCCAGGGGACATGGTCAAATATGAGGCACCAGAGTATGTGTGAAAATCATACCCCACTCTCCACTCAAGTGTGGAGAATGTTCTGTCCATTGGGTAGATCTGGGTATGGGTTTAAAGTTTACCACCTGTATTGTCCTTGGCTGGTGCCTTAGTTTGAGTGGGACCCGGGGCCCAAATCTGCCTATCATTATGTTCTACTTGTAGGTTTCTAGTACCCTCTGGATCCTTCTACTTTGCTATTCTCCCATGCTTCTCTCATCTAGAGTCCCAACAGGATGCCCTCCCCTCTGTCCCAGTACAGGGGGAGGAAATCCCCCTCAGGAACAGTCATAGGGAAGGGGAATAAGGGGAAAATGGGAGGGAAGGAAGAATGGGAGGATAAAAGGAATGGGATAACCATTGAGATGTAACAAGAATAAATTAATTTAAAAAAAAAGAAAAAGGAAAAAAAGAAAAGGAAGATGGAAAGTCCCAAGGACCAGAGAATGTCTTAAAGAAAATCATAGAAGAAAACTTCTCCAGTCTACAGACAGAGATACCCTTGAAAATACAAGAGGCCTACAGAACACCAAATATGCTAGACCAGAAAAGAAATTCATGCCACCTCATAATAATCAAAACACTAAACTTGCAGAATAAAGAAAAGATATGAAAGGCTGCAAGAGAGAAAGGCAAAATAATATATAATGTTAGACCCATCAGAATTACACCTGACTTTTTCAACGGAAACTTTGAAAGCCAGAAGAGCCTGGACTGAGATTATGCAGACTCTAAGAAACCACAGATGCAAACCTAGGCTACTATATCCAGCAAAAGTTTCAATCAACATAGATGGAGAAAACAATATATACCATGACAAAACCAAATTTAAACAGTATCTAACCACCAGCCCTGCTCTACAGAAAATAGTAGAAGGAAAACGTCATCAAAATCAGAGCAGCCACACCCAAGAAAATGCAGCATACAGATAATCACAGATCAACAGAACCAAAACAGACACTGCCACACACAATCACCACTAACTCCACAATAAAAGGATCCAATAACCATTGGTCTATAATATCTCTCAACATCAATGATCTCAATTCCCCAATAAAAAGACACAGGCTAACAAATTGGATGCAAAAACATGATCCTTCAGTATGTTGCACTCAAGAAACACATCTTATCAAAAAAGATAGACATTACCTGAAAATAAAGGGCTGGAAAAATTTTTCAAGAAAATGGTCTCAGGAAACAAGCACGAGTAACCATTTTAATATCTGACAAAATAGACTTTCAATTAAAAATGATCAAGAAAGATCGAGAAGGACACTTTGTCCTAATCAAAGGAAAAATCCACCAAGAGGACATCACCATCCTAAATATCTATGCCTCAAATATTAGGGCACCTGCATTTGGAAAAGAAACACTTTTAAAGTTTTTTTTTTCCAATGACACGTGCTACAGTTTTATTTTACTTACTTTATCATGTTAGTAACAAGAAATCTATATTTTTTTTTTATCAGAAAAACCTGGGAAAATACCAAGTAAGTACTGTTGATGTTGACTTTAAATTCTTATTGGTACACATTTGTGGTTGTGCTATATACTTATGAAAAATCATTTAAAGGGGAAAATACTATGAAGACATCACTGTGTGGTCAGCTGCCCCATCAGGCCACTTTAAGCCTAAGGTAAGGTGAGCATCATGGTAGAAGAGACAAGTGGTGAAAGATGCTGCCACCTTCAGGGGCAGCTGAGATGTGAATGGGGAAGCAGAGCTATTCCACACTGTTATCCAAGCAGTCAGAGCTATTATATTAGGTGAACCAGGAGATAGATGTCACTGTTAACTTTCATTCAAGACTTCACTCGCTCCCAGCAGCTGAGTGCATAGCCAAATGGGTTAGTAGAATGCAAAACACTTTTAAAGTTTAAATCACTCATTGATCCCAACACAATAATAGTGGGAGACCTCAATACCTCACTATCACCAACAGACAGATCCTCAAGGAAAAAATAGAGAAATAATCACACAAATAGAGGTCATGAATCAAATGGACCTAACACCCAAATAGAAAAGATTATACTTTCTTCTCTGTGCCACATAGAACCTTCTCCAAAATAGGCCATATAATTGGTCACAAAACAAGCCTCAATAGATACAAAAATTCAAATAATCCCTTGCATCCTATCAGACCACCATGGCCTAAAGCTGAGCATCAGCAATAACAGAATCAACAAAAAGCCTACAAACACATGGAAACTGAACAATCTTCTACTCAATGACAACTGAGTCAGGGATGAAATAAAGAAAGAAATCAAAGACTTCCTAGAGTTTAATGAAAATGAAGGCACAACATATCCGAACCTTTGGCACACAATGAAAGCAAACTCAGGGCTGAAATCAATGAGTTAATAACAAAGAAAACAATACAAAGAACCAATGAAACCAAGGGCTGGTTCTTTGAGAAAATCAACAAAATAGACAAACCCTTAGCCAAACTCACTAAAATACAAAGGGAGAGTACACAAATTAACAAAATCAGAAATGAAAAGGGAGAAATAACAACAGATACCCAGGAAATTCAAAGAATCATTAGATCTTACTTCAAAAGCTTATATGCCACAAAATTTGAAAATCTAAAGGATATGGACAATTTCCTTGATAAATTCTGCTTTCCAAAGTTAAATCAAGATCAGACAAACAAATTAAACAGTCCAATATCCTCTAAGGAAATAGAATCAGTCATCAAAAGTCTCCCAACCAAAAAGAGCCCTGGGCCAGATGGGTTCAGCACAGAATTCTACCAAACCTTCAAAGAAGAACTAATACCAATACTCCTCAAACTATTCCACAAAATAGAAACAGAAGGAACTCTATCAAACTCATCCTATGAAGCCACAATCACCTTAATACCTAAGCCACACAAAGACCCAACAAAGAAAGATAATTTTAGACCAATTTCCCTTATGAACATAGATGCAAAAATACTCAATAAAATTCTCACAAACTGAATACAAGATCACATCAAAAATCTCATTCATCATGACCAAATAGGTTTCATACCAGGTGTTCAGGGGTGGTTCAATATAAGGAAATCCATCAATGTAATTAATCATATAAAAAAACTGAAGGAAAAGAATCACATGATCATCTCTTTAGATGAAGAAAAAATATTCCACAAAAACCAACACCCTTTCATGATAAAAGTCTTAGAGAGATCAGGGATATAAGGCACATACCTAAACATAGTAAAGGCTATATACAGAAAACCTATAGCTAACATCAAGCTAAATGACAAGAAACTTAAGTCAATCCACTGAATTCAGGGACGCAAGAAGGCTGCCCACTCTCTCCATTGCTCTTCAATATAGTACGTGAAGTCCTACCTAGAGCAATAAGACAGCTAAAGGAGATCAAGGAGATACATATAGGAAAGGAAGAAGTTAAATTTCACTATTTGCAGATGATATGATAATATACATCAGTGATCACCAAAAGTCTACCAAAGAACTCCTACAGCTGACAGACAGCTTCAGCAAAGGGCCAGGATACAAAATAAACATGAAAAAGTTAGTAGCCCTCCTGTATACAGAAGATAAAAGGGCAGAGAAGGAAATTAGGGAAACCACTCCCTTCACAATATCCTCAAACAATATAAAATATCTGGGTTTAAATCTAGCCAAACAAGTGAAAGGACTTTATGAAAAAATCTTCAAGTCTCTACAGAAAGAAATTGAAGAGGATATCAGAAAATGCAAAGATCTCCCATGCTCATGGATTGGGAGAATCAACATAGTAAAAATGGCCATCCTACCAAAAGCAACCTACAAATTTGATGCAATCCCTATCAAAATACCCATACAATATTTTGCAGAACTGGAAAGATCAATCCTAAACTTTATATGGAAAAACAAAAAACCCAGAATAGCTAAATCAGTCCTATACAATAGAAGATCTACCAGAGGAATCTCCATCCCAGATCTCAAGCTGTACTATATAGTAATAGTAATGAAAACTGGTATAGAAATAGGCCAGTTGACCAATGGAATTGAACTGAGGACCCAGATATAAATCCACACACATATGGCCATTTGATTTTTGACAAAGAATCCAAAATGATACAATGGAAAAAAATGGTGCTGGTCCAATTGGATGTCTACATGTAAAAAATGCAAATAGATCCATATTTATCACCCTGCATGAAACTAAAGTCCAAGTGGATTAAAAACCTCAACATAAAACCAGAAGAAAAAGTGGGTAAAACCCTAGAACTCATTGGCATAGGAGACAAATTCCTGAACAGAACACCAACAGCTCAGACTCTAAGATCAACAATTAATAAATGGGACCTTATGAGGCTGAGAAGTGTTTACAAGACAGAAGACACTGTCAGCAGAAGAAAGCGACAGCCCACAGATTGGGAAAATATCTTTACTAAACCCTACATCTGACAAAGGGCTGATATCTATAGTATATAAAGAACTCAAGAAATTAAACACTACCGAACCAAACAACCCAATTAAAAAATGGGGTACAGAACTAAACAAAGAATTCTCAAAAGAAGAATATTGAAGGGCTGAAAAACACTTAAAGAAATGCTCAACATCCCTACTCATCAGGGAAATGCAAATCAAAACGACGTTGAGATTCCATCTTACATCTATCTGATTAGCAAAGATCAATAACTTGAATGACAACACATGCTGGAGAGGATGTGGTGAAGGGGATCACTTCTCCACTGCTGGTGGGAGTGCAAACTTGTTCAACCACTCTGGAAAGGAATATGATGCTTTCTCAGAAAATTGGGAATAGCTCTACCCCGAGACACAGCTATAGCACTCCTGGGTATATACCCAAAAGATACCCCACCACGCAACAAAGACATTTGTGCAACTATGTTCATAACAGCCTTATTCATAATAGCCAGATCCTGGAAAAAACCAAGATGTCCCTCAATTGAAGAATGGATTAGAAAACTGTGGTATATCTACACAATGGAATACTATTCAGCTATTAAGAACAAGGAAATCTCGAGTTTTGCTGGCAAATGGATGGAATTAGAAATGATCATCCTAAGCGAGATAACCCAGACCCAAAAAGACATGTATAGTATATACTCACTCATATGTGGATTTTAAACCAACATAGACAGCCTAGAAGAGACTCCTCCCAGCAGATTACAGGGACAGTTACAGAGACTTAAAGCTGGACACTGGACAAAATCCCGAGTGTGTAAGGTGGCCCCAGTCAGGCCACAGTGGAAGAGGTCATATATAGCCCAGGGGATAGTAGATAAAGTAAGATCAGGTGCTATCTATATTTATAGCAATAATTTAGCTTTCATCTTTTATGGGCCATTGAAAGAGATAAAAAATAAGTAGGAATACATAATGTATTAATATGATTTAAATCATTGTTGTATATTATCATACTTACATATCACCTTTCATTCCAAAATGCAATCTTTGAACAAAGACCCTATGATAGATCTTCCCAGGACCCAGCACAATGCCTCTTAGAAAATAGTTCATGTGCTTAAAGGGCACACACACACACACACACACACACACACACACACACACACATACACACATACACACACACACATACACACACACACACACACATACACACACACACACACACTATTTGGCAAATGAATGTGCATTTACAAATTCATACAACAGTATTGGAAGTATTGCTAAGAAAAAAAAAAAAGACCGTTAAAAAGTGTTCATTGAGGACGGGATGATTCCTGTGAGTTCAAGTCCAACCTGGAACATAGCAGGTTCCAGAAAAGCTAAGGCTAGACACACACAAAAAAATGTTCTGATCACTTATTTAATAGGTTAGTGATAATATAATAATCCTTATTTGCTTGCTTATTTTCCTAAGCATTTATTTTATTTTTCTTCCAAATAAGTTCTATGTATTTATTTATCTGTCAGTTAGTTGATTTGCTTCAAATTATATGTTATTCTAACTAGCTCAGACACTGACAATTTAATGTCCATTTTTGATACTTCCCTTATGGCAATGTTGGCAAAAGCTGGCAGAAATAAAGAAACATGTAAATAACATTCTCTTCAGTATACAACTTGGTGTCTCCTGTCTATTTTTAGTAGAAGAGGTAAATCAATCCATGCTAGCAGTTGACTGCACAAATAGATGTGTGAAATAAGTGTCCCAACAGTTATGCTTCCATTTTATTTATATTATCAAAAAATCAAGAAAAATTCCCATTCTAGTTGCACTCAGAGAGAGGAAGCAGATATCATTGGTCATAGGTCTTTGAAAGGCATGTTACATACTGACATTTATATGGAACATTATTCTACTATCTAATGAAATTTCATTTTTATTTCTCTTATCATCTGTGTTTGTTTGGTCCATTATGTACAACATTTTATTGCCACAATCAATAGACATTAATTTTAGCTATGAACATCTTTCATATGAGACTGCTGCTATTCTTCCATATGTCAATATCAAATGCATACTGCACATGTGATCATTTATAATATAAAGGGCAGAAGGTTTCCATATAAAACTAATTTCTATCTCGCTGTTATCCAAATAAAATTATCACAGCATTAACTATGAGTTTCAGTTCAATTCCATACAGAATACAATGTAGTCAAAATTTAAGATGCAAGTTATTAGTGGGTTTTTTGGCTGTGACGTCCCATGGTGAAACTGAAAAGTGAGAAGGAATGAGCTAGAAAGTGTCAAACTCACACATTCTATAAGGGAGCCACCAATACAACTGTCTTAGTCAATGTTCTATTGCTGTCAAGAGGCACTATAACCACAGCAGATCTTAGAAAAGAAAGTATTTAACTTAGGGCTGAGGACTTGGTTATAGTTGCAATTTTATCCTTTTTTTTGCCACTTCAGGAAATAAGAATAAGTAGGAGTAAAGAGAGCTAGTCCATTCTCATCATGACAATGATTATGGAGTCATGCAGAAAGGTATAGCCCTGTAACTGAGAGCTTTACATGCTAATCCATGGGCATCAGGGAGAGAGATTGGGCTTGGCATGGGCTTTTGGAACATCAAAGCCCATCCTCCTCCAATGACACATTTCCTCTATCAATATTATAGTTCCTTGTGTTTCAAATCGTATCAGTCATTTTCATTCTCTGATGATTAAGCATTGAAATATATGAGCCCATTGGAGTTATTCTTATTTAAAATACAACAATAATATTGGTGAGAGTTCCATATTTTGTTTTGTTTGGAATGCTATTATTAAGTCTTTAAGAATTTTATACCACTTTGCAGCCTATTCTTAAAATTTAACAATCCAGCAACTCTAATTTGTATGAAGCCATCTACTGGAGCATAATTGACTTAGCAGAAATCACACCATTAAAGAAAACTGACTCTGTCTCACCAGGAAGCATTTAAATGTTCATGGCTCCTTGATTCTTGGTTGTGGATCCTGAATCCATTTCTTGTTTATTAAAGAATGTTGCCTGGGTTCATCATGTGTACACAAACACAAACAGATGTGAGTTTTAGCACACAGAGGCCTTGAAATGTTCAGAAGACACTGTTTTGCTCCTTTTATCTCTGATATACAGTTCATAATTTTTCTACCATATCTTCTATGGTTTTGCCCAAACCCTGGAGAAAAGGTATGATGCAGATGCCACAATTGTCATTGAACATCCCAGTCTACTAGCCTTTGCACTTTGACCATCTGTGAGCTTTTGTATTAATCACTATAATGGTTTGAATGAACAATGCTCCCCCATATGATCTGGCATTTGAACTCTTAGTTTCCAGTTAGCGGAACTATATGGAGAGATGTAGGAGTTGCATTCTTGATGCAGAAAATACGTAAGTAGAGATATACCATTCACAGTTTGCTAATTTTCTCTAGTCTTAATCTCTGCTTCAATGTTTGCAGTTCAAGGTGTGAGATATTACTCTCTACTCCACAGTCATTCTCTTAAACTCTCTTCTTAAGTTGCCTTTGGTCATGATGTTTTATCATAGCAGCAGAAAAGATTCTACCCATCTCCCTTCCTCCCTGCCTCAACCCTCCCACCACCAATTAATATATCAGTAATAGCCAAAAACTACACACATGCTAGGCTGTAAAAATGCAGTTAACACTATTGGGAAGAAGGCTGTGGGTATGTTCAAACTTTGATGAACATAGAATACTGGCACATAGAGATTTATACTTGTTAACCTTGAAATAGAATTTTTTAAAAGTCACAAAAATCATAATTTTTAAGTAAGTGTTTATTTTTGTATTGAGCCACATGATTCCTTAGCATCATACAGTACACGCACTGTAGGCAACAGTTTTAGAGACCTGGTAGCATGTCATAACAAAAGTAACATAGAATTAAAACAAATCAAACAATTATTTTCTCACATGCACTTTGCTTCCAAACTCTCTGTAATCTGGTGACCATCTGCTGCATTTGCACAATAAATAGAATTTGTCTCTACCAATTAATTTTATGCCAACTGGGAAGATTTCCCCAGTGTTTCCCCAAGGTAAGACTATAGTAGGTATACAGTGGCAGGGCAATATTCCCTATATGAAGCCTGCTGTTTATTGCTATGTATAAATCAGATTTGAATGTTTCCTTCTGCATTCAATTATGCAATGTAATCTCTCTTATAGCCCATGCAAATAAGTAGAATTATAGTAGTAGTATAGCAAGTTACTGTAGATATGGGAGGCAGTCTGGTGCTATGTATTCTAATGCTTATTACTGGCCCTTCAAGATATGGTTAAACCCCAGACAAGCACATTCTCATGTGCACCAACTGATGGTGTATAACTTTACTCCCCAATTATCATTGGTTGTCTAATAAAGTTGCCGACAGCTTGGCTAGGGAGAAGAGAGGTAAGTGGAGTTTAGCTTCCCAGGCTGGGGTTAGAGAGACCACAAGGCAAGAGGAGAGAGAGGAAACAGAAGATGTAGCAAGAAGACAGGAAGCTGAAGGGAAGGAAGCTGCCATGGAACAGAATGGACCATGAGCACATGGCCATGAGGACAGAGTAATGGAGGAGACCCAGCCCAGACAGGATTACTTACTGGCAACTAACTTGGGATATGTAGCTAGGAGATAGAAAAATATCTTAAACGCTTCATATCTGCCCAGCTCTAGTGCATTAAACTTATAAAATAAAGTAGTCTTTTTGTGTCAAATATTTTGGGAGCTAGTGGGGTTAAAGAAAACTGTTTATTAATTATATTACAAAATATAGACCTTGTATACTAATATCTTCTGAATCAACCTTTGTGTATGTTATAAATTATGATGATGGATTAATATTCTATATTTACTCATTTTAATTATATCATGGCCTTGTAGCAAGACAATCACTGATTCTCTAAAGATAAATGATTATATTTCAAATAGGATGAGAATTTCTGCCACAAACCTAAAAGATTTGAGCTATACTTTCCAAATTAATAATATTACATAAACATATAAGTATTTCTGTCAGCACAAACTCCTTTATTAGCTATGAAATTTGCTATTACAAGCAGATTTTGGGCAGAGATATTTACTTAAGTTCAACTGGACACCAGCTAAAAGCTTTCCTTTCTCTGCTCACTAGCCAAGGCTTCTAGCATTGTATTGTAGCAGAGTTTTACAAAGCAAAGCAGTCTGAATTTCTGGGTTTGTTTGAGTACTACCTTTCTAGATCTTAATTTATTTAAATTTTATAACTCACTTTTTTTCTCACTGATGGTCAAGTCAAATATATGTATTCTAAGTAAAATATTTAGGACTGGAGAGATGGCTCAGGAGTTAGTAACAACTGCTGCTGTTGCAGAAGATCCACGTTTGACAACCCAAATTATGGCTCAGAACTATCTATAACTTCAGTTTCAGGGTATCTAATGTACTCTTCTTGCATTTATGAACACCAGGCACACAAATATTTCCCCAATGCACATACATGCAAAGCACTCCTACACATTAAAAATGAGATAGGAAAAAATACTTGAAGTGTGAGATAAATATTGTGATTGTTTTTGAGATTACAATACATTTACATGAATATATTCAAACATACAATAACTAAGGCTAGTTTTAGGTAGAGTTTTGTATCCCTATTTTTCATTTTTTTTTTTAATTTTTAGACAATCTCTATACATACCTAAATTATCATGCTCTTTTTTTTTCTGAACCTAGATCCAATTAACTCTAGTACTCATTCTGATGTTCCAACAGAGAAAAATGGGATGAAGTATTAAATTGTGTTTATTTAATAATGTTGTAAGTGGTTACTTTTTCTTTCAAGTAGCTGTGTTGGTGAAGGGGCCCAATTGTGGTATGTGAGCTGAATCATATGGTACATTTACTTATAGTTTTTTACTCACTTATAAGTGGGTATTAACCATATAGTATATAGGAACCATTCTACAATCTGCAGACCCAAAGAAGCTAAGGAATAAGGAGGGCCCATGGTAGGATGCTTGACTCTTGCTCAGAATGAGAAATAAAATAGACATTGGAAGTGGATGAAGAGAGAGATCTGGGTAGCAGAGAGGGTGGGAAGGGGAACATGGGTGGGGATGGTATTGGAAGGAAAATAGGAGTGAGAGGTGAGAGCAGCTGCTGGGAGAGAGAAAGGGTGCATCTCTGGGACAAGCTGACCTACAACAGAGTAGGCTCCAATGAGAATATGTGCATGACTCTAGCTGAGATTCCTAGCAGCAGAATATATGGAGACTGAAGTGGCCACTTCCTATAGACAGGACTTTGAGTGGAGGGATGGGGACAATAACCTACCTACAAAACCATTGACCCAAATTTTACCCTGCCTACAAAGTGTACAAGGATAAAAATTGAGCAGAGATTGAGGGAAGGGACAGACAATGACTGGTCTAAGTGGAGACCCACCCCATAGAAGAGAGCCAACCCCTGACACTAATAATAATACTAAGCTATGCTTGCAGACAGGAGGCCAGCATAACTATTCTCTGAGCAGATTCATCCAACAGCCAATCTAAAGAGATGTAGAGACCCACAGCCAAACATTGGACAGAGCTCAGATAGTCTTGTGGAAGAATTAGGGGACGGATAGATGGGTGCAGATGGGACAATATCTCCACAAGAACATCAACAGAACCAAGGACCATGGTGGCTCACAGAGACTGAGACACAAACCAAAGAGCATGCATGGATTGGACCTAGGTCCCATACTCATACGTAGTTGATGGGCAGCTCGAGTGGGGCCTGTCTCTGACATAGACTCTGTAGCTTGCTTTTGGATCACTCTCCCCTAGCTTGGCTGCCTTGTTGGGCCTTAGTTGAGGAGGATTTGCTTAGTCCTGATGCAATTTGATGTGCCAGCACAGGTTTAGGGGAGAAGGTCCTTTTCTGAGGAGAATGAGAGGGGGATAAGAAGAAGAGTGGAAATGTGTGAGATCCAGAAGAGAACAGGGAGAGGGCTGCCATTGAGATAAAAAGTGAATAAATAAGAAGAAAATTCTCCATTCTGATTTTCAGAGTAGCTGTAACAGTTTGTTATTCCCCAAAGAGTCAGTAAAAATTTCATTTTCTGCCCCATATTTGACTACGTCTCCTTGATGGGGAGGCCCGGTGTCACTCAGGGGAAGGATAGCAAGCTACAAAAAAGAGACTTTATACCCTATGATCATATACAGGGGGAGGAGGCCCCCTTTAGTCACAATCATAGGGGAGGGGAATAGGGTGAAAGTGGGAGGGAGGGAGGAATGGGAGGATAGAAGGGATGGGATAACAATTGAGATGTAATGTGAATGAAATAATAAATAAATCAATTAATTAATTAAAAAAAGAATTTCATTTTCCTTGCATTTGTTACAGCATTTGTTACAAGTTGTTTTCCTGATCCACACCATGTCTATTGGTGTAAGATGAAATATCAAAGTAGATCGACTTTACATTTCTCCAATTGCTAAGAGTGTTGAACAATTTCAAAAGTATCTCCTAGCAGTTTTTATATCCTCTCTTGAAAACTCCGTTAATACTCCATTTAAATATTTTCATTTGTTTTTGAGAATTTTACACAATATATTTTGATCATATTCTATCACTTCTCCAAACTCCTATATATTCTCCACCTCTCTACTCACCTATCTTAGTTGCGGTTTCTATTGTTACGATAAAATGGCATAACTAAAAAGAACATGACAAGGAAAGTGTTTACTTCATAATGCCCTCAGTGAAAGAATTGAGGTTGACAACTTAAGGTAGAATCTTAGAACCAGAAAATAAAACAAAGGTGATAGAGAAATTATTCTCATAAGCTTGCTAATCATGACTTACTCAACCTGTTTTCTTATGAAAGTAGTACCACCCACAGTGATCTAACCCTTCTCCTATCAATCATTAACCAAGAAAATGCCTCTACAGACTAGTCTACAGGCACTCTGATGCAGACATTTTCTCAATAGATGTTTCACTTCTCAGATAAATATAGATCCTGTCAAGTTGACAAAAGATAAAAAATAAAAAGAACAACCAACTCCTTGTCACCTTGATGCACAAACACATCTCTATTAAACAATATGTAACCTTTCTTTCTTGTTGTCACCAAGATGTTGTGTTAATATTAATAAGACAATATTAAACTTTCAATGAGTCCCACAGTCTTTAGACATATCAATGCTTAAAGGTCCAAAAATCTCTTCAAATTATTCAAAGTCTTTCTAAAACCCCAATGTCTCAAGGTATCACAAAATTAAAAAAAAATACATTGTACCCTTTGTTATTTGAAGAAGGAATCAGAACAAAGTTATATTCAAATCAAAACAAATCCACCATCCAACAGTGTAAAGAACAGTGTCTAATGTCTGAAACTCAAGATTTTCTTGGCTGCAAAGGGCATGAGGTAGCTATACCTCTCTGCCTCTCTCATCCTCAGCACACATAGCTTGTCTCATAGGATCAGGCCAGCTCTACTCCATGGCTGCTGTTGTCTTTGTTAGTCATATCACAATAATAGCATTTCCAAAATGCTGAGGTCTTCATCTCAGCTGGGCTTTGCTTTCATCAATAGCATCTCTTGGGCTCTGCTCAAAGACTTTGACCTTGCCACATGGTGCAAAGGATCAACTTTTCTTCATGTCCGGTTCAATCCTAGGGCATCTACTATAACTGAGGCTACATCTTCACAAATGACAACTCCTGGCTTCTCAGTCAGACTCCAAGACATCTTCATGCCTTCAAAACCAATACTACCTAGAAGATGCTTACATATTATCAAACTCAGCTCTCTGTACAAAGCATAGAATTGGCACCTGCTGGACCACAACTTCTCAGTGCTGACCTGAGGAAATACTTCCTTAAATAATTTTACCTTCATTGCTGCCTTCCTCTTAATCACCACATCTGATTGATTATTTATCCCCATGAAGATCAATTGTCCTTGTAAAGCAAAACTCTCAATGTAAGGATTATGGTCTCTTGTTAATAAAAAAAATGTTGAGTGTCAATTGAACAGAACCATGCGTTCTTGATTCAAAATATAGAACAGCCACTATAGATTCTTTACAGGACTATTAAAGATCTCTTTGACACTTCACAAGTCAGTCCTCTGACCATTATCTTCTTTTGTAAATATATTTTATTAATTTATTCATACTATGTCTTAATTGTTATCCCATCCCTTGTATCCTCCCATTCCTCCTACCCTCCCATTTTCTCCTTACTCCCCTCCCCTATGACTGTGATTGAGGGGGACCTCCTCCACCTGTATATGCTCATACGGTATCAAGTCTCAAGGTATCAAGGGTATCAAGGGTAGCCTGATATCCTTCCTCTGAGTGTCACCAGGCCACCTCATCCAGGGCACAAGGTCAAATATGGGGAACCAGAGTTTGTGTGAAAGTCAGTCCCCACTCTTCACTCAACTTTGGAGAATGTCCTGTCAATTGGCTAGATCTGGGTAGGGGTTCAAAATTTACTGTGTGTATTGTCTTTGGCTGGTGCCATAGTTTGAACAGTATCCCTGGGCCCAGATCTGCCCATCATAATGTTCTTCTTGTAAGATTCTAGGACCCTCTGAATCCTTCTATTTCCCCATTCTCCCATGATTCTCTCACCTAGAGTCCCAATAGGATGTCCTCCCCTCTGTCCCACTTTCCTGGTAAGTGAAGACTTTCATGGGACATGCCCCTTAGGCTAGTGTCCAGATAAAATTGAGTACAACCTTCTTAGTCATCAGGGAAATGCAAATCAAAACAACTCTGAGATTCCATCTTACACCCATCAGAATGGCTAAGATCAAAAGATCAAATGACACCACATGCTGGCGAGGATGTGGAGAGAGAGGAATACTCCTTCATTGCTGATGGGAATGCAAACTTGGACCACTTTGGAAACCTATCTGGCACTATCTCAGAAAACTGGGAATAAGGCTTCTTCAAGACCCAGCTATTCCACTCCTTGGAATATACCCAGAAGATACTCCAGCACACAACACGGACATATGCTCAACCATGTTCATAGCAGCCTTATTCATAATAGCCAGAACCTGGAAACAGACTAAGTGTCCCTCAGTGGAAGAATGGATAAAGAAACTATGGTACATTTCCATTATGGAATACTACTCAGCTATTAAAAACAAGGAATTCCCAAAAATTGTGGACAAATGGATTGAGCTAGAAATAATCATAATAAGTGAGTTAACCCATAAGCAGAAAGAGTCAAATGCTAAATAATACATTCTAGTAGTTATTATCACTAAAGAACAGGTTAACATACATAGAAGGATGTGCTCAGTTTAAATGCAAGTATCATGCCATTCTACGTAAAGAATGAGAACATTTATAAATATTAATATATATAAAACACTCTTGAACCAAGGAATGAATGTAGAAACTGAAAGATGGTTGCATATTCTTTCATATGTTAAGTTAATATATGAGTGATAAAACAAAATCATCTATCTTCATTCAGGAGGCTTTGCATTGTCAACTTTTCCTAGTAGCTGTTCTAATTTTAGCTACAATGCTAATTTCTTCCTAGATGCTTGCCAACTTTGTTATGTGGTATTAGGCCCAAACATACAAATTATAACTTTCACACTTATTCCATAATAGAGATTTGCTTTGTATTTAATTCTTCAGAATCACTTTGATATTTCTGAGCTGACAATATTTGCTGATATTATTCCCCAACTGACCACATCTTCAATTCATGAGAAATGTTTCAGAGAAGCTCAGAAAAAAACTTCATTATGCTTTTCATTATGTTCAGACTTATCAGTTTCATCCATTCCATTCCTAACATAAAGCAACAGTTTAACAATCATGTATTGTTCTATCTATACCAATTATATATATTTTTAATTGGGTTACAAAAGAGTAAGTTTCCATATTGATGCTTGGTACATCCTTACTTGATATTAATTTTCCTCCTTTCTCTTTGATTTTTTTCTATCTTTTCACATCCCTCCCTACCTAAGTCTTTTCACTCCTAGTATTTTACATCATTACTTGAAAAAGTTTTATACATAATACCAACCACAATAATTCCATTCTATTTTTATGTCTTCCAAGTTAGACAAGCAAACAAAAAACAAAACAATAGATCCTCACATGGACCATTTGTCTTTCCATTATACTTACTTGGTATATTTTTATCCACTTCCCTCCATTTACCTTAGAATTTTGTGATTTCATATTTCTTTACTGCGGAATATGTTCCATTGTGTATATAGGTATATTATATTTTCCTTATCTATTCTTCTGTTTATGTCTATTTAGGTTGATTACATTTTCTAAATACTGTGGACAGGGCAATACTGAACATGGATGTTCAAATATCACTGTAGTAGGAGGTAAAAATCCTTTTGCTATATTCCCAGGAATAGTATAACTGCTTCATGTGAAAAATATGTTTATAGATTTTGACAAACTTCCAGAGTGATATCCAAAGTGCCTGTACTTGTTTAGACTCCCATGAGCAGTATATAAGAATTCTTTTACAATAGCTACCTGCCGGGTAACATATGCCCACTTTTGCAGTGTAAGTATGACTGTTTTGGAGTAACCAACCCATTTATAATTGAATCCAAGGCCTGCTGCATAGTAGAGAATACATGCTTAGCAATTTAAACCTAGTAACAACTGCATGTTCAGAGATATTATAGGCCCTAAGTTGTAACCAAGTATTGTGGTTTTTTCAAATGTCCAGGTTGTCAAATTTATTTCTTATTTTGTATCTTTATGACAAGATGGCTGAAAAGCTTCTTTTTGCCATAGGCACTAACTAATGTAGAGACTCATAATAGGTCAAAGTGATGAGAATATGGACCTATGAGCATTCATTTCTAAACAAACATCTTTATAAACCCCCAACATCAAGGATATGAACATCAAGGATAATGATGTATAAAGAATGTAAGATCCAGAGGATAGAGAGGATGCTGTACAATGCCGTTTTCTAGCCATGACACATCTACTGCTCTGGTGATCTTTAACACATTGTTTTTATCTGTAGAAGACCTACACATGATGAAGCCAATTTAAGTTTTCAGCATAGATGTACTCTTCAGTATTATACTAGAAGATTCTTAGGCCAGATAAATGGTTTCATTAAAGTAGCTTGACAAAACTAACATATAACATCACTAGCTTTTCTAAATGCAAATAACAGGTATCCTAAAACTAAATTAAAGAAACATTTCTATTCCCGTGTGCTTTCAAAATTCCTAGGAAGCCGGGCGGTGGTGGCGTACTCCTTTAATCCCAGCACTCGGGAGGCAGAGGCAGGCAGATCTCTGTAAGTTTGAAGACATCCTGATCTACAAAGTTAGTCCAGAACAGCCAAGGCTACACAGAGAAACCTTGTCTTGAAAAACCAAAAAAATAAAAAAAAATCAAAATTCATAGGAATAAACTTGACTAAGTAACTTAAATACTAACATAATGAATATCTTAGAGCACAAAAAAGTAGTTAGATACTAGAGTATGGGAGTACTTCCAGTATCCATTGGAATTTATTTAGTATTTTTAAAATGTCATATTACCAAAATATATTAAGATTTCATGCAATTTTCACCAAAATTCAAATGACATTTCTTTACAAAATTAGTTTTTAAAGAGTCCTTAAATTCCCATTCTTACCCTCCCTCCCTCCCTCTTCTGCCTATTCAGGAGGGGATAACAATCTGGAGATAATGTGAATAATTATAATAAATAAAATATACATTTTAAAATCTGGGTGGAAGAGGGGGTTGCTGCAGACCAATGCACCAACCAAAGACCATGCATGGCAAGGACCTAGACCCTCTCTTCAGATGTAGTATATAGGCAGCACAATCTCCTCATGAGGAATAGGGAAAGGAGAGAGAGGATATGAGGGAAGGAGAGTGGGATTGAGAAGTGATGAGGGAGGAGGCAAAAATCAAGATGTAAAAAATTTAAACTGCAGGTAACTTATATTTCTAATCTCACTACATGGGAATATCTCTGAGACTGGCTGAGACATTAATGTCTATGCAAAATAAGGCCTCTTGTTGGTTACAGAATCCCTGTGACTTAGGATTAGATATCATTATTCATATAGGATGAATGAAGATTTGCATATGCCTCTTCTCTGCTCATAAAAATATTACCCTGATCACCTCATACATTTATAATTTTAAAACTGTAAAATGCTTGTGAGAAATTACATGTTATCAGAACAAAAGAACTGGACATTGAAGCTGGACCAGACATGACAAGTTTCATACTGGATGCTGAAATTCTGCATCCTTTCTGTTCTAGCACCAAGAGCTTCAGTTGCTATTCCTCATCACAACAGGACAGTCCTCAATAGAGTTTTGAAGAAAGCTTCTGATTCCAAATGGTCTAGCATTTTAGACTGTTCCACATAGGACTTCTATTAAGCCTGGAATTTCTCAACATTTAGAAACTACGTCATA
The DNA here is from genome assembly GCF_903995435.1 of Acomys russatus. Classification (NCBI taxonomy): domain Eukaryota; kingdom Metazoa; phylum Chordata; class Mammalia; order Rodentia; family Muridae; genus Acomys; species Acomys russatus. The sequence continues at coordinate 63,244,821 of NC_067169.1, forward strand.
AATGCTATTTCTAACTTGTTTAGCCATTTCCACATTTTTTGGCCCTTACAAAGGTATAATTTGTCCCAAATCAGCTAGAAGAACTCTGAAGGGAATGATGCCCCCATCTCCCTTAATGGGGTTTGTGTAGGTTTTTGGTTGCTTTCTTGGGCTATAGATGTTTATTTTCATTGGCAGTTTGTTATAAGTCACTATTGGTCTTATTCAGAGAGAAAACAAGGTTGTATTTATGGATCTCTCTATTTTACTTTATCGTTCTTTCATAGGTTTGGAGATAGGGGTTGAAAAGAAAGAAGGGGGAATATAGAACTATATAGGGATGATAGGAGAAAAGTAGATTAGCGAATCTACTCCTTGACTTAAGGCCTTAATTGTTGCTCACAAGGTTAGTTTTAATTCATTGGTATAGAATTTTGTATATTGGTGCAAAATAAATTGAACTTTGATACATTGGTACATAATTCAAATTTAAGATTATTCTTCACACATATTACACATCTATTCGAATATGAGATATTGAACCTATACAACTCAAATAGAATACAAGGTTTAGTTAGCTCCAATGCTTTAAAAGTGCTATTGCAAGCTGTTTAGGATAGTACATTATACAAGTTAATTGTTACTTGATCAAACCACGGTCAAGTCAATTACTAGTCTATTTTTGTCACAAGAATATACATCCTAGGTGTAACAGATATGATTCTCTAGAGAGATAAGGTAAAATAGGTAGATAAGGTCTTCAGAAACCTCACAGTTATACATAATATGTCAATTAAATATATTTTTTTTATTATTTTAAGGATTCTTCGACAATGAGATAGTTTAACTCCTGGGATTGAAGACCAGATAGTTTTATTTTACAATTCAACTTAGTTGTTTAGGGGTTAAGATGTTTTTAGGTCTAGATAGATGTTTTAAGGTGATAGAGGTGAGACATGATAGGTATTGACTTACATTTAGAACTTTAGACTCATCAAGATAGGAAAGATGCTTTCTTCAAGGCTGCCAAATACAAATAGCCAAAACACTATTGTTAGGGTCGTGATGATCTGCTGAAGAAAGACCCCAAGGCAGAATGTAAAAACACAGTATTTTTATTCTAGAATGCTAGGATTGTCTCTCTCTTCTAGATGGTGACCCTGAAATGAGCATGCAGGTTCAGTTTATAGACAGTTCGAGGGATTTCTGACAAGTTTAAATTGATTGGTCAGAATTGAATCAGAGTGTATGAGAGGATTCAGGGTTGGCTGTTTTGTTACTGGGCACTTTTTGAGTCACTGAGGTTTTGGCTGTTACTCACGAGTTGTCCTTTAATTTGATGAATGGGGTCATCTGTGTTCTTTACCAAAGCCATGAAGTAATAAAAACATGGCATCTAGTCATTTTGTTCTATAAGCTGATTAGCTGCCTATGAACTGTCCATAACTTACGTTTTTTTCCAGCAATTGTTAGAAACTTGGCCTAGTTAGTGAAAACCTGAAACCTGTCATGGAGTTAGTCTAGTCAATTAAATTGGGTTCTTTGGGGTTCTGGGGTTCCTCGGGGAGAGTCCCTACACTATGAATGTAACATTGTTAAGATTCCTGATTGTTTCATGGTTCTTGCTGTAGGTAGTTTATTGTACTATGTATAATAATATAAATGTATATGTAAAAATAAATAAATAATTAAATAAATAAAAATTTAAAAATAATTTAAGTACAAAAAAATCAAAATATAACTCTACTTACTTGATAGAAAAATAATATTTATTAAGGAATGTAGTTTATATTTTAATCTGGTAACCTAAGAATTTGTGGATGTTCAAATAAATTGAAGACAAATTCTCTAAAAGTAGAACACTCATAGAGAACTCTCTTTTGAAAGGAAATTAGATTTGTAGCTTTGTTACATTTTTGATAGAAGTTTGTCTAGGAATAAATACTTCTTGTTTATAATATTTCATATGTAAATCCACTTAATTTAATAAGACTGTACTCAATGACAGAATAAGTGAAGATGTCAGCATAATTCCTACACTCCCTATCAATTTTGATAGTTTTACTACGCAGTGTCAAATGTAAACTTTCGTATTTTCAATCATTGCTTTAACTTTTGTCTATGTTTTAGTATTGCTACTCTTATAGTTGATTTATTGGCAATTAAATATCATTTAATTTTATTATGAAATTTTTTCATTATTTATTTTTTTAGACAAAATCTCACTATGTAGCTCTGGCTGGAATGGAACTCAGACTATGCAAACTAGGCTGACCTCACTCATTGAGATCTACCTGCCTCTGCCTTTCAAGTGCTGGGATTTAATACGTACGACACCATGGTTGGTTATTTTCTCATTTTTCAACACATTTCTGTTATGGGTATGGATTGTGTAAAAGTATACTTTATTTGCTAGATGTAATTGTCATTTTGGAGGCTTACTGCTATATAAGTTTACCCTTCTCGCTCTTTCTGAACTCTGCCTGGCAGGTTTAATTCAGGTGTTCTGGCTCAAACTCCTCTCCAAATTTACTGATTTGAACTTGTTTCTCTCAGTTTCTGACTGAATTGCTTTGCTTGGCCTCAAACTAACACAAGCAATTTATTCTAATCTTCTGGCTCCTTCTTATTCTCTGCCTTAAACTGCCTCTGCCAGCCTGCACTGAACTACATGAATTCACAAACTCAACTGCTACAAATTCCCTAATGAATTCAACTGCACTGCATTGACTTTCAACTGACTAAGTGACCTGAACTGCACTCAACTGCACTCAATTGAACTGACTCCTAAGTGACCCAACTGACTTACTGCTCAACTCAACTGCCAGAACTGACTGAATTGATTCAAATCAACTCCTTTCTCTACTGTACTGTTTTCTCCACTCTCTCCCTCTCTACTGTACCCTACATATTTCCCTACTGAACTCTCTACTGCAACTCTCAACTCTACCATACTGCTCTTTAGTAGCTTCTCTTTCCTGTTTGTTTTTGTGACAATTGGCCATATTCTGTCTCTTACTCATTTTGCCAGATATTTCTCTGTTTTGTTACTTTGTCTGCCTCTCAATTAGACATCACTTCCAAAAATGGATGCTTCCTTCTACAAACTAACCTTAACTTCATTGGTTGGCATTAAAGGTGTGTACAAAGGGTATGTCTTTATTCCAGCCTGATTATTCTATAATCCACAGAGTGTCTGCATTATAGCTGGTTTACATATACCTAGGAGGTATTTGGATGTGATCTCTCGCCACAGCAGCCACGTTACTGGACTAAAATTCCTGTACAGACTAGCTCTATGAGTTTAATTGTAGTTTATTCATGATTTTTATTTTTCAGTGATCTATTCTGTTTCATATATTACATGTCATATGTAGGTTTCTGTAACTTAAAATTTTGTGAATATTAAAGTATGGCAAGCAATTTCAATATAATATATTGAAACCTAAATAAGCAATAATATAAGGGTGCTGCCTTGGGTGTTTATGGAAGACACAATGGCAAAACACATATGGAAATCCACATGTATAAATGTGCACACCCATATACTACCTTTTCTAGTAGCAGAAGAATAGTATTCTTTCTCTAAGGCTAAAAAGTATATGAAAGATTACCCAGCAGAATTTTGTTTGGCACACTATTATACTAAAATATGTGTAAGAGAATATGTGTGGTGGACATAAGGAATAACTATCTGTCTTTAATAGTTTTCTCTGTTTAAAAGCCTGTGAAAAATCAGAATATTTAGTGCACATAAGTAATTGGGCCCTAGTAATTTGTACTTGTGATACAAAATATTAAAGTAAATATTTACCTTCAGTTCATACTTGAATCCCTCTGTTATTGATACTCCATATAATAATCATATTATATGTGTATTATTGGTGCAGACTGCTTTAACATTGGTCAAATAGCGCATACATGTACGCATTCAGCTCAGGAACCAGAGAAGAGAGTTCATATTTCAGTCCATCTTGCCTTGATTATTGAATAAAAAGAACTAATACTACACAAATTGCCCCCTTTATTCATGAAAAACATATAAAATTATTAATCCCAGAAAATATGGCCTAGAGTTCCAAAGAACCATTTTTGTTTTTCTATAGAAACCTGTACAATTTTTAGCACAGCATTAAAACACCACTTTACAATAAAACAGCAAAATAATTGCTAACAGCTTGTGATGTTAATAATAAAGGAAATACCATCAACTCTGGCTTTAATTATTTGTAGCCATTCATTATTATGGGAAAGGTTCCCATTTTAATAATAATCATGAAAAATAATGGCATGTTTTGTACAATCTGCTTAGTGTTTTAAAAAATATTTAAAGCCTGTTATGCTATCCAATTATATAGCTTTACTTAATGTAAGAATTCTAATAATACCATAACATATGCCTTCTTATTTTCTCCTCTGTTGGTGACTGCTTTCACTCTGTACCAATTTTTCTTGCTTTAAATTGAGCTGATGATTATTTGGCATGCCTGGTTGTAGATAAAAAGACTTTCAGTATAGTTAGATGCTTTCATCGGTTTAACTAATTAACAGTAGCTCTTCCTGAATTCCTCAATTATAGCTGTAATCCTGTGGTCAAAGAAAATAATATAGAAAGGTATTTTTAAATAATCTTTTTTTCATTGTTTATGTATATCATTTAATAGAAAAAATTGGATAATTTTGATTTTTTTTACACATTACTACTTTTAAAATAACTAAATTGGGTATATTATAACTATAAAGACAAAATCCAAATGTTTAATGGGGAAGGTAGCATGCTTTAATAACTACATTCTTATTTTGTTCCTTAAATTATTATATTGTCCAAGGATATACTAGAAAATTAACATGATATACATATACCTGTGTTTACGGACAATTATCCAATTTTAGGTTACATATTTGCTCATAATTTTAATAAAATATTTAAACCCATTCCTCCAGTATAATTTTTCTCAAGTTCTTTTACAGTTGCTTTTATATATTTTATTGAATTTATTCGGTAAAAATTGACCTAGAAAAAAATATTATAGGTACATCATATCAAAACATTGTCCTACTTTTTTACATCAATTGCCCTTTATCTCCTTTATTTCAATAGAAAATGTGGAAAATAAACAGAATTTTCCTTCAAATAAATAATTTACTCTATAAATCTAAAAGCATGCTATATTATACTCACTGATTAATGAGACTCCCTTCAAATGATGTTATTTGTAATTGCAATTCTGCATTAAAAATGGAATTGGTGGTGAAAAAAATGAACTTTCACAGCTTACCAAAACATTAATTTAACATTTTACCTTAAAAATCATAAAAATGAAACTTCTCTTTTAAAGGTAGAAAAATAAAAATGTTGATTGCATTCATAAAATATGAATACATAAAAAGATTTACTAATATGGTATAACCTAATGGTTATTTCATTTATGCTGAGAATTTGTTGCAAATGAAATATTAAATAATCATTTGATTATCAAAATTTTCCTTTCTTTTTATAACATTAAAAATATTAACAGAAGCTATTATTGTGAGATATCTTAAATACACATATAATTCTCTGTGCTCACACTAAATTTATCTTTGTATGCTAATTTTTATTGCTTGAGGAACATTTTGAATAGTAATTGAATTAATGAAGATGTTGCTAGTAGTTGTCACATCATAGCTTTCCTACAACACAGACAAGCTGTACTCTGCTTGTGTATGTGTGTTTAGTTATAGTTATTAATTTGAACCCTTCTAAGTTCTATTATAACACAAGAATTGCCATATAAACCACTCAAGCACCAATATCAGTGAGATATTGATGGTTTATTAGAATGCCATATCACAAAACTGGCCATGGCTAGAAAGACAATGGACTCAGGAGCTAAACTATAATGTTGATCTATTTTGAAGGCAGGCTTTTCATACAAAAATTTACAACAAGGGGGAAGCAAGGGGAGGGCCACATTACATCATTTTGATTAGCCAAACACAGTAAAAACTGATTTTGTTCTGAGCACAATGTAGCCAGGTGGCTAGACAAAGCATTTTAAATTATTTGCCTAGGGGATTTAAGGTAGAGGAGCTTTTCAGATCTCTGGGAGTAAAGAACATAGAGGGATATTGCATGCTAAACTCTAAAAGAACATCATTTATCTTTAGCCTAAGCAGAACATGCACTTATCATCCATTGCTTTATTCTAAGCAGCAAGCATTGAACCTTTCTGGTTTCAAGCATGTTGGGCCTCACAAATTGAACTTAATTTTACCTTGTAATCAAAATGGAGACTTGGAGTCAAAATGGCTTCTGATATGCTAAGAACTGATATTAACAGAAGAGCTACAATTATGCTAGGAAATAAAGTAAGAATCAATGAAGGAGCTTATCGAGTTTAGGCAGCTTAAGCAGGTTATAAGAATTCTCCTCCCATGGTTATATGTTTAATCCTTGTCTCTGAATGTGGATAGGACCTTGTTCCATATTGTAGTAATTTGAGAAAATAGTTCACAGCAAGGAAGAGAAGTTCCTGGAAAGCTGCACCTCACATTGAACATTATAGAAAGCTTAAGTAACTGATTAGAGCTTCAGTGAATGTGGAGATGTTGAAATGTAACAGGTACAGGATGTAGTGATATGTTATCTTGGACTCACTTTAGACTCCTTAATAGCCATTCCTTGCCTGCCTCTGTGTACAAACTAACAGAAAAGTTTTCTCACAGAGATGAGGGGTGGAAGAAGGCAATTGATAGTCCAGAAAATGACATTTTCCAAGCTTACTAAATTTCCAAATCATTCCATATCATTGTTACAACATTTAGAACAATTCTTCTTTATCAATATCATTTTTGGAAACAATCTAATATCATACATGGAGGCAGATCTGCAGTCTGTTTTTCATGTTTCTTAATCTTTAAGTGCTTTGCATAGAAATTTATCAAAATAGTGTAATTTAACAAAAATAATGAAGCAGGAGACATGGCAGTGTATTGTAGGAAGGTCAATATACATATTGTTTTTGTAAGCTTCATATTCTGTAAGTATATAAGGTGTTTTAGATATAAATGTATATGATTTTAAAAAAACACAATGAGTCAGGCTTGTTGGCATATGCCTTCATTCCCAGCACTTGGGAAGCAGCAGAAGCAGGTGGATCTCTGTGAGTTGGAGGCCAGCCTGGTCTACATAGTGAATTTCAGGACAGCCATGGTTATGTAGAGAAACTCTGTCTTGAAAACAAAACAAAGAAACTAAAAACACAATAAAGATTTCTCAAGTATCTGAACACTAGTTAATTATGAAAAATAAATATTTTTATTATTATAATGCTTGGAATATACAGATATGATCTATATAAAATCTTAAAGTTTAAGTTAAGATCCTAATCAAAAATAAGTGAATTCCTATCCTTATTGTATATTTTTAATGTGTCTATTGACCAAGAATTGAATGCCATTTTATAAAAAATTAAACAAATTTGTATTATAAAAATATTTTACAATGAGTACAATTAGTCTTTATAAAATGTATACAATATCTAGAGGATTAAATCATAAGATGTTATTCCACTTCTGCTAGTGGCCTGGGCTCTGTGCCAAGGTGGGTCGGTGCAGGTGCCGTTTTCTTCTGAATGAGAACTGGGGGACCGTGAGATCAAAGGTCCTATTTCTCTCTCTGGAGTGGCTTATTGTACTCAGGGCAAGGCCCATGCACTTGGAAAAGCTCCTGGTCTCACTGGGGAAAGTGGAAATGAGGTTTCCACTGGGAGTTACAGTTATATAGCTCTTTTAAAATGAGATTGCAGGTATCAGACAGCAGTGAAAACTCAGGAGTTCCAAAAGTGATACCAAAAGTAGTACAGCCCTTTGTTAAGTAACCATGCTAAGCATGACAGAGGATGTACATGGATGCCTGAAACTGGGCAGAATGCAGATCCTGTGAGATGCAGGCCTGGTGGGCCTGAAGACAGATCAGATAAGACCCAGACCCAGTGCTGATATTGCTAAGATGGATTTGGCTTCAGCAGCTGCCAAGGCAGTTCTGCCATTGCTGTCTGTTGGTTGCCAGGACCCAGGTATCCAGTAGTAATTCTTCCCCAGAAAAAAATTAGTCTCTGCTGGTCATGGTGGAGTAGTAGAGTGAGAGACCAAGCCAGCCATCCTTTACTTATGAATCAGGGTTTTATAAACCTTGGGCAGTGTGGAGGGGTTTCCAGCTGAATGTGTCTGATTTACTAGGGCTAGAGATGTCAGGGGTACTTAATCTACATGTAAAAAAGCAGTCCTATCACAAGAAAGAAAAGCAACACTTAATTATCTCATGGGTAGGAGAGAATCTCCAGGCACAGTTAAAAGGTCATTGCTTGAATGACGAGACCAAAGACATCTTATTAGCGTATCTCCAGCAATCTCCAGTCCATCATTTTCATACTGAGCTCAGAGGCTATCTGGATACACCAGACTTTGACTTAAATAGCAGGATTCCACAGTGAGAGAAGTGAGTTTAAATAGATTCTTTACTCTCAGATAATACACATAGGGCCAATCTAGGAGGAAAGTTATATTTCCTGATTGTATTAACTAGATTCCTGTGAGAAAATAATTTCTCATTTTTCTAGAGTGATTTTCTAATATGCCCTCTTTTACCTAATTGCTCTCTTGAACTCTTTCAAGGATTTATGAGCTAATGTCTCTAAAAGCTTGATGAGCTCAATGCTTTTCTGATTTTACTACAATTAGAAAATGTATTCTCAGAGATTATTTCCATGTTAGCAGATACAATTTTATTCGGTCTCCCATTGCTTAGAATATTTCCCATCTTTGTTGTTGATTGACGTTATCAATACTATTACATAGAGTTTTTCTTTGAGCTTTTAGAATACCTGCTGTCAGAACCTGCTACAGGGGTGACAATGTAACCAATTGGTGTGTGTATGTGTGTGTGTGATACAACTCAAATATTGTTCATGTTTTGATGAACAATTTAATAAGAAAGACATAAGTCAATAATAGAATAGGAAGAAAAATAGATCTTTTTGACAAAAAGAGACCACATGGTAAATAACAAGTTTATACAGTAATAAAACTCTTTTTTGTAGGACATCAAGATCATCCAGTATTATCACCAATAAGTATACAGAATGATGAGAAATTTAATGGATAGATAATAGAGCAGTAACTTTTTTTCTGTAGTAAAATCCCATAACAATAAATAATTTATGGAAGAATAAGACTTTATTTCTGCTTACAGTTCCAAGAGAACCCATATGCATGGTGCTTTGGACAATAGAAAAGTAATTAAAACAGACTGATGTTGGTACCATGAAGTAGGCTACACCTGAAAGAGACCTAACCATGATGTATTTTGGAGGAATATGAAAGGCTTTAGAATTTTGTACTAGGAAAGCAGTTGAACATTGTAAGTGGAGCTTAATGCGCCATCCTGGTAGAAATTTGGAAGACAGAGCAGAAAGCAACAGACTATGGAGGCACATCTCAAAAGGTCTCAGAGAAGAATATGAGCTACAGGAATAGAAGCTGTTCTTGTGATAATATGGAAAAATGTGGTTGGTTTTTTGTCTCTGTCATAAGAATCTGTCTGAGGTTAAATTGAATAGTAATAGACTAATTTCCATTTTGGAAGAGATTTCAAGCTGCCTAATAAGGATTCTGACATGTGGTTATTAGTAATTATTCTTAATCAGTTTCTAAAAATAAAAAGAAGTACAAAATAAACAGTTTGGAGAGAGAACAAAATAGCACCAGGAAATTGGATTTTAGAGATGTGACCTGTGCTGCAAGATATAAAGAGAGGGCTTGATCCAAAATGGACTAAAGGGAGGGGTATTCTTAGGGAAAGACTAAACTCAGGTAACTTCCAACTTTTGAAATGTAAAGACAGGAGAAATTTTCTGTTCGTTAAAAAAATTAGTAACAAAAGTAAGCTACACCAAATGTGAATCAAGGAGTGCCAGGCTCCATTCTAAGCAGGCAGTGAAACTTAGCAATCTCAGGCACATGGTTCTTTCTTTAGAGATATGAAGAATAAGACAGTCAAAGGGTTATGAAATTTTCCTTAATGGTAAATGTAAGCAAGTCACTGAGGCTAGGAGTATGTCATGGGAGTCCTTGTGTCTGCATCGAGGCACAAAGCTCTAAAAATGAAGCCTGGACTGGTATCTGTGTTCTCTTAGGGTTTGCAGAACCTCTGTCCAAGCCATTCTGGCTTTTATGGTCTCTGCTGAGAAGTCAGGAGTAATTCTGATAGCCTATTCCAACAAAGCGACACATCTTAATCCTTCTCAAACAATTCCACTAACTGGGGTGAAGCACTGAAACATAGGAGCTTATGGGAACCATTCTCATCCTAACAAGCATATTCACAAGTTTGTTTGTTTGTTTGTTTGTTGACAGTTTTTAAACACTGAACTCTGAGAACTTTGCAATCACAATAAAAAGTTTTAATTGAAAAAAAAAAATGAAGCCTGGCTTGCTATGGTGTCTTAATTACTTTTATATTCCTGCAATAAGACACCATTACCAAAACAGCTTACAGAAGAGTTTATTTGGGGCTTACATCTTCAAAGAGTTATAGTCTATGACCTTCATGACAGTAGCATTGCAACAGACAAGATGACATGTACAGATGCAGTAGCTGAGAGCTCAATTTTAAGAAAAACCTATATGGCAGCGAGGAAGAGACACTGGGAATGGTGTGAGGTTTTTTTTTTTTTTTTTTTTTTAATGTATAACTTTAAGGTCCACCCTTAGTAGTAGACCTCCTCCAAAAAGGCTACCTCCTAATGCATCTCAAATAGTTCTATCTACTGTTCAAACATATGATCCTGTGGGAGCCATCTTCATTCAAACTACCACACTTTTTCAGATGTGCAAAATATTTGAGGTGCCAAAATTGTGGGATATCTACAAATGAGAGATTCATACAGGAAGTGACACCAGCCAAAGAGAGGAATGTGTCTTACAGGTAGCAAGTCTGGAAGGGCAGAGACATCTAAACAGACATGAAGCTACAGGATTTGATAGATTTCAATATTTTGTTGATCCAGTGTTTACTTACTATGCTCAATTCCTCCTACTTGTGATCATAATGTATTTTCAGTTCCATTGTATGTTGGACTTACATAATTTTCCTTTTGATTTTACAGGGGCTTACAATTAAGAGATTTCCTTTAGCCTCAGAATTGACTTTGGACTTTGGTCTTTGAAACAGTGTTGAGACTAAAGATTGTGAAGACTTTAAAGTTGGACTAAATGCGTTTTAAATTATGATCTGATCACAAACCTATAGGGTCACGGAGTAAACTACAGTTTTTTTTAACACAATAGAAAAGTAACTAAGTCAGGGAAGCATGTAAATAATAGGCCAAACCAGAAAGCTGAGAGATTACAAATAGAAACAAAGAAAACAAACAACGTTGGGCAAACTAGAAACTCTTCCATCTAACACCTGTGACACATTTCTTTCCTCAAGGCCCACCCTCCTACTGTTCTGAAAATAAGGCACAAGAGTAATATCAACTGGGTACTAAATGTTCCAATACCTAAGCCTAGGTGCAACATTTCTCAGTTAAATCACTACGGATGGAGTCATGTGAAAAAAATTGAAATTAAAAGAATAAAATAAACCCAACAAAATAACAGTTTACTTATTATAAGTAAATTTGTACAACTATGCAATTATTTGAAAATAGCTATGTTAATTTATTAATATCCATTTGTGATTTAAGTACTAATTCTTGGGATCATCTTATGAGTATATCACCAGAAATAAAATATTATCAAATTCTAAGACATGTTTTCATTTCGGTGTAAAGTCTTGTGAGATTTCACCTGATCTGCATTGGCTTATTGGTTTATGTCAGCATGCAGGTCGTATTTGGACAACAAAATTGTTAAGATTTCATGGGTGCAACTCCATCTCCATGTCATATAGAAAAGACAATGTCTTGTAGCACAGGTCTTGGTCCTATGAATATTTAAATCTTCCAGTACCTTTTTTTGTGATTTTCCCTGAGCCTTAGGTACAGTAGTTATGCTGTAGATTTACCAGTTGGATTGGGTAAATACTTCTATACTCTACAATTTGACTAGCTATTGTCTGTAATAAGTCTTTGTTTACTACAAGAGAAAGCTTTGTCGATGAGAAGTGTTAGCTGTACTTATTTATAGGTAGAATGCTAAATAATAAAAATGCAGTTCATAAATTGCATATGTCTAGCAAAACAAGAATGTGCTCTTTTTGAAGGTCTATAAATGCATAGTTGACTAGGGTTACAGTCTTCTCATATTATTTTTTGTTTATTTATTGAGACAGTGTTTCTCTGTGTAGCCTTTACTGTCCTAGACTCACTTTGTAGACGAAGCTAGCCTTGAATTTACAGAGATGTACTTGCCTCTGCCTCCAGAGTGCTGGGATTAAAAACATGTGAGACCAAGCCCAGTTCAGCTTCTGATATTAATTTCCTTCTATTGATTGGGCCTTAAGTCCAATTAGATGGTGTTTGAGTAACTTTAAATTATAAGAGCTACACTTGTGCCCTTGGGTGTATCCATGCATGATTGTTATTGTGGTTTGTAATCTTTGTATTTGTGTGAAACTATTGAGCATTTTCGCTCATGGAAGCTTGCATAACATGTTTAGATATTATAGTATTTTGACCATAGAGAAACTTCAAAGTTCCAGCTTAGTTCTCCCAAGTCTTATTTCTGAATGGTGTGTTCTCTTCAGTAATAGAGTTTTACCCTCAAGATCTTGGAGACAAGTAAGAACAATGACAATTAGCTATATTGTTTTGGGAGTCTCTTGGACTTCTTTGACCAAAAACTCAAACAGCATATTCCCCAATGGATTTCACTGTTTTGTTGTCATTATTTTTATTTTTTATATTTATTTTGTCTTCCCATTCTTTTTATTATTATTATTTTATTAGTTTATTCAGATTACAACTCATTTTTTATCCCATCACTTGTATCCTCCCATTCCCCCCTCCCTCCCACTTTCACCCTATTCCCCTCCCCTAGGTCTATGGCCAAGGGGGACCTCCTCCCCCACTATATGGTCATAGGCTATTAGGTTTCCTCTTGGTATCCTGCTTTTTCTTTCTTTCAGTGCTATCAGGCCTCCGCACCAAGAGGAGGTGGTCAAATATGGTGCACCAGAGTTCACTTCAGAGTCAGTCCCTGCTCTCCACATAACTGTGGAGAATGTCCTGTCCATTGGCTAGATCAGAGTAAGGGTTCAATGTTTACTACTTGTATTGTCCTTGATTAATGCAAAAGTTTGTGCAGACACCCCTGGGCCCCAATCCACCAGTCACAATGTTCTTCTTGTAGGTTTCTAGGACCCTTTGGGTCCTTCTGTTTCCCCATCTCCTATATTTGTCTTACCTAGAGTCCCAATAGGATGTCCTCACATCTATCCCAACCTCCTGGTAAGCGAAGACTTTCATGGGCCATGTATTTTGGGATAGTACCCAATTATGAGTGAGTATATACCATGTTAGTCTGCTTTTGGGTTAACTCACTCAGTATGACCATTTCTAGACCCATCCATTTGTACACAAATTTCGGGATTTTCTTATTTTTTATAGCTGAGTAGTATTCCATGGTGTAAATGTGCCACAGTTTCTTTATTCATTCTTCAACTGAGGGACATTTAGGCTGTTTCCAGGTTCTGGCTATTATGAATAAGGCTGCTATGAACATTGTTGAGCACATGTCCTTGTGTGTTGCAGCATCTTCTGGGTATATCGCAAAGAGTAGAATAGCTGGGTATTGAGGAAGTCTTGTTTCCAGTTTTCTGAGAAAGCACCAGAAGCACTGGTGTTTTGTTACATAGTCTACAGCTCATAGGAAGAACATTTTTACCTCAAGTGGCATACTTCATTAAAATTACATATACATGTACACACATATATAATATGTATATTTTAAGTAACAAAATACATATTTTATGTAAGCATAAAATAATTTGTTCTATAGTGTTATTTACCTCTCACCATTTTCTCTTCCTCAGTACTATCCTTCTTCACATCTCCACACTTAAACTCCTCAGGTTCATGTCTTAGTGGAAATAACACTGTGAAGATGAGAAGACTGTCAAAGGTAATTTACAGATGCATTGCAATCCCAATCAAAATATCCATGGTAGTCTTCAAAGAAAACAAAAAAGAAAACCCTAGAATTCATGTAGAACCTCAGTTATCAAAAACAACACAGGCAATTAACATATTTTAAGAAACATAAAATAAATTGTCACCTTATGGTTTTTCAAACATCTTTAGTGCTATATATCTCGCACCTTTCCTCAAATCTCCCAGATGAGAAAGGGAAAATCAGTTCTCTGATAGGTTATTAAATTCCAAGTTTCCAATCCTAAACACTTACATAGAAGTGATGCTAAATGGACTCAATACAGGTCAGAATTTGAAAACAAGTAAGGAAAGCATCAAAATAGTTGCAAAATAGGGATAGATAAATTAGGTAAATATAGTACTAATGTATGAAAATATTTAAAAATTAAATTAATTTTAAAAATATAAAATAATAAAAGCTAATATAATAGAATTAAGAGAGTGATCATAAGAGAAAAGCTGAAACTAGATTTACCATGACAGATTTTTTAGTATTTTTGGAAAATCCATGTATGTATTAATATATTTTGATTTTACTCACATTCTACTTCCCTACTAACTTGCTGCAATTCACTCTCCACCCCCAATATCCCCTCCCCCCCCTCTTTCTTTCTCTCTCCGGTTTCTTGGTTTTGTTTTTGTTTTTTAGATAGGGTTTCTCTGTGTAGCTTTCGCTGTCCTAGATTCATTTTATGGACCACACTTACTTAAAATCATAGAGATCTGCCTGACTCTGCCACCTGTAGTGCTGAGATTATAGGTGTGCACCACCTTGCCAGGCTCCCCCATTAGTTCAGTCATTATAGTCATAGTTTTAAGGTCATGCACTGGAGCATGGTCAATTAATCAAAGGCCATATCTCTGAAAAAAAAAAACCTGATTCTCCCACTGATTCATCAACTGTGAATAGCAACTCAGTTAAGGGTGGAGAATTATAAACTCTTTCCATGTCCATCCTATAGAGTTGAATGTTGTTGAAGTATGATCTGGTCCTTTGTATTTGTTAATTGCTTGCCCTCAAGATTCTTAATGCAGACTTTCATGGATCCAAAGTATTGCTGTTTACTCTTGCCTTCCTGTTTGACTAATAAAGAAAGCCAATACCGGGGCAGGGCCAGAGGAAAGTAGGCATGGCAAAGGCTCAAGGGCTTTTGGGACAGAGAGGATCTTGGTAAAGGGAAGCAGTTTGGCACAGTAGGAACAACCAGATAGCGACAATGGATTAGGTAGAGAGGACACATGGCCTGATCAACATGGATGGAGGAGATAGAAAACTTAAGCAAGTATTTATGGATTATGGGTGGGAGGTAGCAAGATAGGAATAATTAGAAATAGATGGCGTGGTATGGGATCTTGGGAGGTAAAAGATAGTTTAGGGTACTAATATCTTCACTGCCTCAGAAGAACTAAAGCTATTCTAAAATACAACAGGTATCTGTCTTTTATTGATTGACTGTGGATTAAAAATTTCCTCTGTAATAATTATAGCCTAATAATAAACATTTATTAGGCCTTATTTTTAAACTAACAACAACATATTGCTGGTCAACTAGTTTTAATTAGGCACACTCTTAAAAATGATATTTTTATCACAGTTTAACAAGGCGAATAAACTCTCAATGAGACAGTGCAAGTTAAAATTCTACTATGGGCAGACTGGAGATAAACAGAAGAGACTTAGCAGAGCAGAAATGGCTTCCTCTAGCTTGTCCTGCCCACATGTGCCTGGGAGATACAACCACTTTTCCCCCCTTTTTAAAAATTTTTAAAAATATTATTCACTTTATATCCTGGTTGTAACCCTATCCCAACTTACCACCTATTCTCAACCTCCTTCCCTCTCTCCCATCCCCCTCCCCTGTTCCTCAGCAAAAAGGGTCCCTTCCCATCTACCCCAGTTCATCAAGTTATATCCTGGCTGAATATGTCCTATTTCAGTCACCTAGCAAGGCATCCTCCCCAGGGGGCAGTAATTGAAAAGCTGGCAAGAAAGTCCATGTCAGAGAAAACCCCTGTTCCTCTTATTAGGGACCTATATGAAGCCTGAGCTGCTCACCAACTACATCTTTGTAGGGGGCCCAGGTCTAGTGTATTCAGGGTCCTTAGTTGGAACTTCATTGTCAGCAGGCCAGTCTGGGCCCTTGTTAATTGGCTCTGTTTGACTGTTGTAAAACTCATGTCACCTCCAGTACCCTTCCTCCTTCCCCTCACTTTTCCCCAAGGCTCTCTATGCCTTGCTAACTGTTTGTCTCTGAATCTCAGCATCTGTTTCCAGGCAATGCTGGGTGGAGCCTCTAAGAGGACAACTCCTTGGCTCCTGTCTACAAGCATAACAGAGGATTGTTAATAGTGTTAGGGGTTGGCTCTCTTCCCTGGGACATGTCTTGCATTGGGCCAGGCATCAGTTGGACCTTCCTTCAGTAAGGTAGAGGGGAGGAAGGTCTCACACATGCTAATTTGGCACACATGCTTCCATGGGCCTCATAAATGCAGCAGCTACTGCATGCTGTCTTTCACAGAACAATGCTGGCTCTGGGGCATGGAGAATTAGAAGGGTGAACTGGGAGACTAGCTGCCTTCTTGACCAGAGAGTTAAGGAATGGAATTAACTACCTAAATTAAAAAAAAATAGAAACTGTTTTAGACTCACTCCAAGGCAGCATGGCAGGGGGTGCACAGACCTTTTCTGGCTTTGTTTTGGTTGTTGTTGTCATGGAGCTATGTAAGTATGAGGTTATTGTGTAATTCAAATGTTTATTTCTTTATCTCCCAGTATTTGTTTGTAAACCATGATCTGAGAATCTCCTGCTTCAATGTGGTATAAACCTCTGCTCTCCTATTGTCCCCCTGTAAGCCAATAAAACAGCTTAACACCAATTGCTGAGTAGGAGGAGGATAGGGCTGAACGGAGTTCCAGTCAGGTAGGGGAGGAGAAGTTAGATGAGGAAGTACGGGATTCATCAAGGGACATTCAGTCATGAGTAGAGGTACAGGAGAGATGAAAATTCAGTTAGAGTAAAAAAGAACTGAAAAAACAAGTAACATGGGGATTTTAGCAAAATGAAGTCAGGATAAAGTAGAGGGTGAAGAATAGACTTAAATTGCTTAAGATTGTGTTGTAATGCTTTATAAACATATATAAAGGAGTCTTAATTATTTCTGTGATAGCCAGGTAAGGAAGGCTTCCATATTACAATATGAGGTGGCACAACTGGCCCAAAATGTAAAATTTTCTTGTTTCTTTGCTAGATTTTTATTTGAATTTTATTAGTTACATTGATTTAAAATTGAGATAAAATATTTGAGTGAGGCAATAGTGGCACTTGCTATTAATCCAAACACAAAAGAGTCAAAGACAGACAGATCTGATCCAGAACCCCCCACCCACCCCCTGCTGATAGGAGAAAGCTTTTTGCAGTCTTGGTTGCAGAAAAAAGGGGTCAGTTTAAATTTTCCTGTTTTCATCATCACAGATTGATGCTTTCTTAGGCTGGTTGCCACCATCTCCAGTTCTTCCTTGATTACTGCTACCAAAAAAGGGGGATATTCTGTTAATCAATATAAGGACCCAAGGTTAGCCTGGGAGACAAGCGTACAAACTGCATGCCTCCCACAGTCAAAAAGATATTGAATGCTGATTAAGGTGAGGTGTCACATTGCTCTGGCAGCCAGCCTGTCCCTTTAAGCATAAGACACTATCTCACAAGGGGATAGGTTATGGCCACATGTGCCACAAAATGACACACAGGACTATACAGGCAGTAAAATGCAAGTTAGCCTAAATTAAGTTCCCGAATTAAAAGCATAGAATTCATATGTTTAAAAGGCAGAACCACCCATTCCATATGGAAAAAGGAGCAGAGCAAATACAGCAACAACAAATGTAAAAACCCAGGTAGAAGATGCCTAGGGTATACTTAAACTCTAAAGGTATAAAGGAAGTTGTATAAAGTTTAGCTATCAAGGCATAACTGCCCATTCCTTATGGAAAAAGGGAAAAGACAAAAGTAGGCAGAACAAATGTAGGAACTGAGATCCAAACCTCTAAACAGATACAAGATGCCTACTGTGTGCTTAAGCATTGAGGGTAGAAAGTAATTTATATAAAGTTTATTTAAAAGCCAATGCCTTTTCTGTTGCACAGGGCAATTGGCTTGTCTCTTTAACCAAGAGGCCTTCTCTTGGCTTGGTCCAACTCCCGGAAGAGGACATTTAGATCTGTACAAGCTTGCTTTGATTTCAACTTAATAATGAATGCCTATGCATAGCCAATAATTCTTGTTGGCTACAAAATCCCTATGACATATACATGCCATCATTTCATACAGCATGAACAAAGGGCTTTGGTTGCTCTTCCTCATCACAGCCTGTTCACAGGAGAGTTTTGAAGAAAGCTGCTGATCTCAATTTGTCTAGCATTTCAAACTGTTCCAAAGAAGACTTATATTAAGCTTGAAATTTCTCAATTTTTAGAGACTGGACTACAAATGTTATGACAAATTTGATTATCCATTTTTCCAATTTTATTTGGACCCCCAAAAAGGCATTCATTGTCCCAGAAATCAGTGAGAAGCAACCTTAATAGAATATTGCCCCCATGTGCCTTCACGGAGTTTGGGTACTTTTTAGTTGTCTTCATGGTCTATGGATCTTTACTGTCATTAGGAGTTGGTTATAATTTATTAATGGACTTATTCAGAAAGAAAATGAGGGTAGACTCAAGGATTTCTCTCTTTTATTTTTCTTTTCTCTCTCTCTTTCATAGGTATAGATATAGAGGTTGAATAAAAAAGAAGGGGGAATGTAGAAAATACATGGAGATGGTAGGACAAAAGGTAGATTATTGAATCTATTCCTCAGCTTAAGGCTTTAATTATTACTCTCATATAAGTCATTGGTTCAGAAGTTTTTATATTGATGCAAAAATAAATTTTTGATGCACTTGTATAGAATTCAAATTTAAGGTTATTTTTGATGCATATTATATATATTTCTACTCTGGTGTGAGGTATTATACCCATACAACTCATTTATTATACAAGGTTTACTTCCAATACTTCTAAAACTGTTATTTCAGGCTGCTTAGGATAGATAAATAATGCCAGTTAATGGATAGTCAATCATGTTCATGGTCATGTTAAATACTACTCTAATGTAGCACAGGTATATATATCTTAGGTTTCACAAGTATGCTTCTATAGGTAGATAGATTATATAAAAATAAATAAGGCCTTCAAAAAACTCAGAGTCATATATAATATGACATTTAAAGATGTTTTTAAATTAATTTAAGGATTCTTTGACAGTGGGATATGTCAACTCCTGGCAGCACCACTATCATACCTCAAAGAAGAAGATTAGCATCAAAGAACCTCCTTATGATGATAGTTTGTGAAATTTAAATTGTAGTATCTTTCATCTTTTACATGTGTATGTTATTACATATAAATACAATAAAATGCATACAGCAAGAAGAACAATGAAACAATTAAAAATTATATTAATGTTACATTTGTATTTTACAACCTTGAAAAAACCATCTTTCCTATCTTAGTGAGTGTAAATTCTGAATGTAAATCAATGTTTATCATATCTCATCTCTATCAATTAAAAACATCTATCTATAACTAAAAACATCTTAATCCCTTAACAATTAAGCTTAATTGTAAAACTAATCTATCTGGTCTTCAACCTCATCAGAGACTTGAGAAGGAGTAAAATTAATTACCTGAATAAACTGTAAGTTCGGGTTAGTAGCTTCCAAAATGAAAAAATAACAGAGAGAGTTTGTTACCTGACCAGTCACCCAAAACTCTCTAACATTGGAGCATCATCTTCAGCATTCTGGCCCAGTATATTTGACAGACATATTTGTGAGGCAGGAACTATTGATGACTTGCTTACTCTGTCTTGGCAGAGCTTGACTATAGACTCTCCCTGCATCCAAACTTGGCTATTTTAGGTAGAATTCTTTCTGTGTCAGAAGTGAGGACATTTTGTACAGTGGCTGGTTTGCCACATTTGAAGCCATCTCCATAAAGATGCTCTTTGATATTCATCATCTTCTTTGAAGTAGGCTGGCTGTTGTCATGATTTAACTTGTCTTACTGTCAAAGAATCTTTAAACTAATAAAAACATCTTTAAATCCCATATTCTGTATTTCTCTGACACATTGAAGGCATTATTTACCTATTTTACCTCATCTCTCTATAGAATCATATCTATCTGTTATACCTAGGATGTATATTCTTGTGATAAAAATATACTAGTAATTAACATGACCATGATTTGATCAACTAACAACTAACTTGTATAATGTACTATCCTAAACAACCCACAATAGCACTTTCTAAGTATTGGAGCTAAACCTTGTATTCTACTTGAATTGTATGGGCACAACATATATATATATATAATGTATGTGAAGAATAATCTTAAATTTGAATTCTACATCAATTTATCAAAATTAAACTTATTTTGCATCAATATACAAAATTCTATACCAATAAATTAAAAATAACCTTATTTTTAAGAAATATTAAGACCTTAAGGTAAGGAGTAAATTCAATAATCTACTTTTTGTCCTACCATCCCTAAATATTTCTATATCCCTCCTTCTTTCTTTTCAACCCCTATATTCATACCTGCAAAAGAAAGATAAAGGAAAAGAGAGATATCTCTGAGTCCAACCATATTTTCTTTCTGAATAAGACCAGTAATAGCTTATAACTCCCAATGAAAATAAATATCTGTAGCAAAATAATATAACCAAAAACCTACCCAACCTCCCTTAGGGAAGTGGGGCTTCATTCTCTTAAGGTTTCCTCTGGCTGATTGAGAGCAAATAATACCTTTGTAGGGTCCCAAATAAAATTGGGGAAAATGCTTAAACAAGCTAAGAATCGCTTTTCAACATTTAGAAATTGAACCACAAATTTAAGATAGTTTTAAATGTGACCAAACCTCGAGAAAAAAAAAAAGTCCTCATTTCTATCACAGACAGAATTCTGGCAAAAATGGGGAAGCTTGGATGCAATCCAAGTCAACTGCTAAACTCTTCAAAGACAGTCCAAGTAGGTGTTAATAGTTCCTGTTTAACAAATATGTCTGTCATATGTACTGGGACAGAAGTCTGAGGCTATTGCTCCAACATTATAGAGTACTTTGGGTGGCTATTTATCACTTTTGTTTTTTAATTTTGGAAGTAGTTAACGTGTACTTCTTGTTTACTCAGGTAATTTATATTATTCTTTCTCAATCTCTGATAGGGTTGAAGACTAGGTTATCATAGTTTTCTAATTAAGCTTAGTTGTTTAGGAATTAAAAAGATGTTTTAAGGTCTAGATAGATGTTTTAGATTAATAGGTTGACTGAAAGCAATTTAGATATCAAAATTTAGACTCTCCTAAATAGGATAGAAAATATTTTCCTCAAACATTCCAAACACATTTGAACTAGACATTATAGATGTAAAATTTACCTATTGGTTTTTATGATTTTTTCATAATTGTTCTTACTGTATGTTGTATTTTAAACATGGCCCTTTCATTTAGAGAGAAAATGGACATTGTTGGAGCATGGTATGGTGCTTTGTATTTGTTAATTGCTTGCCACTGAGAATCGTACTGTAGACTGTCATGTACCCTAAGAATTGACATTTAACCTTGCCTCTTAGTTTGACTAATAAAGAAAGCCAATACCTGGATAGGGCCAAGGAAGGTAGGCATGGGTAAGATTCACAGGCATTTGGGATAGAGAGGATCTTGGGAAAGAGACGCAATCTGGCAAAAGAGGAACAACCGAACAGCCACAATGGATTCGGAGGAGATGACACATGGCCTGATTGGCATGGATGGAGGAAGTGGAGAATTTTAGCAAGTATTTATGGATTACGGGTGGGAGGTAGCACAATGGGAATTATTAGAAACGGAGGATATGGTATAGGGTTCTTGGGAGGTAAAAGATAGTTTAGGTGATTAATATCTTCCCTGCCCCAGGTGAACTAGGGCTATTCTAAAATACAGTGGGTGTCTGTGTCTCTTACTGATTGACTGTGGATTAGAGAAATATCTCTGCTATAACTATAGTCTAATAATAAACATTCATTAGGTCATACTTTTAAACTAACAACAACAAAATGGTTTGATCGTGTGCAGTACTCAGCAGTTGCTGTGAGTTTATGATTGAAAGTGTCTTCTCGTGTTTAGAAGAAACTGACTGAAGCCCTCCCTGACATTCAGCTCTTACAATCTTATTTACTCCTCTGAAATAAATTACCTAAAGATTGACAAAAATGTGAGACATCTTTCCTTAAGGACTAACTCACAGACAAAATAGAAGTGCTATATTCTGAACAACGAGAATTTAAAAGGTAAATCTGAAACTGGCAATTGTTTTTTGAGTAGGAACAATTCTTATTCTGTAATATGTAGTTCCAGAAGCCAGGTATAATATTATGGTGACCTTACAAGGAGATATCAGGGTACTATTGGCCTTACAAGGCAGGAAATTTGCACAAAGCACAAAGATGAGATATGTATATAGTGGCAATAATCTATTGGGAGTTCTACACATGACTTTAGGATGTGGGCCAGATGTATATATCTAGGACAATATTGCATGAATGTAGTTAGAGGAAATGCTAATCAGTGAAGAAAGAGTCACTAGTCCTCCAGTAGTGTTAGGAGACATTGGGTAGGGTGCTGTTGTTATTGTTGTTTGTTTTTTGCTCTGACACAGCGAGGCAGCCTCATTTATGTGGAGACATTAAAAAATAAACACAGAAAAGTCATGCTCACAAGATCTTTACAAAAAAGGAAAACAATGAAAAAAGCGTTTAAAACAACAATCTCAAAACCCACCACTACCACCACCACCACTACCACCACCACCACCACCAAACTATGCTTTCAAGTAAGAATTCTGTACTGTTCTCTGTATTTTGACCATTTTGCATTCTGTGATGGTCTCCATCTGTGGCAAAAAGATGGTTCTTTGATGAGGAGGTTAAAATTATATGTATAAATAAAGACAAGATTGGTGTCCTTTGGGAACAGTTCCTTTGATAGTTTATGTAATGGCCAGCCCTAAACACATTGAATATGAGAACACTAAATGGAATCAGCAGGCTTTATTTATTTATACACAAATGTATGTGAATGTCTATGTATATATATATACATGTGTTTATATCTATATATAGATATATATAGATATATATGATAGAAAAGATTATGGGATTGAGAGGTAGGGATTGTGGGGGAATGGGAGTATTTGAAAAGGAGTGAGTATAGGACAGAAATTATGAAAAACGTACTCATGTATGAGCTCCTAAAATAATAATTATTAATAAAATAAATGTAAAAAAGAATTCTATATTTGATACAAGAACTCATAAAAGTGAGAGATTAATACCTTTTCATATTTATAGAAACTGGAAAATTTATCAATAGAATTGCCTTACAATAAAAGCTAAAGTAATTCCTTAGGTTAAATAAAGCATACAAGACAGAAATTCATAGCCATGCAAGCCTATACATATCTCCTCCAAATGTAAATAAGATTACATTTGCAAATATGAGGTAATGTTGCTGTAACATAGAATTCTAAGCCCATGACAATTTTTTAAAGTGCCGAAAAATCAACTGCATGAAATAAGTAAAATTCTATGTCAATGTGTAACAAAAATGTACAGATATATTAGTAACATTCGTAACATATGATTGTGGGGGAAACAAAGAAATCAGAGAAGTTTTGAGCATGCCGTGTAGAAACTGCAACATTTATTAATTACTGGAAGCAAAAAGCATGTCCAAAACCACTGTGGTAAACAGTATAATAGGTTTTAAATAATTTAAATAGCATATGACCAAGCAATTATAATTTTGAATACATACTCCAAAGAATTAAAAACAAGGCCAAAACATGTTTTACACAATCTTTTTTCCTTATAATTCACAATGTCCAGGAAGTAGAAAAATAAAATATATAGCAGTGGATGAGTAAATAAACATAAAATGACAGACATATACAATTGAATGTTATTTACCATTATAAACTTAAAATTTTGAAATACTTATTACAGTTACAACATCAAAGGACTTAGTAGATTTTCCACTATTTCATTTTAGTTATAATGGACAATAACAAAAAAAAATTTATATTACTTGCCTTAGGGCTTCTACTTCTGTGATAAAAACATCATGGCAAAAACAACTTGGAGAAGAAAGGATTTATCTCACCTTAAGTTCCACATTATAATCTGTCTTTGAAAGAAGTCAGGGCAGGAACTCTAGGCAGGAATAAGTATTCTGCAGAAGCCATGGAAGAATGTTGCTTAATTGCTTGTTCTTTGTGGTGATTCATTCAGTCTTCATTCTTTAGTACACATAGCACCAACCTAAGAGTGTCATTACCCACTGGGAACAGTGCCCTTCCACATCAATTATCATTAGAAAAATACCACTTCCCACAGGCCAACCTCTTACATTCGGATAAAACTAGACACCCTACTACTTATATACAATACAGAAAACAGTCTGATTCAGAGAAAGATAAAGTAGAAATCTAGAATTATGGGTAAAGTATTAAAGTTTAATGGATTCAAGTCATAGTTTAAGATGATTAACTTCTGGAGACACATAGTGATGACTATCTTACAACTCTTTCAACATGCTAATGACACTTCCCCACACAATTTAAAACATTAGTATAAATGTTATTCCATATGAATACTACTACATTAAAAAGAAGCCAACGTGCCAGGTATAGTTGAATATGCCTTTAGTGCCAGCACTCAGGAGACAGAGGCAGGTAAGATCTCTGTGTTCTGTGTTACCCTGGTCTACTATAGTGAGTTCCAGGCCAGCCAGATGACATAGTGATATTCAGCTTAATAATGCTAAAAAAAAAAAAATAAAGACTACACAAAAACAGACAAACAATAATAAAACTATTGATATGCACAATGATAAAAAGATAGTTGCTTATTTGTTTTTTTATTAATTTATTGATATTACATCTCAATGGTTATCCCATCCCTTGTATCCTCCCATTCCTCCCTCCCTCCCTCTTCCCTCTTACACCCCTCCCCTATTTCTGTGACTGAGGGGGACCTCCTTCCCCTGTATGTGCTCATAGGATATCAAGTCTCTTCTTGGTGACCTGTTATCCTTCCTCTGAGTGCCACCAGGCCTCCCCATCAAGAGGACATGGTCAGAAATGGGGCACCAGAGTTTGTATGAAAGTTAGACCTCACTCTCCACTCAGCAAACAAAAACAAAAGCTGCTAGGTAGGGTAATTAATTTTTGCATAAATAATGATTAAGTCGTTTTAAAATCTTAAAAGTTACATAGCAAAGAGGAGTAAATGACATTTAAAGATATTATGGTACAGTAGTAATGAGGTTAGGTGTTATAGACAAGCTGGAGTGATTACAAATTCTACTCTACAACTCATTAGTTACATAACCTTAGGCAAGCTAGGTAATGACTAAATCTCAGTTCTCTCATTCAAAATGTTAAAGAATTTCCTTCTTCTAAATTTCTTGGAATAATTCTGATAAACTGAAAGCATTGAAAAATATATCACTATTTTAATTTAAAATTTTCATTAATGAAATATAAAAGGATACATATATGCAAATATGATGAATATGGGTATATAGATCGATGATTTTTTCACAAAATCAACACCTCTTAGATCAACATACTAAATATTTATGGCATCTGAAGCTTCCCTTCTTGAATCCAAAGGTCATTTCTATTTTCTTTTTTTTTTTTCTATTTTTTTTCTATTTTCAATCTTAACCAATATGATAAAATTGATTTGTTAGAAAAATTGTTTTGTTTTTATGTTTATACATGGGCTAGTCACGTTTATTGAGAAGTGTTCTATTATTGTACTGCTTTAATATGAGTGGAAACGTGATCTGATTGCCCTTTTTGCCTTTATGATTAAGTTAAATGAATATTCTCATGTATTTTTTTCAGGGAACATATGTATATGTTTTCATGTACATAAATAGAGAGTATGTAAAGATGCAAATTTATTAATTCCCCATTAACTGTAAAGGAAAATTACAGTAACAGGACATCCTTACAAAACACATCTGAGGAAATAAAAACATAGAACATTTTTGAACAAGTGTTCTTGTGCTATGATGAAGCATCTCTAGGTTATATGCCCAAAAGTGGTATGGCTGAATCTTGAGGTAGATTGATTCCCAACTCTGTGAGGAACTGGCCATTGATTTTATAGTAGCTGTACAAATTTGCACTCACAACTATGATGAATGCATATTCCCCTTACTTTACTACCTCATCACCATGAGCTATCATTTGAGTTATTAATTTCAGACACCCTAATAGGCATAACATGTAATTTCAAAGTAGTTTTTCTTTACATTCTCTGATGATTAAAAATGTTAAACTTTTGTTTCTCAGCCATGTGAGTTTCCTCTCTTGGGAATTGTCTGTTTAGATCCTGTACCCATTTCTTTAAAACAAAAATTATTTGTTATTCTTTTTTGTTTTTTGTTTTTTGGAGTTTTTTTTTTTTCATAACTAGCTTCTTGATTTCTTTACATATTTTGGGTAATAGTCTTCTATCAGATATGGAGTTGACAAAAATCATTTCCCATTCTGTAGGCTGCCACTTTGTCTGAATGATGGTGTACTTTGCCTTACAGAAGTTTTTCAATTTCATGACAACCCATTTATTAAATGTTTATCTTAGTACCTGTGGTAATGGTGTTCTGTTCAGAAGTTCTTCTCCTGTGATAATATGTTCAAGGCTGTTCCTCACTTTCTCTTCTGCCTGTCTCAGTTTTTTTCTGTTTCTTTTGTTGTTGTTGTTGTTGATGATGATGATGATGATAAGGAGTAGGAGGGTGATATAATATCTTTGATCAATTTGAGTTGAGTTTTGTGCAGGGTGACAATTATCGTACTTTTGCATTCTCCTACATTCAGACATCCAGTTTGACAAGCACCATTTATCAAAGATGCTGTCATTTTGTAGTGTGTACTTGTGGCTTCTATAAAAGAAATCATCATGTATCTGTGGTATAAAAATTTATGTCTATGTCTTTGATTTAATCCCATTGATTTTATAGCAATACCATGTGGATTTTATTGCTATAGCTCTATAATATAACCCAAAAGTGAGAATGGTAAGACCTTCAGCAGTTCTTTTATTGTTTAGTATTCTTTTGTAAAATTTATTTTTAGTTTATATATTGTCTTTACATCTCAATAGTAGTCCCCTTCCTCCTTTCCTCCCAGTCCGCCTCCCACATTCTTTGCTCAATCCTCCCTCCCCTACTTCTTAGAACAAGTGAGTCCTCCCTACCAACCCACCTCAGCATATCAAGTCACATCAGGACTGAGCTCATATCACCCACTGAGTTCAGGCAAGATGGTCCCACTAGGGGAAAGTTATCAAAAAGCAGGCAACAAAGTCCATGTCTTAGATAGCACTCAGTCAACTTACTAGGGGACCCATAATGAAGATCAAACTGTCCACTCTTTACATATGTGTAGAGGACCTATGTCCTGGTGCTTCCATCTCTCTAAGCCCCCATGGATCTAGGTTAGTCGACTATGTTAGTCTTCTTATAGCATTATTATCCCATCCATGTCCTTCTATCCTTCCTCCCATGCACACTCTTCCATAGACACCTGAGCTCTGCCTAATGCTTGGCTGTGAGTCTAAGCATCTCATTCAATCAGATGCTGGGTGAGGCCTCTCTGAGGATGGTTATGCTGGCTCCTGTCTGTAAACATACAAGAGTATTCTTAATGGTGTTAGGGGTTGGCTCTCTCTCATGGGGTTGGTCTTAGGCAGGCCTGGACATTGGTTTGACATTCCCTCAGTCTATACCATTATGGGTGCACATCTAGTAGCAGGGTAAATTTTGGGTCAAAGGTTTTGTAAGTGGATTAGTGTTCCCTTCCCACCAGTATAAATCATGCCTAGCTAGAAGGTGGCCTTCTGAGTCTCCATGTCTCCTACTGCCAGAAGGCTCAGCTAGAGACTTTCCCATATCCTTCCAGAAGCTTCTCCTGTCACAGGTTTGCAACTTGTCTCAGTAATGCCCCTGCCCTCTGCTTCCATTTTGGATCCAAGCTCTCTCCCTTCCCCTCCTGCTCTTCACACATGACACCCCCTCATTTCCCTCCCCATACTATCTTTTATCCCATTGTATTCTATTTCCTCATCTCAGGGAGATTCAAGGAGGCCCTCCTTGAAGCCCTACTTGTTACTTAGCTACTTTGGGTCTGTGAATTATAGTATGATTATCCTGTAATATATGGCTAATATATTATAAGTGAGTACATACCATGTGTATCTTTCTGGGTCTGTGTTACTTCACTCAGGATGATCCTTTCTAGTCATATCCATTTGCCTTCAAACTTCATGATACCTTGTTTTTAAAAGCAGAGTAGTATTCTACTGTGTAAATGTACCACAGTTTCTGCATCCATTTTTTTGGTTGAGAGAGATTTAGATTGTTTCCAACTTCTGGCTATTATGAATAAAGCTGCTATGAACATAGTAGAGCAAATGGCCTTGTTGTATGGTGGAGCATCTTTCTGGTATATGCCCAGGAGTGGTATGGGTGGGTCTCTTGGTAGCACAATTTTCTGAGAAAGCACCAGACTGGTTTCCAAAGTTATTGTACAAGTTTGCACTTCCACCAACAACGGAGGAGTGTTTCCCCTTTTCCATATCCTTGACAACATGTGCTGTCAATTGTGTTTTTAATCTTAGACACTCTGAGGTGTGTAAAATGAAATCT
Source organism: Acomys russatus (assembly GCF_903995435.1). Taxonomy (NCBI): domain Eukaryota; kingdom Metazoa; phylum Chordata; class Mammalia; order Rodentia; family Muridae; genus Acomys; species Acomys russatus. The sequence continues at coordinate 63,273,740 of NC_067169.1, forward strand.
GAAGGTCATTTTGATTTGCATTTCCCTGATGACTAAGGATGTATAATGTATCTTTAAGTGCTTCTCAGCCATTCAATATTCCTCTGTTGAGAATTCTGGGTTTAGCTCTATAAACCATTTTTAAATTTAATTATTTATATTGTTGGTGTTTAATTTCATGAATTCTTATATACTTTGGATATTAGCCTTCTGTTGGATATAGGTTTGGTGAAGATCTTTTTCCAAACTGTAGCCTGTCATTTTCCTCTATTAATAGTGTCTTTTGCCTTACAGAAGCTTTTCAGTTTCATGAAGTCCCAATTATTAATTGTTGATCTTAGAGCCTGAGTTTTGGTGTTCTGTTCAGGAAATTGTCCCCCATGCCAATGAGTTCCAGGTTGATCTCCCACTTTCTCTTCTAATATATTTAGTGTTTCTGGTTTTATATTGAAGTCTTTGATCCATTTGGACTTGAGTTTTGTGCAGAGTGATAATTATAGGTCTATTTGCATTTTTAATATGCAGACATCCAGTTAGACCAGCACCATTTGTTGAAAATGCTATCTTTTTTCAATGGTATGGATTTGACTTCTTTATAAAAAATAAAGTATCTGTAGATGTGCAGATTTATTTATGGGAATGCAATTTGATTCCATTGATAAAACAGTCTGTTTCTATGCCAGTACCATGAAGTATTTATTACTATTGTTCTGTATTACAGCTTGAAATCAGGGATATAAATACTTCCTGAAATTCTTTCATTGTACAGGATTGTTTTAACTATTCTGGATTTTTTGTTTTTCTATTTCTTTCAGCCTTTTAATAAAACATTTAAATGTTTTATGAAACAATCAAATGAAAATCCAGGAACATAATAAATGTAAAAAATATATTAAAAAATAATTGTTCTTTCAGCATCTGTTTGGAATTATTATGGCATTTTGATAAGAATTGCATTGAATCTGTAGATTGTCCTTGGTAAGATGTCATTTTTACTATGTTACTCTTACTGATCCATGAACAAGTAGGATCTTTTCATCTTCTGATATCTTCTTCAATTTATTTCTTCAGAGACTTGAAGTTCTTGTCATTCAGGTCTTTGATTTACTTGATTAGATTTATATTATTTATGACTGCTATGAAGTGTGTTGTTTTCCTAATTTCTTTCTCATTCTCTTTGTTGGTTGTATATTGGAGGGCTAGTGATTTTCTTGAGTAAATTTTGTATCCAGCGACTTTGCTGAAGATGTTTATTAGCAATCGGAGGTTGCTAGTAGAATTTTTGGGATCACTCATGTATAATATCATATCATCTGTGAATAGCAATATTTTTTCCTTTCCAATTTGTATGCTCTACATCTGCTTTAGTTGTATTATTGCTCTAGGTAGGACTTCAAGCACTATATTGAAGAGATACATAGAAAGAGTCATCTGCTGATGACTTGATCAAACACCATCTCTTCACAAGCCCATAGAAAGATTACTGAGGGACAGGTTATTATACTTCTTGCAGGTAGAATCTGTACTTGTGAGAGATGAAGATAAATTTGTGAGTGTTTATCTCTAATTTTTGCAAAGCCATATCTAAAAATTTTTGATGAAGGTTAGGACTAATTTTCATAACTTGAGGGAGGACTTTCCATTAATACCTATGATATGACTGTCTTATATTTGTATAAGGAGATTAAAGGAAATGTTTTATAGATTTGAGGACTCAAAGGAATGGTAAAGAAACAATCCTGTAAATCCATTACTATATTATTTTCATTCCTGGGAACAGGAGAAGAGAGCAACCCAGGTTGAGCAGCTCCCAAGTTTTTAATAGTACCAATAAATGTTCTCAAGTCTTTTAGGAGCCTTTGTTTTCCTGATTTCCTTTTTCCTTTCCTTTCTTTTTTTCTATTTATTTAAAGAACAAATACAGGAGTATTTTAGGAACTACTGGAGGGTTTTATGTGTCCCAGTTGCATCTGTTCATTAACCAAATCTGTGGCTCCTGATATCTTTTCTGTAGTCAGGGGCCATTTTTCCATTCATACAGGATTCTCAGATTTCTAAGTAATGGGTCAGCACTCATTAATGGTGGCCTCTAAGAAAAACTTTTGAAACCCATGTCTATATCATAGGGGGTTGTCCATCTACTCTTGAAGCTTTCTACTAAAGTACTTTTATATGTAGAACCATAATCTCCAGTGCACTTTTAAAGTTTCTTTAAGATTTTGTAAGTAAGGGCCTCCTATGAGGCCTCCTCATCCACCCATGTTAGGAGTTGGGCACTCTTATAGCCACATTAGCAGCTTGTCTAAACATATTCCAATAAGAAAATGTCTCAGCAGTCATAGTTTCAGTTCCATGCTCTTGATACCAAGCTTGAATATAGTTTTCTAATTTCTTCAAAATTCCTAAATCTAAAGTCACTTGCTCTAGAAACCAAGGTCTAATATTTTTTTACAACCTGTAAAAATTCTGACAAGCTACAGTCCTGAAGCTTAATTTCTTTCTTCTTAAGGGAGCTCTTAGTGATATCTAGATGCATACATCTCTCAGAGGAGTTAGTCTGTTTTACTTTTACTTTTCTCTGCTTTTCATTCTCTTACCCAGACTTATCTTATACTGGGGGAGGGGATCTGCAGCATCCTAATGAGGTCCATCTTGCACTGTAACAGTGAGACAGAAACTTACCCTATATTCAGACCCTGTGTTCAGGTGGCATTTGCCGGGGGTCCAGCACTGGGGTGAAGGTCAGGGCCTAAAGAAGGGAAGATACGTGGTGATGAGAGAGGAGTGGGAGAAAAGAAAGGAAAGGGTGGAATGAGTCAAGTATGGGGATTGGGAGTTTTGCCACCTGAATGGCTGAAAGTTACAATGCTTTTTAATTTATATAGAGCTCAATAGGCAGGGATATATAAATGTTGTTCCAAAACAAAGAACATATCATTTTTGTTGACCAACATATGGGTGTTATTTTTAATTTTAATTTTTAAAATGATTTATTCAAATTATATCCCTCACTTGTATCTTCCTCTTCCCCCTCCCTCCCTCTTTGACCCTATTCTCCTCCCCTAGTGCTGTGATAGAAGGGGATCTCCCACCCCACCATATGATCATAGCCTATCAGGTCTCATCCGAATAGCCTGCTTCCCCTTCCTCTGAGTGCCACCAGGGGATGTGGTCAAATAGGGGGCACCAGAGTTCATGTTAGAGGCAGTCCCCACTTTCCTCAGAACCATGAAAAATGAGCTGTCCATTGGCTAGATCTAGGCAGTCTAGTTTTACTGCATGATATAATGTGTTTTAACTTCCACTTAGTCATAAGTTTAGTCATCATTGATAAATCATGACAGAACAGAATTATCTTTTACAATCATTTTTTCTTATCAACCCACAACTCAACTTTTAACAATATTAAAGTTTCAAGGACATAATTTGCCAACATATGACAGCTTCTTCTCAGGCTGGTTACTCTAGTGGCTTCAAGAGCTCTAGACAGAAATCAAATCTCCAAGCCAGCCTGGGAATGTTGTCATGTCCCAAGCAAGCAGTGTATAATCAACTTTTAATAGTCAGAGTGCTAATTCTCATTAGGCCCAAGTAAAGTCCTCAGGCCAAAGCTGTTGCAGTTATTATTCAGTTTCTACATAATACAAGGTTTATACTTTATATATTTGTAGAATTTATTAATATGTCTAATCTTTGTAAATTTTCTTCCTTGGATACATGACACTATAGTGGCCCTGTATGATTTCACTTTTTCTAAGAAGGAGAGGCTTTAATATTTTATTCTTTTTATCATCTGTCCCCACCATTCTTTGCCCACATATAAAAGACAGAGGCTTTTAATTTTATCTGCTGCCAACTTCTCTAGCCTTCCAGACATTGTTTATCTTTATAAGGTTACTTTGCTTTGATTATCTTGTTCCTGAGTAAGGAACATCCAGGCACAGATGTAACAAGAGTATCTTTGAGTCAGAACCTCATAAGGAGCTCTCTGGCATAATTATTTGTGTCACAACCTCCAGGGTCAGATAAGAATAACTCCCTAAAATTTTGAGGGATAGTATCCTCAGAACATTCCTGGGAGAAGGCATAAATGATTCATAAGAAAATGTCCATTGCCATGGACCGTCTCAGTCGGGTATTGGTCCTTGGGTTGGGAGTTCTGGAAGTGTCAGTGGACAAAGATAGGTGAGTGACAAACAAAAACAAACACAGAGGTGCTGTTTGATTCTGAGTGTCATTTGGAGCAAGCTACATTTATATACACATTTTTAAATGGGGGCATTCACACGTGGTAACATTTTTCCATACAAATCAAAATACAGGATGCAATATAATTATTTTGTCATCAATCTTGAGCAATCATTTATAAGTCATTAGATTAGTATCAGTGCATATGCTCTCTTTATCAAAGGTCAATGTTCTCTCATTGTGCCAAACATCTATGAGTCAAGACAGTTTGTTTTCTTAGCTCATCTGCCACTATCTGGGGTTTTACTCAAAACTTTTTTGATAGTTATAATATAAACTATTCATTGGTGACTAATTCTTAGTCATGGTTACATTAATAAGTGGAAGAGAACTTACTGGTAAGCTTGACTGAATGACCCTTGGCTGCAGTTTCAAGGTAAGGGTCTCCTAGCAACACAGTTACTTCTGAAAAGTTCTTAGATAGGAAAAGTGAAAACAAAGCAAAATGTTCTCAAAACAAATGAGTGAGAAGAGAAGGAGGGGGACTGCAATTACTACTCCTGGCGAGAACATCAGACTCATTTTCCAGGAGGCTCTCCCAAATGAGTAGGGTTGTCGCTTCAGTTCTATGATAACATTTTGTCACACAGACTCCACTGGAGGGTTGTGACACTCCATGACTCCAACATCCCCAAGTTATACTACTAATAAAAGCCCCCCTAAGCATGCAACATGTAAAGATCAAGGCCAAAAAGGTGGGAGACTGAGCCACAGCAATTGCACCACTAGGCTCAGCTTTGCTGGAGCTTTGTCAAACAGCTATGTCAGCCTTATGACTTTTGCTGTTCCCATTAGATATGGCTGTGCCAGTCTCTCACTATTAATGTGTGATTTAAGTTTTAGTAATGTTTCTCTTACAAATGTAGCTTTTGTTTTGAAGCCAGAGATGTTCAGTATTGAGATGTCTTCTTGGTGAATTTTCCCTTTGATGAGTATGAAGTGTCCATCCCCATTTCTTTTGATAAATTTTGATTGAAAGTCTATTTTATTAGATATTAGAATGACTATACAAGCCTGCTTTTTGGGTCTGTTTGCTTAGAAATCTTTTTTTTTCCTTAGAAATCATTTTTTCCAGCTTTTTACTTTGAGATAAAGTCTATCTTTGTTGCTGAGGTATGTTTCTTGTATGCTGCAAAATAATGGGTCCTATTTATGCATCCATTCTGTTATCTTTTGTCTTTTTATTGGGGAATTAAGTCTGTTTATGTTGAGAGATATTAATTACCAATGATTGTTAGTTCCTGTTATTTTGATGTTGACAACTGTAGTGTGTTTGTTCGTTTTTCTTATTTTGGTTTTGCTGCAGTGGAGTTATTTATTTACTGTGTTTTCTTGGGTATAGTTAACCTCCCTCAGTTGTAGTTTTCCTTCTAATATCTTTTGTAGGGCTGGTTGTGGTTAGGTACTGTTTAAATTTGGTTTTGTCATTAAATATCTTGTTTTCATCATCTATGGTGATTAAAAATCATTTTGGGTATAGTACTCTGGACTGACATCTGTGATCACTTGGGATCTGTATGACATCTATGCAGGCCCTTCTGGTATTTAGAGTCTGTATTGAAAAGACAGGTGTGGTTCTGATAGGTTTGTCTTTATATGTTACTTGCCACTTTTCTGTTCTCCACATTTAGTATTTTGATTATTATATGATGGGGGAATTTTCTTTTATGGTATAATCTATTTGGTGTTCTGTGGGCCTCTTATACATTTATAGGCATCTCTTTTTTTTTTTTTTTTTTTTTTAGCATGTGACCTATTTTTTATTTTTTTATTTTTTTTAATTTTTTTTTATTAATTTATTCTTGTTACATCTCAATGTTTATCCCATCCCTTGTATCCTCCCATTCCTCCCCCCCCATTTCCCAATATTCCCCACCCCTATGACTGTTCTTGAGGGGGATTATGTCCCCCTATATATTCTCATAGGGTATCAAGTCTCTTCTTGGCTGCTTGCTGTCCTTCCTCTGAGTGCCACCAGGTCTCCCCCTCCAGGGGACATGGTCAAATGTGAGGCACCAGAGTACGTGAGAAAGTCGTATCACACTCTCCACTCAACTGTGGAGAATATTCTGACCATTGGCTAGATCTGGGAAGGGGTTTAAAGTTTACCTCCTGTATTGTCCTTGGCTGGTGCCTTAGTTTGAGCGGGACCCCTGGGCCCAAATCTGCCTATCATATTGTTCTACTTGTAGATTTCTAGGACCCTCTGGATCCTTTTATTTTGCTGTTCTCCAATGCGTCTCTCATTTAGAGTCCCAATAGGATGCCTTCCCCTCTGTCCCAGTTTCCTGGTAAGTGAAGGCTTTCGTGGGACATGCCCCTTGGGCTAGTATGCAGATATAAGTGAGTATATACCATTTGAGTCTTTCTGCTTCTGGGTTAACTCACTCATTATGATCATTTCTAGCTCAATCCATTTATCCACAAATTTCGGGAATTCCTTGTTTTTAATAGCTGAGTAGTATTCCATAGTGTATATGTACCACAGTTTCTTTATCCACTCTTCTCCTGAGGGACACTTAGGCTGTTTCCATGTTCTGGCTATTATGAATAAGGCTGCTATGAACATGGTTGAGCAAATTTTCTTGTTGTGTGCTGGAGCATCTTCTGGGTATATTCCAAGGAGTGGAATAGCTGGGTCTTGAGGAAGCCCTATTCCCATTTTTCTGAGATAGCACCAGATAGATTTCCAAAGTGGCTGTACTAGTTTGCATTCCCACCAGCAATGAAGGAGTGTTCCTCTCTCCCCACATCCTCGCCAGCATGTGGTGTCGCTTGAATTTTTCATCTTAGCCATTCTGATGGGTGTAAGATGGAATCTCAGAGTTGTTTTGATTTGCATTTCCCTAATGACTAAGGAGGTTGAGCATTTCTTTAAGTGTTTCTCAGCCATTTGATACTCCTCTGTTGAAAATTCTCTGTTTAGTTCCAAGCCCCATTTCTCAATTGGGTTATTCGGTTTGGTGGTGTTCAATTTCTTGAGTTCTTTATATATTTTGGATATTAGACCTTTGTCAGATGTAGGGTTGGTGAAGATTTTTTCCCAGTCTGTAGGCTGTCGCTTTGTTCTCTTGACAGTGTCTCCTGCCTTACAGAAGCTTCTCAGCCTCATGAGGTCCCATTTATTAATGGTTGACATTAAGGCCTGGGCCGTTGGTGTTCTGTTCAGGAAGTTGTCTCCTGTGCCAATATGTTCCAGGCTCTTTCCCACTTTTTCTTCTAAGTGGCTTAGTGTCTCTGGTTTTATGTTGAGGTCTTTAATCCACTTGGATTTGAGTTTTGTGCAGGGTGACAAATATGGGTCCAGTTTCATTTTTTTTACACATAGACCTCCAGTTAGACCAGCACCATTTGTTGAAGATGCTATCCTCTTTCCATTGAATGGATTTGGCTTCTTTGTCAAAAATCAAGTGACCATATGTGTGTGGATTCAAATCTGGGTCTTTGATTCGATTCCACTGATCAACCAGCCTGTTGCTGTGCCAGTACCATGCTGTTTTAAGTACTATTGCTTTATAGTACAGTTTGAGATCAGGTATGGAGATTCCTCCGGAGCATCTTTTATTGTACAAGATTGTTTTAGCTATTCTGGGTTTTTTGTTTTTCCATATGAAGTTCAGAATTGAACTTTCAATGTCTTTAAAAAATTGTGTAGTTATTTTGATAGGGATTGCATTGAATCTGTAGATTGCTTTTGGTAGGATGGCCATTTTTACTATGTTAATTCTCCCAATCCATGAGCAAGGAAGATCACGCCATCTTCTCAGGTCATCTTCAATGTCTTTCTTCAGAGTTTTGAAATTTTTTTCATAGAAGTCCTTCACTTGCTTAGTTAGGGTAACTCCTAGATATTTTATATTGCTTGTGGCTAATGTGAAGGGTGTGGTTTTCCTAATTTCTTCCTCTGCAAGCTTGTCATTTGTGTATATGAAGGCTACAGACTTTTTTGAGTTAATTTTGTATCCAGCCAATTTGCTGAAGGTGTTTATCAGCTTTAGGAGTTCTCTGGTGGAGTTTTGAGGGTCACTTATGTACACTATCATATCATCTGCAAAGAGGGATAATTTGACTTCCTCCTTTCCCATTTGGAAACCCTTGATCTCCTTTTGTTGTCTTATTGCTCTGGCTAGAACTTCGAGTACTATATTGAAGAGATATGGAGAGAGTGGGCAGCCTTGCCTTGTTCCCGATTTGAGAGGAATTTCCTTGAGTATCTCACCATTTACTTTGATTTTGGCTATTGGCTTGCTGTATATAGCCTTTATTATGTTGAGGAAAGTGCCTTGTATCCCCGATCTCTCTAAAACTTTAAACATGAATGGGTGTTGAATTTTATCAAATGCTTTCTCTGCATCCAAGGAGATGATCATGTGGTTTTTTATTTTCAGTTTGTTTATATGGTGGATTACATTGATGGATTTCCGTATATTAAACCATCCCTGCATGCCTGGAATGAAGCCTACTTGGTCATGATGAATGATATCTTTGATGTGCTCCTGTATTCGTTTTGCAAGTATTTTATTTAGTATTTTTGCATCTATGTTCATAAGAGAAATTGGTCTGAAATTCTCTTTCTTTGTTGAGTCTTTGTGAGGTTTAGGTATCAATGAGACTATGGCCTCATAGAATGAATTTGGTAATTTTCCATCCATTTCTATCTTTTGGAGTAGCTTGAAGAGTATCGGTATTAGCTCGCCCTTAAAGGTCTCGTAGAATTCTGCACTGAAACCATCTGGCCCTGGGCTTTTTTTGGTTGGGAGACCATCGATGATTGCTTCTATTTCTGTAGGGGAAATGGGACTATTTAACTTGTTTATCTGTTCTTCATTCAACTTTGGCAAGTGAACTTGATCAAGAAAATCGTCCATTTCCCTTAGATTTTCAAATTTTGTGGCGTATATGCCTTCAAAGTAGGATCTTATGGTTCTCTGAATTTCTTCAGTGTCTGTTGTTATGTCTCCCTTTTCATTTCTGATTTTGTTGATTTCAGTACTGTCTCTCTGCCTTTTAGTTAGTTTGGCTAATGGTCTGTCTATCTTGTTGATTTTCTCAAAGAACCAGCTTTTGGTTTTGTTGATTCTTTGGACTGTTTTCTTAGTTTCTAATTTGTTAATTTCAGCCCTGAGTTTGATTATTTCCAGGCGTCTACTCCTCTTGGGTGTTTCTGCTTCTCTTTTTTCTAGGGCTTCCAGTTGTGTTGTTAAGATGCTTATGTGCGATGTTTCCAATTTCTTTTTAAAGGCACTTAGTGCTATGAATTTTCCTCTTAGCACTGCTTTCAATGTATCCCACAAATTTGGGTATGTTGTTTCTTCATTTTCATTGAATTTCAGAAACTCCTTGATTTCTTTCTTATTTCTTCCCTGACCCAGGTGTCATTTAGCAGAGAGTTGTTTAGTTTCCATGTATGTGTAGGCTTTTTGTTATTTCTGTTGTTGTTGAATTGCAGCCTAAGAGCATGGTGATCTGATAGGATACAAGGTATTATTTCAATCCTCTTGTATCTGTTGAGGCTTGCTTTGTGACCTACGATGTGATCAATTTTGGAGAAGGTTCCATGGGGTGCAGAGAAGAAGGTGTATTCTTTCTTGTTTGGGTGAAAGGTTCTATAGATATCTGTTAGATCCATTTGACCCATGGCATTGGTTAATGATGTTATTTCTCGGCTTAGTTTCTGTTTCAATGACTTATCCTTCAGTGAGAGTGGGGTTTTGAAGTCTCCCACTATTATTGTGTGGGGATCAATGTGTGGTTTAAGCTTTTTTAGGAGATCTTTTACATATGTGGGTGCCCTTGTATTGGGAGCATAGATGTTCAGAATTGTGATGTCATCTTGGTTGACTTTACCTTTGATGAGTATGAAGTGTCCTTCCTCATCCCTTTTGATTAATTTTGGTTGAAAGTCTATTTTGTTCCATACTAAAATGGCTACACCTGCTTGCTTCTTGTGACCATTTGCTTGGAATATTTTTTTCCAACCTTTTACCCTGAGGTAATGCCTTTCATTATGGGTGAGATGTGTTTCTTGGATGCAGAAGAATGTTGGGTCTTGTTTATGTACCCATTCAGTTAGTCTGTGTCTTTTTATTGGAGAATTGAGACCATTGATGTTGAGAGATATTAATGACCAGTGACTGTTAAGAGTCTTAATTTTGATGTTGTTTCCAGTCGAGCGTTTGTGTAGTTGTGTTTTTGCCATGGGATAGTTATCTATTTCCTGGGTAGTTTTGGTTGTAGCTTGACCCTTTGGGATGGAGTTTTCCTTCTAGTACCTTCTGTAAAGCTGGGTTTGTGGATAGGTACTGTTTGAATTTGTTTTTGTCATGGAATATTTTGTTTTCTCCATCAATGGTTATTGATAATTTTGCTGGGTAAAGTAGTCTGGCCTGGCATCTGTGGTCTCTTAGGGTTTGCAGGATCTCTGTCCAGGCCCTTCTGGCTTTTATGGTCTCTGCTGAGAAGTCAGGTGTAATTCTGATAGGTTTACCATTAAATGTTATTTGGCCCTTTTCCCTTGCAGCTTTTAATATTTTTTCTTTGTTCTGCATGTTTTGTGTTTTGATTATTATGTGGCGGGCAGTTTTTCTTTTCTGGTCAATTCTATTTGGTGTTCTGTAGGCCTCTTGTATGTTTATAGGCATCTCTTTCTTTAGATTGGGGAAATTTTCTTCTATGATTTTGTTGAGAATAGTTTCTGGGCCCTGGAGTCTGATGTCTTCTCTTTCTTCAATGCCTATTATCCGCAAATTTCTTCTTTTCATGGTGTCCTTAATTTCTTGGATGTTTTGTGTAAGGAGTTTTCCAGATTTGGCATTTTCTTTAATGGTTGATTCAATATCTGTGATTGTATCTTCTAGCCCTGAGATTCGTTCTTCCATCTCTTGGATTCTGTTAGAAAAGCTCACCTCTGTGTTCCTCGCCTTCTTCTCTGAGGTCTCACGTTCTCGTTTTTCTTCTGTCTGTGTGTTTATCATTGAATCCATTTTCATTTTCAGATCTTGAACTGATTTTTTGATTTCTTTCATCTGATTTTTTGTATATTCCTGAGTTTCTTCCATTGCCTCTTTATAGGACTTCAGAGCTTGAACCGTTTTACTTATCTCTTTCATCTGGTTGTTTGCATTTTCCTGCAATTTTTCCAGTTCCACTCTATGTGCTTCTTTTATGTCTCTCACCTGTTTGTCTGCGTCTTCCTGCATTTGATTACGAATTTTATTTGTTTCCTCCATTATCATCCTCATTACTAAGGATTTGAGGTCATTTTCTTGTATTTCCGTTGTATTTGAGTTCTCTGGGTGGTTTTCTTTGGGATAGCTGGAAACTGGAGACGCCATGTTGTTTTGGGGTTTTTTGCATATGCTTTTTCGTTGTCCTTTAGACATCTTGCCATCTTTGTTTTTGTTGGGTAGCTTCCAGAGTTGAATGGAGGGTGTCTGACGATAGATTCACTTGTTTTCTCACGATTTCCCTAGGCTGCGAGCTCAAAGCTTCACTGGTGTGGATGTTAGGAGGTTAGCCCTGTTGTTCTGGTCTCTCACAGCCAGTGATCCTCAGTCCCCCTCTGCTGTGGATCCTGCAATTGTTCTGGGTCTCTGAATGAGCGTTGGGTCAGGCCAAGGTATCCACAGCCTTCTGTGTTCCCTGCCAAGTCCAGCCAGGAGCACTGGGACCGAACCACGGGCAGAACTCAGCTAGATTCTCAGGGCCTGAACCGTCTGCCAAGCTCAGCTAGGGATTCTGGGCCCAAAATGCACACAGGGTCCAGCCAGAATTTTTGGGCTGGGACTACGCACCAAGCTCCACTAGGGCCTTTTGGCCCAAAGTGCGTGCTGTGGTCAGTTATTGACTCAGGGCCCGAACTGACCACCAATCTCAGCCAGGAATTCTGGATTCAAACTGCACACTGTGTCCAACCAGAGTCTTAGAGCTGGTGGAACCGAGAGCTCTGTCCAGCCTGTGCCACAGTAGGAGAACTGCGGCTGCTCTGAGTTAGCGCCAGTGGTGGAACAAGTGCTCCGCCCGGACTGTGACACCGCAGGGGAGCTGCCGCTGAGCTGAGGTGGTGCCTAGTGTGGAGCAGCGTGCTCAACTAAGCCTGCGCCACAGCAGGGGAGTTATGGCCACACTGAGTTAGTGCCTCAGGCAGAATTGTTTGCTGGGACGGGCCAATACCCGGGACTCTGGGGCCGAACTGTCCGCCGAGTCCAGTCTGGGTCCAAAGGCTCCACGCGACCCAAATCCTGCCCCGAGTCCCCTCTCCCGCAGCAATTCCCACCAGCCACCACACCAATCGCCTCCACCGGAAGGCTATGAGCTGCAAACCTCAGCCGCCGCTGCTGGTGCCGCTGGTGCTGCTGCCTCTGCCGCTGCCGCTCCAATCAGAGAAAAACCACACTCCTCCCGTGTGCAGGGGCACGCAGGTCCTCCGCACCCTGGTCCCTCCGAACTGTGGAGCACTCCTGCTGCCGTGATGTTCGGACCTCGGTGTTCCTGGCTCAGGAATCTGTGCAATTCCCTGAATTGTTCACTGGAGCCTCCAAACACGGTCCACACTGCTCGCCGCCATCTTGGATTCTCCCTGATTTTTCTTATGCCGGCTTAGGCTCCTACTCAGCTCTCAGCTGCTCTGGCATCTCTTTTTTTTTAAGTTGGGAAAATTTTCTTCTATGACTTTGTTGAAAATATTTTCTGGAACTTGTAGTTGTAAATATTCTCTTCTATTCTGATTATATTTAGATTTTATATTTTCAGAGTGTCCTTGATTTTTTAAACATTTTATGTCAGGATTTTTTTTTTTTTTTAGATTTAACATTTTCTTTGATAGATGTATTGATTTCTTCAATTGTATCTTCCTCCATTGTATTCTTTTTTTCATCTCTTGTATTCTGTCATTAATGCTTATCTCTGTAGTTCCTGATTTTTCTGTAACTTTTCCATCTCCAGAGTTTTCTCTGTGTTTTCTTTATTTTTTCTCTTCCCATTTTCAAGTCTTGAAATTTGTAAAAATTTTCTTTCATATGTTTCTTTGTATTTTTCCCTATTTCTTTAAACGATTCATTCATTTCCTATTTAAAAGCTTCTGTCTGGTTGTATTTTTAAAGAGATTTATGCATTCCTCTTCAATGGCATCTATCATTTTCATAAGCATAGATGTTTTTAATTAAAGACCTTTATTTATCCTAATTTGTTATAATTTATTCAGATTGCATTTAGGCTGTTATCCCCTCACTTGTATCTTCCCATTCCTACCCTCCCTCCCTCTTCCACCCTATTCCCCTCCACTAGACCTCTGACAGAAGGGGACTTCTTTCCCCACCATATGACCACAGCCTATCAAATTTCATCTGGAGAGCAGGCTTCCTCTTTCTCTGTATGCCACCAGGCCTCCTTACCTGCTGCAGACCATCTCAGTCAGGTATAGTTCCTTGGGAATGAGAGTTCTCAAAGCACTGGTGGCCAAAGATAGGCAAGTGACAAACAGAGACAGACCAGGGGTAGTGTTCGAATCTGAGTATATTTTATAGGTAATTTAGTTAGGTTTTTATACACATTTTTGGAAACAGGGGGTGTTTTTGTGGTTACATTATTTTTCACTTAATGAAGTTAGTCAGGCATACACAATTCAAATACAGGATGCAGAGTAATGATGTTGTCATCAATCTTGGACCATCATTCTTAATTCATTAGTTCTATATCAGTGCATGTGCCCTCTTTATCAAAGGTCAATGTTCTCTCATGATGCCAAACATCTGTGAGTCAAGACAGTTTTTTTCTTAGCTCTTCCACCACCATCTGGAGCTTTTTTAAACACTTTATTTGCAAGTCATAATATAAACTATGATTAATCCTTAGCCATGTTTTTATTAATAAGTGGAATGAAACTTGGTGATAATATTGCCTGAATGACCCTTGGCTGAATTCCCAAGTTAGGGGTCTCCTAACAAAACAGTTATATTTGTAAAGTTTTGATAAGAAAGTAAAAACAAAGGCAGAATGTTCTAAAACAAATGAGAAAAAAGAGAAACAGAGATGGTCTGTAATTAGTTACTCCTGACAGAAACATCAGAACCATTCCAGCAGGTGCTCCCTGGGTGGGGGTCGTGGCATTGGTTTGTGCAGTATCATTTGTCATGCAGACTCCACTGGAGGAGTCGTGACACTTACGAAGGGAAAGTGATCAAATTGAAGATACCAGAGTTAATGTCAGAGGCAGTCCCCGTTCTTCCCACAACCATGTAGAATGAGCTGTGTCCATTGGATTTATTTGAACAGGGGGTCTAGGTTTAGAGCATGCATTGTCCTTGGTTGGTGCAAGAGTTTGTTCAGGACCTCCTTGGTCCAGATATTCCAGCCTTGATGGTTTTCTTGTGGGTCTCCTGTACTCTCTGGGTTCTTCCACGTCCCCCCCCCCCATTCTTTTGTACCACTCTCATCCAGAGTTCAACAACAAGTTCCAGCATCTTTCCCAGTCCCCAATGAGTGGAGTCTCTCATAGGACTTCTACATTGGGTTAATATCCACTTATAAGTGAATATATACCGTATATGTTTTTCTGAGACTGGGTTACCTCTCTCAGGATGATCATTTCTAGTTCCATCCGTTTGTCTACAAATTTCAAGATTTCCTTGTTTTTAGTAGATGAATAGTATTCTAAGATTTAAGGTCATTTTCTTGTGTTTCAGTTGTGTTAGGTTATCCAGGAATGCTTGTCGTGGGATAACTGGTATCATATTTCCCTGGATTTTGTTGATTGTGTTCTTATCTGGCCTTTAGACATCTGGTTGTCTCTGGTGTTGGTTAGTTGTTGACCTTGCTACCTGCTGGATTTCTTGTGGGTGTAGGAAGAACACTGGGCAGGAGGCTAGATGTTCTTGAAGCAGCCCTCCTCAGGATGGTGTTTAAGGTTATGGAGTGGCTGCTGGATCTCAGGGCATAGCCCACAGTCCTCCTTAGGCAGCTGTGTCCCAGTTAGACCCACAGGCAGGAGATTGGAGTGGGGGTTCCTAGCCTATATGATCCTGAAGCCCAGCAAGTCTCCTTAGAAAACTAGGAGCACTCCTGTTGCTGGAGGAACTCACAAAGTCAACAGCCCCATCACTTGCTTGCTTGTTCTGTAGGTCTCTAAGCTCAAACTTTCCAGACATACTGCTCACAAGGAACCGCTATCCTGGAATGAGCTCCTGTATGATCCTTAGGTCTGGCAAATCTCCTCAAGGAGACAGGTAGAGCCATGTATCAGAGGTTGGAATCATTTCCCTGGATTCTGTGAGATATGAGTAAAACCTCATGCCCCTGACACCCAGAAGCTTTCCTCGGGATGGTGGAATTAGCCAGGTGGTCAGAGGCTGGAACTGCTGTGGACTCTCCTTTCACCTGGGAAACACAAGTGCTGGCATTTTGGTGTCTGCAGCATGTCCACTCACTTTCTCAGCAGTCACTGTAGTCCTGCTACCCAGCCACAACGTGTGCTAGGTACCATGATCCTAGATCTCTCTTTGTTCAAGTTTCTTTTAGCTATACTGGTTTTTTTACTTGCCTTATGTGACTATCATACTTTTGATGCCTGTGAAGT
Organism: Acomys russatus; assembly: GCF_903995435.1. Classification (NCBI taxonomy): domain Eukaryota; kingdom Metazoa; phylum Chordata; class Mammalia; order Rodentia; family Muridae; genus Acomys; species Acomys russatus. Next base: position 63,289,539 of record NC_067169.1, read on the forward strand.
ATTCTGTTTGGATTTTGATGAGGATTCCATTGAATTTGTCCATTGGTTTTGGTAAGATGACCATTTTTCCTATGCTAATCCTACAAATTCCTCATCCTAGACAAACTGTCAATCTTCTGATAACTTTATCACATATTTTTTCTTCAGGGACTTAAAGGTTTTATCATATAAATCTTTCACTTCCTTGGTGAGAGTTACTCCAAGGTATTTTATATTATTTCAAGCTATTTTGAATGGTATTGCTTCCCTGATTTTTTTCCTCAGCATGTCATTTGTATATAGGAGAGCTAATGATTTCTGTGAGTTAATCTTGTATCCACATACTTTGCTAAAGTTGTATATCAAACATAGGAGTTCCCTGGAAGAATTTTTATGGTCATTTATGCATAATATTATATCATTTGTAAATAAAGATATTTTAACTTCTTCCTTTCTGTTTTGTATTCCCTTGATCTCCTTCAGTTTTCTTTTTGCTCTAGCAGAGATTTAAATTAAATAGATATAGAGAGAGTAGACTGCTTTGTCTGGTTTTGGATTTTAGTAGAACTGCTTTGAGTTTTCCCATATTTAAGTAGATGTTGGCTATGAATTTGCTGTAATCTGTCTTTATTATGTTTTGGTATGCCTCTTTTATCCCAAATCTCTCTCAGACTTTTAATCATGAATAGATGTTGGAAGTTGTCAAAGGGTGTTTCAGCATTTAATGATATGATCATGTAGGCTTTTTTTTTTTTTTCAGTTTGTTTATATGGTGGACTACATTTACTAATTTTGGTATGTTGCATCTCTGGAATGAAGCCTACTTGATCATCATGGATGATCTACTTGATGTGTTTTTGGATTCATTTTGCAAGTATTTTATTGAGTATTTTTGCTTCTGTTTTCATAAAAAAAATTGGTCTGTAGTTCTTTTTCTTTGTTGTGTCTTTATGTGGTTTAGGTATCAGGGTGAATGTGGCCTGAGAGAATGAATCGGGCAATGTTCTTTCTGTTTCTATTTTGTAGAATAATATGAAGAGTATTGTTATTTCTTCTTCTTTGAAAGTGCGGTAGAATCCTGACGTATATCCATCTGGCCATGAGCTTCTTTGTTTGGAAGACTTTTAATGATGCTTTTATCTCATTAGGAGTTATAGGTCTATTTAAATTGCTTATCTAATCCTGACTTAACTTCAGTAACTGGTACATAGATTTTCCAATTTTGTGAAGTACATGTTTTTGAAGTATGGCCTAATGATTATTTTGATTTCCTCACTGTTGTTATGTTCTCTCTTGTTGTTGTTGTTGTTTCTGATTTTAGATATTCTTTCTCTGCCTTTTATTTAATTTACATAGGAGTTTCTATCTTCCTGGGTTTCTTGAAGAACCAATTTTTTGTTTCAGTGACTATTTTATATATTGACATTTTTGTTTTTATTTTATTGATTTTGGCCCTGAGTTTGACTATTTTTTGCCATCTATCCCTCTTAGATGTGATTACATATTTTTGTTCTAGAGAAATTATTTTCAACCTTCTTAATTCTGTGATTTAAAAATACTGTTTATACTGTAGCCACTCCCAATTGTAATATTATTTTCATCACTACTTCATAACTGTAATTTTGTTAGTGGTATGAGTTGTAATGTAAGTATCTGATATTTGGGATATCTTATATGGGACTTTGTCAAAGAGTCATTCCTCCTCCAAAGAGATCTTGACCCACAGATTGAAAACAGATGTTCTATAGATTTCAGGTTTGCTATTAAGTTTCTAGTATGAATTATCTCAATTTTTTAAACATACACACTTAAGTGTTATAATCTTGCCTCTTAGAACAGCTTTCATTGGGTTCCATAAGTTTAGGTATGCTATATATTCATTTTCACTGAATTCTAGAAAATCATTAACATCTTAATTTTCTGTAGTGACCCATTTTGGTTTCAGTATCAAGTTTTTCAGTTTCCATGAATTTTGCAATTTCTGTTGTTGATATCTAGTTTCAATTTTTGATGATCTGACAGGATGCAGAGAGTTAATTCAGTTTACTTATAACTGTTGATACTTGCATCATGCCTGAGTATGTGGCCATTTTTAGAGAAAGTTCTATGAAGTGCAGAGAGTAAGGTTTATTTTTGAAAGGGTGAAATGCCCTGTAACATATGTTAGGTCCATTTACTTTATAATGTCGATAAGGTCCACTATTTCTCTGTTTAGTTCATGTCTGGATGACCTGTCCATTAATGAGAGTGCGGTACTGAAGTCTGCACCATCAGTGTGAGAGGGTAAATATGTGATTTAAGCTATATAAGTACAGTAGTATTTCTTTTATAAAATTTGATGATTTTGTGTTTGTAATGTAGAGGTTAAGAATTGAAATGCCATTTTGGCAGAATGTTCTTTCTCTATCTCTTTGATTAGTATTGATTTGAAGTCTATTTTGTTAGATATTAAAATGGCTATATAAGCTTACTTCTTATGTTCATCAGCTTGTAATATTTTTTCTAAACCTTTACATTGAGATAATGTTTATCCTTAATGTTGAGTTGTGTTTCTTGGTGTAGTTGAGGAATGGATGTTGTTTTTGCAATTAATCTGTTAGTCTGTTCTGTTTTATTGGTAAACTGAGATCATTGAGAGATAGCAATGGCTAATGGTTGTTGATTCTTATTATTTTGTTGTTGGTGGTGGTATTTGTGTGTGTAAGTATGTGTGTGTGTGTGCGCATGTGTGTGTGTTTGCATTATTTTGATTTTGCTGGTCTGTGATTATTTCCTGTGTTTCCATGAGTGTAGTTAAACCCTTTAGGTTGGGCTTTCTTCTAGCACCTTCTAGTGGGCTGGGTTTATAGATAGTGTGCAAATTTGGATTTATCATGGAATATTTTATTTCTCCACCAATGGTGATTGAAAGTTTTTCTGGGTATAGTATTCTGGGCTGGCAGCTTTGGTCTCTTTGAATCTGTAGCACATCTCTGCAGGCTCTTCTGTCTCTTAGAGTCTCCATTGAAAAGTCAAGTGTAGTTCTAGATGATCTGCATTCAAATATTATTTGTTTTTTTTTTCTTGCAGCATTAAGTATTCCTTTTTTGTTCTGGATGTTTAGTGTTTTGCTTATTACATAGTGAGAGACTTTCTTTTCTTGTCCAATCTATTTGATGTTCTATATGTTCATACATATGTCCTTCTTTAGGGTAGGACAATTTTATTCTATGTTTTTACTTAAAACATTTTCCGGACATTTGAGCTGAGTTTCTTCTCCTTCTTCTATTCCTCTTATTCTTATCTTTGGTCTTTTCATAGTGTCCCAGATCTCCTGCATGTTTTGTGTCAAAAGGTTTCTTTTCTTATTTAAGTATTTTCTTTGACATATATATGTGTCTTGTCAATTGTACTTTCAGCGGTTAAGATTTTGTTACTTTATCTTTTGTATTCTGTTCATTAAGCTTGCCTTTGAAGTTCTGGTTCTAATTCCTAGAATTGTCTTAGTTTGGGTTTGTTTGTTTGTTTGGTTGGTTTTTCCAGACAGAGTTTCTCTGTGTAGCTTTAGCTGTCATGGACTCAATTTTGTAGACCAAGTTGGACTCCAACTCACAGAGATCCACCTGCCTCTGCCTCCCGAGTTCTGGGATTAATGACATGTGCCACCATGCCTGGTTTGGGTTTGTTTTATTTATTCTATTTTCATCTTCAGGTTTTGAACAGTTTTATTCATTTTTCTTACAATATTTGTGTTTTCTTAGGTTTCCTTAATGAGTTTATTCATTTTCACATAAGTATCTCTATCACTTTCACAAAGGAAGCTTTAAGGTCTTTTACTTCTGATATGTTGTAATCAAGTCCTGCTGTGATAAGACAACTGGGCTCTAGCAGATACATATTGCCCTGGTTATTGTTAATTGATGTTTTGTTCTGGTTTCTAGACATCTGAGATTCTGTTGGTTATCAACCTAGTGTTAACATCAAGATTCTCTTGGTTATAAACTTAGTGTTAATATCAGGGTGGGTGTTTTCTTCCTTGGTTACTGTTTCTTTTCTGTATTTTCGAATAGTGTGATGCCTGTGCCTTGCTTGTTTTCCTGGTTCTGCTCAGCTGGTTTGTTTGCCAGGAATGCCTGCTGGTGTTGGATGCTGAAACAGTAGGATAATTTGGGGGGAAGTAGGTTTAGGAAAAGATCTTTGTGATCCCCTGAAGATGTCTTCTTGGGCCAGAGAAGAAAGGGAGACTACAGCAGATGGATTTGGGTTTTTTTTGTCTGGTTGGTTTTATTATTGTTTTTGTATAGAGCTAAGAAAGAGACTACAGAATTTCATTTGGGAGAAAAGAGAAGTTATTTTCTTAATTTAGAGCAAAAGGACAGTTTTATTTTCTGATATTTAAAATCTTTTAGTTTTGTACCATTAGGGTGAGATATGTTTGACATTGTTGCTTTAGGATTTCATGTAACCTCATAAACACATATTGACATTTATTACATGTACAAATCCCTTGGTGACATTGTACAGTTTAGTATTCAGCATACCTGGTAAGAGTAATAAATTCAATAAATACTACCATAATAATGTTTGGTTTTTGTATAACAAATGTCTAACAGATGGCAATTTCCAAAAATATATTCTCCAATTCTGCTATAAATAATTATATGCCCATTCAAATATACAAACTTACACTTATTTATATTTATCTTATTAATTTAATACTTTATATCTTCCATATATTTCCAGAGTTATAAAAATATAATCTGCTTTTGGCGTTAAAATGTTGATAGAAATCAACTATTAGTTTTAATTTCATAAATTTAAATCTTTTGAATTTACATTCTTTAACTTTTATTATTATATTCTACAGAATAAAAAAGAGTTATATTTCATGAATTATTTGTGAATTTTGTAGTTTAATAGTATAAGGTATTCTATAATGTCTCGTAATTTTCTCTTTCATGTATTCTGGCAACATGATGGTTATGCTTACCTTTTTTTTTTTTTAGGACTTGAGATGTATTATCTTTAATTTTCTTTATGTTATTATTTGTATATAGATATCATAATTTACACATGCAAGCACATATATACTATATATATATATATATATATATATATATATATATATATATATATATCATGTGAGTGTACTTCTTGCTTATTTCCAGTTCACATATGAATGTACATTTTCAAAAGAAATAGTTATATGAAAAACCAAGTGAAACAAAAATGTCAACAGGGAAAATATATGTATGTGTACATACAGATGTGATTGTCTTAAATTTTGTAACTATAGCTAAGAACATGATAAAATGCATTAAGTGAGGAAAAATTATTTTCCCACATGATTTCATAAGTTTTAGTCTATGGTCAGGTGGCTCTATTATTTTTAGTTTTATGACAAGACAGAAAGTTCATGGTAGTATGGCATGATGGATAAAAGCTACTCACTTATAAAACCCAGGAATCAGAAAAGAGGAGAAGAGGCCAGGAAAAATATATATCCTCTAAAAAAAATGCCCCAGTGATCTATTTCCCCTAACCATCTTCATTTTTCACTTTCTATGACTTTCATATCATGAAATTACAAGCTCAGAACCCATATATGACAATCACTTCCATAACATGATATCTCCATTCATCATTTTGTAGACCAGGCTCTCAACACATACACTTGGGGAAAGGAGGACATTTTCCATTCAAACTATAACATACAATATCAATTATGTTGCAAATTTTAACATTAAGGCCATCTGTGACAAATCACCCCAGTGTACTCCACTCTCCATCTTCTGGGCATACTCCATTTCCCAGGCTCTATGTCCATCTGCATTCTCTGAGATAGGCAACCATCAGAGAACAGCAGGTGAGAAATCTCTCCAACTCCTGACCTATAGCCAGGCTGCAGAGGCACAGAGCCATGGTCTGTCCTGGGACACCGGACAGAGCTCCATCCCCTCAGAGTGTTCTACTTTCCAGCTCCCAGACTCCATCCACATCCACAATTCCAGACACAGGCAGATATCAGCGAATAGCAGCAACTATCAGGGAGCAGCAGAGACCAATAGTCATAAGGGAACATCAGAGACCCACATCCATATGGGCCCAAGGGCTCCTGGACCATGCCATTTCTTTCACCTCATCTCAACCTACAATCCCAGGGACCAGTAGCCATCAGAGACCACCAATTAGCACCCAGGAAAACTAGAGGACTGCTAACACACTGAACCACCAGCTCTACCTACAATTCTGGAGACCTACTACCATCAGGCACCACCAGAATTGCTAACACCAGGGTCAACCAGATGGTTGAGGACAGGCTAATGGCAGGTAACTAACTATACCTGCTGATTAGCTTTCATTGTACTAAGGGAAAATAGCTATGTAGGCTTTTGAGGTTGTCAACATGACCATATCTAGAATCAACTAAAACCCAAGCAGCTGGGCAAACATATGGGGGATTTTTTTTTAGATTGACTCATTTGAGATAGGAATACTCATCCCAAATTTAGGCAATACCTTCTGGTAGCAGACCACAGAAAAGAACATGGAAGAAGAAAATATTTGCTTTTTCCTTGATGGCCCTCGTGTTGGCAAGTTTATCTGTGCTGTGGAATGATGGTTTCCCTTTTCTGATATTAGAACCTACTTCTTTGGGATTCTCAGCCTTTCTGTCAGGTAACATTCATTGTTAAACTAGCATGACTAGAGACTGTAAGATATTCTGATAAATTCTTTTTAATATAGATTTATTCTATCAGTTTTACTCCTCTAGAGATCACTGACTAATATACCGAATGTAGAAATTTACATGCTATTATATCAACCTACAAGGCAAGATGCACTCATTTATAAAATAGTAGCAAGTCTTATTGTGTGTGTGTGGGGGGGAGGTATTGATGATTCAAATAAGAAAAGTTTTGTAGAACCTCAGATATTATAACATTGGTTCCAGTTCCTAGTGCTAATTGGGGAGGTGCAGACTTTCCGGAATAGGTATGCCACTGGGAATAGGATTTATGGGTCTATAGTCTCACCATATTTTGAGTTCACTCACTCTCTTGGCTTTCTATATATGGCTGGTAATGTGATCGCTTAGCTTTCTGTTGTGGCCACCTGCTGAAATGTTGCCCTCCCCATTAAAGACTCTCGGTTTGGAAATATAAACCTGAATTAACTCTTCCAGAAGTTTCTTTGGCCATGGTGCTTTATTACAGCAACAGAAAAGTAACTAATACAAAGTTAACCAGCTGCTCTCTTCATTGGATTTGGGGCATGTTACACAGGAGAGGGTTGGTTTGTTTTCTTATATCTCTTTTTCCCTTCTCCACACCAATCTTAGCTACTTCCTGCTTTTTAGGATTGTCAAGTTCCTTGGGGAAAGTCCAAAACTCATTTAGGGTACTCTCATCAAACTGTATCAACAGCAACTAGGAGCAGTAGGGCAGAAGACCAGCAGCCTTCTTTCTCAGAGCCCCCAGTCTCTGTCTGGGTCTGGCATTTACTCCCACTGACAAAGACCATGCACACTGTCATAAAGAACTTATCAGCTGTGGACAAGCTAAAGTAGCCCCCATATCCCACACCTGGGATTAAAACAAAAACATGTTTAAATATCATCCTAGATGCTAAGTGGAAGCCTTCCAGGATTGTTTCACTAGATAGTCATGTTTTTAAGCTACCTTTTTAATATATGTGTTTATACTCATAGGTTTGTGCTCCTAGAAATTTTGTTAAGAGAGGAACCATTTTCTAGTTTATACTGCTAATGCAGAGATTTATAACTACTTAAAGTGTTGATAATAAATGACTGTGAGTGCTCAGCTATTGATGGATCATCCATATCAGCTTGCCCCTCCTCATTCAAAGCTCATGGATCATTAAGGAAGAGTGCTTGAAAAGAATGTAAGAACAAGAGGATGGAGAAGAGAGTTATATAATTCTGTCTTCTAGACATGACATTGAAGGAGAATGAAAGGAGAAATTTTAACTCCATTTTGAGTTTGGCGTCCATTATAGGACAAGGCCTGACCTAGGCCTGACCCCCAAAATTTATCAGTTCCCAGAAAATTTCCCTACCCAAGGAGCAGCTAATCAGAAAAAAAGGGAAGCTGGGAGATAACCACAAAATTGTAGAGAAATTTTATCTCAAACCTGGCCATCTGTGGGTGTCACCCTTCTATGTTTTGGTATTTCATCTTGCAGTTAAACATTCATAATACAAGAATGTGGTCTGTTGGCTACCTGGGCTTGGGCCATTCAAAAACTGACCCATGAAACTGCCTTACTGACCACCTATCAGGTTTTAGGTTACCCAACTCTTGCGGGAATTCTCCTCTCTACCCATAGAAAGGCCATTTTGTAAAGTGTCTGACCCTTGTATGCAGGGCTTTTACTTTTGCAAAATAAAAGCACTCTTGCTGATTGCATATGTGAGTGGTGGTGTGATTTCATTCTTAACAACATGACTGACATATTATACATCAATTCACAGCATCAAGATCAAGTTAACAAAAGTTCCAGCATGAATGGTAGAGAATTTAAGAGGCATCATAATCAAAGGAACTATTGGCAGTTGATAGCTACTGAGGAAAGGAATTTCACTCTTTCTGTGGATATGACAAATTTAGATTGACCTTGCTCTGCTAGATGGCTGTGCATGGACTTCGGGAATTCTTAATACTATCTTCATCCTCATATTTGTGTTTGCAAATCAATATTAGTAAAGATTTTCTGAGTGTTTAATGAAATAATTAAATTTTATTTAAAAGGCTTCTAGAACATTTAATTTAGCGTTCATTTTTCTATATCATAATGCCAAATGAAAGTTTAATAATTTAATGGAACCATCTCCAATTTTACAAAATCACACAAACCGAATACTTCTTTTTCAAAGAAACTCTGAATTTTAACAGACTAATAATGCCTCTTCAGGTGCTTCCTCTAGGTGCCTTAATTCACTTCAGTTTTTCAACTCCTCAGCTCAAAAAAGGATCCAGCTAGTCTTTGAGGGAGAGACATGAAGACGGGAAGGAAATGTGTATGGGGGTGCAAATTAGAGAAAGAATCAGAAGAGAAGGAATGGGCTCTAAATATATTATATGCATATCTGAATATTAAATACTTAATAAAAACCATAATGAATTTTGAAATTTTTGCATTTGTTTAATAAATATTTGATGGCTATACATCTTGCTCTACTTGTTCTTTGGCTGGTCTATTCTCTTCCACACTGATTCTCCAGCAGAAGGATGTAGACTTAGACTCCATGTCCAATTACAAAATGTGATCTAATACAACCACATATTTATGCGTGTTAATCATATCAGAACTTTAAGAATTGTGAAGATTATCTATAACCAGAATGAACCAAATGGGACAATTAGCTGACCTTAGAAAATACTGCCTTATGCTCATCTTGTGCAATCTGTTCACTAACAGATGCAGATGCATCCATTAAGATGTAAAGTAAGGTAAAGAGCAGAGAGCAAAAATCAGCAGGAGAACAGTGAGGCCATTTAACAGAAGAGGAAGAAACTCCAAGTGGCCATGCTACAGGGAAAACACAAATGCTGTGGCATTTAAATGATTTGAAAGCTATATTGTACAGAAGGGTCTTTACATTCAAATCAGCATAATGCCTCTTCGCAAAGTGTAGTCTGATGTTCTAAATGAACTCCAATTCTAACACATATAGTACTACTTCTGATTGGTCTTAAAAGGAGATATGTGGGTAAAAGAAAGGAGTGACTAAACATGTTTTTTTTAGTTCAATAAATGTATGTGTAACGATTCACAATTGTATATTAATGTTTATTTCACATATCAAAAATTGAAAGCAGTATTGTAAGAGCAGCAGAATTTCCAAGGTAAGGTTGAAAAATGACTATGACATGTATACATATAAACATAAGCAAATATACATTATAGAAACACACACACACACACACACAAGAGAGAGAGACACACAGACAGACAAACAGAGAGACAGAAAGAGAGAGAGACAGAGACAGAGAAAGCTCTGCCAAGACTTCCAGGGTATTGTAGCAGCTGTAGAAAGGAGGCCCCAATTGACCACTTCTCTTACCTGATACATTGTGATCATATGGTGAGGGAAGAGGTCTGCTTCTGTCAGAGGTCTAGGGGAGGGGAATAGGGTGAAGAGAGACAGAGAGGGAAACAGGAAAATTACAAGTGAGGGGATATCATCGGAATATGAATAAACTATTTAAATAAATAAATTTACAAAAAATATTGCCCTGCAGCAAACAATACAAGCCCTCTTTCTTTGGTCAGCCAGGAGGAAACACGTGAGCAGGAAGAGCAAAAATAGATATAGAGCATCTAATGCAAGCTACTGAAGGCAGCACAGCATATCTGGCCTCAGATAAATCTTTTACTCTATGACCAAAGGTAGACTGTTACAAAATAGTGACAGCTGTTTATGGATCTTTACCTTCAAGGACAGTAGGAATAATTTTGGGAAGAAGTAGATTAACTTCCCAAGGCTTGATTGTGCATCCAGGTATTATATATGGATATCGCAAAGACGAAATTAAAATCATGGCATATATAAAAAAGGAAATTTGATTTTCCTGAATCTCTTAATATAATTACTGACTCTCAATATGCTGAAAAAAATGTTTTTCATATAGAACTGCTGAATTTACTTCTCATAACTTAGAATTGATTTTGTTATTTATGCAGTTGCAACAGGCCATCATAAGTAGAAATTATTCATTATATATTATTCATATTTGGTCTCACACAGGTTTACCAGGGCCATTGGCACAAAAAAAATGAGAAAATTGACCAATAACTAATAGGAATTTTGTTAGAAGCCTCAAAATACCATGAAAAATATGTTAACAGGAAAAGTTTAAAGAAAAAATTCTCTGTCACTTGGCAACAAGTGCAATTAATAATTTAAAAGTGTCTTATGTGCTCTCTGTATAACCAAACTCCATTACCTGTTGGAAGCAACCCAAGGGGTACCAGAAGAAATGAAATCTGGCAGATGGATGTGTTTCCTTTGCAGAATTTGGAAAACAAAGGTATGTACAACATACCATTGATACATACTCAAGTTTCAATGGGCAACTGCGTTAAGTTATGAAAACACTGATTGTATAATTACTCATTTATTGGAAATAATGGCAAGTATAAAAATACCTGCACAAATTAAGACTGGCAATATTCCCACATATGTTTCCAATAAGATAATGAAATTCTTTGCATATTATACTATAAAGCACATTACTAGTATCCCACACAATCCTATAGGACAAGTAGTTATAGAAAGAGCTATTTGTAACTTAAAAGAGATGCCTATTCATCAAAAAGGAAGGGTAAAGTAAACACCCCAAGGGACAGATTAAATAATGCTTTGCTAACTGTAAATTTTTTTATGTTGATAAAAAAAGAGGAAAAAGCAGCTGACAAACAATGGGTCATAGAAAATACTGAGGAATTAAGACACCCAATATATTATAATACATATTACAATAATTATTATATTATGTATTACATTGAAATAAAATATAAAGTAGAAAACACATGATATAATAAACTACTTAAATAAACATTTAATAAAATTCAATACTTGTATTATTGTAGAATATGCAATTGGCCAGAAACATGGCTCATTGAGTAAAGGTGCTGCTATCAAGTTTTATCCCAAGAGCAACTGTGGTTCTGTGCAATAGCCTTCCACAAAAAGAAGCCTCTCTGATAAAACATGAAAACTGCACTAATTTCAGGTATATGAACAAGTATTTAAAAGGCAGTTGTGTACTCTATTCTTTTATTATTATTATTCTTATTAATTTATTCTTGTTACCTCTCAATGGTTATGCCATCCCTTGTATCCTCCCATTCTTCCCTCCCTCCCATTTTCCCCTTATTCCCCTCCCCTATGACTCTTTAGAAAATAGTAATAACAAGTTTTTCTCTAGGGACTATGCCCTCTCTAACCTCAGGTTACTTACTAATTTTACCATAGCTGAGAGAAATTTCTTCCCATTGTATGGGACTTAAATCCATTTGGACAGGTGTTGGTTATCACTAAGAGCATGGAAATATATGTACAAGTAATATTATACAGACTAAACAGGTAATATTAAAGAATATATGTATATAAATAAACATACATGTATACAATTACAATTAATGAATAAAGAAGTCATAAAATTGAAAAAGATGGTGGGGATGAAATGAGAATGTTTGGAAGGAGAAAGGAAAGGGTGAAATGTTGTATTTAATTTATAATCTAAAAAATAGCTTAATAAAGATATCATTGATGCTATGGTACCACAGTGGATTTTCCATCAACATTTACTATAGACACTGTTCTTTTAGCTTATTTCATTCTCTTAGTATATTTTCTTAGGAAACTATATATACAAGCAATAAGATGAGTTTCAAAGTGGTTTCCTAACCACCTATTTTTTTAAGAGTTTAAGAATGGTGTTAGTTTTTCTTTAAATATTTGATAATATTCCTCAGTAAAGTGATTTTGTCTTTACTTTTGTTCTATATTACTGACTTAATCTTTTTATTAAGTATAAGTTTGGATATATTTAATTTTTAATTACAATTATATGTTTCTTGTTTGTATAACACTCTTTAGTCTTACAGCAAGGCTCTCTAGGGAGCTGTAGGTATGATGTCATGTTTATTCTTGACTCACAGTATTGTTTGAGTTGGGTTACATGAGATAGGCAACATTCTTGCCATAGATTTCCACTGTCAGGGCTCTCTGCCTTACCACAGATGTAGAAACAACAGTGCCAAACTATTATGAGCAGACACTTCTGAAGAAACCTTTCCTCTTTGTAAACTTCTATTCCCTCCCCCCATGTATTTTACCACAGAATCAAGGAAACTGTCAGACACCGATAATAGTGATCTTTGTATAGCTTTTATTATAAACAAAAGCTTAATTTCCCCTATAGTTTAAGAAGAGAATTACTGGCATGCAATTTCTTTACCTAGCCAAAGTCTGCTTATCTTTCCTCATGGACCAGGTCTATCTTCCTGATCTTTCCCTCCATGAACTTTTATTAAGCCCTTCTCCCAAGCCTCAACTGGGTCTCATACCCAGTGGGCAGTCAATGTTTAACCCTCCTCCCTGTGCCTCCACCAACATCTCATCTTCAAAGAGAACCTTATTGACCCATCCTCAAAATTCAGGTCCTTGATATGCTACACCCAATCTCTCCTCCAAACTAGATGCTGTACACCTTCCGCAAGATCTTTCTGGGTAATTTTGCTTGATCATTGCCCCCACACACCCACCCAACCCCTAGATCTAATGCCAAACTCTAAGCTTAGACCAGGATACATACCAGACATACTATTCCAGTCCCATGTCTCTACCTGGGTCTACCTAAGCAATATCCAACCTCTAGGCCAAAACTGGCCCTCTCATCCTATCTTCATTTTCAACCTGTTCTGTCCACAACAGAAACAGAACTAACAAAAGAAGTTCACATAGCTCATATATCATCACACACACACACACACACACACACACACACACACACACACACACACACACATACACACCTAAACAAGGTGGAAAATTAATGTACTATCCTCCCCCCAATTCCACAAGGCATATAGGAACGTCTGCCAATGAAAATTAACTAGTTGGGTCCCAGGACACAGAGTTTAAAGAAATATTGAACTTCATTAAAGAACACAAGAATTTTAAATAACATACAAAGAAGCAGCTCAATGAATTTAGAAAGAACTTAAAAGAGGATAAACACCTGAGTTTTGTCTAAGAAAACATAGATATAAAAAAAGGTATTGGAAACAATACAAACAATCCAGGATTTGAAAGTGAAATCTAACAAAGAGATAGAGAGAGATATTGAAGAGGACTCAAGAAGAAATGACCCTCCTTAGTCATCAGGGAAATGCAAATCAAAACAACTCTGAGATTCCATCTTACATCCATCAGACTGGCTAAGATAAAAAATTCAAGTGACACCACATGCTGGCAAGGATGTGGGGAGAGAGGAACACTCCTTCATTGCTGGTGGGAATGCAAACTAGGACAGCCACTTTGGAAAGCTATCTGGCGCTTTCTCAGAAAAATTGGAATAGGGCTTCCTCAAGACCCAGCTATTCCACTGCCTGGAATATACCCAGAAGATGCTCCAGCACACAACAAGAAAACTGGCTCAACCATGTTCATAGCAGCCTTATTCATAATAGCCAGAACATGGAAACAGCCTAAGTGTCCATCAGTAGAAGAATGGATAAAAAAACTGTGGGACATATACACTATGGAATACTACTCAGCTATTAAAAACAAGGAATTCCCGAAATTTGTGGATAAATGGATTGATCTAGAAATGATCATAATGAGTGAGTTAACCCAGAAGCAGAAAGAATCAAATGGTATATACTCAGTTATATCTGCATACTAGCCCAAGGGGCATGTCCCACGAAAGCCTTCACTTACCAGGAAATTGGGACAGATGGGAGGACATCCTATTGGGACTCTAGATGAGAGAAGCATGGGAGAATAGCAATGTAGAAGGATCCAGAGGGTCCTAGAAACCTACAAGTAGAACATTATGATAGGCAGATTTGGGCCCAGGGGTCCCGCTCAAACTAAGGCACCAGCCAAGGACAATACAGGCGGTAAACTTTAAACCCCTTCCCAGATCTAGCCAATGGTCAGAACATTTTCCACAGTTGAGTGGAGAGTGGGATATGACTTTCTCAAGTACTCTGGTGCCTCACATTTGACCATGTCCTCTTGAGGGGGAGACCTGGTGGCACTCAGAGGAAGGACAGCAGGTTACCAAGAAGAGACTATGAGCATATACAGGGGGAGGTAATCCCCTTCAGGAACAGTCATAGGGGAGGGGAATAAGGGGAAAATGGGAGGGAGGAAAGAATGGGAGGATACAAGGGATGGGATAACCAGTGAGATGTAACAAGAATAAATTAATAAAAAAAAAAGAAGAAATGAAAATGGAATTGGAAAAACCCAATAATCAACTATAAATATCAAAGGAAAACCTTCAAGTAGAATGTACCAAGCAAATGTAGAATATCAGGACGTGAAGACAGAGGAACTAGAGTTCAGCAACGGATGAAAAAATAGCATAGTGAAAAAAAAAATAAAGAAAATATAAAACATCATTGAGAGAGTAAACCTTCAAATTATAGGAATAGAAGGAAACAATAATACCCTGTCATTTTCAGGAAAATGAGAGAAGAAAACATGCCCAAACTATGGAAAGACAGTCCTATACAGATACAAGAAATGCAGAGAAAACCAAATACATAAAACCAGAAAAGAAAATCCCCATGGCATATCATAGTTAAAACATTAATCATACAAAACCGAAAAGACTGTTTATTTGTACTACTGAGATGATAATCAAATTTTCACTATGTACTCTAAGACAAATAATGTGAGAAAAATACAGAGATAAAATATTAACCCTGGTCTCACAGAACAGACTTTAGTCTGAGAATAGAGCATGACAGAAACAAACATCAATTTTCACATTATAAGAAGAAATGTATTAAGTATCTTGTTCTGTAGACAACAGGAAACAATGTAAACATAACAAAATATTAGAGAAAAAGTATGATGAGTGCTCTAAAATTACTTGCAAAACATCATCTTATTGAAAGACAGGAAATATTACTTCTCAGACTGAGTGTATCTTATAACTTCTAGTTGATAATGTTAAAAAATTTATATTCTCCAATGAAACTGCATAAAACTCTAGAAGATAAAAAGAGTTGAATTGCTCCAGAATGAAAGAAATATAGTGAAAATGGCTACATAACTCAAACATCTGTATATTCTCTCTTCAATTCCAATCAAAATTTCAATAACTATATGCACAGAAACAAAAGGAACAATCCTAAATTTCATGTTGTAGCACAAACTGTCTTGTACAAAATGAACAATGTTGGAGATATTATAATATCTGATTTGAAGTTACACTATAGAGTCAGAGTAACAAAAACAACTTCCACCAAAAGTAACATAGAAGTTAATGGAATAGAGTAGAGGATTCATACATATCCCACAGAAGTACAGCTACATGATTTTTATTTGATTTTTTATTTTGTTCTTGTGTTTTGTATATATGTGTGAGAGGGGAGAGAGAGGCCAGATTGATATATTGATAGACAGATGATAGGTAGATAGATAGATAGATAGATAGATAGATAGATAGATAGATGACAGGTAGATAGATGATAGAGAATTATAACTGAAGGTGTTAAGTAAAGAAATATAAAGATGGAATAGAATGAAGTATGGTTTCAGAGTCTGCAATGCACTGGCTACATACTAAGTTTGACATAGAGGGGGTAATATTACGCACTGAGTCCTAATTGGAGGAAACTTATAATTGCCTGTGTTCAGACCAACATTCTGGAGACTTTAACCAAAAGCCAGCATCCTCAGATTGTGACCTTGTTTCATCTTCATTCATTGTGTATTATTGGAGGGGTTTAAAAACTGTTCAGAAGGCATGACATGTTTTGATAATAAGAGTTATTCCTCTCACTAAATTCTACAGAGTTATTTCTCTCATTATAATCCAGTCTTGTTATTTAAGGCTAGAAGTATTCCATGGAAAACAGCTGTGAAATCACAAGCTGTTTGTATTACTAATTATTTCTTGATTCCTCTGAATATAATTGTTTGGCCCAAAACATAAATAAATTGCATTAATATACTTATAAAATGCAAACAATAATTATTGAAGAGTAAGTAGGAATTGCAAAAATAAGAAATTCTATACTTATGACTTAAATGTTTTGCTGTTGCTCTAGGAGTCTAAAGACAGGTAGAGTCAATCTCTGCATGTACCACACGCTGTAGTTAAACCTTGTGTGAGTATTATATGTAGTCTACAACAGCAATTTTGTGCGTTGTTCTTTCTTCCATTCTTCTCAACTCAATTTCTTCTTCCCTTTCAACCTCCTAACATGGTATGAGAGAAAAAAGGATAGAGAGCAAAGGAAAGAATTCCAAAATAAAGTCAAGGGTTGGAAAGTGGGTGATGTGATCATTACACTACTTCCTGCTTATTAGGGATAATCGAGCTTGATGGCAAGTTTGATCTTCACTGTCAGGATATCTAAGTTTTCTTCTTGTTTCTTCTTTAGACATGACAATTTAGCACACTGCCACCAACAACCGACCCCACCTCTCAGGGCCCCAGCATTTACATACCCTGTCAAGAGGTCCCAGAATTCCAAATGTCATACACTTGCAGAAATTACCTGCAGCTGGAAAAATTATGCCCCTGCTAGAGCAAGAGGAAAAGCATAGTCAGCTGCTAAAAAATAGCCCCATATCCCTACACCTGGGATTAAAACAAAAGCATATTCTTGTAATATTTCTGCATTTATTAAAGAAATCAAAACTCTAAAATTGTCACTACAATTATACTATTTTATTTTAGAGGAGACAGCATCATCATATGTATTATCCTCCATTTTCTTTGAGAGGTGATGAATGGTTTACGACACAGGTTTACAAATGCATTTCACTTCGATTCTTTATAGAATTGCATGTGTAGAGGTGATACATCTGTCTATGAATGCTGACAGCTTTGTACCATAAATAATTAAAGTAAAATTGAAACAATGACAAATAAAACAGGTGGTGTTTTTCTTAATCATTCTACAAACATATTCAGATGAAATAGTGTCCTACATAATCACAGTAATCTGAAGCACTCTATAAGGTAATTAGTCAGGTGATAATTATGTGAGCAAAGAGTAAATTTGTCCTCTTTAGTTAGTAGCTGACAATACCACAGAGGATTATTCTTTTTCTCTCATAATTTCTTTATGAATTGCATCTCTAACTGAATAATTTGACATTCATGTTGCCTGGAATTTTATCATAATAAAGAGTTTTCCTTACCTAAATATGGTTTCTATCATTTGTGCCTTGTCTTATTCACTTCCCTAGCACTCTATAAAGTTGTATTTTCTTTCCTCACTTTTTGTTCTATATGTAGATGTTTGTAAGCAAACAACTTATGGGCCTATTGGCTCTGATTTACCACAGATATTTCAGACTTCATGTGTTTCAGACTAAATTTTAATTTTTTTCTCATAGCCTATTGAACTTAATTTTGTAATTTTATAGGACAAGAGAACTGTTCTTTTCTTTCCCTCTCTTTAACTTTGGTCCTTAAGTGAATTATTAATTTCTTTCCATTTTGTTTCCTAGATAATTTTTGAGCTCCTTTTTTTCTGATCTTTGGTTTTTGGACATTAAAAAACTTGCTTAAGTCAATGAAGTAGCTTTTTATCTGGGTAACCTATGCTGTTCCATTTTTGTACTTGAATTCAGTGTGATTAACCTAAATCACAGTTCTAATGTTCATCTAGTTTGAATATCCCAAAATGCAGACCAGACAGGAAAGCTTTAATGCAAGCAATTTAGAAAAAGATATAATGTATTCAGGTAAGGGTGATGCAAAAATATTTAGTGTTTTGTAAAATAGAAAGCACTAAGAATGATTACAGATTATTGGAAAATCTAGAAAATTATGAAGAATACTACTTGTTACCATTTCATTTACAAATATAAAATATTTCCTATAAAACATGGATTTAGCTTAGTCTAACTGTTCACTGAGTTGTACCGTATTTGGGTATGGTTAATTTTGGTATAAGATGCTTTAGTGTATTTACAAGAATTTTTATAATAAAGTCCATAAATTCTTTGTTAAATCTCTCCATTAGTATTCACCTGCTTTTCTATCTTTATCTGCTATCACTTTTTAATATAAAATATGATATTGAGACAAATGAAACTGATTGCTGTTTCTTTCTGTATCATGATATATCATAAACCCATATCTGCTTGGTTTGCCGATGTGTAAAGTATCATTTTTCTACCACTATTGTTTATTTGTTGTTGCTTTTGTTATTCTTTTTTATTTGAGATATGGTCCCATTTAGCCCAGAGTGGGCTTGAACTATGTGATTGTTGAAATAGGAATGCCCACATAGGCTCATATGCTTGAATGCTTAGTCATTATGGAGTGATATTACTTGACGGAAATTAGGGAGATGGTATGGTGGTTTGAATAGGAATGACCTCCAAAGACTCATGTGTTTGAATGCTTGCACCAAAAGGAATAGCATTATTAGGAGGTGTGGTGTTGGAATAGATACAACCCTGTAAAAAGTATATCACTGTAGGGGCAAAGCTTTGAAGTCTCCTATGTCTTATACCCTGCTTAAAACTGTAACTCTTCTGTTAACACCTTCTTTTGTCTTTAGCAGAACAGGAGTCATTTTGATCATAAGGTGAAATTATGTTCAGGTTCTCAAGTTCTACTTGACTGGAAACTTGAATAGCCTTTTTCTTATAATTCAATACTTGTTGAACATTCTGCCTGAATTAATAATATATATTCTACTTAAACAAAACCCATAATACCCTGCTACATTCCTTTCTCCAATAATGATGGGGAACTGGAAAGTCCTCAAGCCCATGTCCTAGCCAATCATCTTAAAATGTTTTGTCTAGCTAGCTATCTGGGACCAATGTATTTGGAACAAATTTGATTCTTCTTATGTTTAGCTAGTCAAAATGATGTAATGCTACCCTTCCCTTGCTTCCTACCTGGTTACATCATTGTTATCTGTTTATGGGTTTTCTTATAAAATGATTGGCTTAAAAATAGGCTGATGTATCTAAAACTAAACTTATTTTTGCAGAGTCGCTAGCCAAACTCTGGCAAGACAGGGTAAGCAAGTCCTGTATATTTCTGCATCACAAATATGTCTGTCAGGTATATTAGAATAGAAGACTGAAGATGATGTCCCAATGTTAGAGAGAGTTTTGGGTGACTGTTCAGGCAGCAACATGTCTCTATCATCTTCTCATTTGCAAAACTGCTAACCTGCACTCCTTGTATACTCAGTTAGTTAATTTTATTCCTTCTCAAGTCTCTGATGGGGTTGAAGACCAGATAGTTTAGTCTTAAAATTAAGCTTAGTTGTTTACGGGATAAGACATTTTTAGGTCTAGATAGATGTTTTCAGTTGATAATGAGGAGCTACAATACTCATTTACTTTCAGAATTTTAGATGCACCAATGCAGGAACAATGTTTTCACCAAGGCTGTCAAATACAAATAGCCAAAACACTATGAATGTAACATTTATATCCTTCCTGATTGTTTCATGGTTTTTCTTGCTGTAGGTATTTTATTGATGTGTCCCAGCCCGTGGGAGAAATCAAACTTGGGTTCACCTGAAAGAGGGAGCGTGAATTGAAATTGGAGTACAGAGATACAAGAAATAGCGAGTCAGGTCTCTGACCAAGAGTCTGTTTAATGCCGATGAGTAAGAGTTTTTATAGCAAGGTCAATAGGATCTATTCTGATTTCTCTCTCCCTAGGTCCCAGGCTCTCTGTGGGAACTTCCTTAATCCTCTGAGTAGCTCTTTAAGGACTTCCTTAAACCTCTGGGTGTCTCTCAGTAGGGATTTCCCTAATTCTTTCAAAGGTAAATCGTCCAAGGATTGCCTGGAACAGAAGGACCTCCTCTGGCAAAGCTCAGCAACTGAAAGGTCACAGTGTGCAGCCTAAGCATGGGATTTCTGACATGGCAGAATTTAGCATGGCTCCCCACAGTTTATTGTATATATGTTTAATAATACGAACGTATATGTAAAAAATTAAACAACATATTTAATTTAAAAAGCAACAGTAGCTGCAGTATCAGAATAAAAATGTGCTGATGTCACAGTTAGGCCCCTGAGTCTTTTCTGTGGCCCTGAGGGCACAATCAGCCTTGTTTTAGGGTGTTGCATTAAATAAACCGTAAATATTTCATTAAGATTGGTGTAGTGGTTTTTGTCCTATAACACTATGCTCAAGCTATGCCTACTGTAGCACACAATGTCCTTCTGCTTCCTGCAGATCATGATGTCAGACTCTTATCTCTTTTCCCAGCACCATGTCTACCTGTATGCTAACATGCTTCCCATCATAATGGTAATGGACTAAACCTCTGAAACTGTAATACAGCCAAAATTCATTGTTTTTGTTTGTTTGTTTAAAATAAGAGTTGTCGTAGTCATGGAATCTTTTCACAGCAACAAAATATTAATGAAGACTGTAGTACTATGGGCTGGGGTATTGCTGTCATTGCTCTGACTATGTTTTTGTTTGGAGAAGTTGTTGGTTTGGGGGCTTTGGATTAGGAAAGTAATGGAATACTTTAAGCAGGCTTAATTGACCATACTAGTAGGAACATTGAAGACAGTTGTTCTGAGAGTAATTTGAACCATGTGGGCTATGCTCAAGATGTTACAGAGGAAAAGAATGTTACTATGTGTCCTAGAGACTGTTCTTGTGATATTTTGGTTAAGAACGTGATTGCTTTTTGCCCTTGTCCAAAGAGTCTACCTAAGATTTAGATTAATTGAATTAGCAAAAGAAATCTCTTAGGTGTAGTTTAGGTCCAGGCATTGTGGTACACGCATTTAATTCCAGCATTAAGGAGATAGAGGCATACAGTTCAGGAAGTTGTCTCCTGTGCCTATGTGTCCCAGACTCTTCCCCACTTTCTCCTCTAACTGAATTAATGTCTCTGTTTTTAAGTTGATGTTTTTAATCCACTTGGACTTGAGTTTTGTGCATGGTGACAAATAGAGGTCTAATTGCATTATTCTACATGTAGACATCCAGTTAGACCAGCACCATTTGTTGAAGATACTATCATTTTTCCATTGAATAGATTTGACTTCTTTGTCAAAAATCAAGTGAGCACATGTATGTGGATTCATCTCTGGATTTTCAATTCGATTCCATTGATCCACCGGCCTATTGCTTTGCCAGTACCATGCTGTTTTAATTACTGTTGCTCTGTAGTACAGCTTGAGATCAGGTCTGGAGATTCCTCCCGAGGATCTTTTATTGTATAGGATTGTTTTTTTCTATTCTGAGCTTTTTATTTCTCCATATGAAGTTGAGAATTCATCTTTCAATATCTTCAAAATATTTTGTAGGTATTTTGATAGGGATTGAGTTGAATCTGTAAATTGCTTTTGGTAAGATGGCCATTTTTACTATGTTGATTCTCCCGATCCACGAATAAGGTAAATCCCTCCATCTTCTGATGTCATCTTCAATCTCTTTCTTCAGAGGTTTAAAGTTTTTTTCAAATAAGTCCTTCACTTGCTTGGTTACAGTTACTCCTAGATATTTTATATTGTTTGTGGCTATCGTGAATGGAGTAGTTTTTCTAATTTCTTCTTCTGCCTGTTTGTCATTTGTATATAGGAAAGCTACTGACTTTTTTGAGTTAATTTTTTATCCTGCCAATTTGCTGAAGGTGTTTATCAGCTGTCGGAGTTCTCTGGTGGAATTTTGGGAGTCACTTATATACACTATCATATCATCTGCAAATAAGGATAATTTGACTTCTTCCTTTCCCATTTGGATCCCCTTGATCCCAGGCCTAATGTCAACAATTAATAAATGGGACCTCATGAGGCTGAGAAGCTTCTGTAAGGCAGGAGACACTGTCACTAGAACAAAGTGACAGCCTACAGATTGGGAAAAGATCTTCACCAACCCTTCATCTGACAAAGGTTTAATATCCAAAATATATAAAGAACTGAAGAAATTAAACACCACAAAACCAAACAACCCAATTGCAAAATGGGGCTTGGAACTTAACAGAGAATTCTCAACAGAGGAATATCAAATGACTGAGAAACATTTAAAGAAATGCTCATCCTTGTTAGTCATCAGAGAAATGCAAATCAAAATGACACTGAGATTCCACTTTACACCCATCAGAATGGCTAAGAACAAAAACTCAAATGACACCACATGTTGGCGAGGATGTGGAGAGAGAGGAACACTCCTTCATTGCTGGTGGGAATGCAAACTAGTACAACCACTTTGGAAAGCTATCTGGTGCTTTCTCAGAAAAATGGGAATAGGGCTTCCTCAAGACCCAGCTATCACACTCCTTGCAATATACCCAGAAAATGCCCTACCACACAACAGGGACATATGCTCAACCATATTCATAGCTGCTTTATATATAATAGCCAGAACATGGGAACAGCCTAAGTGTCCCTCAGTAGATGAATGGACTAAGAAACTGTGGTACATTTACACTATGGAATACTACTCAGCGATTAAAAACAAGGAATTCCCGAAATTTGTGGACAAATGGATTGATCTAGAAATTATCATAATGAGTGAGTTCACCCAGAAACAAAAAGAGACAAATGGTATATACTCACTTATATCAAAACACTAGCCCAAGGGATACGTCCCATGAAAAACTTTACTTACCAGGAAAGTGGGTCAGAGGAGAGGACATCCTATTGAGACTTTAGGCGAGAGTAGCATGGAAGAATGGGGAAATAGTAGGACCCACAGGGTCCTGGAAACCTACAAGAAGAACTTTATGACAGGCAGATCTGGGTCCTGGGGTCCTCCTCAAACTAAGGCACCAGCCAAGGAGAATATAGGCAGTAAACTTCGAACCCGTACCAAGACCTAGCCAACAAACATGATATTCTCCACCGTTGAGTGGAGAGTGAGATCTGACTCTCACATGAACTCTGGTGCCCCTTTTCTGACCACGTCCCCTGGATGGGGAGTTCTGGCGGCACTCAGATGAAGGATAGCAAGTTACCAAGAAGAGACTTGGTACTCTAAGAGCATATATAGGGGGAGGAGGTCTCCCTCAATCACAGACATAGGGGAAGAGATAAGGGGGGAAGTGGGAGGAGAGAGGAATAGGAGGAAACAACGGAAGGGCTAACAATCGATATGTAATATGAATAAATTAATAAAAAAATTATGTTAAAAAAAGGAGATAGAGGCATGCCAACTTCAGTGTTCATTGTCAGCCTGGTCTACAGAGCAAGTTCCAGGGCAGCCAAGCATACCTAGTGAAGGAATCCACGAAAAATCGAAGCTGATGAAAATGTAGTTGAATGAAGGGGGCATATTTCACCCCAAGCAAGTAGCAGAACTTGTTAGCTTTATCCATGTTGTTCTAGCTTTAGAGTCAAGGAAAAAAGAAAGGGTTATAGACTCTACTTCCATGACTAAGGAAAGCTGCTGAAGCCAGGCATGTTGTAGGGGTGTCCCTGTGTGGAATCCCAGAGAATCCATTGTGTGAAACTGTGAAGGTGACATCTGTATTGCCTTGAAGACCTCAAGAGGTTAGTGATGCCAGAGTCATAGGATACCAAACCAGGAAATTGCTAACAGGGAGTAGACACAGCCAAGAGAAAGAAGTGTGTTGTAATCAACAAAGCTGAAATGAGTGGGACTTCTAAAGAGCTTTTTGACTTGCAGAAGTGACTCCAAAAACTCTACCAGGGAACTCCTATAGCTGATCAACACATACAGATGCAGAGTTTGGAGTTTATCCAATTGGTTTTCTGTATTGCATTGGTCCAATATTTCTTCATTATGTATTTGTATCCTGTGCCATTATATGTTGGAAGTATGGGATCTGTTTTCTTTTTTAAAATAGGTGATTACAGTTAATATATTGCATGAATAACAGAAGAGACTTTGAACTTTGGACTTTTAAAATTGTTAAAATGTGTGATAGACTATAGGCATTTTTGAAGTTCGGCTAAATGCATTATGCATTGTGCTATGGCTAAAAGTCTATGTGAGCCAAGCAATGAAATATGGTGGTTTGAATAGGCATGGCTCAATAGACTCATATATTTAAATGCTTGCTCCATAGAAAGTGGCACTATTAGTAGGTGTGACCTTTTTAAAGTAGGTGCATCCTTGTTGAAGAAAGTATGTCATTGTTGGCAAAGGCTTTGAGGTCTCCTATGTCCAAGTTATGCCCTATGTGAAACTGTTTCATTTTGCTGCGAGCAGATCAAGATGCAGAGCACTCAGCTCTGTCTCTAGCTTCATGTCTGCCTGTATACCACCATGCTTCCCATCATGATTATAGTGGACTAAACCTCTGAAACTGTAAACCAGCCTCAATCAAATGGTTTCTTTTGTCAGATGTAGGGTTTGTGAAGATCTTTTCTCATTCTGTTTCTTATCACTGTGTTCTGTTGTGAGTGTCCTTTGCATTACAGAAGCTTTACAGTTTCATGGGGTCCCATTTATTAATTGTTTTTCTTAGAGCCTGAGCTGCTGGTGTTCTGTTGAGGACATTGTCTCCTGTGCCAATGAGCTCAAGGTTCTTCTCCACTTTCACTTCTACTAGAATTAGTGTTTTTTGTTTTATGTTAAGGTCTTTGACCCACTTGGATTTGAGTTTCGTGCAGGGTGATAAATAGCAATGTGTTTGAATTTTTGCAACATGTTGCCATCTAGTTAGACCAGCACCATTTGTTGGAGATGCTTTTTTCCATTGTATGGTTTTGGCTTCTTTGTTACAAATCAGGTTTCCCTAGGTTCATTTCTGGGTCTTCAATTAAATTCCATTGATCTACCAGTCTATTTCTATAACAGTACCATGAAGCTTTTATTACTGTTGCTCTGTAGTACAGCTTGAAATCAGGGATGGAGACACTTCCAGAAGTTTTTTTTTTATTATTATACAGAATTGTTTTAGCTAGTCTAAATTTTTTCATATGAAGTTGAGAATTGTTATTTCAAGGTATAAAAATAGCTGTGTTGGAATTTTGTTGGGTATTGCATCAAATCTGTAGATTGCTTTAGGTAAGATGGTCATTTTTATTTTTAATCCTATTGACCCATTAGCATGGGACGTTTTTCCATCTTCTGATTTCTTCTTCCATTTTGTTCTTCAAAGACTTGAAGTTCTTGTCATATGGGTCTTTTACTTGCTTGGTTAGAGTTACGCCAAGATACTTTATATTATTCATGGCTATTGTGAAGGGGGATGTTTCCCTAATTTCTTTCTCAGCCATTTACCACTTGCATAAAGGAGAGCTCTTGATTATTTGAATTAATTCTATATCCAGCCATTTTTCTGAATGTGTTTATCAGCTATGGGAGTTCCCTGGTAGAGTTTTTGGGGTCACTTATGCATACTTTCACATCATCTTCAAATAGTGATACTTTGACTTCTTCCTTTCTAATTTGGATCGCCTTGATCTCTTTCAGTTGTTTTATTGTTTTAACTAGAACATCAGGCACTATATTGAGGATATATGGAGAGAGTGGACAGCTTTATCTTGTCCCTGATTTCAGAACTCAATAAACTAAACACCATCAAACCAAATAGTCCCATTAAAATGGGGTATAGAGCAAATCAAAGAATTATCAAAATACGTGAAGGGGGATAGAAGTTTACAAAGAGGAAAATTTCTTCAGAAGTGTCTGCTCATAATAGTTTGGCACTGTTGTTTCTGTATCTGTGGTAAGGCAGAGAGCCCTGACAGTGGAAATCTATGGCAAGAATGTTGCCTAACTCATGTAACCCAACTCAAACAATAGTGTGGGTCAAGAATAAACACAACGTTATGCCTACAGCTTCCTAGAGAGCTTTGCTGTAAGACTGAAGAGTGTTATACAAACAAGAAACATATAATCGTAATTAAAAATTAAATATATCCAAACTTATACTTAATAAAAAGATTGATTCAGTAATATACAAATATCAATAGAACAAAAGTAAAGACAAAAAACTTTACTGAGGAATATTATCAAATATTTCAGAAAGCAAAGAAACTGTGTGACCTCTTTGAGAGAGGCTGGAGACCTACAACAGGAGAGGCTCCTGGGGAGATGTGGGGCTGATTGTAGCTGAGAACCTTACTAGCACTCGACATGGCGACTAAAGAGACCACCTTCTAACAAGACAGGACTCCTAGTAGAGGGAGGGAAACACCAAACCACCCACAAAAACTTCAACCCAAAATTTACCCTGCCTACAAGATGTGCAGGGAGAAAGAAAGAGGGAACATTGAGGGAGTGCCAAACTAATATCTGGTCACACCATGCCACTATTAATTACATTCTGCTATGCTTGCAGACAGTAGCCTAGCCTAACTGTCCCCTGAAAGGTCCCACTCAGTAATAGATCTAAGGAGATGCTGAGACTCACAGCCAGACATTTGGTGGAGTGCAGAGAGTCTTATGGAAGAGTGGGAGGAAGGACAGGAGGACCCCAAGGTAACAGGAGCTACACAAGAAGACCAACAGGGACAAATAACCTGCAAACATGCAAGCTTGTGGAGACTGAACCACAAATCAAGGACTATGTATAAATAGGACGTAGGCCTCCTTATACGTATGTACCAATTGGGCAGCTTGGTCATCAAGTGGGTCCTTCAATAAGGGGATCAAGTGCTGTCTCAGACAAGGACTTTCTTTCATGCTTTTCAATCACTTCCTTCTGGCACAGCTGCCTTCCCAGGCCATAATGGTAGAGGATGTGCTCAGTCCTGATGCAACTTGATGTTCTAGGATGGATAGGTGAGGGAGGCTCCTATTTTCCAAGGAGTAGTGTTGACTCTGTTTCTTAGCAATTAAACTTTATTATGCAACCCAACTAGCTTATAAAAGAAGGAAAAAGGTTAAAGGGACGAAAGAGTGAACCTTCCGGTAGCCGTTCCACGGGACGGATCCTTAGGTGTCTCTCTGGCCGGCGTGCTGATCCAGCTTGTCCGCTGCTCCTGCACGCTCTCCCCGGCTCCCAACTTTGTTATTCTCTCTTCCCCAACTCCTTCAGTCACGTGGGAAGGACCGGCTCCTTCTCCCGGTGAGGGTCCATTAGAAAGAAAATAGTCCAGGTGGGGTTCCCAGGTCTGCTTCCTGAATTCCAGACCCAGGATGGCTCCACTCAGTCTGTCACAAGGTATTCATGGGGTGCCCCAAGGGTAAAGCCGGCCAAGACTGCTCCCACCTGTGACAAAGCTTACTCCTTCCCACACAATGGGTCCTTCAATAAGGGGATCAAGTGCTGTCTCAGACAAGGACTTTCTTTCATGCTTTTCAATCACTTCCTTCTGGCACAGCTGCCTTCCCAGGCCATAATGGTAAAGGATGTGCTCAGTCCTGATGCAACTTGATGTTCTAGGATGGATAGGTGAGGGAGGCTCCTATTTTCCAAGGAGTAGAGAAGAGGGGGATTCAGGGAAGTGGGAGGAAGGGAAGGATTGGAAGATGAGAAAGGAGAATACAATTGGGATGTAACTGAATAAATAAATACATTAATTTAATTTTTTTCTCTTTTTAAGATTTTCTGTGGTCACAGAATCTCTGCAGAGCAATAAAACCCTAAGGATAAGACTTGTTATAATGTTTTCTCACAGGCAACAGAAAAGTATTTATGACAATTCTTAAACCATTATAAAGTCTGCTGCTTTTAAGATGTTTAACCTGTGTGTTAGATTTAATATTCTCTTAGGAACATAAATAAAATCTAAGCAACAATTGTAAATGATTTTGAGAAGCCAAATCATTAAAGGGGAATAATGGACAAAGAGAGGATTAAATGGATTTGGAAATGGAAAAACAGAGTAGAGAAGAGGGTATAGAGAAAGATAACTAATACTAAAGATCTTTGAAAAATCCATGTGAAAACCCAGTATGATAAATGCTACCTAAAACACATGCATAGACACATAGACAAAAACACAGACACCTCAGACCCAGACTCACACAGACACACACAGAGAAGGAGAAAGAGAGAGAAGGAGAAAGAGAGAGAGAGGGAGAGAGAGAGAGAGAGAGGGAGGGAGAGGGAGAGAGAGAAGAGAGAGGAGAGAAGAAGAGAGAGAGGAGAGAGAGAGAGAGAGAGAGAGAGAGAGAGAAGAGTGAACTGGAGATATTATATACAGGGAGATTGACATCTCCAGACACAATAGGATATTAAATAAAAAGCCTAGTGCTAAGAATTGGTTACCACCTTTTTAGCAATATATGAGTGGGTTTTCATAGATGCCCCCCAAAACAAAACAACTATTGATATTGCTCTTGATTATTCTCCAGAACTTGTTACTGAAGATACCATGTTCTTGAGTCAGGACACAGAGACATCAAGTTGTGGTTACCTCATTCAAGAATGAGGTGATGTTATCAGTTCTTTATGTTATGTATTTTGGATTGGGCTCCTGATTGAAAACTGTGGGTGAACCTTCTTTTTTCTCTGTTTCATTATATTGAATGTACTGTCATTGACTTTATTATTCAACAGATACTTGATGGATATGAGAATCTTGTTCCTGAGTTTATCTACTTCCAGAACTATGAGCCAAATCAATTGTGTTTCTTATAAATTACTCAGTCTGTGCCACTCTGTCATAACATCTGAACACTGGAACCTGTTAATTGAGATCTTATAAAACATCTTTTGTGTCATTGACCATTTTTTTTATGTATGTAATTCTTTCAAGGAATCTCCAGTTTTACAGACACTGCACCCTTCAGTTTTGCCATTTTTGAAATTTTACAAACAACTTCTTCCACACAATAATAATATTAATATGGCAAGTAATCTCCCTAGTTGTTGTAAAGTATTGTAATATTCCTGCTGGTTTGTATAAAGGTGTATTTCATTCAACTAAATGAGTTTAAACAATGTTATTTCCTCTTATAATTGTTTGATATTTTCTGGTTCATTTCAAGCCTTCTGAAAACTTTCTATATAATACTCAGGAACTATTGAGTCAAAATTGCATATAATCTCAAAAATGCTGAAAAATTATAGTATGGCTAAATATATTTGTTACCTTGAGTAACTATTGATGGAGATATGTAATAGATCCATTCAACAGATACGTTTTTTCTTCTTTCAGATATTTAAAATCAGTCCCAGAAGGGTCAGATACTTTTGCCAAGGTTGTTCTTTTTTATTAATTAATTTCTCCTCTTTCCTCTCCTCCTAGTCTCATCTCACCACTATATTCCCATTCTCCCTTTCTTCTCTGAAAATGTTATGAAAAAGGGTGACCTCCCATGGATATCAACCCTCCTTGGCATATCAAAGTGTACTTGGACCAGGTGGATCTTCTACTTTGGCTAGGCAAGGCAGCCCAGTTAGGGGAAAAGGAATCCAAGGTTGGCAACATAGTTATATATAGGTCCTGTTCCTGCTGTTCAGAATCCTACTTGAAGACTGAGCTGTACCACTGTCACATTGGGTAGAGGGCCTAGGTCTGGCCCAAGTATACTTTCTGTTTGGAAGTTCAGCCTCTGTGGCTAGTTGTTTCTGTATGCTTTCTTTTTCTTTCTTCAACTTTTTTCTGTGGGGGAGGTTCTGAGAGGGTTTCTGTGTGTAACCCTGGCTTTCTTGGACTTATTTTGTAGACCAGACTAGCTTGTTTTTTTATATTATCAATAAAGCCTAATAATGTTTATTATCAATATGCCCACAGAGCCACTTGTTGTTTTTAATTACCAGTACATCATAATAATATTTATTATTAGGCCTATAATTATTATTACTTCAGTAAAACACACTAGTAATCAATGAAGACACAGACACTTGATACATTTAAAAACAGCCTTAGTTAACCTGAGGCAGGGCAGACATTAATCCTCTAAACTACTTTCCATAGTGGGGCAGGTATGGGACCCCTGCCCCAATCCTATGCCATCTGGCTGTAATAATATCTATCATGCTACCTCCCACCCATAATACCAAATATTCGTTAATGTTCTTCATCTGGGCCAAATTATCCATCCATGCCAGCCATGTGTTTTTCTTTCATCTAATCTATGTTGGCCTTCTTCTCCTCCTTTTCCTCTGGTCTCTCTTCCTCTCATCCTTCTTCTTCCCAGGTTCCTCTCTGTCTATCGAGTCTTGGAAATCTTAGCCACACCTATCTCCTTTGTCCTGACCAGGTGTGTGGCCTTTTATTAGTCAAAAGGTGGGTCTCAGAGACAGCAAGCAGTAATTAGCATCAAAATACATCAGACTATCCTCCAACACTAGCCTCAAATTCACTGGAACTAAATGTGTGTGCCACTGTATTTGGATTTGTATGTTTTCATGTGACCTCTCTGGTACTTTCAATTCTTCATCTTCCTCTTCTATAGACTTCCCAAACTCTGTCTCATGTTTTGCAGTGGGTCTCTGCATCTGCTTCCCTCAGTTGTTGGATGAAGCCTCTCACATGACAGTTATGCTAGGCTTCTGTCTGAATGTATAACAGAGTATCATTAATTTTGTCAGGGATGGGCTCTCATGGCATGGCTCTCAAGCTAAAGCAGTTATTAGTTTGCCATTCCTACAATTCCTGCTCCACCCAGTGGTCATTGAGTAGAAAGTTGTTCAGTATCCATGGTTTTGTAGGCTTTCTGTTGTTTCTCTTATTGTTGAAGAAAAACTTTTAGCCATGGTGGTATGATATGATACAAAGTGTTGTTTTAATGTTCTTGTATTTGTTGAGACTTGCTTTGTGTCCAAATATATAGTCAGTTTTGGAGAAGGTTCCATGAGGTGCTGAGAAAAACATAATACACTTTAGTGTTTTGTTGAAATATTCTGTAGATATCTGTTAGGTCTATATGATTCAGAGTATCTGTTAGCTTCATTATTTCTCTGTTTACTTTCGGACTGGATGTCCTCTCCAGTGGTGAGTGTGGGGTGTGGAAGTTTCCCATTATTAATGTGTGGGTTTCAATGTGTAATTTAAGCTTTAATAATGTTTCTTTTATAAATATGGGTGCCCTTGCATTTGGGGCATTCAGAATTAAGACATCACCTTGATGGTGTTTTCTTTTGATGAAAATGGAGTTTCTTTCCCCATCTCTTTGAATTAATTTTCATTAAAAGTCTATTTTATTAGACATTGAAATGGCTATTCCACCTTGTTTCTTGGATACATTAACTTTCAAAGCCTTTTTCCAGCCCTTTACAATGAGGTGATGTCTATCTTTGTTGCTTATATTTTGAATTAATTATTCTGTAAATATTAATTAATACTGGAAATTAATGCAGCAGGAATTTTCTTTAACCAGCTAGTTCCCCAGTGTTTGACACAGAGGGACTATGGTGCATTGTTAAGTTGTAACCTCTATGCTTGGAAGATTCTGAGCTATTCTAACACTACTACCCTAAAATCTACACAAAAGCCAATCGCTTACCAATAGTATGACTCCTGGGTGGCTTCTGGCTCATTTCCCTTGATGTTGTGCTCCTAGTCCATCCTGAATAGGCCCTGAGCTCCTTCCTCCTTCACTGGTGCTACCACTTCTCCTCTCTCTACCTGCCGTGTGGTCTCTTAACCCAAGCCCAAGAACCTAAATTCTGCCTCCTTTCTGCCCAGTTACAAGCTTCACAATCTGTATTAACTGATCATGGATTACTGGGTAACATTCCTTGCATCACATGTATAAAGGAGATGGTTCAACATTCATAAAAATTCCAGTGGCAAGGTGGTAACTGGATCTCAGGGCACTAAAGTCAGCATTTAAAACACAGTGCACAAGACTCTCCTCCAACAGTTGCTGAGGCATGTTTCTCATATACAACAGAATGTTGATTCCTAGTTTTGCTTCCACTTTGTTAGCCTGTGTCTTTTTATTGGGAAAATGAGTCCATTGATGTTGACAGATATTAGTGACCAATGATTCCTAATTCCTGTTGTTTTGATGGTGCTCTTGTTGCTGCTGGTTATGGTGGCTGTGTGTGTGTGTGTGTGTGTGTGTGTGTGTGTGTGTTTCCCTTCTTTTAGTTTGCTAATGTGCAATTATTTATTTCCTGTGTTTTCTTGGGTATAGTCAACCTCCTTGGGTAGAGTTTTTCTTCTTCTATCTTCTGTAGGGCTGGATTTATGGATAAATATTGTTTGAATTTGGTTTTGTGGTAGACTATCTTGTTCTTTCCATCTGTGATGATTGAGATTTTTTTCTGGATATAGAAGTCTGGGCTGGTATCTGTGGTCCCTTAGAGACTGCAAATCATTGGCCCAGGATTTTCTGTCTTTTAGTGTTTATTGAAAAGTTGGGTGTGATTCTGATGAGTCTACCTTTATGTTTTCCTTGACCTTTTTCCCTCGTAGCTTTTAATATTTTTTTCTGTTCATTTAGTGTTTGGATTATTATGTGACAGGAGGATGTTCTTTTCTTGCCTAATCCTTTTGGTATTCTGTAAACTTCTTGTATGTTTATAGGCATCTGTTTCCTTATGTCAGAGAACTTTTCTTGCATGACTTTGTTGAAAATAATTTCTGGACCTTTGAGTTGGGTATCTTCTTCTTCTACTTCAATTATTCTTAGGTTTGGTCTTTTAATAGTGTATAGGATTTTCTGGATGTTTTGTTTGAGGAATTTACACCTGAAATTCTCTCTTCCTTCTCTTGCAGTCTCTTAGTAGTGCTTATGTCTATAGTTCCTGTGCTTTTTTTCTGTGCTTTTACCTAGATTTTTCATCTCTAGGATTTTGCCTGTTTGGGTTTTCTGCACTGCTTTTAATTTCATTTTCAGGTCTTGACCAGCTTTACTCATTTCCTGTACCTATTATGTTTTACTTTCCTGTGTTTCTTTAAGGATTTTTTGTTTTGTTTTGGTTTTTTTTTTTTTTTTTTTTTTTTTTTTACTCTGAACTTTTATTTTTTATTTTTTTTATTATAATGTTTTTTAAATTAATTTATTCTTGTTACATCTCAGTGTTTATCCCATCCCTTGTACCCTCCCATTACTCCCCCCCCCCATTTTCCCATTATTCCCCTCATTTCATCTTTAAAGGCCTCTATCGTCCTCATAAGATTGAACTTAAGGTTATTTTCTCATGCTTTACCTATGTTAGCATGTCCAGGGCTTGTTGTAATAGCATATCTGGGCTCTAGTGGTATCATGTTGTCCTGGCTATTGTTGATTGTATTTTTATGTTGGCCTTTAGCTATCTGGGTTTTGCAGTTATTATAGGCTTAGCTGTTTATTTTGAGTTCATCTTTGTTGGATTGTTTTTTGTTTGTTTGTTTGTTTTTTGTTTTTTTAGTTTCTGTTTTCTCTTTATCTACTGGCCTGAGTATCCTGGAGTTATGGGGAGTAGGTAGTCTTTGGGCTCATAGCCTATCTACACTGGGTTTTTTGTGCTCTTCATGGACTCTGTGGTTTTGATTGCTACACTTGTCTCTGTAGTACCTAGTACCAGCATGACCAGGGCACCTGATGTTGTCAGACATCCAGGAAAATAGACTGCTTTGTGGGATGGAAATGGAGTCCAAAGGGTTGGTTTAGGGATGATGGGTATACTTTAGGGGAATATGGTAGGCAAGGACTTGTGGTATAGACTTACCTGTTTGTCCCTGGTGATGGTAGGACACCAAGAATATAGGCAGAGTTGTGGGTTGGGAAATTGTACACATGCTATGGGGTACACTTTATCTCTCTTGGTGGTGCTTTCAGGGGAGCTGGCTGGTAATGGTTTGAGTGTTGAGCTGTGGGCTTACCTGGAGTCTATGGGTTTTTTAAGGCCTCACAGAAAGCAGGCAGAGTTGTAACATGCAAAATGGAACACTGAGTATGGGATGCAGTTTACTGCTTCCACAGATACTTTGTTTGTCTAAATTATGTGTAGTAGTAATAAAAAAAATAGTAACTCTCATAAAAGTTTGATTGGAATGTCTGTGAATATTTGATTATATGAAATTCATAATACATGAATATCATATGATAGATGATATGTTTATTTTCAAATATAACTTAAAGTTAGGCTAAATGAAAATAAAGATAGTTTTTCAGCAGACAAAGATCATTGCAGAAATCCACAACTGGTAAAAATAATGTGAAAGTTGACCATGGACTACCAATTCTCAATAGATCCATCTACACCACAACCCCTAAGGTTCAGAGAACATCACAGAAACAGAGGCTGGAGTACTGTAAGATGCAGAGAACTAGAATGCTTTCTATGAAATATGTCTTCTTTATCTGACATGGAAGCTGCATAGAATGAAGCCTTAACAAATGGTTACCTAAAGAAGGCTCTCAAAATGACAACATCAATTGACATGCCAATTCGAGGTGAAAAGCTATATGCTACTAATGTCTGTTAAGAGAGGGAGAATCAGTCTTTTCCAAGGATGAGCACTTGACAGGTTATCCAATCCCAAATTGTCACTCCTAAACACATATATTGATGAGAAACACTAAATGAACTTAAAATTGTATTTGTATAGCCTTATGTGTATATGTATATGTGTATATAAAACAATAATAATTTTAAAAGAAGTGATCATTAATTGAGAGGTAATAGGGTGTACATGAAACTAGTTGGAGAGGAGAAGGTGGGGTAGAAATAATAAAAATCTAGTGCCTACATTATAAACTTCTAAAAAATAAATATATAAAAGTGAACATAGTAATATAAGTTAAAAAAAGTAAAATTATCTTAATACTACTTTTTGTCTTTTGAGTTCCCCCATTATGAGGACTAGGTTTTAAACAACAAATGCAATATATCATTTCAGTTTTGAACCTTATAATTGTTTCAACATTAAGACAAGAGCTATCAGGCATCTCTAGTTCTTTCTAAGTAGTCCAATGTTTTAGTTAGGGTTTTATTGCTGAGAAGAGAAACCTTTACTACCATGACTCTTTTAAAGGAGGACATTTAATTGGTGCTGTCTCACAGTTCAGAGGTTTATTTCTTTATCATTATGGCAGGGAGCATGGCAGCATACAAGCAGACATAGTGCTGGAGAGGTAGCTGAGAGTTTGGCATCATTATCTGCAGGAAGCATAAGGAGAGGATGTGTCACACTGGGCATATATTGAGCATAGGAGACCTCAAAGCATGCCCCCAAAGTGACACACTTCCTCCAACAAGGCCACACCTATTTCATCAAGGCCATACTTCCTAATAGTGTCTTTCCTGTAGACCAAGCATTCAAACACATGAGTTTATGGGGGCCATGCATATTCAAATCACTACAGCTACCTACTCATATATTCAGCCAACCAATCAAATAAACTCTTGGTATTATATTAAATCTAGAATATTTGCTATGTGTGCTATCATAAATAGACTCAGCAGGATCCAGTTTTAAATTTAAATTTAAAACATTTAACCAGAGTTTCACACCCATAAACACATTTCCACATTCATGCTCTAGATTTTTGCTTGAGTGGATTAGGATATTCACATTCGGTATGATTATGTGGCATACCTACTCATTAACCACTATATATCTCACCTCTGCCAGCCTGCTTATTTTAGAGAGTATTTATATGTCTAGGGTATAGTTATTGTTGTAGGATTGTTGGTTTCTCAGGGACACCAGCTATTTGTTGGCTGTTATATTCTTTAAGAAAAGTTATTGCCTATGCTACATAAAACATTATGAATTCCCTCTGTCAGGGTCAGTAAAGACAACAATGCAGTGGATGAAGACGAAAATGAATTCTGTCCTAATGTTTGAAGACTCTATCCTAAGAATGGGGCTATCAGAATTTGAGGAATTAATGATGTCAATCTCTTTAAGATCCCCTCCTGCACATCAGAGATTCACCATTTTTAACTGCTGACTCTTTTCAATGCTGGAAATTAAATTTTCATGGAAAGTCAAGTATTCTCATAAATGGGGGTATGGGTTTGATTTTTCTCTAACCTTAGATGTATGGCTACTGAAGAAATTATCTTCAAGGGTACATGTACAAACTTTACAGTTGTTAATGAGTACCTAAAGCTAGTAAATTTTATTTTTTAGTTTATTATTTTCTTTTGTAACTTTATATAAAACTGGTGAAAGGAACTAACAACTTGCATTCATATTTTCATGAATTGCCTCCAACTCACAAAGGTCTGCCTGCCTCAACCTTGCAAGTGCTAGAATTAAATGTATGTGCCAAACATTAGTCTTCACACATAGTAAAATTGTTTTATTTTTATTATAAAATTTACTCTGAAATATTTTGAATTGTAATTGAATTTTAAAAGCATATCTTTAGTCATTTTTCTCAGTGCTTTCTTGATTGGAAATAATTTAAAAGTGTCAAATATTAAGAAAAAAGCTGGTGTTCATGTACACGTGGACAATTTCTAAGGTAAATTAGATCATAATTCCCTGCGAAGTAAATATTTAAAAGCCTTCCAAGCAGCATTTCTTGGTGATTATGATGATTTTAAACACTTCCAGATTATTTGGTACCCATTACAAAAGTAACACTTTACGAAGATTATGGCTATGGTAAAAAATATTATAGTTAAAACATCTACCCAGAAAATAAAAAAGCTAAACATAAATAATATGTGTCTAATTTTTAAAATTATATGAATATTATTACATAACAAACAAAAGTAAAAAGTTTTTAACCAAATTTAACTTTTGGTATAATAGCATACAACTTTGAGTTTGTATCATTATAATTCAGTTTAATGACCCCTACAAGTTTACAACATTTAAAGATATAAAGCATACTTCCCCCACACAACGGAAGTAATATTAATTTATTGATGTCTTATTTTGATAGGAAAGTAGTAAACCAATATAAATGAATGAAGCAGGATTTTAGTGGACTATTATTGCAAAATTCCATATTAAATGAAATAAATATGTTATAAATAATTTTAGAATAAATAATTATCATAAAATGAAAGGACAGATCGCTGTCTAAAAAATATTTTCTGAAATTTTGAGAATTTTCCACACAAGTTATACCATTGATTTAAAGATTCATCTAGAGGAGATCCAAGATGGCAGTGAGCAGTGTGGACTGTGTTTGGAAGCTCCAGTGAACAATTCAAGGAATTGCACAGATCTCTGAGCCAGGAACACCAAGGTCCCACACCACAGCAGCAGGAGTGCTCCACGGTTCGGAGGGACCAGGATGCAGAGGACCTATGTGCCCCTGCACACAGGAGGGGCACGGATTCTCTCAGATTGGAGGAGCAGTGGCAGAGGCAGCAGCAGCAGCGGCACCAGCGGCGCCGGGGTCAGCAGCGTCAGCGGCTGAGGTTTGCAGCTCAGAGCCTTCCTGTGGAGGCAATTGGTGTGGTGGCCAGTGGGAGTTGCTGTGCGACAGGGGACTCTGGGCAGGATTTGGGTCATGTGGTGCCTTGAGACCCAAACTGTACTCGGGGGACAGTTCAACTCCAGAGCTCCTGGTTCAGCTCAGTGCGCAGTGCCATCGAGACGCTGGCTCAGCTCAGCAAGCAATTTTGCCGGAGGCACTACCTCAGTGCAGCCACAGCTCCCCTGCTGTGACACAGGCTGGGCAGAGCACTCAGTTCCACCCTAAGCACTAGCTCAGTGCAGCGGCAGTTCTCCTGCTGTGACGTAGGCTGGGCGGAGCACTCAGTTTCACCCTAGGCACCAGCTCAGCTCAGCGGCACCTCCCCTGCTGTGATGCAGGCTGGGCGGAGCACTCAGTTCCACCAGAGGTGCTAGTTCAGCTCAGCGAGCAGTTTTGCCCTAGACACTAGCTCAGCTCAGCGGGCAGTTCTGGGGTGCTGACACAGGCTGTGGTCAGCATGCAGATTCAGCCCAGAGGCCCTAGCTGGACTTGCCTGGCAATTTGGGCACAGAGACTCTAGCTGAGTTTTGCGCACAGGCTCAGCAGCCCTAAGACTCTGGCTGGACTATCCGTGCAGTTTAGGCCCAGAGTCCTGGGCTGATCTCAGCACGCAGTGTGGGTCCAGAGTCCCTGGCTGAGCTCGGTGCACAAATCCACCCTGGAGACTCAGTTGGAGCTTGGCATGCAGTTTGGGGCCAGAGTCCCTAATTGTGCTTGGCAGACAGATTAGGCCCAAAGACTCAAGCTGAGCTTTTGTCACAGTCCCAGTTCTAAGATTCTGGTTGTGCAGTTTGAATCCAGAATTCCTGGCTGAGCTTGGCAGATGGTTCAGGCCCTGAGTCAATAACTGACCACAGCACGCAATTTGGGCCAAAAGCCCCTAGCTGAGCTTGGTGCGCAGTCCCAGCCCCAAAATTCTGGCTGGACCCTGTGTGCATTTTGGGCCCAGAATTCCTAGCTGAACTCGGCAGATGGTTCAGGCCCTGAGAATCTAGCTGAGCTTGACGCATGGTTCACACCCAGTGTCCCTGGCTGGACATGGCAGGGGACCCAGGAGGCTGTGGATACCTTGGCATGACCAAACGCTCATTCAGAGACCCAGAACGATTGCAGAACCCGCAGCACAGGGGAGCTGAGGATCACTGGCTGTGAAAGCCAAAAATGACAGGGCTAACCAGCTGCCATCCACACCAGTGAAGCATCAGAGCTTCCAGCCTATGGAAATCGTGAGTAAACAAGTGAATCTATCATCAGACTCCCTTTGTCCAACTCTGAAAGCTACCCAACAAAAACAGAGACGGCAAGATGTCTAAAGGACAGCGCAAAAGCATACGAAACCCCCCCCCAAAACAACATGGTGTCTCCAGTTTCCAGCTATCCCAAAGAAAACAATGCAGAGAACTCAAATACAATGGAAACACAAGAAAATGACATCAAATCCTTGGTAATGAGGATGATAATGGAGGAAACAAATAAAATTCGTAATCCAATGCAGGAAGACGCAGCCAAACATGTGAGAGACATAAAAGAAGCACATAGAGTGGAACCGGAAAATTATCAGGAAAACGCAAACAACCAGATGAAAGAAATAAATAAAAAGGTTCAAGTTCTGAAGACCTATAAAGCAGCAATGGAAGAAACTCAGGAATACACAAAAAATCAGATGAAAGAAATCAAAAAATCAGTTCAAGATCTGAAGATGAAAATGGATTCAATGATAAACACACAGACAGAAGAAAAACGAGAACTGGAGACCTCAGAGAAGAAGGCGAGCAACACAGAGGTGAGCTTCTCTAACAGAATCCAAGAGATGGAAGAACGAATCTCAGGACTAGAAGATACAATCACAGATATTGAATCAACCATTAAAGAAAATGCCAAATCTGGAAAACTCCTGACACAAAACATCCAAGAAATTAAGGACACCATGAAAAGAAGAAATTTGAGGATAATAGGCATTGAAGAAAGAGAAGACATCAGACTCCAGGGCCCAGAAACTATTCTCAACAAAATTATAGAAGAAAATTTCCCCAATCTAAAGAAAGAAATGCCTATAAACATACAAGAGGCCTACAGAACACCAAATAGAATTGACCAGAAAAGAAAAACTGCCCCACATAATAATCAAAACACAAAACATGCAGAACAAAAAAAATTTTTTTTAAAGCTGCAAGGGAAAATGGCCAAATAACATTTAATGGTAAACCTATCAGAATTACACCCAACTTCTCAGCAGAGACCATAAAAGCCAGAAGGGCCTGGACAGAGATCCTGCAAACCTTAGAGACCACAGATGCCAGGCCAGACTACTTTACCCAGCCAAATTATCAATAACCATTGATGGAGAAAACAAAATATTCCATGACAAAAACAAATTCAAACAGTACCTATCCACAAATCCAGATTTACAGAAGGTACTAGAAGGAAAACTCCATCCCAAAGGGTCAAGCTCCAACCAAAACTACCCAGGAAATAGATAACTATCCCATGGCAAAACCACAACTACACAAACGCTCGACTGGAAACAACATCAAAATTAAGACTCTTAACAGTCACTGGTCATTAATATCTCTCAACATCAATGGCCTCAATTCTCCAATAAAAAGACACAGACTAACTGAATGGGTACATAAACAAGATCCAACATTCTTCTGCACTCAAGAAACACATCTCACCCATAATGAAAGGCATTACCTCAGGGTAAAAGGTTGGAAAAAATATTCCAAGCAAATGGTCACAAGAAGCAAACAGGTTTATCCATTTTAGTATCAAACAAAATAGACTTTAAACCAAAAAAAATCAAAAGGGATGAGGAAGGACACTTCATGCTCATCAAAGATAAAGTCACCCAAGATGACATCACAATTCTGAACATCTATGCTCCCAATACAAGGGCACCCACATTTGTAAAAGATCTCCTAAAAAAGCTTAAACCACACATCGATCCCCACACAATAGTAGTGGGAGACTTCAACACCCCACTCTCACTGAAGGATAAGTCATTGAAACAGAAACTAAGCCGAGAAATAACATCATTAACCAATGCCATGGGTCAAATGGATCTAACAGATATCTATAGAACCTTTCACCCAAACAAGAAAGAATACACCTTCTTCTCTGCACCCCATGGAACCTTCTCCAAAATTGATCACATCGTAGGTCACAAAGCAAGCCTCAATAGATACAAGAGGATTGAAATAATACCTTGTATCCTATCAGATCACCATGCTCTTAGGCTGCAATTCAACAACAACAGAAATAACAAAAAGCCTACACATACGTGGAAACTAAACAACTCTCTGCTAAATGACACCTGGGTCAGGGAAGAAATAAAGAAAGAAATCAAGAAGTTTCTGAAATTCAATGAAAATGAAGAAACAACATACCCAAATTTGTGGGATACATTGAAAGCAGTGCTAAGAGGAAAATTCATAGCACTAAGGGCCTTTAAAAAGAAATTGGAAACATCTCACATAAGCATCTTAACAACACAACTGGAAGCCCTAGAAAAAAAAGAAGCAGAAACACCCAAAAGTTGAATGAAGACAGATAACCAAGCTAAATAGTCCCATTTCCCCTACAGAAATAGAAGCAATCATTGATAGTCTCCCAACCAAAAAAAGCCCAGGGCCAGATGGTTTCAGTGCAAAATTCTACCAGACCTTCAAGGGCGAGCTAATACCGATACTCTTCAAGCTACTCCAAAAGATAGAAATGGATGGAACATTACCAAATTCATTCTATGAGGCCATAGTCTCATTGATACCTAAACCTCACAAAGACTCAACAAAGAAAGAGAATTTCAGACCAATTTCTCTTATGAACATCAATGCAAAAATACTAAATAAAATACTTGCAAAACGAATAAAAGAACACATCAAAGATATCGTTCATCATGACCAAGTAGGCTTCATTCCAGGCATGCAGGGATGGTTTAATATACAG
The DNA here is from genome assembly GCF_903995435.1 of Acomys russatus. Classification (NCBI taxonomy): domain Eukaryota; kingdom Metazoa; phylum Chordata; class Mammalia; order Rodentia; family Muridae; genus Acomys; species Acomys russatus. Next base: position 63,331,358 of record NC_067169.1, read on the forward strand.
AAATCCGTCAATGTAATCCACCATATAAACAAACTGAAAATAAAAACCACATGATCATCCCTTTAGATGCAGAGAAAGCATATGACAAAATCCAACAGCCATTCATGTTTAAAGTTTTAGAGAGATCAGGGATCCAAGGCACTTTCCTCAACATAATAAAGGCTATATACAGCAAGCCAATAGCCAAAATCAAAGTAAATGGTGAGATACTCAAGGAAATTCCTCTAAAATCGGGAACAAGGCAAGGCTGCCCACTCTTCTCCATATCTCTTCAATATAGTACTCAAAGTTCTAGCCAGAGCAATAGGACAACAAAAGGAGATCAAGGGTATCCAAATGGGAAAGGAAGAAATCACATTATCCCTATTTGCAGATGATATGATAGTGTACAAAAGTGACCCTCAAAATTCCACCAGAGAACTCCTACAGCTGATAAACACCTTCAGCCAATTGGCTGGATACAAAATTAACTCAAAAAAGTCTGTAGCCTTCCTATACACAAATGACAAGCTTGCAGAGGAAGAAATTGGGAAAGCCAGACCCTTCACATTAGCCACAAGCAATATAAAATATTTAGGAGTTACTCTAACTAAACAAGTGAAGGAATTATTTGAAAAACTTTTCAAAACTCTGAAGAAAGAGATTGAAGATGACATGAGAACATGGAATGATCTTCCTTGGTCATGGATCGGGAGAATTAACTTAGTAAAAATGGCCATCCTACCAAAAACAATCTACAGATTCAATGCAATCCCTATCAAAATACCTACACAATTTTTTAAAGACATTGAAAGATCAATCCTGAACTTCATATGGAAAAACAAAAACCCAGAATAGCTAAAACAATCTTGTACAATAAAAGATGCTCCGGAAGAATCTCCAAACCTGATCTCAAACTGTACTATAAAGCAATAGTAATTAAAACAGCATGGTACTGGCACAGCAACAGGCTGGTTGATCAGTGGAATCGAATCAAAGACCCAGATATGAATCCACAGACATATGGTCACTTGATTTTTGACAAAGAAGCCAAATCCATTCAATGAAAAAAGGATAGCATCTTCAAGAAATGGTGCTGGTCTAATTGGAGGTCTATGTGTAAAAAAATGAAACTGGACCCGTATTTGTCACCTTGCACAAAACTCAAATCCAAGTGGATTAAAGACCTCAACATAAAACCAGAGACACTAAGTCACTTAGAAGAAAAAGTTGGGAGGAGCCTGGAACATATTGGCACAGGAGACAACTTCCTGAACAGAATACCAACAGCCAAGGCCTTAATGTCAACAATTAATAAATGGGACCTCATGAGGCTGAGAAGCTTCTGTAAGGCAGGAGACACTGTCAAGAGAACAAAGCGATAGCCTACAGACTTGGAAAAGATCTTCACCGACCCTACATCTGACAAAGGTCTAATATCCAAAATATAGAAAGAACTCAAGAAGCTAAACACCACCAAACCAAATAACCCAATTGAGAAATGGGGCTCAGAACTAAACAGAGAATTCTCAACAGAGGAATATCAAATTGCTGAGAAACACTTAAAGAAATGCTCAACCTCCTTAGTCATCAGGGAAATGCAAATCAAAACAACTCTGAGATTCCATCTTATACCCATCAGATTGGCTAAGATCAAAAATTAAAGCAACACCACATGCTGGCGGGGATGTGGGGATAGAGGAACACTCCTTCATTGCTGGTGGGAATGCAAACTAGGACAGCCACTTTGGAAATCTATCTGGTGCTATCTCAGAAAACTGGGAATAGGGCTTCCTCAAGACCCAGCTATTCCACTGCCTGGAATATACCCAGAAGATGCTCCAGCACACAACAAGAAAACTGGCTCAACCATGTTCATAGCAGCCTTATTCATAATAGCCAGAGAACATGGAAACAGCCTAAGTGTCCATCAGTAGAAGAATGGATAAAGAAACTGTGGGACATATACACTATGGAATACTACTCAGCTATTAAAAACAAGGAATTCCCGAAATTTGTGGATAAATGGATTGATCTAGAAATGATCATAATGAGTGAGTTAACCCAGAAGCAGAAAGACTCAAATGGTATATACTCACTTATCTGCGTAATAGCCCAAGGGCATGTCCCACGAAAGCCTTCACTTACTAAGAAATTGGGACAGATCGGAGGACATCCTATTGGGACTCTAGATGAGAGAAGTATGGGAGAATAGCAAAGTAGAAGGATCCAGAAGGTCCTACAAACTTACAAGTAGAACATTATTATAGGCAGATTTGGGCCCAGGGGTCCCGCTCAAACTAAGGCACCAGCCAAGGGCAATACAGGCTGTAAACTTTAAATCCCTAGCCAGATCTAGCCAATGGTCAGAACATTCTCCACAGTTGACTGGAGAGTGGGATAGGACTTTCTCATATACTCTGGTGCCTCATATTTGACCATGTCCCCTGGAGGGGGAGACCTGGAGGCACTCAGAAGAAGGACAGCAGGTTACCAAGAAGAGACTTGATACCTTATGAGCATATACAGGGGGAGGTAATCCCCCTCAGGAACAGTCATATCTGATGAGAATAAGGGGAAAATGGGAAGGAGGGAAGATTGGGAGGATACAAGGGATGGGATAACCAGTGAGATGTAACAAGAATAAATTAATTAAAAAATAAAGATTCATCTAATTTAATGAACCTTAAGATTAAATCATTTATTTATACATCAAAGAAAAATTTAATTATTTAAATGAGTTGCTCAAAAACATAAAATATTCCATTAAACATTACAATTAATGTGCTCAGTATTCATTAGTTCAAATTTTTTCTTGTTTAAAATACTTAACATTTGAAAAATTTTTGCAGATTTAGTGATTAGGAAAAATTATTTAAAGTCATTGAGTAACAAGCACACTAAACATTTTATTGCCTTTTCTTTCTCTGATTATAGAAAACTTCAAGCTATATTCCACCAGATGTTCATTATATGCACAAAAACATAAAATCTCATTCACAGCAGGATCATACTGCAATGTTACATGTCATTAAATTACATTAATGAAAGTAGACAAAATTCTTGCTCCCTGAACCATTCAATAATTTCTTAAAATAGTCTAGAGTTTTTGCTGTGCCATAGAATGGCATTTATAAACAATGGAAGAATGTTAGAATGACCATTGTGGTCGAAGGACAGTGGGGGAAATACAGCATCATCTTTAGATTAGTATGGGCATACAGGAGTGTTTATGGATGTGTATGTACATGGAATTTAAATTGCTATTCCATCAACTGAGAGTTCTTTGAAGTAAATAAGTGTGATTAGCCACAGGGCACCTAGCCCAATCGTTTATATTTTTAATATTCCCAAGCAAAAAGACACAGATATCTTTGTGAAATAGTTGATCCTATTACAAGGAAAGGAAATGCAGAAGATGATCTTGGAATATCCTGTAGCATGAGAAATTCTGTAAGAAAGTCTTTAAGCATAATAGCTTCTATCAAAGGGACATAATACTTCTTTGAGAGAACTCGTTGATTAAAGCGGAACATTTTTAAGAAGGCTCATGTTTCTTCACTGCAAACCACGTTGTCATGCACACTTTCCCTTGCCATGATGAACAATATACACAAAACATGAGCCAAAACAAACTTCCTCTACTTCAATTTGCTTTTTGCCAGACATTTGGTTACAATAAGTGGAAAAGTAACTAATATTGATGTAAAGAGAGACAGAAAATGGCTAGGCAGTGTAGAGGCAGAGACTCTGACTTCAATAATTTCAGGTTGTCCTTGGTTCCACGGTCAGGCAAACCAGTATAAAGCTCTGATTACTTAAGTCTTCCCAAATGAGCACTGTAGACTACTAAAATTTCAGTCCAATGACTACTCCCTGCCATGAGAGCTTTATAATTTGATTGCTAGATTTTCAACAAGAGAAAAAAATTATACCTAATCTCCAATTTTAACCCATCTCCTAAATTGATGGACACCTCTTTAGCAAGGCGAATGTTACAGTAGCTATAACTAGAGCTATGTACAAGCCTTTTGGGGCCAACCTACTTTCTCCTGTTCAAAAAAAGCTCTGTCTCTAGCCCTGGGTGGAGACATATATTTTAAGCCATCCTGAATAAAAGAACATTTCTTTGAAAGGCTTAAGCCATGCAAAAGCAGGGATAATCATCCCTTTAATATTAAATCTTTTTTTCTTTCCAGAAAGCCTGTTCTTGGGATAGTCACTTATGAATCCACACCCATATGTGTAGATTAAATCTGCTTACATTGCAGACTTTCATTTTTGTGGTGTTTTGAGACAGGGCTTCCCTATGTACCTTTGGCTGTCCTGGACTTGCTTAGTAGACCATGCTGGCCTTGAACTCACAGAGTTCCACCTGCCTCCGCCTTCCGAGTGCTGGGTTAAATGCAGGTGCTACCATGTCCAGCTTCAAACTTATAAGTATAACTTTTCCTTTACCTTCTTTTATCTTTTTAAACATCTTTCAAGTTATGGTCACAACTTCAACATGTTTTGCCAGAATTCTGTGTTTTCTCACTTATTTTTTGGATACTTCCACCTTCTGCTACATGGCTGTTTATTTAAATTCTATTGTTAAATGTCCATCTCTAACTCCAAAATCAAATTACCAAGATTTATTTCTTGTTTGCATAGAATTTTTCTTTTAAAGTATAAGAAAATGGTCCTCAAGCTGTTATTTGTGTATGTATGTATGCATGCATGAATGCATACATGCATGTATATATGTACCTATCTATCATCTATCTATCTATCTATCTATCTATCTATTTATCTATCTATCTATCTATAAATCCATCATCTCTTTAGACATTTCTTTAATAGAGAGACTAAGAACCCAGGTGGAAAAAAATCCATATTTCTTAAGTGCTTGTGGCATCCTAGGTGGGACATATAACATCACAGGTGTGGTTCCACAAAATTTCTACTAACAATATAACCATAGATGGATCTAGACGAATCTTGGTGCAACTAGTTTATTTGATATATTTTTCCTTTTAATTTCTAAAACAAGATTTCTTGATATATAGTAATATTTAGATTATTTCTAAAATATTATATGTTTGTGTCAATATGCATTTTCCATATAAGCTATTATTTATATTAAACAAATAATATGTTTTTCTTTACTTTTTTTAAGTAACACTTGCTAGCCTGGAACTCACTATGGGAAGACTACGACAGCCTTGTATTCATAGAGATCTAACTGCTTCTGCCGGCAAGTACCAGGAATAAAGACATGAGGTACAATGCCTAGCCTACACACACACGTGTGTGTGTGTATATATATATATAATTTCAAAGTACTTAATTGTTCTAAACTGAAGGAGTCGGAAGTAAGTAGGTTACTTCGAGTAATGAGTCATACTTATTTTTCTATACTAATAAAATATAAGACCATAAATATTACACTATTAAAAAAACTTGTGTTATCCACCTTTAAGCATATCTGTGATTTAAGGAATTACTCTAAGAAAAAGTAAAAAGAAATATGCATAACAGGTTCCATTTAATTTCAGATATAAGGCTGAGCAAATTGTGTTATTTAATCGTATATACTAAGTAATGGAATTCTAGTAACTTGTCAACTATTTATAGGACTTTTGTTCTAGTTTGCCTTCTGTCATGATAAATGCCATGACAGGAAGCAACGTGGGTCTGAAAGGGTTTGTTGGGATTACTCTTCCAAATGAAGTCAGTTCTTGAGGGGAGACTGGGCAGGAACTCAAGCAAGAAGCAGAATCAGAAGCAGAGGTCATAGAGGAATGTTGTTTACTGGCTTGTTCATACTTCTTTCTTACACAGCCTGGCTATGTGTACCACCATCCCAAGTGGGCTTTGCTCTGCTAAATGAATTAGCAAGCAATAAAATGCCACATAGACATGTCGGTAGCGCAGTTTGATATTGGGAATTCTGCAGTGTGATTTCTTCTTCTGAGGTATGTCTAGGTTTGTGTCAAGATAACAAAAAAATCTGTGACAACTTCTTTATATACTGGAATAAAGACAGAGTGGAGGAACATGGCAGACAAAATAGTTGCCATAGATTACCTCAGTTATCTGTAAAGCAAATTCTTAATTTAAAATTAATTTTGAAGCATACTCCCTTGTCAAATATAATTATATGCCCTTCTTGACACAATAATGTATATAGTGAGAGTATTGGCTTACATGCAAATACTAACAGTTTTCGTGAATGTTCAGTATGCTAAATAAACACAATTTAATCTCAAGATGATATCTGATATCCTCACTACATGTAGTTTTTAAAGCCCCACTTATATTTGAATAGCTGACATATTAAAAACTAGCCTCTAACAAGTAGTATGTTTAAACTATTTCATTGACAGAAATGTTAAACAATTTGAACACTATGTTGATATTCTCTCTATATAGATATATTTTATTAAGGTAAAGCATTAAGAAATAGGAAAGTTAGATATCTTGTAAAAGACATAACTAACTGATTTTCATGCTACCTTTTAAGTATATTATTTTATAGGGAGTTTAGAGAGACTTATTATTAATTTTCCTTTATTCCAATATATTGCAATGCAAATATTTAGAAGCACAGGATGTAACTCTAATTTTAAAGCAGTATCATTTAAATAATTGCAGATGCAGTTGTATAGAAATTGCCTATATTTCAACTCATTTGGGAAGAAAGCCTAAAATATTACTATATTCATTATGATGTATAATTTAGAGTACTTAATTTTTACCCCACTGTTCTCTACTTTTGAATAAAGTTCATTTAATCAAAGATTATAAATCGTTTTTGAAAAATTATTGTTTTTTGACACTTAACAGTTTTTTCAGTTTTTTTTTTGACATTCGTTTATGTTGCCAATATTATATGTTTAATTTTATATGAGTCATTGATTTTTAAGGCTCATCAGCTGCCCTTTTATACTACTTTTCTTGACTTGACATTAATATTTAATCAATTTCTCAGTTGTAACATGTCTTCAGGTAATTATATTTATAAAAGTCATGTGAGTGATATATTCTCATAGCCACTGCCTATCTCAGAATTCATTTTGCATTTTCTTTCCACATCATTCATTGTTGCCAAAAAATTCTGCATCCATATGACATTGATTATTGCATATAAACTATTGTTTGTTTGACTGTCTGTCTTTTAATAGAATTTTGAATATATCTATGAAATAATTGTACTCCATAAGAATAATTCTACTCATATGGCTTATTTTGTCAATTTTCCACCTCTAATATAATGTAATAACACTCCATTAAAAATACTTCAAAATATACTGAGGTTAATGCACATAGATCTTTGCAGGAGAGAGAAGAAAGGTTGTAGGAGCCAAAAATTGTATGTATGCTCAAATAACCTGTTTTCCAGAGACAAAAGTATAGTTATACAAATGAACTCATAGCAGTTATGATAACATGCACAAGATTGTCACAGGCTCAATATGGACAGAACCCCAGCATTGAGGGGTAAATATGGACAGGAAAAGTACCACTAGTAGCTGAAGAGCTATTGTCATTTGATAGCTACTGAGAGATGGGGAGTCAGTTTTCTTTAATGCTGTGACCCATGGTACATAGGCCACACGTACCATGTAGGTCCTATTCCAAAGGGAATGGAGGTTAAAAAGGAAAAAAAAAAACCCTTGAGTCGAAAGAGAAAGTGAATATGTTCAAAAGTGTTTGAAGTTCTTGAAAATTTCTAAAATTATTAAACAAAAACATAAACATAATTAGTAAAAAATCAAACAAATCTCTTTACTCTCATACAGGAAATGTATTGAACTTACCGCATAACAATAGAATCTGTGTTTTAGTCTTGGGATCTTTCAAGTTTATGATTTAATTATACCTCCAGAAGGTAAAATTCAAAAAGAAAGACATTATAGAGAATTGTAATGTGATTGAGTGGCTGACTGACAGTGGCACAGGATATTCTAGGAATACAGGGACCTCCTGAGGACACAGTGATAATGGGACGATTTATGAACATCACTATTTTCATGAGGGAACCAAAAGATAGCAAGACAGCTACTTGATTACTTTCTGCTTTTAGGGAGCCCAGCTCTGTGAAGGAACAAATCTATCTCCTACCAAGGCACGGTCCCATGAGATCCATGAACCTCACACATTAAATATGAGCATTGAAATTAGACTAACATGTATATAACAAGAATTCACCTCATGTGAATACAGAGAAGATATTTAACCATCATTCAATTTTTAGGTTAAAATAATAGTAGTCTTATCTTTCTTTTAAAATTGCAGAAAGTATAGCGGAAAAATAAGAGATATGGGCACTTTAAAGTATTTAAAGATTTGTCCTTTTCAATGGAGATAGTAACTTTCCAGGTATCTCCATTCTAGCATCTGGATCAAGTTTCAACTGGACAAGCAAAAGGTAACATCCCAATGGGATACATGGCTTGAGCCAAAAGGGAAATTTTAGTTTGTTCACAAATTTTTGCTCACAAAACAATTTACCTTGCTTAAATGAGCTTTTGTATGCTCAGTGCTTGTTAATTGTACCTCTCAGTTTGATTTACACAGACAACATGAGATAGGAGCTGACAGGAAAGACAAGAAATGATAAAATCATTACGGCTAATTAGAGGAGACTGACTATTGGGTTAAATTAAAAAAAAAACTCTATGAAATCTAATTGGGGCCAACTGTCAATGATTAACTTCTGATTGAAATATCTGAGAACCTTATGAAAGAATTCTTTTGCCCTACAATACATTGGTCTTAGAGTGGGCAATGGTGTCTAAGGGGACCCTTTTTGTTAGAGAGATGTTTGAAATGTTTTTATTTCCAACTTCTGTTTTTAGTGATTGCTAGACAAATAAATAAATGTTGTTTCTCCATTTACCAGCTGCCCTGGATTCAATTATATGCTTCCTGGATGATGGGTTTGATACAGTTTTAAAAATCATTCTATAATTTTTATACTAATATTCTTTTGTTTATGATGTTAAAACATAAATCACTACCTTATAAATACATTTAGCCTTATTTGCCAAATATGATATTATTAATCACAGAGGAAATTGTTCTGCTCTCTTTTTATGATCTGTGTTTATAAATTTTAAGACTCAAACTTAACTGGAACAAATCCTAAATTCCTAGTCTTTAATTCTTAAGATCTTATAAATGATGAAGTGCTTTCAAATATTAAAGAATCTATTCTTAGTTATTTAAAGAACTAATGTGATTAATTATATTTTCAAGGTCAAACATAGAATAAAAAAGCATTCTAGTTTATTTTTGCAAAGTATAGTTTAGAGCAGGTAACTGGATAAAAAGAACTCATAATTCCAATATGTTAACCCTCAAACATATCGAAGATATACTGAATATGCCATTTAACAGATGTAAATTTATTATTTAAAAAAACAGAGATTCCCAGCTCATAACAGTAATTTCCCAAGATCTCAGAAGATTTTTACACAATGGCAGGTGACTTCAAGCCTGGATTATTGTATTCTGACCACTGGGCAAAACTTCTCCCAAGATTTTGCCCTCTGCTATGGACCAGCCTGAAGTATAAACAAACTGGACGCTCAGAGAGTCATTGTCTCACATTGCTGAATACAAGGTGAGGTCAATTTCTTCCATGTTCTCCCTCCACAGAAATAGCCTCTTGTCCTCTGTCCCTAATGCCAAACTGTCCCTGCCTATGGTGCCATGTTGCCCCAAGAGACAATTAGGACAACTGTTTATTTACTGGGATATGATGAATAGTCATACCTGTCATTTTTATTGATACATGGATTCATTTAGGTTACAATTTATTCTTCTCGTCTCTGATCACATTGACTGCTAAGTTGATGTTACCTCTATAGCTAGAAAACAGACAATTAGCTCCTTAGCTCAAAGTAATCTGCCATGTTACTTCATTGGTCAATTCATTAGCTAGTTAAAACTACTAGTTACTAGTTAGAAAGACAAACAGGTTTGCCTTACTTACAGACCTCAGATTGAGGATAAACAGGCTTCTGATATCTTCCCAATCCTTTTGTATGCAAGAGAATTTAAGCCTCACTTCTAGAGCTACTGTCAGGTCTACATACAGTCTACCTTGTTACCAGACTTAAAGGAAAGGTCACAGATACAAACTTTGACCATTCTTTTATCTAAAGGAGAATGGCTGCTCACAGCAATTTTACCTATGTCTAAAAGCTTCCAAGAATATGGTTTGTAAATACGATAAGGTCTAAGAAGTGACAATTGGGGTATTAAGTTGAGGAGGAGATTCACTAATCTACTTTTTGCTCTATCTCCCCTATTTATTTCTATATTCCCCCTTCTTTCTTTTCAACCCCTATCTCCAAACCTAAGAATGTAAGATAAAGGAAAATAGAGACATTGCTGAGTCTAAATCCCTTGTTTTCTCTCTAAATAAGACCAATAATATCTTGTAATGAACTCCCATTGATAATAACTCTCTATAGCCCAAGACATAAGTCACACAAGTTAATTGTTAGTTGATAAAATCATGGTCATGTCAATTACTGGTCTACTTTTATCACAAGAATATACATTTTAGGTGCAACAGATATGATTCTATAGAAAGATAAGGTAAAACAGTTAGATAAGGTCTTCAAAACCTCAGAGACATACAGAATATGGTATTTAAAAACGTTTTTATTATTTTAAAGATTCACTGACAATGAGAGAGGTTAACTCCTGGCCAGCCTACCTCAAAGAGGATGATGAGAATCAAAGAACCTCCTTATGGAGATGGCTTCAGATGTGGCAACCAAGCCACTGGGCAAAATGTCCTCATTTCTACCACAGACAAGATTCTGCCTAAAAAAGGCAAGCTTGGGTGCAGGCAGAGTCAATGACAGAGTAAGCGAGTCCTCAGTAGTTCCTGTCTCACAAATATGTCTGTCAGATATATTGGTCCAGAAGGCTGAAGAAGGTGCTCAAACATTATAGAGAGTTTTGGGTTACTGTTTAGGTAGCAACATGTTTCTGTCATCTTCTCATTTGGAAATCTACTATCTGCACTCCCAGCATAATCAGATAATCAAGTTTATTCCTTCTCAAGTCTCTGATGCAGTTGAAGACCAGGTAGCTTATTTTTACAATGAAGCTTAGTTGTTTAGGAGGTTAAGATGTTTTAGATCTAGAGAGACATTTTAAGTGGATAATGACAAGATGTGATGAAGATTGATTTACATTCAGTATTTAGACACACAAACATAGGAAAGATGTTTTCTTCAAGGCTGTCAAATACAAATAGACAAAACACTAAAAATATAACATTTTATAATTCCTGATTATTTCATGGTTCTGCTATAGGTAGTTTGATATATATATATATATCATGTATAATTAATTAAAAAAGAAAAAAACAAGAAAAAAAAACAAAAAAGAATTTCAAATCCCTATGCCCACATTAAGGCCTGCTAATCTTCCACACCTCTAAAACCAAACATTGACAGATCTATAAGAAAACATTTTTAATTATTGCCAGCAATTAGGTAAAATGGAAGGAAGCTGCTTAATTTTCAAGTATTGTCTCTTTTCTTATTTTTAAACCTTTTCTCCTTGCTCTCCCAAGAGTTTCAAATATACACCTAAAGGGAAATTTCTCCCTAATCTACTAACTTTGACTTTGCCCACATATACATCCTAGTATCCTGCCAGACTTCCTATATCCAGGGCTTTGTTAAAGCAGTTATCCACAGGTGCTCCAGTTCAGCTCGACCTGATTTGCCCTTCCTAGCTGAAGATGTTCTCAGACCCTGGACAGCAAATAAAACAGCCTGCTTTTCCATGACCAGGCCAACATTTCAGTCTTTTAGCTCCTTGTCAGCTCCCTACTCTCAGCAGGAAGCAGTCAAGCATGATCGATTACTTCACTCTTTATCCATTTACAAAAGATTGAAATGGTGTGCTGCAGGCCTGGGACAAATAGCTCCAGGTTCTCCCAGCACCCCTCTGTCCTTATCTGCTGCAGGACATGGCTGATATACCCTGTCCTCTACTGTAAACTTTTCAGGACAGAGTGTTTTCCTTCCCCTTCATCATTTCATCTGCACATTCTCTCTCTCTCTCTCTCTCTCTCTCTCTCTCTCTCTCTCTCTCTCTCTCTCTCTCTCTCTCTCTCTCTCCCCCCTTACATGACAGCCAAAAGCTGCTTCCAATGAACCTCCATTTATATACTTTAACTTAGCTTACATGAAAAAAAATCTAATGTCCTCATTTTTTTTTCATTTTTTAAATTATTGTAAAAGGGGGGATTGTTAGGATTCTGCCCCAGCCTACCTGTGGCATGCCCCTGCCCAGTATATAAAGGACAGACCTATGTTTCCCCTCTCTCCTATTCTTTTTCTTTCTCTTTCTTTCTTCCTCTCTTCCTGTCTCTATCTCCCTACCTCTCTGTCTATCTGTTTCTCTCTGTGGTACCCCTCTTCCCCTTTTCTTCTCTCCCCATGCTCATATAATAAATCTCTCATTATCATATCTGTTGTGTGGCACATATTTCATATCTCATTGGTATTTCAATGGGAAAGGAGCACAATATTTGGTCAGTGTAGATGGAAGATATGTAAAATATTACCAAGTATTTTGGGATCATGGGAGGCAGCCTGAGATTGGGCTGGGAGGTAAGGGTAGTTTAGAAGGCCATGCTCTAGGTAAAGACATGTTCTAAAAAATACAACAGATATCTGTGTCTTTATTTCATTGATAGTGGGCTAGAGAATACCACCATAATAATTATAGCCCAATAATAAATATTTATTAGGCATACCATTTAAATTAACCACAATAGTGAGCTTATTAGGATTCTGGAGGCAATGCATTCCTCACCTGAGTGTGTTACTTTGGTCCATAGACAAAGAGATTTAGAAAGCTGCTACAGAATATGAAAAGACTCTTCATCAAATACAGACTGCTGTGCCATTGTTCCACCACTTGTGCCATATGACATAGTAGACATTATGATATTTTGAGACACTTTTGAGGAATTACAGATTCTATTTAGTGTCTCTGGCAGACTTTTGTAAGTGACTCAGAGTGGTGACCCTTGGAATTTTTTGAGCTAGTCTCAATTATGATCTGAGGATAACTGTTTACCTTTGAGAGATAGTTCTTAGCCGATAGTGGCAAATGAATGTTTGAGAAATGGCCACCAAGTTATTATGAGACCTGAGCTGCTTATCATGAGCTGGTATACTGGATAGTTTTATGTCAACTTGACATAAAGCAGAGTAATCAGAGAGGAGGGAGCCTCAATTTAGAACATGTCTCCATAAGGTATGGATGTAGGTAGGCCTGTAGGAGATTTTCTTAATTAATGATTTATATGAGAGGGCCTAGCTCATTGTGGCTGGTCATATCCCTAGGCTTATGTTCCTGGGTTGTATAAGAAAGCAAGCTAAGCAGGCCATGAGGAACAAAGTTGTAAGCAGCACTCTTCCATGGACCCTACATCAGCTCCTGCCTCCAGGTTCTTGTCCTGAGTAAGTTTCTGTCCTGATTGAATTCCTGTCCTGACTTCTTTTGATGATGAACTATAAGGTAGAAGCATATGTTGAATAAACTCTTCCTTTCTCAAGTAGCTTTTGGTCATTGTGGTTCATCTCAGCAATAGTACTCTTAACTATGACAGCTTGTTTTCTGACAGATGGAGCCGTAAGCCACACACAGCAGCAATCCATTATCTAAGTGGTATATATGTAATCAGACTGTAACAAATTCTCAAGTTGTAAGCAAATCACATAAAGCAGTTGTCAAATGCCTTATATTTTCCAGTCCTTTTACAATGTTTTTTGTTCTTAAGCATTAATGTATAGCCTTATTGGGTATGCCTTCTGATCAGTTGACTCTTTGATAAAGAGAAGAATAAGGCCTGGTTTACTGATGGTTCTACATCCTGTGCAGGTGTCACCCAGAAGAGGAAAACTAGTGAATTACAGATACTTTCTGGAACAACTCTTAAAAACATGCAAAAAGGAAAATCGTCATACGAGTCATAACATTGTTGTATATCTTGTGACCTGTGGTTTCAGTTCATGATCAGAGACAGAAGTGCATGTTTGTACAATTAATGAGAATGACATTGGGAGAAGAAACATGTGGCTAGAACTCCCAAATGTGTAAATACATAAAGATAATTGTATGTGATGTAACTGTTCATCAAAATGTGCCTTTGAAGGAGTCCATTGATGAAATAAACCAGCTGGTCACTCTGTGGAATGTCACTGTCATTTCAAATCTATACTTTAAATTTTCCAATGGGTCCGTGAGAAAGAGGTATGATTTCAGGTATGTTTGGGCACTACAAAAGATTTCTACTCACCAAGGCTACACTGAGTGTCAAGTCTACCAGCAAGAGAGACAAATAGTAAGCTACCACCAATTTTGACACCATTTTTGGGGGATACAAACCAGTTAACTTGGTGGTAATAGGTTGACTATATTGAACCATTTCCTTCATGGGTATGCAGCACTGTGTCTTTTGTAAAAATGTTGTAAAGCTTTTTTCTTTTCCCATTCTAGCTTCTAAATGATGGCACATATACCCATTAATTTTATTAATATGCTTAAAAGCAATAGAGCTGGGCAGATATTGATTTTTCTCTAACCTATCCTGACTAGCATGGCTACTTCCAAGCTACATGTGCCATGTTACTTTCCATCTTAATCTTGCCGTGGCTGATTTTGCTCCATCTCTCTGTCCTCATGGCAAATTCCTTATAGCAACCTCCTCATAGTGATTTCTTCTCTCTAGACCTTCTTCTCTTCTTCCTCTGGTTCCTACCCCAGATCCCCTGACTGGAAATTAAAGTACTGCCTTCTGTCCTCTCTGCCCAGGGATAGGCTGATCAGCTTCTTTATTAACTAATCAGAGATGATAGAGAACAATTTTTAAACAACATTGAGACAGAAGAGTCTTCATAGAAATGGCAATGCCCACAACAGGACTGTAACCAGATTTGGGGCACACTCAGCATCTTAATACACAGTGCACAAGAAGATACTACAACACTCTTTATTGGACGGTGGGGCTGATGTCATCATTTTCAGTTGTCTCTCTCTCAGACTTTTGGTTGTTTTATCAACACATAAGCTCTCAGCTAGTGCTCCAGTGCAATGGCTGCTTGCCAGATGTAATAGTCCCTGCCATATGTTCCTGGACAAACCCTCAAAAATGTAAGCAAGCCATTAACAAATTATTTCTTCTCAAAGTTGCCTTACTTATGGTGTCTTTCAGGGCAACAGAAAAGTAACTAAGATATAAATGATTCTGTTTAGATTAATTCTTAAGAGATGAGGTAATTTTCTGTCTTTTTCATCTTGTCATCAGTGGCAGGAATGGAGACACAGTTCCATTCCTTCACATTTTCCTGGGTTCTACTCCTTGACGTATCCAAGCCATGGAATTCTCTTCAGAGCATTCCATTCAGGCTAAACTGAGATTGATGGCTTCGGTGAAGAAGTGAATTTCAGGACAGGCACTATGATTCTGAGTTGTAGTTAATTTTTAAAGATTTAAAAATAATTTCTCTCAATAATTTTGCTCTTTAAATTCTTACATACATGTATATAATGCATTCTTATTACTCTTCAAGCATTTTAGTCTCTAATCCTCTGAGTCTCCAATATTCCTTACAAACCTCTTGTCCATAAAACTTTCTATTTTATTTCACAAAAAGTAGGGCTATCTGTTTGACCACAGGTCTGTGTCCATGCAGAATATAGACAATGACATTTTGTCTTTTCCCCTATCTTACAGCTCTTAGAATCTTTCTACCCCTCTTTCTCAATGATCTTTGATCCTTAAGAAACTGATACCATTTTTTGTTTCATATTATCATTCTCAGTATCTTGTGCAAGCATGGGTCTCTGCAGTCACTCAATTTGCTTCAAAGAAAGGATTCTTTGATTAAGGTTGAGAGTAGCTTTTGCCTATGAGTGTAAAAAATAGGTACTTGGAAAGTGTTTCCATGATATGTTAATTTACTTAGCAGTAGTATGTTCTTCCTGAAAAATAAACCTCATATGTTTTGAACTGAGTTTATAGTATTAGATATTTGTTGTCCATTGTGGGATAGGCCTTAAAGGCAAGCTTAGAGTGATTAGTTAGCACTATAACAGTTGTATCACTATTGCAGGGCAGGACACTTCTTGCTGGACAGTTTGGTGTTCTAATTTATAAACCTGACAGCTTAGTAACAACAGTGATAATTTTATACTTCTAGAATCTGGCATTGCACCTATCCCATACAATGAAAGTTAGCCATCCAGAGTAGTTTCCAGATCAGTTCATGTTTGATTTCTCTTTATTTTGTCAGTGTATTATATCTTCAGAAATAAGGTCTTATAAAATAGTTCTGGTATGGGAACTAGAAGAATGGCAAAAGCTTGCATTATTTTCAGGATTTCTGTTGTTTCCTTGAGCAACAACACCTATAGTAGTCATTTTATACCTGGCATTGCAGTTTTTGTTTAGTAACTCAATTCTAGTATTACTATTATCTAGCCAAGGACACTATGCATTTTCAAAGCCTCTTATATTTTTTAAATGGATTACAGGATTTTAGGTTTCTATGTGGCTTTTTCATATTCTGTTTGTTTGGTTAATTTCCCCCATGAATCCCTCATCTCTGACAATATCTCATCCTCCCTGAGTAAATTGACCCATCTACCATTATTCTTTCTCTCTTGCCTTGCTTTACATATGTTCTATGTTTCTTACTCCCTTAAAATAACCTCCATAGTCACATAATTCTCTTTCTACTCCCTGGTATCTAGATGTATTACAAGTTTAAAAAAAAAAAAAAACTAAAGAATTAAGGCTAGGATCCAAATGTAACCTTACTCAGTATGCCACCCATTTACCTGAAAAATCACATAATTTGATTTTTATAACTCAATTATATGCGACTGAACAAATATTATTTCATTATCCATTATAATATTTCATTATCCATTCATCAGTTGTTTGACATCTAGGCAGTTTCCATTTCCTTGTTATTATGAGTAGACTAGACATGAGCATGGCTGTGCCAATATCTCT
Organism: Acomys russatus; assembly: GCF_903995435.1. Classification (NCBI taxonomy): domain Eukaryota; kingdom Metazoa; phylum Chordata; class Mammalia; order Rodentia; family Muridae; genus Acomys; species Acomys russatus. Next base: position 63,348,387 of record NC_067169.1, read on the forward strand.
TTAGTAGAACACCCTTGGCTATCTGCCAAGGAGAAAGAAGACTGGCTTTTATGGCATCTTCCAGATTTATTTCCAAAATAGCTGTACCATTTTACATTCTTACTAGTAGTATATAACCATTCCCCTTTCCTTGCAGCCATGGCAGCATTTGTTGTCATTTGTATCCTAGGTGATGGCTATATGACTGGGATGACATATGATCTTAAAGTACCTTTAACTTGCATTTCAATAGATAAAAATGGTATATACTTTTTACATGCTTCCTAACTATAAAAATAAAAAAAAATAATTAATGGAGATATCTATTCAAATATTAAAGTAAATAAAAAGTCACTAGAAAAATAATAAGAACAATCAAAATGTGAGTACAGTCTTCTCAAAGGAGAGCCACAATTACGTATTTTAGGATTAGCCGTATATACCATTTTAATGGCTCTCAAGTTACATCTCAAAAGGTTTCTAAGAACTTCTTTTAATTTTCTCTCATTTTGAAAAGAGAGATCATAGAGTGACTTCAGAGGTGTGTTAGATATGATAATGATCTTTGACAAGGCAAAATTTGGAACCTCAATGTTTGTATAAAGAGTTTATAATTGGTCTTTTCCTATAAATGGAGTTTATAGTGACAATTCTAAAAAAGTACTTATTAGACTTATAAAGTGAGAAAGGCATTATAAAAATGTTGTAAACATTAGAATTCTTGATTCTGAGCTGATGGAAGAATCTTCAACCACAATTAGGTTAGGGGTTCCCATCTCTTCTTGTGTCCCCACTGTTTTTCTTTCAGGCCAGAATTTTGTCAACTTTTGAGAAAGTTACAAAGTCATGTCTTGACCCATACATAGAGAGGGAAGTCAGAACTCAATTTTTTGACAAAAATCATCTAACAGATTAAATTAAAAAGAACTAAAGAAAAGAAAAAAAACCCAACCAAACAACAACAAAACTCCAAAACAAAACAAAATCGAAAAAAAAAAAAATCCCCCAAACCTGTAAAATTAGGGTTTATCTGGAGGAAATAATGTTCCTTTAAAGGGCTTCAAGAAATATTAGAGAAAGGATAAGCAGGCTACTAGGGTGAGACTTGATAGGGTGTGACCATATGGTGGGAGATGAGGTCCCTTTCTTTCACATGCCTAGGTGAGGGGAATAGTGTAAAAGAGGGAGGGAGGGAGGAATGAGAAGATACAAGTGAGGGGATAAAAATTGAGATGTAATCTGAATAAATTAATTTAAAAAGAAAAAACAAAAACAAAAACAGAAATCCAAAACAAAAAATTAATCTCAAGAATTGCTAAGACGGTGATTAAACAAGATGTTCTGCCAAGTACATACTCAAGGTCTTTAGACTTTCAGAAAACATTCACTGTGTCCTCTAGGCTGAGAGCTGACTGAAATTACACTGTTTTTCCGGTGAGAGTGTTAGCATTATCTCATGAAAGTGACCTTCCTCTTTGTTTTCCCATGCCTGAGACCTGTATAAACTGAACTGGTGAATAAAGCCAAGGATATTGCAAGATTGACTGCAAGCCTTCTCAAGCAGTAAAAAAAAAAAAAAAAGGAAATATCTACTACCTCAATCTTCCTCCTACATGTCATTTTAAATCTTGAGAATACAGTTAGCAGAAGAGAAATTATACTATTTCCTTTTTAAAATTAGCATGTCAGCAAGGATATGGGAAATAGGGGTTTCAGAGCTAATCATGGGGGCAGTCTATTCTCAATGATTCTTCAATCTACTAATGTGATCGAAACATATCACTCCTGGGTATATAGTCAAAGTTTTTTTCTGTACCATTTTTGTCAGATTGTCGATACCCTCAATGAATTGATTTCAAGTGGTTGTTAAAATTAATTGACCATGTATTATAGCTTCTTTTACTTTTCTGTAATAAACACCATGACTGAAAGCAACTTAGAAGAAGAAAGGGTTTACCAGGCTTACACTTCCAAGTAATAGTACATCAGTGTTGGAGGGCAGGGCAGGAACTCAAGCCAGAAACCTGGAAGCAGAAGGAACACTGCTCATTGTCTGGCTTGCTGCTTAGCTTGTTTCCCTTTTCCAATCCAAAGCCACTTGCCTAGGGATGAAACTGCCTGCAGTGTTTTTTTCTCTGTTATCAAATAATAAATAAGGTAAAACTTAACAGACATGTCCACAGATTAACATGAGAAAACCAATTATCTAATTGAGATTCGTTTCTTTTTCAGGCCATTCTAGGACATGACAAATTCATATTCAATGCTATTTAGGACATCATATATGTTAGTGGATGCTGCAGACCTTTTCATCCTATCTTACTAGTATTTTTAACTGTGATTATGCCAGTATTAGTTTTGTGTATTATTACCTATACTATATCTCTATATTTAACTTAAAATTTGACTATTATATATCCTTAAAAATTATTTCTTCTATGAACATATTTGAGCAAATGTTCTTGTTGTGTGCTGGAGCACCTTCTGGATATATTCCAAGGAGTGGAATAGCTGGGTCTTGAGGAAGCCTTATTCCCAGTTTTCTGAGATAGTGCTAGATAGGGCCCAGGGGTCCTGCTCAAACTACTGCACCAGCTAAGGACAATAAATGCAGTAAACTGTGAGCTCCTACCCAGATCTAGCCAACGGACAGGACATTATCCACTGTTGAGTGGAGAGTGTGGACTGACTTTCACATGAACTCTGGTGCCCCATATATGACCAGGTCCCTTGGATGGGGAAGCCTGGTGGCACTCAGAGGAAGGATAGCAGGCTACCAAGAAGAGACTTGATACCCTATGAGCATATACAGGGGGAGGAGGTTCCCCTTCAGTCACAGTCATAGGGGAGGGGAGTAGGGGGAAAATGAGAGGGAGGGAGGAATGGGAGGATACAAGGGATGGGATAAAAATTGAGATGTATTATGAATACATTAATAAAATATATTTAAAAATTATTTCTTCAAGATTTTTTTATATTCAGGGATTCTTAGCATTCATTATGTACTTCAAGATCTGCTTCTTCAATTTCTACAAAACAAAACAAAAACAAAAACAAACCACATGTATTGAATACCTAGATTTCTGAAAGTAGGATTAGTTATTCAACAATGGTAAGTCTTCCCATCTACAAAGACAAGGTGTGTTTCTATTAATTTAGATCTTTTATGGGCCATAAGAGAGTTCAATATCATAGTCCCTGGCTAGCATACATTGGCCTTAGGTTGAAATTCTAGCATTGCATATATACAACAACAACAACAAAATTAAACCCTTAGGCCTTTTAAATTTTAATTCAGCTATATATTTTCTATTTCAACATACATTTTGCATATTGTTGTTTGAATTTGTTGCCAAATATTAATCATTTCTGCATGCTCTGTAAAAAAAATTTTTTTTTCAAAATTGTAATTGCTACATTGTAAAATATCACTGAATTTCAAATACTGATTAAACCTTACAAATTTGCTTAACTCATTTACTTTGTTAGCATTTTGCAGGGATTTCTACATATAAGACCACATCACCTGAGAACAGAGGAAATTTTACTACTTTCTGTGAAATTTGAATTCATGTCTGTCATTTGTTTGTCTGTCTGTCCGTCTGTCTGTCTGTCCTTATGTATTTAATCTATCAACTATTTCTAGAATGTCAGTATCTGAACACTAGTGGTGAAAACAAGCATTTAAACCTAATGCCATGGGTAAAGAAATGTCATGTTTTCCTTGTTTTTTCTAAACTCATTTCATTGTAGTTAGATAATTTGTGTGATATCTACCTTTTACATTTATTAAGACTTCTTTAATTTTATAAAATGTGGATAGCTTTGGATAATGTCTAATGTGTGGTTGAAAGGAATATATTCTCCATTTGAGGGCAGTGATCTGTATAGATTTGTTAGGATTAGTTGATTTATTATATTGCTTGTCATTAGTTCCCCTTGACTTCTTCTGTCTTGTTGATATATGCATTTGCTTGTTCTTTCTGAGACCAAAATTGCTTTTTAAAATCTATGTTTCTATAGCAGTTTCTTCAATGCAGGCTTGTTTCTTTCATTCATCAGGAACTCTTCCCACCTCTTGCTACCACACGTTTAAAAGACATTTCCAAATATATACACATTTTCAAAACCTGCACCTTTTCTCCTAGATTTTTCATTAATTTTCCAAGAATGCTATGTGAAGTACTCGAGACAGAATCCATTAAATAACAGAAATTCATTTTCTCATATTCATGGACCATAGAAGTTAGAAGAGAAAGTATTTTCAAATTGTCTTTCTTCTAGGCCTTTTTCTTTTGATTTGAAGATGGCTATTTCCTCTGTAAGTCTTCAATCAGTCTTTGTGCAAAGCTTTGTCAAAATTTTTTATTTAAAACAGTCACATTGGAAAAAAAATTAAGAAATAAAGCAAAATAAAAAAATAAAACAGTCACTTTGGATTAGGATCCAACCCAATGATCTTTTATTTTAATTATCTGTCTGTCTTTCTATCTATCTATCTATCTATCTATCTATCTATCTATAATCTATATCTATCTATCTATATTCAAATACAGTCATATTCTAAGATGTGATGGTTATGCCCTGTGCATGTGGAAAGGGTGACAAAAAAACAATTATAAAATGTGTCTGTTTTCTGGCTAATGTGTGTCTTAATGAAAGTATATCAAATTCCTCAAGTATTTCAAAACAGACTTCACTTATGCTAGTTTTACTTTGTGTTTTCAGAGATATTATTATGCATATAATTATTTGTAATTGCTAGATCTTCCTTTATAATACTTATTAATAATTTATTATACTTTCTTGTTTCTTGTAACAGATTTTAAATTAAAGTTTAAAAAACTATATTTGCATCTCAATATTTCTTTTTTGGTTACTATTTACATGAAACATCAATTTTCTCATGACAAATTTTAAATGATTCTATTTTTGAATCTAGAGTAAAATATTTATAGAAAGCAAACAGATCAATTGCCCATTTTGGCTACTATGGTTATAGTCTCTGATTTATGAGTCTAAGTTTTTTCCATTGAAATAATTATTTTGAAAGAAGTAACATTATGATTTTGTCATTTAACTTTACAGTGTTTTGCTTGTCTTCAATAGCATGTATAGACTTTTGATCCTTAGTTTCTCTATTGTAATTTTCTTTTGTGTTCTGTTTTTATTTAATTTTTATTTTCTTATGTGTATATTTCATAAGTATTTTATAGTTAATCTTAACATCTCTTAATATTAAAAAGTCATAAAAATTAATTTGACTTCGTATCCACTTAACTTTTGCAGCGTAAAACTATTTTTCTTAAATTTAGTTTTTTGACTGTTATATGCATGTATACAGTATATTGTGACCATATTCATATTCCATTACTCTCTTTTATCTGTCTCACATTCTTATTGCCTCCTCTTCTCAAAAAGACCTCTTGCAGATCCCATGTACCTCATCCTACATCGACTGATCCTAGCAACTACCTGGAGCAATGAGGGAATGAAGAAATGCAGATAACGAAGAAATGTAAAGATACAGAAGAGTTGGAATCTGGTGGGGTGTGCTGGTTCTGAAGAAGATGTAATCAGGAAACTGAATGTGTTTCTCATAAGGACAAGGAATTTCTAGACTCAATGTGAGGTTTCTATAGAAAAACACTCTCAGGTTGCGGTTATCCAGGAAGACAAAGATGAAATAGATAGCTTTTATACTCACTGGTCAATTATAAACATTCCTACTTGAATCAAAGGTGGCTTCTGAGTTTCATGGTTCTAAAGCATTGAGGTCTTTCACATGGCTGTGACCATGTCACCAATACACATTCACTCAGGATTTATTCCAGTTCATACACCCATGTCTTTTTTTGTACAGGTCATATATGTAGGTGGTATTTGGTATGTGTTTATAATTGCAGCAACCATAGCATATCCAGAAGACAGTGCTCCATAACTCTCTTCTTCATCTCTGGCACTTACAGTATTTATATCCTCTCTTCTGTAATCTTTCTTCATAACAAAGGGAGTAATATGAATGTCTTATATAGAACTCACAAAGTCAACAAACAGTTATACAATTCACTTTGACCAGTTGAGCCTCTTCATTAACCTTCAGTTTCTGCAACAAGAAACTCCTCTGAATCCTGTTGAAATAGTCACTAGGATATGAAAATAGGAATAAAATGTAAAAAGCAGTATGTCCTATATATCTTTTCCTTCATTTTTGTTACTTCAGAAATTATTATTCATGTGCTCTCCAATTAATAACAGAATTACAAATCTTATATCATATGACAAAAATATGAAAAATTAATGTGATATTGAGGATCCTTTAGAGATGAGCATTTTTTTTCCTTTCTGACTTTAAGAGTAACTCTTATTTTTGATAATCCGATTATTATATATTTTAGTGGCGGTCCATTAGAGATTTTAGTTCTTGGAGTATATTGACTATGTTAAATGACACAATGAATATATTTATATGTAATAAGAACTCTATTTTCAACCATATTGTTTATCTACTTTTGTTTTCTAAATCTCTTTTTAAAACACTTTAATTCATTTTTTACTAGAATTATATCTTCTGTGTATATTATTGACAGAATAAAAATAAGTATTGTATAAAAGAAATCAAAGTCCTCTATAAAGGAAGTAAAGAAGCCATCAGATTGGTTCCTACCCCCAAAGTCATCAGAGAGGCTTTGTCCAGCAGCTGATGAAAACAGATGCAGAGACCCACAGCCAAACATTAGATTGGAGCTTGCCAAATCCTTGTGAATAGAGGAAGGAAGGATTGGAGGAGTCAGTAGGGTCTGGGACACTAAAAGAAATCCCACAGAATCAAATAATCTGGATTCTTAAGAACTCTCTGAGACTGAAAGGACAATCAGGGAGCCTCCATGGGTCTAACCGATGCCCTCTACATATATGTTCTTGTTTTGTAGCTTGATATTTTTGTGGGATCCCTAACAGGGATAGGAGGGCTTGATTTTAATGCTTCTTGCCTACTTTTGGGACCATTGTCCTTCTACTAGGTTGTCTCTTCATCCTTAATATGAGAGGAGTCCCTTATTTTATTGAAACTTGGTATTCCACAGTTATTTAATATTCCTGGATAGCCTACCATTTTTTGAAAGGAAGTAGATGACTAGTGGCTGGGGAGGGAGGAGTTGGAAAGGCGGAAGTGGTCAGAGACTAGTAAAATAAAAAGATCAATAAATCAATTAGGCTATTATAGAAGACAAGCAAAAGCAAAACCACAGAAAAAATATTTGAATGTTGATTAAAATTTTGCAATTTAAAAAATGTATAAATCTACTTATTTAAGAAGTCAATTAGCTTCTGAGCTTTAGTCTTAGAAACTTGAGCTTCATCATTGGTGTCTGTTGCTTTATATTATACATAGTACATTATATAATACAATACATGTCTTTTTACAATATTTCTGTCCTTTTGAAGTACGATGACTAAGACAGTTTTATAATGTTAAGCTCTGAGTACTGAAGTAAGGGAAATTCATATGCTTTGTTACCTATCTTTTCTATCACAAAGCTAGTATTTTGAAAATTAAGATGTTTTTAATTATAATGTTACTCAATATTTCAAGTCACATCTCTAATCAAGTAATGCAAATATAGATGTCAAGCTGGAATGAAAAAAATATGAGATCTTTTTTCTTTGTTTCTGCAGACTGACTCCTTTCATTGTGGTAGTAAATGAAACATATCACTCTTTCTTATGGTGTGATTAACTTTAATTCCTTCACTATATTGTGTGGGGATAATATAGCAAAATTCCAACTTATTCAGAGATTCATCATAATAATAGTTATGACACAATAAAACAAACTAAAGTTACCTCTCCACACATTGCTAAACTGTAAGGTTCTTATCTACTATAAATATTAATCAGAATTTACAGCTGCTTGAATTGTTTTTAAACACTGTTTATCTCTGGGAATATTTTAGAAGAAGTGGCAGAAAGATTGCAAGAATCAGCAGTCAGAGAGGATGAGTGAAAAATACTTTTCAGGACATGACAGGGCCAAGGCACACATTAAATCACTGCAGTTGTGACTTCCTGTAGAAAAAACCTGCACAAAATCAAGATAGTCAACATTCCAACATGGTGGGAAAATGGCTCACAAGCACCCATCTGAAACTGAAGTGCTATTGAGAGTTAGTGAGTGCCAGTGCAGAGAAAGTCAGTTTTCATTAAGGCTGTAATCCCCATACACTAATAGATGATACCACACTCACATGTATGTGGGCAGCACAAATTTGACACACTGCATTATTTCTATCAAAGGAAAAAAGAGGGCATGAAGTTAGGGAGTCTGTTTGTAGGGGTGAATCTGCAAGGGGTTAAAAGGAGGAGCACTATGTGAATATGATCAAATACATTATATGCATGTATGAATTTCTTAAAGAATTAATATAATTATTATGTTGAAAAGGCACACATTTTTCTCTTGGAACAACAACGTGAGAGTTAGAGAATATTATGTTCCCAAAAGTCCTGGCCAAGATAAAAAGAGTTCCAAATAACCTTGAATTGCATAGCACGGATACAAAAATGCAGAAAGCAGACAAAATTTACAAAGAGCCAAACATCTTCATATGGGAACCCTGCAAATTCAGATTAGAATACAAAATGAATCTGTTTTTCTAAAGAACAGGCTGGGGAGATAGCAGATAGCTTCTTTCCCCTGAAAAACAGTGGGGCAGGAAGAAAGGGAGAGACAAGAGGAGGGAGGCATGCTGTAGACCAGACTGAAGACTGGTTATTGAGTCCAGTGCAGCAGATCCTGCCTCAAAATCTCATCATCTTTTTGTGAGTGTTGAGTCACAAGAATCTCAGAAAACTCGAGGAGACTCCATTTACCAATCCTTGACTGGTGAGTACAGGACAAACTGTGTATCAGATTCCTTCTGCTGGTTTTTCCTGAGATTTGTATGATCCATGAACTATATTTGTATGTGAGAACCCCATAATGTAGACCTGCAGACTTAATAGTTATGTATAAATCCTTAAGTTTAATACCCTGGACTTATAAATGGTTGTTGGTTTTACACTCACCCCATTTTTCTGGTTGAATGGTTCTCCTTACCAAATGGAAATAATGAAAAAGTACCAAGAGGTAACTTTTGACTTGAAGGTGCAGATTCTGAACTTTTTGTATGTTTTCAAGAAAGGGTTTCTTTTGTAGTCCTGGTTGTCCTGGATTCACTTTGTAGACCAGGCTGGCCTTGATCTCACAGAGATTGGCCTTCCTCTGCCTCCCAAGTGCCAAGATTAAAGTTGTGCTCTACCATTACACCCGGCTCAGATTTTGAAAAATTGCTTAAGAGTTTTCATTTTATGATATAACTAGATCATACTTAATTTTGCTGCCCCCTTAAATTTCAAATCTATCACCAGTGCATAAGTGGCAAAGCAGACTTGTCCACAGGAAAAAAATATGTCTGAAGATGAACTCAATATATATTTCTGGACATGATCTAGGTTTTGTCTCCAACAACAATAAATAGAAAAGAGGCAAGTAGTGTACTGAGATATAAGGAAATAAATCATCACTAGGTATTTTATATCTACCACAACAGGAGAAGAGACAGAAATTAAGTACAGGTTATGTAATAGGAGGCAAGACATTATAGTAAGGATAGACTTGAGAGTCTGGATCTATAACCAAGGATTGCTTCCTGGTAAGTTGGGTTTGTGATATTTGTGAATATTTTGCTCGAATTTTCTTTCTTTTTTTTCTCCTTCCTTTTTAAAATTATAATATATTCATATTGCACCCTGGTAGTTATGGCCTCCCTTGCATCTTCACTCCCATCCTCTCTCCTTCTTCCACTCTATTCTCCTCCCCTAGACCTCGCCCACCATCTGACCACAGCCTGTCAGGTCTCATGCTGATTGTCCTAAGCCCCTTCCTCTGTGCGCCTGCCTGGTCTCTCCACTAAGGGGATGGAGGTGATCTAATGGGGAGGCCCAGAGTTGATGTCAGAGGCAGTTTCTGCTCCCCCCACAACTGTAGAATGAGCTGTCCCTTGGCTATATCTAAACACGGGGAGGTTGCTGCATTCATTTTCCTTGGCTATGCAACAGTTTGTGCAGCCCGCCCTGCCCCCGTCCCCGAGTCCAGATACGCTGGCCTTGATGGTCTCCTTGTGTGGTTCCGGAACGCTCTGGTCTTTCCATTTCCGAATTCTTCAGTACCACTTCCAGAGCTTACAGTCTAGCAGTGAGTACAAGATTCTGTCCTGATCTCCCACTGAGTAGAGTCTTTCAGAGGACATACATGTTGGGCTAATATCCACTTATAAGTTAATATATACGATGCATGTCTTTCTGTATCTGGATTACCTCACATATGACCATCATTTCTAGTTCCATCCATTTGCAGGAATTTTATCTTATTACTCTTGGTCAGATCTCAGGTCTTCTAAACTAGTTTGTGATCTCACCCACTTTTCCTATTAAAAGGGTCTTACAAAGGAAAATCAACATTGTGGCCTTGAACAACTAATTATGTCTGCAAAAAAAATGGAAAATACTTCATCCTCCACCAGAGGAAGAGACATAGAGAGGAGAGCAGTCGTCTCACAGGTACAAGAAATTTAAACCCCTTATGCCTTTTATTAGTAACTCAACAAGTGATCTGTCTCCACTGGTTGGTATTATTTAGTTTATAAGTATTATTTCAGTAATAATTTCTATTGGAAGCTAGAAGATACGGTGAGTGGTACTTTTTTTAAAGTCTGGATTTTGTTTTCATCTCATCATTTTTGCTTTTGTATTAGGAGATAGTTAATTGAAATGTGCTGATGATTAATTCTTTCAAAAATGTTCTTATTGTTTTTAAGTTAGGCATAAAATATCCTTTACTGTAGTGGGTACTATTTACCCATGATCTTTCTAGGATCTTTAGTACATGTTCTGAGTGATTATTGAGTATGCTTCACATTGACTAGTAAGAGCTTGAAATGTTTTCACACCTTATGCTTTTTCTTGAATTATGTCCTGAATCTTGCTCTGTAACATTGATTTCATTACAGAGACCTTGATAACAAACTAACATTTTTTCCCATGGAAGATTATTTTCATGGTAAAAGCAGAGGTGTAATAAGACAAAAAGAAATCACAGGGTATTTCTACAAGTCTCAAAGATGTTAAGAATACTAAGAAGCTTTTACTCATGTTTTACTCAAATACCACTGCCAAGAGTAAACAAGTATAAAGGTTTGGAGAAGTTACAAACTTGCATCAGAAATTGTGTAGTTACTTCTAGGAACAAAGGGACCACAAAATACTGTGCTAAAGAATAGGTAATCAGAAGGTCTGGAGAGATGGCTCTTCCATAGGTCCTGAGTTCAATTTCCTGCAACCACATGGTTGCTCACAACAACCATCTATAATGAGATCTGGTGCCCTCTTCTGGCATTCACATGTACATGCAGGCAAAACTCTTAATATACACTTGATAAATAAATAAATCTTTTAAAAAAAGAATAGGAAATCAGAAAAAAGATAATTATGACTGGAGAGTAACATAAAAAGCATGTTGGCAAATATTAATAAAACACATCAGTTATTTATCTGTTCTTGAAATAGATCTTTCAAATCTATAAACTTATAAACACTTTTATGTTTACGGAATCAAAATCCATTAGTCAACTCTTTCAATCTGTAGATGCAGTTATTTTTCCATTTTTATATTTTTGCCATTTACTAAATGGCTTGTTTTAACAATGGGAGAAAATGTGGAGGGGAAAAGTACCATCTCTGATCCTTTTACTATGAAAAGTCCCTACAAAACAAATGTTACCTTTTATTTATTGCCACAAAGCAAGTATAACTGCATTGTAGCTTCAGAAGAAGAGTTGTACAAGCACATATCTTTAAGCAGAATGATAGAGAGGATGGGATATGGAGAATAATTGACACTGTGTATATTAAGCAAATAAGTACTAGAAAACTTATCTCTTAGCCTGAAACAAAACTGACTACTTAAAGAAATGAAAGGCACATATTGGGTATCTGTGGTTCATATCTCGATCTTTCTCAAAGGAAGCTTTTGTTCTTAATAGTTAAGTAGCTGAACCAAGTACATATACTGGAGCTTTATTTATTTTGGTATTGCAATCACATTGGTTGTAGTTTATCACAATGACAGCAAAATCTATCATCCTCTACCTGAAGCTATAATAAGAATACATTCAAATCAACAAGTCTTTTTTTTCACAGCAACTAAACTGTAAATTGTCCTTGACCAGCCACAGAAACACAAAACAACGTCCCTGCTAATCTCATGAAGAAAAGCTGTTTCTGCCCTTCATCTTCAGTGAGAGGATTTCAGTGGTGTTGTTGTTTACATGTTTTATTTTTTAAACAACAAATATATCTTGGATTATTCTCCTATGATTATATGTAATGTGGTGATAATGATACCTTGTGACTTAAATAGAAAATATCTACTGTAAAGAAGATGAGGATCATGTTAGTAGAACAGAAAATAACAACAGAGTGGGAAGATTCTTGTGTGATTTGAATGTTTCATTAATTCAAATTTCAAATGTCAATATCACACACACACACATGCACACACACACATGCACACACACATGCACACACACATGCGCACACACACACATGCACACACACATGCATGAGAGAGAGAGAGAGAGAGAGAGAGAGGAGAGAGGAGAGAGAGAGAGAGAGAGAGAGAGAGGAGAGATTTTACTGATTAAAAAAAAGTCTCAGCATCATATTGAATTAAAACTTCGCATTATTTTCAATATATACTCCTTCCTTATCAATGGGTGCAAATATTTGTGATGTCAAACACACTTTCTTTACAAAACAACAGTATTAAAATTGAAAATGAACTATGTATGTGTAGTTTTTAGGGAAAACGTTTCAAGAACCAACTGTATCTGGTTAGTTAATATATTTGTTATGTGAAGGTTGCTGTGCTAGTAAGCGACAACAAAATACCCCCAAAGAACAACGTGAAGGAGACAGGGTTTGGATTTCTGAAGTGTTAGTTCCTTTTTAATCTTGGCATGGTTGTTTACGTGTCTGTTGTATAGCAATGAATTTTGGCAGGAGAGAGCATGTAGGAGCAGCTGTGCTCATCTTGTGGCAGACAAGAACTAAAAACAGAAAGTCAAAAAGGCTCCAGAGACAAGATATTTCTTTTAGAAACACACTTGACGTGTTCCTAGTTCATATGATAGGCCTCTATGTTTCTTCTTTTTATTAAAAAAATTGGGTGTATGGGTATTTTGCTTGCATGTATGCTTCTGTATCACATTCATACCTGGTATCTGCAGAGGTTAGAAGAGAGTGTTAGATACCTTGAAACTGGAGTTACACATGATTATAAATCCTCAGGTTGGTTCTGAGAATTGAACCCAAGTCCTCAAGAAGAGTAACAAGTGCTTTTAATCCTGGGGCCCTCTCTCCACCCCCTGACTCCAATTCTTACTAACAATTTACTTCATTTGATTAAATAACTCACTGAAGAAGTTTGTCTCCTAATGTCTCCGTCATCTTTTACTATTTTCACTAGCTAGGGATGGAATAGTCAGTGTCCCTTAAATTTGCATATCTTCATTGTATGGGTAATAATTGAATAGTAGAAATGGATGCTAGACCTGGAAGAAAATAATAATGAATTTTGTGAATGTTCCAAATCCATATGATGAGTACACTAAATATTTAGAGTTACCTACAAAATCAGCTCCATAATTCACGTCTTATTTTCAAACAGAATTTGTGTTATAATTTAATATTCAAAATAAAAAAGAATAAGAAAATAACCCTTCAAAGCATGAGCCTTTGGAGTCATATTATAAATAAATGTTAAAGTTTCACTTCTTATACCTGAACACTCATGAGCATTGTCGTAGACATCTATTGCTGTGAAGAAATAAAATAACCACAGCAAATCTTTTAAAAGAAAGCATTTAACTGGGGCTTGTATTACTTAATTATCCTAAACAACCTGCAAGACCTCTTTCAAGATGTTGGAAGTAAACCTTGTATTATAATTGAGTTGCTTTGGTACAATACATCATATTAGAGTATAAATATATATAATGTGTGTGAAGACTAATCTTAAATTTGGATTCTATGCCAATGTATCCAAATTCAACTTATTTCACATCAATATACAAAATTATATAATTGTGAGTAACAATTAAGGCATTAAGGTGAGGAATAGATTTGATAATCTACTTTTTCTTGTGTCACCCCTTTATATTGCTATATCCATCCTTTTTCTTTTCAACTCCTACTGCCATAACTATGAAAGAAAGATAGCAGAACAAGAATGTATATCATAGGTTTAACAGATAGATATGATACTTGCTATATATAATGTAAAATAGTTAAATAAAGTCTTCAAAAACCTCAGAGACCCACAGAATATGGCATTAAAAGATTTTTTATGAGCTGGGCATGGTGGCGCACGCCTTTAATCCCAGTACTCGGGAGGCAGAGGCAGGTGGATCGCTGTGAGTTCGAGGCCAGCCTGGTCTACAAAGTGAGTCCAGGATGGCCAAGGCTACACAGAGAAACCCTGTCTCGAAAAACCAAAAAGAAAAAAAAAAAGAAAAAGAAAAAAAGATTTTTTATTATTCTAAAGATTCTTTGACAGCAAGACAAGTTAACTCCTGGAAACACCCAGCTGACCTCAAAGAAGATGATCAACATCAAAGAATCTCCTTATGGAGTTGGCTTCAAATGTAGCAAACCAGCCGCTGGAAAAAATGTCCTTGTTTCTGCCACAGAAAGAATTTTGCCAAAATATAGCAAACTTAGATGCAGGCAGAGTTGTCAGCCAAACACTAACAAGACGGGTAAACAAGTCCTCAGTAATTCTTACCTTGCAAATATGTTTGGTAGACATATTGGGCTAGAAGGCCAAAGATGATGCACAATTGTTATAGAGAGTGTTGGGTGACTCCTCAGGCAGTAAACTGTCTCATTTTTTTTTTTTCATTTTGTAAGCTGATAACCTGCACTTCCAGCTCATTCAGGCATTTAAGTTTTATTCCTTTTCAAGTCTCTGATGGGGTTGAAGACCACATAGTTTACTCTTTCAATTAAGTTTAGTAGGTTAGAGGTTAAGATGTTTTTAGATCTAGATAGATGATTTAAGTTAATAGAGTTAATTAAGTTAATATGAGATATGATAGATACTGATTTTCATTCAGAAATTTAGACCCAACAAGATAGGAAAGATGTTTACTTCAACTTTGACAAATACAAATAGCCAAACCACTATGAGCATAGCATTTATATAACTCATGATTGTCTCATGGTTCTTTTTGCTGCATGTAGTTTATTTTATTCATGTGTAATATATAAATGTATATGTTAAAAAAGAAACATAATAAAATAAATTTAAAAAAAAAGGTAAAGTTAAAGTGAGACATCCCTGAGTCCAATCTTGTTTTCCAACTGTATAAGACCAGTAATAACTTATAACCAACTCCCAATGAAAATAACATCTATATCCCAAAAGAGCAAGCAAAACCTACCCATATTCCCCTTAGGGAAAATGGGGCACCACTCGATTAAGGTTTCTTCTGGCTGATTTGGGTGCATAAAACCTTTGTAGGGACCAAAATAAAATTGGGGAAATGGTTAAGCAAGCTAGGAACAGCATTTGTGGTACAGTTTCTAATTGAGAAATTATAGGCTTAATTAGAGTCCTGTGTGGAACCATCTGAAATGTTGAACCAATTGGGATAGAAAGCATTCTTCGAAGCTGTCCTGAGGGCTGTGCTGTTCTGATTAAGTAACAGCAACTAAAGTACTTGGTGCTGGAACATGAAGGATGCAGTATGTCAGCATCCAGAATGCTAAGAGGAATGAATCCTGTCAGGTCTGATCCAGCATCAGTGTCTGCTTCTTTTCTTCTAAGAATATATGATTTCTCACAAGCATTATGCAGTTCTAAAATTATAAATGTATGAGGTGTATGGGATGCACAGAACAATTAAGGCTGGTTCTCTTTTATTTGTATGAGCAGAAATAAGACATCTACAAATCTTCATTCATGCCATATAAGCGGCGGCATCTAATAAGTCACATGGATTCTGTGACCAACAAGAAACCTTGTCTATGTACAGATGTTCATATCTCAGCCAGTCTCAGAGATATTCAAATGTAGTGGGTTTAGCTGTATAAGTTACCTGCTTGTTCTGCAGTTTGAATTCATTACATACTGATTTCAGTCCCCTCCCTCATCACCTACTGATCCCACCTTTCCTCCCTCATCCCCTCTCCCTCCCACCCATATTCCTCAGAAAAGGAAGCACTTTTCCCTTAACATCTGATCTCAGCCTATCAAATATCATCTGTACTACCTGTGCCCTCTTCCTTTGTGGCCTGCAACACCACCCTACCAGGGCAGAAGTGATCAATTTTGGGAGGCCAATGTCCATGTTAGGAGTATTCTTTACTCCCATATTATAGGACCCATAAGGAGATTGTGCTGCCTATTTACTACATCTGAGCAAAAGATTTAGGTCCACATCATACATGGATCTTGATTAATGCATGAGTCTCTGTATGGTAATGTGGTTATCCTGTATTAACTGGCTAATATCCCCTTATGAATGAGTGTATCCCATGCGGGTCTTTTGGGGTCTGTATTACCTCACTCAGGATGATCATATCTAGTTCCATCCGTTTGCCTGCATATTTCAAGATTTCCTTAATTTTGATAGCTGGATAGTATTCTGTTGTGTAAATGAACCATTCTTCAGTTGAGGGACATCTAGGTTGTTTCCAGATTCTGGCTGTTATGAACAAGGCTGCTATGAGTATATTTGAGCAAATGTCGTTCTTGTATGGTGGAACATCTTTAGGATATATGCCCAGGAGTAGTATGGCTGGGTATTGAGGTATATTTATTGCCAGTTTCCTAAGATAGTGCCAGATAGATTTCCAAAGTTGTTGTACAAGATGGAACTCCCACCAGCAATGGAGTGTTCCCTTTTCTCTACATCCTCACTAGCATATGCTGTCACTTGAGTTTTTTATCTTAGCCAATTCTGATAGATATAAGATGGAATCTCAGAGTCATTTTGAGTTTCATTTCCCTGATAACTAGGGATGTTGAGCATTTATTTAAGAGTTTTTCAGCCATTCAATATTCTACTGTTGAGAATTTTCTGTTTAGTTCTGTACCCCATTTTTTATTGGATTATTTGGTTTGGTGGTGTTTAATTTCTTGAGTTCTTTATATATTTTAGATATTAGACCTTTGTCAGATGTAGGGTCATGTAGGACAATTTATTCAAACCACAATTCTCTAATCCTGCTGTGAAATGTCCTTTACAGGCTCATAGGTTTGAAAATTTTGTCCTATCTCATGATTCTGTTTGAAGAGGTTGTAGAAATCTTAGGACTAGGACCTAGTTAGCAAAAGCAAAGCACTATAATCAGGCTTCATTTGCTCTTGGTTCAGAATTTCTTCTTTCTGGTTCCAATCGGCTAAAATGAGGGCAGGCTATGCCACAAATTGCTGTTAATGCAGAGCAAGCTAGCTCAGCTCCCATGACTTACTTTTCAGGATTGACTGTTTCCTCTGAAATCACCAACCAAAATAAACCCTATCCCTAATCTTAAGTACCTTATCCCTAACACTAATATTTCCCTTCTGAAATTGTTGCTGTTGGGCATTTTGTCACAGTAGCAAGAAAAGTGACTCATTCAAGAACTGCAATGCTAAATTTATTTAGTTACTATTCAAGGGTCTCCATATTATTACAAAACCCACCATTGTTGTAAACACAAGTTGAACATCTCTTTTGAGACTCAGGCTGGCTTTCATCTGTGATATCCTTTAAAATAAAACTAATTTACATGCTTCAAACATATAAGAGTCTAACAGATATAGGAAAAACATTCCTAAAGCAAAACAAAAACACAGCAGAGAAAACATTATGTCCTGGAGCTCCATGTCTATCTTTGAGGACATATATAGGCATGCTGTGAACTGTGAAAGGAGACATCAGGGAACGAATTTCCTAAATGGGCTATTTTATTGTCATTAGCTGTATGTGAATGATATAGTAAGAGGTATAACCTAGTTGAAGGCAATAATGAGGTGTTCCTTTGAATGGTATCCTAGGCACTGGATCTTTTTTGACTTGTTCTGTTTCTATAGCCTTACCAAATACGGTTTACAGGGCCTGTCTTACAATTCTTCTCTGCTGGTTATCTGAGACTTACTTTCAGCTGACTATCTATATTTCTCACATCTCTAATATCTTGGGTTTCTATGACACCTTCAATTTCATTTTTATACCTTTAAACATTCTCTAAAATATTGCTTTCAGAGATTCCAAAATTGTTACATATTGCATAGATTTCTAGGCCTTCTTCTGAAATCTCAATCACATCATTCATATTCTACAAAAATCCTACATCCAGTATACTACTAAAGCCAGTATCATGTAAATGAGGTCAGTATCTACAGCAGTACCACAATCCATCAATTACCTAGAAGACATATTTTATTAGCCTATTAGCAAAATACATTTTTGAGGATTTATTTGAATAATTATTACATATTAAGATCAAATTCTTATAGATTTCCCTTGATTATTACTATAGCACTTTGCATTTTTTGAATATTAATTGGCAAATAGTGAAGTGTTTTTGAGTCTTAAATCTTAATGTATACTGTACAGTCTAGGCAAAGACAGAACAACAAGGGAAGATTTTCAAGACTACAGAGTTTTGGTAAGTAATTCATATAAATGGAGTGGGCTAGTTAGTTCAAGAGCTGTTAATGCTTAAGTAAATTATGTATTTCCTTTTCTTACTCAAATTCACTATAATCTACATGATTTTTCCTGAGCATTCTTATGAATACTTTTTCAAATATTCCTTGAAAGTGACGAATAAAAATGCTGACACATATCATTATAGGGCATTACTACTTCTTGAATATCATCTATCACTTTTCATTACTGAGAGATAGCATCAACATTCTGAAGCATTTGAATGTGATAAGTCACCTAACAATGTCATCTATAAAAATTCTGAGTAAAATATATTTATTTTAAACCTAATTTTGCATATTCTGACATCATAATACAAGTATATGTATGTGTGTATTTATGGAATAATCTAGTCTTTTACTGGAAAATTTAAAATCGCAGAGAACAGGTTCTATGAATCAGAATGGTAGCCTGACAGATACATGGATGTGTTGCTATATGACGGGATTCTACGTACAATATTGTACAGCCGCTGCATCACTATTTAGAATAGTCAAGAGTTCTTGGGTCAGCAGCTTCCTATTTATTCAAATTTATATTGACTAACTTCAGAAAGCAAACCTGACAAAATGATTAATTAGATTTTATAGCTCATTGGCAAGCAGCAGTTTAATAGAATTAGCAGAGCTCAAGTTCATCTTTAAATACCATCATGGTATTCATATTAAAAATGTCAAATTGCAGTTTTTAGTTGTTACTAAATTCAACATGACTTATTCCGAATTCATAATGATAACAATAAAAAACCTAAGAGGACACCTTATTTAATAAACAATGTCCACAGCAATCAAAATATTTTTAGAAATTTTAATCACTATAGTAAAGTGTATAGATTTGCTTTTGAAATAAAAAATGATGTAAAAAAATCTTTAACAAAATAAAGCTGCTCATGTATAGAATTTATTTTTGGTAATCTAACTAAACAAGTGACATAATGTTCCAACATTCAAAACTTCATGTTTTAATTTTCTTGTGAGCTAGATAAGTCCTGAAGAGTTTTAGCTAAAATAATTTATATATGTCAAGATATAGTAATACCAAAACTTAATTATTTCACAAACACCTAATCTTTTATACTTCATAACTTGCTTCTTCAAGATCTTACATGTCTCATTTTATGGTGACTCTACTCGGCACACTGCTCATACTAAATATATTTTAGATGTTTTGAATAGCTTTTTCTGTGTGCATTCATGCAACTCTTTGTGTGTTTAACATCTACATACAAACTAATAGAAAATCAATTAGTTGTATTTTTAAAATATATTTTCAATCAAACCATGCCAATTCTGTATCACACTGGTCTGAATTATTATCATATAATATATACACCCTATCAATAGACTGCATCTATGTATATTCCTATATAGTGTTAACAGAGCAATTAGAGTAATCCTGTCAAAAACCATTTAGTCAAGAAAAAAGCCAAACTTTTTACATTGCATACAAATTGCCTTCATATCTTCTCACTCTTCTCCTTGCTATTTTTCTTTAATGATATCATTTACTAGTTTCTTCTGCTTTAGCCATCTTGTGGTATGTAACATGCAGATTTCGCTCTAACCGCTAGGCATACATATTAACTTGCTGCTTTCCCTGAAATGCTTTTCTGACAGTATTTCCTTATGCACATCGTTTCTTACATTTCTTATTTAATACTTTTACCTTGCTAAAAATCAGACTATAAGGTGAAGGACCATTACTTGAATCTTTCACTGATACATGTCATTTTTTATTTTTGGTGAGAAGTGTCAAGAATTAGAGGACAACCTTACAGAATTACAATTTAAACTTTGAACCTGAACTACAAAGTTCCTTACATTTACACTACACTTGCAAAATTCCAAGAGTCAAAGTGGTTTTTCTAATATATGCTCCCACATTTTCAACTTAATTCTTTGCTGTACTACATTTTATTTTACTTTTTTATTTTGGTTTATAGAACCCTCTATTCTTTCTATTTAAAAAATGCATTTATATTATTACACATAAGTAAAATAAACTACACACAACAAAAAGAACCAAAAAAAATCAGGAATTATATAAATGTTACATTCACAGTGATTTGGCTATTTATATTTGGCAAATTTGAAGAAAACATCTTTTCTATCCTGGTGAGTCTGAAATTCTGAATGAAGATCAATATCTATCATATCTCATCTTTATCAACTGAAAACATTTATCTAGACATAAAAACATGTTAACCCCTAAACAATTTTGCTTTATAGTAAGGTTAAACTATCTGATCTTCAACCACATCAGAGACTTGAGAAGGAATACAACTTAATTAGCTGAGTATTAATTGCCCACTTTTAGGCAGAATTCTATCTGTGGCAGAAACAAGGACATTTTGTCCAGGGTTTAGTTTGTCACATTTGAAGCCATCTCCATAAGGAGGTTCTTTGATGCTCATCATCTTCATCAAGATAGGCTGGGCATTGCCAGGAGTTAACCTGTCTTGTTGTCAAAGAATCTTTTAAATAATAAAAACGTATTTAAATGCCATATTCTGTGGATCTCTCAGGTATTTCAAGATCTTATCTAACCATTTTACCTTATATATCTATGGTGTTATATATATGTTAACCCTAGAATGTATATTCTTATGATGAAAACAGACTAGTAATTGACATGACCATGATTTGGTCAACTAACAATTTATCTACTTAATTATCCTAAAGAGCCAGAAATACCACTTTGAAGGTATTGGAAGTAAACTTTGCATTATAATTGAGTTGTATGGATACAGTACATCATATTAGAATATAAATATATATATAATGTGTGTGAAGACTAATCTTAAATTTGGATTCTATACCAATGTATCCAAATTAAACTTACTTCACATTAATAAACAAAATTATATACAACTGAATTAAAAATAACTTTATTTGTGAGTAATAATTAATGCCTTAAATTGAGGGGTAGATTCAATAATCTACTCTTAACATTCAGCTTAGTTTACTACTTAGGATCTTTTAATCTCTTATTTTTCTGTATTCATTTTGAGGAAATAACATCTTTTTTACCGAATGACTTTTCTAAGATCCTGGCAAGGAGGAATACTTCATGTAACAACTCAAAAAATGCTGCACAATAGTAAAATTTGTTGGATGCTTTAGTTTGATATTTAAACATCCTTCTTGGAGCTTCAGTGGTACTACAAAATGTTATCTCAAGATGAAAGTTATTTAAAACACATATTTTTCAGCTTTTTCTTTCTTAAATGCCTTTTCATTATCATTTGTCTTCCAATGTAAAATACTAGGTTTGGAATGTAAGCAATAATCTTTCTAGTTTCGCTTAGGGATTTATGCATTATTTTACCCTGGTTTTCAGCAACAGAATTTACAAAAATGTAACTGTGATTAATCTTTTGTTGTTTGTCTTTGTTGAGACAGTGTTTTTTCTGGAAATTTGGCTGTCCTGGAACTCACTCTATAGACCAGGATAATCTGGAACTTCGAAATCTCCCTGTCTCTACCTCCTGAGTACTGGGATTAAAGTCTCATGTCACTACCACCTGATTAACTGTAATTAATTTAATAAAATGTATATTTTACTTAACTGGAGATGTTGGAAATTTGTCTCAGTGTTACAAGGCCTATCATGGACAAAATTCTGCACTCAGCTCACCAGCACTGACAAAAATAACAAAAAAGGCAAAATAGGAACTTAATCTGTATCACACAGGAAAGCGAGGTAGCTATTATTTTGGAAAGAATACACAGATATTTTCTATTTGGCATACAGAGTATCTGTAAGAACAGAAGAAATGTTAGGGAATTAAAGGATTCTTAAAGTACACATGTTCATGTTTGAATACTTAACCATGGTGAGAGCTTGTGCCTTTCATTCTGCATAAATATTTAAACAGGTAATTGAAGACAATTATTATTTTTGTTGGTTTGGGACAGGGTATCACTGGTTTGACACTGACTACATTTGCCTTGAAAAACTGTCCTTGAACTCACAGTGATCCACTTGCTTTTGCTGCCCAGGTGTGCTGGAGTGAAATGTGTGTGGTACTATTCCTGGCCCAAAGTTGGCAATTTTAATTACCTATATCTTATAGCCTCACACAGGTGGCTACTTTTTATGAATATAATAATCTAACCTTTTTCAAAATATTCTTTTTACTTTTTAGATTTTTAAATTTTTTATACTTTTATTTTATTACACATGTATAAAACAAACTACATACAGCAGGGAGAGCCATGTGACAATCATGAGAATAATGAGTTCTATATATGTTACATTCATAGTGACTTGGCCATCTGCATTTGTCTCCTTTGAAGTAAGTGTTTTTCCTGTCTTGTTGGGTCTAGATTTCCAAATGAGATTCAATATCTATCTTATCTCAACTCTAATAGCTTAACTTCTTTATCTTGATCTAAAATGATCTTGTCACCTAACCAGCTAAAGTTGGTTATAGCACTCTGCCTCACTCTGAGGAGTCAGGGTAAGCAAGTCCTCAATAGTTCCTGCCCTGCGAACACAGTCTGGCAGAAATATTAGGCCAGAAAGCTAAAGATGAGGCTCCAATGTTATAAAGTGTATTGGGTGACTGGTCAGGCAGTAAACTGTCTTAAGTCAATTTGTACATTTTAGAAACTGCTAACTCACACTGCTGGTTCACTCAGGAATTTAAGTTTTATTCCTTTTCAAGTCTCTGAGAGGCATTGAAGACAAGATAGTATAGTTCAGTACATTCTTACTGTTGCAGACTGGTAGATTTAAACTCAAACTCTTGTGATAGAGGCCCAAGTTATCTTGTAAGCTAGATCTTACTAAATAAAAAGAGCCTCTAAATAATACATATGCTTTAAAGTAGCTTCTTTAAGACCATTCTCAATGGTTTTTATAGTGAGAATTTTATATTCAAATGGTCCACAACATTTAGGCTCTAAAATCTAGTGTAACATTATATGTACAATTTTTTTTAATCACAGCAGATTACTCACAGAAAAAATATTCTAGTTTATTGTAAATGCAAATTGTCTTTTTGCAGTAGTAACTGCCTTCTATTTCTAGAACAAACTTTAAATAAATCATTGTAGATTTGTAAGTTTTTGTCAGTTTGTGAACAGAGTTGAATATGAATTTCAAGAGACCTTGGGAAAAGACAGGTAAATCAGTTCCAGGTATGAGAGACAATTTTCAAAAAAATCTCCAGCTGAACGTTGGTGGCTCATGCTTTTAATCCTAGCATTTGAGAAGCAGAAGCAGACAGAACTCTGTGAGGTTGAGGACAGCCTTGTCTACAAAGTGATTCTAAACTAAACTAAGCTAAAACTAAAAACTCCAGCAATGTGGGAAGGGTTATCAGTCTGTCAAACCCACTGAAGAGTAGCAGCTTGAGGAATCACTGATAAAAGATGACTAATGGTTTGTCTATCTTGTTGATTTTCTCAAAGAACCAACTCTTGGTTTTGTTGATTCTTTGAATTGTTCTTTTTGTTTCTAATTTATTGATTTCAGCCCTGAGTATGTTTATTCTTAGATGTCTACTCCTCTTGGGTGTTTCTGCTTCTTTTTTTTTCTAGGGCTTCCAGATGTGTCATTAAGTTGCTTATGTGTGATGTTTCCAATTTCTTTATAAAGGCACTGAGTGCTATGAATTTTCCTCTTAGCACTGCTTTCAATGTGTCCCACAAATTTGGGTATGTTGTTCCTACATTTTCATTGAATTTCAGGAAGTGCTTAATTTCTTCCTTTATTTCTTCCCTGACCCAGGTGTCATTAAGTAGAGAGTTGTTCAGTTTCCATGTGTGTGTAAGAGCTCTTGTTATTTCTATTGTTGTTGAAGTCCAGCCGTAGCCATGGTGATCTGATAGGATACAAGGTATTATTTCAGTCTTCTTCTATCTGTTGAGGCTTGCTTTGTGACCTACTATGTTATCAATTTTGGAGAAGGTTCGATGGGGTGCTGAGAACAGAGTATAATCCTTTGTGTTTGGGTACAAAGTTCTGTAAATATCTGGTATATCCATTACCAAGGGCAATACAAGTAGTAAATATTGAACCCCTACTCAGATCTACCCAATGCACAGGACATTCTCCACAGTTATGTGGAAAGTGCAGACTGACTTTGACATGAACTCTGGTGCTCCATATTCGACCACCCCCCCTTGATGGGGAGACCTGATGACACTCAAAGAAATAATAAGCAGGCTACCAAGATGAGACTTGATAGCCTATGACCATATAGTGGGGGAGGAGGTCCCCATCAGTCTTAGACCTAGGGGAGGGGAATAGGGTAAAAGTGGGAGGGAGGGAGGAATGGGAGGATACAAGTGATGGGATAACAATTGAGTTGTAATCTGAATAAGTTAATAAAATTAAAATTTAAAAAAAAGATGAGTAACACCAATCCCTACAAACACTTCTCAAAGTGAAGCAGCAACAGAGACAGCAGAGGTCAACTTGTGGAACACTTGCAATGAACCTGAAAAGTATGATTGACTGCCTGAAATTGAAGGTTCCAGAAACATCCATGAACAAAATAGTTGGAAACAATGAGTACCTGTCAAGACATCAGTAAATGTGGAAATGGGCAGAGAACTTCGCACTGATAAGGAACAAGTCACTGAAGAAAAGACAGTAGAAAAGGTAGAAGGAGATGTGGAAAATGAAAATGAAAAGAAAGAATCTACAACCAAAAGAAGAAAAGAATAAAAGAGAAAAATAATCAGGAGAACCTGGATCTTTCAGCAGCTGAAGACAGTGACAGATGGACCATTGCAACTACATATTTCATGTTAGTTTAATTATGCATTTAAAGTGACAATTGCGAGAGGCAATACAAACTATAACATAAAAGATCCGTGTATTTATTAAAATATAAACTTTGTTTTAGTGCTAGTACATCTAAGATGCTTTTCTGCAGAGTTTCCCAAAATAAATGAAAGAGATAAATACAAATATTATTAATGCAATTAGATTTGAAATGTACTGAATTTCATTGGTAAATCATGTGCTTCTATAATAAGACATTTCATCAGAAATCCTATGTTCAGTGACTATAAACTATTTTATATTTATATTTACTTAGCATATATTTATTTAAAAGTGTTAATTATGTCATCTTCACATGACTCATGTAATTTACAGTGATAATATTACATATATATGCATATATACATATATATAACATAATGCAAATTTTGCCACATAAGTAAGGTTCGGTAAATTATACATATTATCTTATTATATACTATAGATTTGCTATTTCTGATCCAATTGATAATCATGTTATATCAAATTATATAAATATATTCTTTTAAATATATTTTATTAATTTATTCATAATATATCTCAATTGTTACCCCATCCCTTGTATCTTCCCATTCCTCCCTCCCTCCCATTTTCCCCTTACTCCTCTCCCCTATGACTGTGACTGAGGGGGACCTCCTCCCCCTGTAAATGCTTATATGGTATCAAATCTCTTCTTAGTAGCCTGCTATCCTTCCTCTGATAGCCTCCAGGCCTCCCCATCCAGGGGACATGGTTAAATATGGGGCACCAGAGTTCGTGTGAAAGTCAGACTCCATTCTCCATTCTCCACTCAACTGTGGAGAATGTCCTGTCCATTGGCTAGATCTGGGTAGGGGTTCAAAGTTTACTGCATGTATTGTCCTTGGCTGGTGCCATAATTTGAGCAGGACCCCTGGGCACTGATGTGTCCATCAAAATGTTATTCTTGCAGGATTCTAGGACCCTCTAGAACCTTCTATTTTCTCATTCTCCTATGCTTTTCTCACCTAGAGTCCCAATAGGATGTCTTCCTATTTGTCCCACTTTCCTGGTAAATGAAGATTTTCATGGGACATGCCCCTTGGGCTAGTGTCCTGATATAAGTGAGTATATACCATTTGACTCTTTGTGCTTCTGGGTTAACTCACTCATTATGATCATTTCTAGTTCAATACATTTGTGCACAAATTTCCTTGTTTTTAATAACTGAGTAGTATTCCATAGTGTAAATGTACCACAGTTTCTTTATGCATTATTCTACTGAGGGACACTTAGGCTGTTTCCATGTTCTGGCTATTATGAATAAGACTGCTATTTACATGGTTGAACAATTGTTCTTGTTGCATGCTGAAGCATCTTCTGCGTATAAACCAGTGACACTATATCAGTTAGAAGAAAAAGTGGGGCAGAGCCTGGAACACATTGACACAGGAGACAACATCCTGAACAGAACACCAACAGCCCAGGCCTTAAGATCAACAATTAATAAATGGGACCTCATAAGGTTGAGCAGCTTCTGTAAGGCAGGAGACACTGTCAACAGAACAAAGAGGCAGCCTACAGATGGGGAAAAGATCTTTACCAACCCTACATCTGACAAAGTTCTGATTTCCAAAATATATAAAGAACTCAAGAAATTAAACACCATCAAACCAAATAACCCAATTGAGAAATGGGGCTCAGAACTAAACAGAGAATTCTCAGCAGTGGAATATCAAATGGCTGAGAAACACTTAAAGAAATGCTCAACCTCCTTAGTCATCAGGGAAATGCAAGCCAAAACAACTCTGAGATTCTATCTTACATTTATCAGAATACCTAAGATAAAAAATTCAAGCAACACCACATGCTGGCGAGGATGTGGAGAGAGAGAGGAACACTCCTTCATTGCTGGTGGGAATTCGAACTAGTACAGCCACTTTGCAAAATATCTGGTGCTATCTCAGAAAACTGGGAAAAAGGCTTCCTCAAGACCCAGCTATTCCACTCCTTGGAATATAAATATATTCTTAAACGTTCTTTGCTACTGTTTATAATTTACTTAAATAATATTTTAGTGTATATGTGTCTTGACTACACCTAAAAAAAAAAGAACAACTCTTATTTTCATTTACCCAAGAGTGTGCCTCATTATTCCGAAGAGTTCTAGTCTCTTCTGTAATAATCTAAAAGAAATTTAATATGAAAGAGCCTCACCAAAATAATTATTGAACAAACATTACGATCCTTATATAAGTGAATAACATAAGCTATATGTTGAAAATGAGGAATAAGAAACTTTTGTCTTAATCTAGTGTAGTAATCTCATAAAGGAGAAAATTATTTTTCTGGCCTTAATGACACAGAATAGTATACAAAACTACAATAATATCTTAGTACTCTATACTCCCATGTTTCTTACAACAAATTTTACATATGTGAGCAGGCATGGCATTGTAGTGTTAAGATTTGTTTCAATGCCTCACTGTTTCCAGTGAATGATCTTAAACTTCATTATCACATCTCACATACACACAAAGCATGTGAGATCTTATGTATGTTTGTGACTTCAAATGATCACCATGTCTGTTTTTATACCAATATCATGCTGTTTTTTTTATAACTGTACAGTAAAACTTGAAATTGGGGATGGTGAGATGACAGAATTGTCCAGAGAGGCAGAGATGAAAGGTAATGGGAGACCATGAGTCTGAGTCAAGAGTTGGACTGTCCAGTGAATGCAATTGAGCTAGAAGGAGGGGTACCTCTAAGCAGGTGGTTATCAGGGTGAAGGTGAGAATGAGGGTCATAAAGAATAGTTTTTCACTGGAGGAAACCTGGTACAACTCAAGATTTGGCAGAGTCCCCAAAGAAGGGAAGGGGAAGAGAGACACCTGTGACTGGTATTCTACAGGGCTGAAGAAGGGACTGGAATGAGAGAGAGAGAGAGAGAGAGAGAGAGAGAGAGAGAGAGAGAGAGAGAGAGAGAGAGAGAGAGAGAGAGAGAGATTACTGTGAACAATGTGTCTTGACTACAGACACATTGGACTCAGAATATAATGTGCTCAGTCAGAAGCTACTATGGAAGATGTTATCAACACACTCCTTTCTTGTTAAAATTACTGCTTTTCATTCCTAATGTGGTAAATTTCTTATGGGCTGACAATATGCAGTCTATGTTCAATAGGATGGATGTTCTTCACATCTGATGCCTTTCCTAATGCCATCTCATGAGATTTTTCTAAATGGATATAAACAGGCTTTTTAGCTGCTAACATGTTTAAGGATGTCCCCATAATCATATGGGAGACCATATTTATCAAAGTGGTGCTCAAGCCCTTACCACATTGAGGAAAATGCTCACTTTAAATTCCTACAAACTGATTCATCTTTGATTCTAATGGTCATTTATTTAGGGCCCAAATGACATTTTTAAGGAAATATAAAATTAACATCTGCCTTCAAACAGGGATGGTTCTCATAGTTCAAATTACTATTCATTCAAGTAGATCAAGTTGAGTCAAATGAGTTTATTAGAGGATACTTAAATAGTGGTGAACAACTATGCAGAGGTATATTTCCCCAAAGCCATGAAGTTATTATACGCTTTTTCTACCTCCCAGATTACAAATCTGGTATTTTATATGGTTCTAATGTGAGCTTCATTTGAGAACATCACCTTTTGTTCAAGTAGTATAGATGTCTATAAACTTACATAAAAGAAAGCACAGAAAACAAAACTCAGGAAATTTTTGTAGTTATAGTAATTTATCTTTGGCTACATCAGTAATTATGCTAGTAAACACTGCCTGATGCGTTTAGTGACTTGATACCAAGTGGAATTATTATGGCTAGGGATTAGAAGACTATGTTCACTGCAGAGAGCTCTATGTGAATACTGTGGCTTCTGAGCACATTTGGTCACTCTTCTGTAAGAGAAATTAGAAGCATTTGACAGAATCATCGATTATTAATTAGAATGACAGAAAATTTTGGAAGTAAATCATAACAATTGCCATTAGCACTATTAAAATTATGGACAGTTATGCTCATCAGTCAGACTGAACTCTAGATATATAGAACAAATTATTTCCATCAAATATACAATATTAAGAGTCTGAAAATCAAGAATAGGTAAGTAAAAAGATGAAAAGTTTTTTTAGTGTACCATTTGTCTGAGTTTACTGTACTAAGGCAAACATCAATTTTTATACCAGTTTATTTCCATCACACCTATCAAAGCAAAGTACTTGTGTATAGAGGAATTTTAATCCAGCAACACAGCTACTCTGGCAAGGACTTGGATGAATGCAAACATACTCTTTAATTCCTCTGGCTGGGATACATACCTTTAATACATCTGGCTGGAATACATACATGCCTTTAGTACACACCTTTAACATCAAACAATGACATGTAATTGAGGGGCAGATAAAGTGATGAATCAGAGAAAGATATGACAGAATGAGTCAGAGATAGGATATCCCCAACTCTAATAAGAACATACAGAAGAGAGAAGCTATTTAAAAGCAGTGCATGGATAGAGAGGAAGAGAGTTCATTTCTTGCAGTGACTTGAAAGTAGTTGAGTTCACACAGTTTTGATCAGTTCCATTCAGTTTGTACAGTCAGTGCAGTTCAGTTCATGAAATTCAGAGGTAGTATTTACAAGCAGAGCAATTCAGTGAGAAGTGAGAGAAGCCAACTGAATCAGTCAGCTTGAAGAGGAGTTTAAGCCAGAACAACTGAGTCAAACCTATGAGCCAGAGTTGAGAAAAAACTAGAAAATGAGAATTTATTTAGTAGTAAGTCTCAGGAGTTGAAAACATTCTAAGTCTGGTTAGCAGACAAAGGTTGGGGAAGCAGAAACCTTCAAGGTCCACACCTAAAGAAAACTAGATTGTAGGAGGTGAGAAGATTACAGGCCTAGACCTAAGGATACTTAGATAGCTAGAACAGAGAAAGAAATGCTCTACGCACAGCCCAAGCCCTTCATTCATACAACTTGGGGACAGCTCTCAGGTTATCCTTTTTCTGAGGGAAAAAACCTTTAGACCTGTGAGGGTGTATAGTATGTTGTGAGTTTGTTTTGTTCTATGAGGAGATAAGTATAAGAATTTAAGTCACTTTCCTCAGACACACACAAAATAAGTTTTTTCAATTTAAAAATCATGTCATACTCACAAAGATTTTAAAATTTAAATATTTTCTCTATCATTTTTGTTAATTTTATTGCATTTTAGTCAAATGCTTTCTCTATCATAATCTCTAAAATATAAAAGAATATGTGAATTGTAGTAATTCATGAGTAATATAAATTTATTTCTATAGAGTCCTGGATGCTAGGATTCTACCACTGAAAGGCTGCATTAGACAAAGTTTTTTTTTTTTTTTTTACAGTATTCCATGTTTGTACAGACCATGGCAGGCCATAAAGATGTGTAAAAGACACAAAGCCAAGATAGTTTTTATATCATATTTGTTCTACAGCTAGCTCCTTGACTCATTATTTTATTGATAAGGAGAAAGCCCAAGAGATCTAATAATCTCTTAATGATTCCTTTTATAGCCTAAAAGCTCACAATAGGGTTTAAATTTCAGCAGAAGTATTGGTGGTATCATTCAACCTAGGCACGTGTATGGTGAAAATCAAGATATAGGTATAGACTAGTTCTCTCTTCAAACATCACCAACTAAGCTTCTTTTAGCAGTAAACAGCTAATGTAGATTCAGATCTGGGCAATATACAAAGAACAAGGTCCTGTGGCGTTTTGATTCTTATGTGGAACATTACTAGCACCCTTCTCAACATTCAGGGAACATTACAGAAGTGGGAGAGAGAAGAATATGAAAACCAGAAATGAGAAGTGCAGTAAAATAGTGACTTATAGGCATTTCACTCATGAAAACATGAGTGGTTAACTGAGCAAGATTTAAACAAGAGTGCATGATTGCAACAGTCACCATTTCATCCCTCCTTAGGTAGCGTCTCATGAGGCTTCATACCTCACTAAAAAAATATAGTAAGTTAATGGGTTCAGGCTGTGTTTGTGTATCATTTTCTTCAGTAACATAACACTGAGAAATTGCTTTTGTTCTCATGAATAACCCTTCATTCATGTTCATGAAAGAAATTATGCATGATGTATTTAAAAACACACAAATCAAAGTAGAAAGACACCAGCCCACTCAGAAAACCTACCTAAAATTTGTCTTGCCTATGAGAAGTGTAGGGATAAAGATGAAGCCGAGATTGAGGGAATGGCCAAACAATGACTGGTCCAATTTGAGAAAAAAACCCATGGGAGAGAGTCACCCCCTGACAGTACTAATGATATTCTGCTATGATTGCAGACAGGAACCTAGGTAAATGTCTTCTGAGAGGCTTCATCCAGTAGCTCATAGAAACAGATGTAGATACCCACACCCAAACAATAGCCTGAGTTTAGGGAGTTTTGAAGAAGAGTGGGAAGAAGGATTGAGGGAGCCTGAGGGATCTAGGACACCACAAGAAGACCTACAGAGTAAACTAACCTTGGCCTGTGAAGGATCATAGAGGCTGAACTAGCAACCAAAGAACATGCATGGGTTGGATATAGACCCCCTACACATAGGAAGTAGATGTGCAGCTTGGTCCTCATGTGGGTCTCCTAACAATGGGAGTAGGGTCTTTCTTTCTCTAACTATGTTGCATACCTTTGGATCCCTTTGCCTGCTTTATCTGGCCACAGTAGGGGAGGATGCACTTAGCCTTGCTCCAACTTGGTGTGCAAGAGTGGGTTAATACCCATGGGGGGAAAGAGAGAGGGGAATGGGAAAGGTTGTGTGAGGGTGGGATTGGGAAGAAAAGTGGTAGGGGCTTGGGATCAGGCTGTAAAGTGATTAAATAAATTTATCAATAGAAAAAAGAGTGATGCTTTTTAGAAGAAGGAATTCATCAGGGGAGGGGTATGAGAGAGGTAATGGGATTGCAAAAGATGACAACTCAGAATAAACATGTATGAAGTTGCCAAAGAATGAAAAATGAAAATATTTGTAATGAGGTGAATTATTTTCATAGCATATAGTGATAATTTGTTGTGTTAGTGGAATTTAGAATGGGTAATTTGTTTTGAATTTAAAGAAAATCAGAAATTTGTAAATTATTTATGCAGTGATCATAATAAATTGAAAATATAAACTGATTAATTCATTTTGCTGCCAGTATCTTATCAAAAATAGTGAAAATTGATGCTGAATATTAAATCATTATACTTATGAAAGCTTAACTTTAAGGTAGGAAATTTTACAAAGCAATATTTTTAATGAAAAAGCCCCAGAACATGTTCCACCATACAACAAGGACATTTGCTCAGCTATGTTCATAACAGCTTTATTCATAATAGCCAAAATCTGTATACAACCTAGATGTCCCTCAGCTGAATAATAGATAAAGTAACTATGGTACATGAACACAATGGAATATAACTCAGCTGTTAAAAACAAGAAAATCTTAAAATTTGCAGGCAAATGAATGGAACTGGAGAAGGTCATCCTGAGTGACGTAACCCAGGCTCAGAAAGAAACACATGGTATATACTCACTTATAAGCGGATACTTGCCACATAATACAGGATAGCCACACTACAATACACAGATCTAAAGGGGCTAAATAACAAGAACCCTAGGCATAATGCTTAATTTTCATTCAGATGGACAAATAGAATAGACATCAGGAGCTGTCGAAGAGAAAGAACAGGACTGGAGCCTACCATAGAGATTCTCTAAAAGACTGTACCCAGTAAGGGATCAAAGCAGATGCTGAAACTCACAGCCAAACTTTTGGGTGAAACACAGGGATTCTTATGAAAGAATTGGAGGATCGAAGGACCTGTAAGTGACAGGAGCTTCAGAAGGAGTGCAATTGAGCCAAGAAATCCAGGCAGAGGAGGTGAGTACTACAGAGACTGATGCACCAACCCAGGACTATGCATAGTGAAAACCTAGACCCTCTGCTCAGATATATTTGATAAGCAGCAGAATCTCCTTGTGTGTCTCATAATATGGGAAGTAGGGCCTACCTCTGACACAGAGTCTGGTGTCCACTTGTTGATCACTTCCCTGTGGCAGAGCAGCCTTGCCAGGCCACAGAGGAAGAGGATGCAGGCAGTCCAGATGAGACTTGATAGACTGAGGTCAGATGTTAGGGGAGGAGGGCTCCCCCTTTCTGAGAACTATGGGAGGTGGGGAGCAGGGGAGGGTGGGTGAGAGAGGGAGGGGGGATCGTGAGGTGACAAGGGAGGAGGCTACAATCATGATATAAAGTCAACAATTTATTTTGAAAAGAGAGAGAACAGACTAAAACTGCTAAAAAAAAATCATAGTGGCATAAAAAGAAAATAAAAATAAAGCAAAATTTTTAGAGCCTAAAAAATGACATTGAAAACTAATTCCTGATGTAACACCATCACTAAAATATGGACGCCTTTCAGAAGTGAATAGGTCATGAGGTTCTGCCCTTAAGGGACACTTAAAGGGGGATTTGTGTGGCCCTTTCACCATATGAGATTGGAGGAAGAAGGTGCCCTCTTGAAGAAAAAAATAAATGTTTACAAGACACGGAATTTACTGACATCTTAGACATGCACATATCTCCCCTTATAGAGCTATGTGAAATAAATTTCAATTGGTTATAATTGTAGTTACCTAGTGTAAGATTATTTTATAATAGTAATAAATTAAGACAGGAATCTAATGGTGATTATAAATTGGGTACCAATGGAAATGTAAAATGTTCTGAACTCTGTCAGTCAAGTTCAAATTGTTTTCATGTACTTTGTCATATTTTAGTTATTATGTTTGTGGTACTGTAAGGTTTTGAAAATGAAAAAGCTATTTTGTTCTTTTTTGTTCATTTTCTTAATTCCAGGGATCAGCTTTGAATTTAGGCTTATATTAACTGATTGCTTTAATTTAATTGAAATAGAAAATGATTGAAGATATGATTTATTACATTCTGTCAGTCTTTCTAGAGAAGAATAATCTTCTTCAGTATTAAAGTAGCTTTCAGGAAAATCAATCAACCATAGATTGTGTCATAAAGCTGTCTTCTGATGTTAATAAAGTATTTTGTAATAAGGATGTTTAATGTGATATAACCATAGATGCTGAAAAAATATAATAGGATGCTTAAGAAAGAGCTATAGTGATGGAAATTTTGATACAATAATTTTTAAAAATTATGGACTTTTTATAAATAAAACTATTCAACACATAAATCCATATTTTCATGATTATAATTCATAAAACAAATTAAGAAACACTAGAA
Organism: Acomys russatus; assembly: GCF_903995435.1. Lineage (NCBI taxonomy): Eukaryota > Metazoa > Chordata > Mammalia > Rodentia > Muridae > Acomys > Acomys russatus. The sequence continues at coordinate 63,383,204 of NC_067169.1, forward strand.
ATACCCTTTATAAACTCATTTATATATGATTTTTGAAGATAAAATAAATGTACTCAGTATTGGGTATTATCTTACAGATAATACAATATTTTATTCATTTATGTCTTACTACAGATATTCCCACATAAGAATGATATTACATATAACAAGAAAATAAAATATTTACAGTTCTGTTATAAATAACCATGCTTTAGTATTTTTCATATAGCTCTACTACTGTTTTTTTCTACAATATGTGACTTTAATTTTGTTTTTTACTTGAGGACAAAACAGTCTCTCAGTTTTTCAAAGATACCACACTTCATTTCAAGTAAGGATACCTTTCATGTTAGCTATTCAATATAGTGAATAATCTAAATTATCTATGAATTCTTTCAGGCCAACCAGATTTCATTGCTTCCATATTATTAATGCAAAGGAAAGAATGACATTTACTTCAGAGTTGAAATATGTAACAACACGATTGAGTAGTAACATGATTGAGCAATGGCTTACTCTAGAGTCATCATATTAAGTTTGGTGAGTGAACAATGCATATCTTAAAAATGTGGAAATACTAGCATCAAAATTATGTAGAATTCTGTTAATTGTTATTTAACTTTTTTGTCCATGGACACATTATTTTAATATGTATGTTTGATGATATTTAGTTTGATGTCTACATTAACAACCATACCTATAAATAGAAAAAAGTATTAACAGAGGACAGCTTACAACCACTTGTAACTCCAGATCCAGGCGATTCAAAAGTCTATTCTGGATTCTTTAGGCCCCAGGCATATTAGTGCTTCACAGATTTACATGCAGGCAAAACACCCATACACATATCATAAATCAATTAATTACTCAACTTATTTTTAATAATTTTTTGTTAGCATTGATAATATCAGATATAAAGAATGTACAGTATATACAGCAGGATACATCTTAATAATATAAGACTTTTATTCAATAAGACAAATGTGCCTAATATTTATGCAGATATGAATATCTTGTCTATAAGCATCTAAAAATTGGCTTCATATGATAATCTTTTTGGTACTCTACAGTTTATAGATACTTCTATAGTATTGTTTCTTTCTATATTGTTCACTAAGTTTTTTCTTAGCTCTCCTCTATGTTTGAATAGCACAAATAACATCCATGTCCTCAGAGAGTCATCCAACAGGAGTGTGAGTTTTTAAAAAGTCACTTATATTGTTAGATTATTTACAAGGATAGGCCGATGAGTTATTTCATGTCCTTATGGCACTGAATTAGATTGCTAAAGTACAACCTTTACAATCTATCACCTTTTCAGGTCTTTTAAGTGCCATTGATATCATTTTGGCAATTTCTTTCTTTTTTTTTTTTTTTTATTAATTTAGTCTTGTTACATCTCAATGTTTATCCCATCCCTTGTATCCTCCCATTCCTCCCCCCACCCTCATTTTCCCATTATTCCCCTCCCCTATGACTGTTCCTGGGGGGGATTACCTCCTCCTGTATATTCTCATAGGGTATCAAGTCTCTTCTTGGCTACCTGCTGTCCTTCCTCTGAGTGCCACCAGGTCTCCCCCTCCAGGGGACATGGTCAAATGTGAGGCACCAGAGTACATGAGAAAGTCATATCACACTCTCCACTCAACTATGGAGAATATTCTGACCATTGGCTAGATCTGGGAAGGGGTTTAAAGTTTACCTCCTGTATTGTCCTTGGCTGGTGCCTTAGTTTGAGCGGGACCCCTGGGCCCAAATCTGCCTATCATAATGTTCTACTTGTAGATTTCTAGGACCCTCTGTATCCTTTTATTTTGCTCTTCTCCCATGCTTCTCTCATTTAGAATCCCAATAGGATGCCTTTCCCTCTGTCCCAGTTTCCTGGTAAGTGAAGGCTTTCGTGGGACATGCCCCTTGGGCTAGTATGCAGATATAAGTGAGTATATACCATTTGATTCTTTCTGCTTCTGGGTTAACTCACTCATTATGATCATTTCTAGCTCAATCCAGTGTCCCTCAATAGAAGAGTGGATAAAGAAACTGTGGTAAATATACACTATGGAATACTACTCAGCTATTAAAAACAAGGAATTCCCAAAATTTGTGGATAAATGGATTGAGCTAGAAATGATCATAATGAATGAGTTAACCATTTTGGCAATTTCAATCACTACGGTGAGCATGGGCTTTAGGAATTATTGATGTCTATTATATTGTAATCTATCAATGCAACAATGCCATTTTGGTATAGCTCCCGGTTTGTATAGATATTAAAAGAAATGAAATAGGAGAGAAAACAGTTTTAAAGGCTTTATAAAATCATTCAGGAGTACCAAATAATAATTTCATGACTATAATTTATCACTGAAAAAAGCACAAGAAGCAAATGAAAATTAAGTAATGAGTACTAAATAGTTTTGTATAAAGCTAAGATACATACATCTGTAAGTTTTTTGAGTTTGTTTATAAAGTAGAGAAATACACTATTGTTGATATCTAAATGGTCTAAGTTTTATTTAAACTTTCAACTCAACAAGATATGTTTAGTCATATATATATATATATATATATATATATATATATATATATATATATTAGGAAAATCTCATGAACAAGGGTCTATTATTTGACTTCCTATAGTAGGAGGAAGTAGTATAGTAGTAGCTGATAATTCACATTAGCCTTTAATAGGATGGTTGTCAAAGTCAATAAGGGGAATATGAAAGTGATTACTAAATAAAATTATGCTCACATAGCTCCAAGAATATTATTGTCTTAAAATGGTAGTTTATTTTGGACAGTGCACACCTACTTATAAATAAAATATATTTCAAATATAGCTCTACTGATTTTTGAAGTCCTCAAGTTGCTATCATTTACAAACTAAATATACAATATGCTTTACTATAGTTTGCTATAGATTTTATCATCAACCCCTTAAACTTTTAAACCAATTTTTGATTATCTCATTATTTTATGTTTATGGACATTTTGTCTTCATATATATTGATGCACCACAAACATGCCTAGTGCTTGCAAAGGCCAGAAGAGAGCATCAGATTCTTTGGAACTGGAGTTAGTAAAAGTTTTGAACTGCCATGTGGGTTTCTGTGAATTGATCATGAGTCCTCTAGAAGAGAAACAAAAGTTCTCATCCACTGAGCCATGTCTACAGCCACATAATAGGAATTTTGTGAAGAAGACAGTATTACAACTGGTTGCTTTATTTCTTTTCTTTTTCTTTTTCTTTTTTTACTTTCTTTCTTTCTTTCTCTCTCATTTGTCTCTCCCAATGGGAAGATGGACTTTGAGAGATCCTCAAGCCTTTAAATGTGCACAATTTTTAGTGTGTCAAGTTTGAAAATTTTCTCCTCTTACTGATTTTCACTAACTAATGTACTGGGGACAGGTGGCTGAGTCTAGCCTGTTGCAGCTGCTAGGGACTTGGCTGTTGCCATAATAGCTCCACTTATAATTTTATTGTGCCGAATTAAGAAAGACATATCTTTTTAATATGAACCACTCACAACAAGTTGACCTCTTGATACAAAGACTGAGTGAGCTGTTGCAGCTGCTGGAATCATTTTTATGCCACACACTTTTTCTCATGTTTCTTTTTTCTTATCTTATTTTTCTTTACTTTCCTTGATCTGATGAGACAGAGAAATTAGTTTTGAATGCCATGGGGACTCTATAGTCTGAACTTTTGTAATTTCTTCTTGATCAGTGCTCCTTAAACTTTGTCATTTATTTTTAAAAACTTTTAAAAATATTTTTACATATACATTTATATTATTGTACATATACACAATAAACTATTTATGGCAAGAGGAACCATTAAACAAGCAGGGATTATATATATATATATATATATATATATATATATATATATATATATATATATATATACATTTAAAGTGTTTTGACAATTTGCATTTGGCAGCCTTGAAGAAAATATCTTTCCAAATATTGGTGAGTCTAAAATTCTGAAAGTAAATCAATATCTATCATATCTCATCATTATCAACATAAAACATCTATGTAGACTTAAAAACGTCTTAACCCATATACAACTAAGCTTAACTGTAAAACTAAACTATCTGGTCTTCAACCCCATCAGAAACTTGAAAAGGAATAAAATTGATTGCTTGAGTATACCACGAGTGGAGGCTAGCAGCTTCCGAAATGAGAGGATGACAGAGACAGTTTGCTGCCTGAACAGTTACCCAAAACTCTCTATAATGTTGGAACATCATCTTCAGCCTTCTGGCCAAATATATCTGACAAACATATTTGTGAGTCAGGAACTATTGAAAACTTGCTTACCCTGTCTTGGCAGAGTTTGTCCATCTACTATGCCTGCATCGAAGCTTGCCAATTTTTAAGCAGAATTCTGCCTGTGGTAGAAACGAGGACATTTTGTCTTTTCTCTCCCCCTTTTTTTTTTTTTTTTTTTTTTTTTTTTTTTTTTTTTTTTTTTTCTTGCCATTTGGGAGGCTAATTTGAAGTTTGGTTTCTCAGAGAACTGATTTGAATTTCTTCCATAGTCAGGTAGGGAGTGTTAAATTCTTTGTTTTAGGGGGTTCAGCCATGCTAATCTGTAGTGCTTTGCAACTATCTAGACATCTGTCAAAGGGAAAGGAAATCTCTCTCTCTCTCTCTCTCTCTCTCTCTCTCTCTCTCTCTCTCTCTCTCTTAGAATTGTGAAGGTTATTTATTGGTCAGTAGGACAGTAGGAGAGATGTGATGAAGAAAGGATTACTATTTGAACATTATCCCATGATTTCCACTGTTGCTTTTTTAAATTAATATTTTTAATTTTTTTCTTTTTATTAATTTATTCTTGTTACATCTCAATGTTTATCCCATCCCTTGTATCCTCCCATTCCTCCCTCCCCCCCATTTTCCCATTATTCCCATCCCCTATGACTGTTCCTGAGGGGGATGACCTCCCCCTGTATATTCTCATAGGGTATCAAGTCTCTTGTTGGCAACCTGCTGTCCTTCCTCTGAGTGCCACCAGGTCTCCCCCTCCAGGGGGCATGGTCAAATGTGAGGCACCAGAGTACATGAGAAAGTCATATCACACTCTCCATTCAACTGTGGAGAATATTCTGATCATTGGCTAGATCTGGGAAGGGGTTTAAAGTTTACCTCCTGTATTGTCCTTGGCTGGTGCCTTAGTTTGAGCGGGACCCCTGGGCCCAAATCTGCCTATCATATTGTTCTACTTGTAGGTTTCTAGGATCCTCTGGATCCTTAAACTTTGCTATTCTCCCATGTGTCTCTCATTTAGAGTCCCAATAGGATGCCCTCCCCTCTGTCCCAGTTTCCTGGTAAGTGAAGGCTTTCATGGAACTTGCCCCTTGCGCTAGTATGCAGATATAAGTGAGCATATACCATTTGATTCTTTCTGCTTCTGGGTTAACTCACTCATTATGATCATTTCTAGCTCAATCCATTTATCCACAAATTTCGGGAATTCCTTGTTTTTAATAGCTGAGTAGTATTCCATAGTGTATATGTACCACAGTTTCTTTATCCACTCTTCTACTGAGGGACACTTAGGCTGTTTTCATGTCCTGGCTATTATGAATAAGGCTGCTATGAACATGGTTGAGCAAATGTTCTTGTTGTGTGCTGGAGCATCTTCTGGGTATATTCCAAGGAGTAGAATAGCTGGGTCTTGAGGAAGCCCTATTCCCATTTTTCTGAGATAGCACCAGATAGATTTCCAAAGTGGCTGTACTAGTTTGCATTCCCACCAGCAATGAAGGAGTGTTCCTCTCTCCCCACATCCTCGCCAGCATGTGGTGTCACTTGAATTTTTGATCTTAGCCATTTTGATGGGTGTAAGATTGAATCTCAGAGTTTTTGAGACAGGGTTTCTCTGTGTAGCCTTGGCTATCCTGGACTTGCTTTGTAGACCAGGCTGGCCTTGAACTCACAGCAATCTGACTGCCTCTGCCTCCCGAGTGCTGGGATTAAAGGCGTGCGCCACCACGCCCGGCTATTATTTTTAATTTTTTACATATATATTCATATTATCATACATATAAAAATAAAATACATAGAGCAAGAAGCACCATGAAACAATCAGGTATTATATTAATATTACATTTATAGTGTTTTGGCTATTTTATTTGGCAACCTTGATGGAAACATTTTCTTATCTTGGTGAGTCTAAAATTCTGAATGTAAATCAATATGTAACATATCAAATCTTAATGTAACTTTGTGTTGATATCTAGAAGAGTGAGGACACAAAAAACACATTGATTTCTCTTGTGACTCATATAATCTTAGAGAGCGCTGAGTTTATAATTCCTTGGTGTACCCCTAAAGAGAATTCTGACTACTTTTTTTTCATAACCATAAAGTCATATATTTAAAACTACATTCTAAATTGATGTAATCAATTGTGGTTATAAAGCAGGAAGGTGCAAAATTCTGCCTACCATTGTTATTCCTGCAAAAAATTGAGTGACAAGCCCATGTCCACTTCTTGTTTCATTTTACTGAATTTATAGCACACTAGTACTGGCAATCTTGGCATATTTAATTTGAAACCTTTATATATGAAGGCTTGTATTTGGGTTTTGTCAATATGTAGGATCTGCTGTCTCTGGATTTTTGCTTGTTTGTTTTATGCCTCCCTTTTCTGCCAATGTCTCTTGAAAATTTGGTATTAAATGTTCTTATATTTGTCAAGTCTACCTGAATTTCAGGAATTTAAAAGTTAATCATGGAATTTGGGATTGACAAAGGATTTGGGGCCAGGCGTGGTGGCACATGCCTTTATTTTTTTTTCAGTGGAAAATTTTATTTGTTTCAACTTATAACTAGAACATATTAACACCATGGGCCGGCTTAACAATCTGCAACACGGATAAATAAATGTTTACCTTAGTTTAATCTTAAACCCTATCAATCATTTTTACCTAATTTCTGCTTAATGTTTACTTGATGTAAACACACCCAGATAATTATAGCTATTCTGCTTTGGAATGACAGACATGTGATATAAAAACAGAGCAGCGTTAGAGGCTTGTGAGTCACCCTGGGTCCAGGGCCTCAGCTGGGCACATGCCTTTAATCCCAGCACTCCAGACGCAGAGGCAGGTGGATTGCTGAGTTCTAGGCCAGCCTGGTCTACAAAGCAAGTCCAGGATAGCCAGGACAACATAGTGAAACCTTGTCGCGAAAAGCCAAACAAACAAACAAACAAACCAAAACCAAAATAAATAAACAAAAAACAAACAAACAAAAACCCACCGAAAACAAAAACAAATAAAAATATTTGGTTATTTTAAGCTGAACTTCGTGTATTTGTTTAGAGGCTTGAAATGCTATCCTAAATTTTAACAATGTGACAAGTGAGCTGCTTCATTTTATCAAAAATACAATTTGGAATCAATTCACTTTTGTAATATAATTGGCATTGTTAAAAGGTATGCTTTCATATTTTCTAATGCATAAATAATAATGTATAGTTATTTTCTTCTTGCTTCTCTATTAAAACCAAAATTACTACAGTTTTAGTAACATGCAAAATACCATATGCAGAAATGGAAAAAAATTAAGTTGTTTTTTTTTAAGTTTTTAAATTTTCTCATCTCAATGTGTGCAAAAAAAATTAAAAACTATAAGTACAAAGATTGAGTTATGTATTTTAAAATATATTTTATTAATTTATTCACATTACATCTCAATTTTCATCCCAGCCCATGTATCCTCACATCCCTCCCTCCCTCCCATTTTCCACATACTCCCTTCCCTATGACTGTGATTGAGGGGGACTTCTTCCCCTTGTATATGCTCATAAGGTATCAAGTCTCTTCTTGGTAGCCTGCTACCCTTCCTCTGAGTGCCACCAGGTCTCCCCATCCAGGGGACATGGTCAAATATGGGGCACCAGAGTTCATGTGAAAGTAACACCCCACTCTCCACTCAACTGTGGAGAATGGCCTGTCCATTGGCTAGATCTGGGTAGGGGTTTGATGCTTACTGCAGGTATTGTTCTTGGCTGGTGCCATAATTTGAGCAGGATCCCTGGGCACCGATGTGCCCATCATGATGTTATTCTTGTAGGATTCTAGGACCTTCTGGATCATTCTATTTCCCCATTCTCTCATGCTTCTCTCACCTAGAGACCCAATAGGATGTTCTCCCCTCTGTCCCACTTTCCTGGTAAGTGAAGACTTTCATGGAACATACTCCTTGGGCTAGTGTCCTGATTAAGTGAGTATAAACCATTTGACTCTTTCTGCTTCTGGGTTAATTCACTCATTATGATCATTTCTAGTTCAATCCATTTGTCTACAAATTTCAGGAATTCCTTGTTTTTAATGGCTGAGTAGTATTCCATAGTGTAAATGTGCCACAGTTTCTTTATCCATTCTTCTACTGAGGGACACTTAGGCTGTTTCCATGTTCTGGCTATTATGAATAAGGCTGCTATTAACATGGTTGAGCAAATGTTCTTGTTGTGTGCTGGAGCATCTTCTGGGTATATTCCAAGGAGTGGAATAGAAGATCTAGATTGAGCTATGTTTTAATAGAAAAAAACTAAGGCATTATTTTAGGTTATATTTTTCTAAATTTATAATTTTATAACATATGTTTCATCATACAATTTTTCTTTAACTTTTTCTGTTTTCAAATATTAATTCATTAAAGTGAAACTGGAACTGAATTATCTGTATCCAAATCAACTGTGGTTGCTGGGGGACAGAGATACATTTACATTGACAATGGAACCATTGGGAAGGTATCCATATTCCTATAAATAACTCTTCATCTATGATGCTGTAAGTCACTCTATGAAAACTCATCAGATAATACATAAAACCAACCAAATAAATGAACAGATAAGTAACAAAATGGATACTAAAACATGAGCAGACTAGTTAATTAGGAGTAATAGGATTAGTAAAAGCTGGAGGAGTACAACAGAGAGAAAATGTCATAGGAATCTCATGATGTGTAACTGATAAATACTATTAAAATAAAATGTGAAATGTATTCTTTGTTTTTTGTTTTTTTTTTTTTTTTTTTTTTGAGGTTCTGTCTGCCTTAATTTCTTTTTTTTTTTTTATTAATTTATTCTTGTTACATCTCAATGGTTATCCCATCCCTTGTATCCTCCCATTCCTCCCCACCCCCCATTTTCCCATTATTCCCCTCCCCTATGACTGTTCCTGAGGGGGATTACCTCCCCCTGTATATTCTCATAGGGTATCAAGTCTCTTCTTGGCTACCTGCTGTCCTTCCTCTGAGTGCCATCAGGTCTCCCCCTCCAGGGGACATGGTCAAATGTGAGGCACCAGAGTACGTGAGAAAATCATATCACACTCTCCACTCAACTGTGGAGAATATTCTGACCATTGGCTAGATCTGGGAAGGGGTTTAAAGTTTACCTCCTGTATTGTCTTGGCTTGTGCCTTAGTTTGAGCGGGACCCCTGGGCCCAAATCTGCCTATCATATTGTTCTACTTGTAGATTTCTAGGACCCTCTGTATCCTTTTATTTTGCTATTCTCCCATGCGTCTCTCATTTAGAGTCCCAATAGGATGCCTTCCCCTCTGTCCCAGTTTCCTGGTAAGTGAAGGCTTGGGCTAGTATGCAGATATAAGTGAGTATATACCATTTGAGTCTTTCTGCTTCTGGGTTAACTCACTCATTATGATCATTTCTAGATCAATCCATTTATCCACAAATTTCGGGAATTCCTTGTTTTTAATAGCTGAGTAGTATTCCATAGTGTATATGTACCACAGTTTCTTTATCCATTCTTCTACTGAGGGACACTTAGGCTGTTTCCATGTTCTGGGTATTATGAATAAGGCTGCTATGAACATGGTTGAGCAAATTTTCTTGTTGTGTGCTGGAGCATCTTCTGGGTATATTCCAAGGAGTGGAATAGCTGGGTCTTGAGGAAGCCCTATTCCCATTTTTCTGAGATAGCACCAGATAGATTTCCAAAGTGGCTGTACTAGTTTGCATTCCCACCAGCAATGAAGGAGTGTTCCTCTCTCCCCACATCCTCGCCAGCATGTGGTGTCACTTGAGTTTTTGATCTTAGCCATTCTGATGGGTGTAAGATGGAATCTCAGAGTTGTTTTGAATTGCATTTCCCTGATGACTAAGGAGGTTGAGCATTTTTTTAAGTGTTTCTCAGCCATTTGATACTCCTCTGTTGAGAATTCTCTGTTTAGTTCCAAGCCCCATTTCTCTATTGGGTTATTTGGTTTGGTGGTGTTTAATTTCTTGAGTTCTTTATATATTTTGGATATTAGACCTTTGTTAGATGTAGGGTTGGTGAAGATTTTTTCCCAGTCTGTAGGCTGTCGCTTTGTTCTCTTGACAGTGTCTCCTGCCTTACAGAAGCTTCTCAGCCTCATGAGGTCCCATTTATTAATGGTTGACATTAAGGCCTGGGCCGTTGGTGTTCTGTTCAGGAAGTTGTCTCCTGTGCCAATATGTTCCAGGCTCTTTCCCACTTTTTCCTCTAAGTGGCTTAGTGTCTCTGGTTTTATGTTGAGGTCTTTAATCCACTTGGATTTGAATTGTGCAAGGTGACAAATATGGGTCCAGTTTATTTTTTTACATATAGACCTCTGGTTAGACCAGCACCATTTGTTGAAGATGCTATCCTTTTTCCATTGAATGGATTTGGCTTCTTTGTCAAAAATCAAGTGACCATATGTGTGTGGATTCATATCTGGGTCTTCGATTCGATTCCACTGATCAACTAGCCTGTTGCTGTGCCAGTACCATGCTGTTTTAATGACTATTGCTTTATAGTACAGTTTGAGATCAGGTATGGAGATTCCTCCGGAGCACCTTTTATTGTACAAGATTGTTTTAGCTATTCTGGGTTTTTTGTTTTTCCATATGAAGTTCAGAATTGAACTTTCAATGTCTTTAAAAAATTGTGTAGGTATTTTGATAGGGATTGCATTGAATCTGTAGATTGCTTTTGGTAGGATGGCCATTTTTACTAAGTTAATTCTCCCGATCCATGAGCAAGGAAGATCATGCCATCTTCTCAGGCCATCTTCAATCTCTTTCTTCAGAGTTTTGAAATTTTTTTCATACAAGTCCTTCACTTGCTTAGTTAGGGTAACTCCTAGATATTTTATATTGCTTGTGGCTAATGTGAAGGGTGTGGTTTTCCTAATTTCTTCCTCTGCAAGCTTGTCATTTGTGTATAGGAAGGCTACAGACTTTTATGAGTTAATTTTGTATCCAGCCAATTTGCTGAGGTGTTTATCAGCTTCAGGAGTTCTCTGGTGGAATTTTGAGGGTCACTTATGTACACTATCATATCATCTGCAAAGAGGGATAATTTGACTTCCTCCTTTCCCATTTGGATACCCTTGATCTCCTTTTGTTGTCTTATTGCTCTGGCTAGAACTTCGAGTACTATATTGAAGAGATATGGAGAGAGTGGGCAGCCTTGCCTTGTTCCCGATTTTAGAGGAATTTCCTTGAGTATCTCACCATTTACTTTGATTTTGGCTATTGGCTTGCTTTATATAGCCTTTATTATGTTGAGGAAAGTGCCTTGTATCCCCGATCTCTCTAAAACTTGAAACATGAATGGGTGTTGAATTTTATCAAATGCTTTCTCTGCATCCAAGGAGATGATCATGTGGTTTTTTATTTTCAGTTTGTTTATATGGTGGATTACATTGATGGATTTCCGTATATTAAACCATCCCTGCATGCCTGGAATGAAGCCTATTTGGTCATAATGAATGATATCTTTGATGTGTTCTTTTATTCGTTTTGCAAGTATTTTATTTAGTATTTAGTAATTCTTTGTTCTCAATGAAATTTCCAAAAAGCATTAGCCTAAATTCTCTGGATCTTTGGATATGTGTTTAAAATTGGGAGACACAGAGAGATCAGAAACTATAGGGGGCCATGGGATATGGGACACAAGGGAAAATGAAAAAATATGGGGAAGGATAACTAACTCTAAAAGCTTTTTAAAGTGCCATATGGAACCCTTATATAGTATAAACCTTTTTAAAAGATTTTAACTGGTCACCATGAATAGAATAAGACTGCAGAGTTGTCAGCCCTACACAGGTCTTTTCATCACATTCTTTTTCTACTATGATCCAAAATGTACTGTGGAAGAGGAAGAGGAAAGATTCTAAGAGCCAGAGGTCATACATGGCTGCAACAAAATAGTGTTTCTGAACATGGCAGAGCACTTGTGCATATGAACTCACAGTGCTTGTGACAGAATGCAACATACCTGAGTAAGATAAAGCTAGATCTAAATAAGTGTGCATGGTGGAAGCAGGGGAGAAGTGTCCCAAATTTCAGACAAGTCAGTGCTCTCTACTGGAACATAACTGATAGAATGAATGCATGCATACATGCATACATACATACATACATACATACATACATACATACATACATACACACACATAAAACACACACACACTCGGGGAGGAAAGGGTTTAACTTTTATGGAAAAACTCACATTCCATCACTGAAGGCAGTCAGGGCAAGAACTCAAGCAGGGTAGAAATGTGGAGGCAATGAGTGATTTTATAATCCAGCTTGAGCTCATGTTCAATTATAGTTTGCTCAGCTTCCTTTTTTATATCACCTAGGACCAACAATCCATGAGTGGCATGGCCCATAATGAGCTTGGCCTTCGTACATCAATTACAAATAAAAACATGTACCACAAGTTTGCCTATAGACTAATCTTGTGGGTAAATTTTATCAGTTGGCGTCTTCTCTTCCAAATGATTCTATTTATGACGAGTTGACATAAATTAGCAAACATGAGTGAACTGTAAGGAAGTAAGGGACAAAGCTATGTATGTGGGTTTGTGAAAATGCTCATTGGGTAAATGTTTGCTATGTAAGCATGAAAACTTGAATTTTGTCTCAATAATCCACAGTGGAAGGAGAAAACTGACTCCTGAAAATTGTCCTCTGATATCTACATGTGCACCATTTTTTTAAATTTGACTATATACCCAAATTGGTATGGTTAGATCAAATGACAATTATATTTATATTGTTTTCTAAATATTTGGATCAATCTACGGTAATTTACAAGTAGTATATTTTCTTTACCTTCTGTCCAATACTCTTTTTCTGTCTTTTTCAGCACACCTACCCTAAAAGATATGAACTAATATCTTTTTTTATTTTAATTTCCTCCATAGTTAGTGATGATACATATCTTTTTATATGGATGTTTGTCATTTGGATACTTTTTTTGGAGAAAATTTGTTCAAGTCTTTTGTCCATTTTAATAGGAATATTTGTACTTCGTTTTTTCTTGTTTGTCATTTACCTGAATGAGTTCCTAGTATGTTCTATCTGTTCTGTCAAATAACCATTTATTAGACATTATTTACATTTGTTTTATTATGTTTAACAGTTGTCTTTTCACTTAGCTTATTATTTCCTAAGATGTGAAGAAGCTTTTTAGTTTATTGTTGGTAGATTTACATGTATTTCCTTTCATTGTGTATTAGTTACTATTCTGTTGCTCTAATCAAATATCATATCCAGAGGCAGTTTATAGAAGGAAGAGTTCATTTGGGCCTATACTTCCTAGGGAATAAGGGTTCACAATCTAAAGCAAGGCATGGTAGCAGGCAGATGTGTTAGCAAACTAAGAACTTATATATTCAATGGCAAGTATTGCAACAGAAAAGAAAAGAGAGCATTGGGAAAGAAATGAGGCTTTGAAAGCTCAGAGCCAGGTTCCAGTGATATACTTTCAAGTAAGGCTATTCTTCATAGACTGGCCAAAATGGTACCAGGTGTCATTTCAGATGGAACTGTATTTTAATCTGGTTTTATCCCCTCCTCATCACCCACAGTCCTACCTTCTCGACAGCCTTCCTCCTTCCCAACCATCTATCTCTTTTCTTCTTTCATTTAACATGTGTCCATTTGCCTTCATCCAGCCCTTCTACAGTGTATGTGAGGGTATGTACAGTAAAGAAACTGCTGAAATGGCTGCTTTATGGTTGAGGGAGAAAGGCTCTATTGTGAATAACAGAGAGATAATATCCAGAGGCATAAGAAAGAGTCTAGAGCACAGAGAAAGAGAAGTAGACTGGACATGACCATGGTTATCCATGAAAGGGGTGGAATAGTGCAGCTCGCCAAAATAGTGAAAGCTGCAGGAGAGGGGAGACAGGAGGTATAAAGAGAGCAGGAAACTGAGAAGAGAAGGGCCAGGAAGCTAACATGAGGGTTTTGAAATGTATAAGAAGTACTTGTCAGTAGGAACTGAGGTCCACATAGACTTTGATATGCAACCCTTGGTATACGGTAATGGAGAGCCCTGTGTTGCTTCTGCCAGAGGATAAGGGAAATGACTCCTTTGTGGGAAGAAAACCTGTTTCTCAAGTTCCTGAGGAAAGTTGTCTTTTATTTAAAATTCCAAAATCATTTTATAATCCAGCTTGAGCTCATTTTTGTATATATGTACTTCCTAAGGCCTAACACTCAGCATTTATTTTTTTTTATATCTTGGTTTCCTTTCTAGTTTATTTGCTTTTACCCACATTTGCCATCTCTCTCTCTCTCTCTCTCTCTCTCTCTCTCTCTCTCTCTCTCTCTCTCTCTCTCTCTCTCTCTCTCTCTCTCTCACACACACACACACACACACACACACACACACACACACACTACAGGGTATATCCACACATAAGAGAGTATACAAAATACAAAATTTTTGTCTTTCTGAGTTTAGTTTATCTTGATAATAGGGATATCTATACTGCCATGTTCACTGTGGCTCTTTTCACAGTGAGGACATGGAAGCAGCCTAAATATCCTTCAATGAATCAATAAGCAGTGAAAATCTGGCATATACACACAGTGGAATTTTGTTCATCCGCTTAAAAATTATCTACAAAAGTAGAAGAAAGAATAGATAGCCCAGGAAAGTAGATTAAGGGAGGTGACCTAAACCTTTTGTCCTCTTAGTGATTTTTTCATATATATTTATTGACTAAATAATCTAATTTGTTTTTACTTTGTAAATTATATTCTTGTTAGGAAATTTCTAAAGCCAGAACATTTCTATGAAAGAAATTACAGCAGATCATAATATCACCAACTATACTCTTATTCCATCAAGTTATAGATGCATATATGTTCCAGATTTTATTGTTACTACAAAATTAAAATAAGCTATATATTAAATTTTCTCTTATATATGTATATATATATATTATTTATTTATTCACTTTACATCCTGGTCATAGCCCTACCCTCCTCATCTCCCAACCCCACCTTCCTCCCACACTCTCTCATGTCCCCTTCCCCTAGATTTTTAAAATTATTATTATTTTGAAAGGATCTCACTATGTAGCCCAGCCTGTATAGAAATACACTATGTAGATTAGGCTGACTTTGAATCAAAGCACTACCTTTTGAATACTGAGAATCCAGATGAACCAAATTGCACCTTTTCTTATGTGCATTCACCTTTTATTATGAAATCTTGACATGTCCATATTTACTATAACATATATATCAGCATTTTTTTTCGGTTTTTTGAGATAGGGTTTCTCTATGTTAACCCTGGATGCTCTAGGCTTGCTTTGTAGACCAGGCTGACCTAGAACTCACAGAGATCCACCTACCTCTTCCTCCCGAGTGCTAGGATTACAGGCTTGTGTCACCACGCCTGGCTATATCGGCATTTTTAACTCCAAGCACAGTGTACATTATTCAACCAATTTGCAGTATGAGGATGATGGCAAAACAGCATTTGTTAGATTACCAAAAAAAAAAAAAAAAACAAAAACAAAAACAAAAAATAAAACCAGGACGGTTCTTTAAATAGCCTTTAAGACATATTTAGATGAAGAAGTCTTTGACTATTTTAAATATTCAGAGCTCAAAATTCAAAGAGATTTTGCGAAGTTCTACATTTTGCTGCCTAGCCCTTGATTGAGTAATAATTCACACACTAAAGTGCAGTGATCCTTCTATTTCCAAACAAAGCATGCTGGTGTATGTGTGTTCAACAAAAAAGAGATTTGTAACTGCTGCAATGGCTCTGCAAGCAAATGTTTGGTATCAGCCTGCATTGGGAGCTGTCCCAGTTTGCTTAATGTGCCAGAGAGCATGTTTTACATCTTCTTTATTTTAAATCAGTGTCTATCAAATGAAAACATTTTCTGTATATGTAACAGCAATTAGGGAAAAGAGAGGCCATGAATTTGAAAGAGAGCAAGCATAAGTATGTGTCAAGTTTCTATGGAAAGAAAGGGAAAGGGTAAATTATATAACTATAATATAATTTAAAAAAATAAAGAGAAACAACAGCAAACTTAGGTGGAAACACACTGAGCATCAACCTCTGGACTCTACACAAACATAGACATATTCATGTTCATCCATACACACATTTACATATACTCACTTGAACAGAGATGAAAGCCTCATACACATAAGAATACAAAAATGTTTGGTGGTCATATTTGACCATGTCCCCTGGTCGGGGAGACCTGGTGGCACTCAGAGGAAGGACAGCAGGTTACCAAGAAGAGACTTGACACCCTATGAGCATATACAGGAGGAGGTAATCCCCCTCAGGAACAGTCATAGGGGAGGGGAGTAATGGGAAAATGGGAGGGAGGATACAAGGGAGGGGATAACCATTGAGATGTAACAAGAATAAATTAATAATAAAAAATTAAAAACATGTTTGGTGGGTTTGGGTAATATGCAAAATAAAGGATCTTCTCTAGGCTCTGACTTAATGATTCAAACAAATAATTGCAACTGCAATTTAGCCTATTGCATAATATGTATATTTATCCTTAGTTCTCTTATAATATTCTGTTCTATAAATAAATCATACTTCACTTAGGGTTTTAATGGTTATTCATAAAATTATTAATGTACGCTGTAAAACACCTCTGTGGAAAGCCAACATTAGTTATTTGTGTAAGGTTTTGGTAAAACTAGGCTTTATGGTTAAAAGTAAAGATGAACATTTCGGTATTAAGCTACACCTCAACCTTATTTATCTTTCATTTTATTTTTTTTCCTTTTGTATTTACGAAAAAAACTTTCAAACTCCACAATATTTTTCTTTCAGAAAATATAACTCTTGAATCTATTCAGAAGGTTTCAATGAGCAAGATGTTACAAGTAATTAGTTTACCCCAATGACCTCACCATCACTCTTATCCTTATAAATTGCAAGTTTAGCCAACTCATTCATATCAATTTTAAATGCGATTGCCACTGCATATTGAATGTTTATCTAATATTCAACCTTTTTCCTGAACTTCCATTTTTTAACATACAGTGTAGTGATTCAAATGCAGCTTCAGTTGCTATACACACCATTGTTTTTACCCACCTAGTTAATGAGCAAGTTGTTTTACTTCTCAATTATCCTCCTTGGAAAGCTAGGATATTCATGATATATTCTTCTTAGATTTCTACAAGGATTGAATGAGACAAAATACAAAAATGAATTACAAGAAAGTATGAAGGATTAAGGAAATCTTACAGAACACTAAAAAATGCTAACAAACCATATATTTATCAAATCCTATCTCAAAATGTACAGCTTCATTTTGACCAATTGAAATATTTTAATAAGTAGGGTGCTAGTCTACTCACTATCTTTAATAAGTAGGGTGCTACTCTTCTCATTACTCTTTACTTTTAGTTTTATATTTACCATGTTTTCACATTTATTCTTCATTACTAACTTTAAATTTGGTTAAAAAATTGGTGTCATTGTCCAATAACATGGAATATTTATTCCATATTCTTTCAGATTTAAAGTATAAAGGGGGTTTCACAGAAATTTAATTTTCTTCTGAAAATGCTTTAATGTTTTATGTTGTGATTTTATTTTATCACTATGTTGTTCTTATTAAATTGATATATAAAATATTGTCCTTTAAAACGTACTTTCTAACTATTCAAACCAAATTAAAAATAAATACTGTCTCTCTTATCTTCTAGATGTGTACACTGAAGCAATTTATTCAAGCATTTATGTTTTCTTTCTTCACATATAAAAGCTAGATTTATTAGATCCTACCAAATACAATTTTTATGAAGATAATAATGTAAAATTTTCTAAGTATTATATTTATTTATCAGTTTTTTGACTTGATTTTTTCTGCAGCAATTAAATTGCTTGCCACAAATAAATATCTTTCTCCTTTCTCATATTTATCCATTTTATTTCTTTTCAATATTTTTAAAAAATGCTGCAACTTGTAAAATATTTAAAATGGTAATTAAAGCAATACTTGTTCATATACATACATTCATCTTTTTCTTGAAATAGGATTCTGGTGAGGTATGTGTATGGCTGAGACAGATATGTTTTGTTGTATAGAATAGATATTTTCTATTCTCAATTCATTCTGATTCCTTGACAGAAACTGACAGTTTATTTTGACAGCTAATATTGCTGCACTTAGAGAAAATTTGTTTTTGTGCATATGTGTGTTATTTCATTTAATTTATTAGAGAAATCCATTACCATAATATATTCATTGATTTTGTATCACACTCATATTTTGGGAAAAATCTTTGTTTTGCCATGTATATAATTTTTTAAATAAGTAATAAATTTCATTAATTTATAATTGATTTTGTTGTATGTATTTACATGAGTCAATTTGGCTTTCAAATTTCATCAGGCAGCTTTGTCAAGCTTGGTATCAAGGATTACTTTAAACTGAAATAGATTTTTTTACTCTCTATGCTCTGAATGAAATTAAATGATATCCTGAAATGCACACTGTTTTTAGTTAATTTTGTTGTAATGTTGTCAGAATGTGGCATATTTTAGAGAAAAATAATCTTAAATATATAATTTCTTCTTCTGTTCATTGTATCTACTTTAGTGCTTGAAGGAAATGTAAGTTTCTTCTAAAATCCATATACTAAAATTTAAAACTTATAGTGCCATTTTCATTGATTTTTTAACAATATATTTTTAGTTATAGTATGACTATAACCTTAAATGTTATAGATCAATAATCTCCACTAGCATGTAAGTTTCTAGGCCACATCCCATTCTGAGGTTCAGGTTGTTATGTAAGACTGCCAGTTAAACATTCTCTTATGAAGGAACTATTGTCTAGGTATCAGAGTGTGCTAGGAGATATGCTTATCTTTCTCTTCACTTCTACAAAGGTACATGCTCACATTTTCCATCACGCATATTTGAACTTTTGTGAGCTAGAGTAAAATTTCATAATAATTAGAATCTCACCTTTTTCCTGAATCTTGTGAGACATTATACTTATTAAAGGGACTGACAAGAAAATAAAATGTTTCTTGGGTTTCTCTTTGTAATTATATCTGCAGTTAGCTGTTTCTAATGTAATTTTATTTCTCAGGTTATGTGATTTTCATAAAGAACTTTGTCTACAAAAGCTATATATATATATTTTTTTTACCATTCTCCTAAGAGTCATTTATTCTTTAGGCACATTTATTTAATCAATATAACTGTGATTCCATATGTCACTAATGTTCTGAATGAAGCCAAAATAATAAAAATTTAAACACTTGCTACACTAATTCCAAAATTGTCTGCCTCCCCCAAAACTCACTTTGATATTTTCCCTTACACTAAAATGAAATTCCAGGTATTTTCTGCCAACGTATTTATTTTCCTTGATATGTGGTCACTACTACCAATTACCAACATGGTTTTTTTAATATAATAGGTAATGTGAAATGAACTACTTTATCTTTTGCTGTACTTAGTGATAGTTATGACAACTGGTAGTTTTTACTTATTTTACAACCTGAGAATATATAGGAAAGATCTCTAGAAATACAAGATTCTAAATAAGAAAGATAACACATAATTATAATAATATTCTCAAATGTAGTTTAGAATTTTCTTTCATCAGTACAAGAACTTTTTTATCAGAATGGCTTATAACAATATGAATTTCAAAAATAATTTCATAATCTAGCTTAAAGTTTTAGCGCCCTCTACTGGAAGAATTTATAATTTAGCCTAAAATAAAATCTTGCTGCTTAGAAAAACTAAATGTGTTAAGTATGTAATTCATCTTAGAATAACCAGATATCAGTACTGTAAAATAAATTAAAGTGTGCTACAAATATTTCTAATTCATAGCACTCTATTATTTTCTCTTTATTTCTACAGGCTTTAGATAGCATGTGATAATTTCCCAAAGCATATTTAACATTTTTATTGTCTAAAATAATATGACATAGATTAAATTGATTGGTTTTATAATAATCATACAGAAGTGAACACTGAATACTGATATTTGCAATTTGAATGGAATCTCTTAATGCTGTTATTTTTTTCCTAGGTCAGAAGTTATTATACTGCAGTGCTACCTAAGTTCTTGGTGTTAACCAAATAGTGAAATTTCATGTTTTTCTGCTACATTGCAATACTTCTTAAAGTAGCTGTGAGTTATTCCGATGTAAGATATATTAATACAGTTTTCTGAAAAGTTATTGTGAATATACACAGCATACAAAATGGTAAAGTTTGAGGTAATAGGGTATGCTAATTATCCTGAGTTATCACAGTCATCTTTATAAATGAAATAAAATATTATATTATGCTTGTCCTACTTTGATTTCTGTTATTCTAATAAAACATTTTGACTAACAGCAATTAAGAAAAGGAAACAAATATTTGACTTCTACTTCTGTGCCACAGTATATCTTTGGATAAAAGTAAGGACTGGACCTGAAGCATCAACTCAAAGGCAGAAGCCTTGGAGAAACAATGCCTTCCAGCTTACTCATAGGATCATGCTTACCTAGCTTTTTTACATACTCCAAAAACACCTACCCAGGGAATGGTGTCAACACAGTGGGCTATGCTCGCTTACATTATTTAGCAATCAAGACAATCCCACACAGACTTTTCCACATTCCATGCAACCTAGGCAATGCCTGAACTTTGATTCCCTTCTGAAGTGACTCTAAGTTGTGTCAAGTTGACAGTTAAAGCAAACTAGTACAGTGACTTATAAATATATTCAAATATGTGACAATTAAAAACAAAATTAAAATATATGTTTTACTTAGTGTTTCTATTGCTGTGAAGAGACACCATGACCATGATAACTCTTATAAAGGAAAGCATTTAATCAGGGTCAGCTTACAATTTCAGAGGTCTAGTCCATCATCATTATGGCCAGAAGCATGGCAGTGTGCATGCAAACATGGTGCTGGAGAAGAAGCTGAGAGTTTTATATCCAGATTCAAAGGTAGCAAAAGGAAAGTGAGACATACTGGCCAGACCTGAGATTATAAAACTTCAAAGCCAGCCTCCACAATGACATCAGTCTTCCAAAAAGGCAACACCTACTTCAACAAGGCCACACCTTCTAATAGTCCCAGTCCTTATGGCCCAAGTATTCTTACACATGAGCCTATGGAGGGGTCATTCCTATTCAAACCACCACAGCATACAATTTAAAAAGGAAATTACATTCCACACAAGACCACCCTGATTTCTGAAACTATGTGCTAGTTTTGAGGTTTTTTTCAAAGCCATTCCAAAGTTTAGTAATTCACAAAATCATTGTACTCACCTCAGCAAAAATGGTTACATTCAAAATTAAGGTTAACTACAAGAAAGAGGTACAGAAGAACAAGTTATATAGACATTTTCACAGGGCATATTGCACATTAACATGTAACAATGGAAACAAAATTATTCAATTTGGGATTCTCTCTCTCTCTCTCTCTCTCTCTCTCTCTCTCTCTCTCTCTCTCTCTCTCTCACTATAAATATTAGAAAAAATAGTTCAATCTAGAAAAGAACCTGTAAAATAATTAAAAATATTTTCAAATACTTCAAGTAATATTTAATAGAATCTTAAATGTTTTTCCATAGATCACTAATGTTTGATATGTGGATATATGTATCTATGTATATATGTGTGCATGTAAATATTTGTCTGTGTTTCTATTTGAGTGATTTTTATTGCTTCTCATGTATGCCACAACCTCTATTTCATATTTGCTTAAAAACAGTGACCATTAATTTTGGATTGCTTATTATACTGACTGGCCCTGAGACAGAATACTCACTTGAAAAATATGTTTGTAGCTGGTTGATTTCACTTAGATTTAGAAAACACACACACACACACACACACACACAAACATATATTTATATATATATAAAATGTGCACTTGGTAAATATTGTTTTTATTCCCTCAGATAAGGGGATGAGATGAGTGCCTTACACAAGCTGTGCTAACAAATGGCTTGGGCTGAGCCCAGAGTGTTTCTATCTAACTTTCCCTGAACCTCACATCCATACAATCTAATTTCCGCAAGCCTGGACCATGA
The DNA here is from genome assembly GCF_903995435.1 of Acomys russatus. Lineage (NCBI taxonomy): Eukaryota > Metazoa > Chordata > Mammalia > Rodentia > Muridae > Acomys > Acomys russatus. Next base: position 63,405,543 of record NC_067169.1, read on the forward strand.
ATGCTTCAGCTTCCAACCTCCATCAGCTAACCTAGACCTAAAATATTTTAGCATCTGAGACTTACTGCTGAATAAGATCACCCTTTCTAGTTCTTTCTAAACTCTGGCTAGCTGGTTCAACTCAGCTGTTCTGGCTCAATCTACAGTCCATGCTGGTTGATTTAAATTGGCTTCTCATTGAATTTCTCTGCTTGGGGAAAAAGCCTGCTATTGAACTCCATGAACTGAACTGCACTAACTGTACTGACTACACTGACTATACGAACTGTACTGAATTGAACTGAACTCAACTGTAACACATTCATCTGTCAAATCTTTCCTTGATTCATAACTTTGTCTGCCTCTCAATTAGACATCACTTTAATATGTCAGCTTTCTTCTATAAACTAATCTTCCTTCTATAAACTAATCTTCCTTTTTAGGGATTAAAAATATATACTAAGGGTATGTCTTATACTATAATCCAAGGTGTGTCTGCATTCCAGCAATATCACACAGACATAGAAGATATTTAGATGTGATTCTTTGCCAGAACAGCCATGTTGCTGCATTGAAATTCCTCTACAATCTGGAGTGGTATAAATGGTATTTTCATATGTACATGAATAATATTACTGGCTGTACAAAATAGTTCTTTAGAGTTAAACCCCTTTCTCAAGTATTTGCATTCCTATTTCCCAATTACATCTATGTATGTAAAGATATGATTATAATGCTAAGAAACAAAACTATAACAGACTTTTTTGTTTTACCAATTATCTAATTATAACTATTTACCTGGGGCATTTACTTGTATACATTGTATACATATATCATTTTAAATATTATCTAGAAATAGAGTTTCTTGACAGATGGAAAACACTACTTACAGTATGAAATTAGGTACTTATTTCAGGTGGATAAAATACAGGCAAATGCTTGTTTTCTCATAATGATAATATTTTACCCAGAGAGCTAGGATTTGAAACATGTATTTGTTTGTTTGAGATTTTCCTTTTAGGATTTTCTTTAAATTGAGAATACAGGGATTTTTGTTGTGGTGGTGGTGGTTGTTTGTTTACTGCCCACTGCAACTAAGGCCAGCTCTCATTTACAAGACTGTGATTCCCAATATCAGATAGCTTCACTGTGGAAGGATTTGTAATCTCAAAAAAAGATATATGATTTTAATCTTCACAGAATTTAAGGTACCTAGATTCTGTTTTTATGGCAATAATCTTTTTCCTGTGATTTCTCTATTTGACCCATTTGTCCTAGTGAAAACGACAGCTCATTTCTGTTTCCTTCAATAAAAATGCTTCCCCAAGCTTAAAGTGCTTATCTTCTCCTCAAGATAAACTTTTCACTGATTATAGATTATTTTAGAATCTGTTCTTTGTTTACAACAAATTACTTGCCAAATCTAAATGTCAATAGTGAGCTCTTGTGACTTAGATTTAAAATCTCATTAATTTATTTCCTGGAGCTGTGAGCAAGATAATAATCTGTAATAATTAGGGAGTAGCCTTTGAATACAGGAAAACCTAACAAGATTAAATAATAGAAAATTGAATATCATTTAGAAAATGGCTTTGGCAGCCTAAGAACTTACTATTATGCTAAAAGGTGAAATACATAAATAGAAAAAAAATACTGTACTTATACTTAGTGTACCTCAGATTGATGACCAAACACCAGATAAACAATTAGTCTAATGAATTTCCTGCAGGTTTTTCAACAAGATCCTATGTCCTTGGGCACGTCTTATAATCTTTAGTAGCTACATAAGGTCAGTAAAGCTGAAATGAATGTGGATTCAATAGCATTTAAAAGTTTCCAGCAAACTGTGATAAAAGATTCTAAAAGTCTTTTCTTTTAATTTCTACTTTATTATTTTACCTTTCTTATACTGATCAGTATTAAAGGTGAGATACATGGGGTAAGGTGGTTGAAAATAAATAAACCTATAGTTTTATTTTCTAAAACTAATTTTCTGAATGTTGCTCTACTTGTTTCTTTCCAAAATATAACGTAAAGATCAATTTAGAAAAAGATTGAAATTAAAAACACCACTTTCTTTACAACTAGTCAAACATTCTTGTTGAGATCAGAATTGTACTGAAGGGGTAGAAAATTAAGATCATAATTAAATTTTAAAAGACTTATGTTTAGTTTTGTTGAACTCATAGAAAAAGAGAACAGTAAACATATTTAAGAAAGTTGGAAAATAAATTCATTTCAATTTCAGTTTTTATTTTACATAAATGATAAGTAACCTAATTAGTCTCCAATGAAATAAAAGACTTTGCTATTTTATCTCAAGATGTCTAAAAATTAAAGTTCTTTTGCTCCTTTCATCTCAATATGGTTCACTTGCAGCATGGCATGTTGGCTCACACCTGTAATCCCAGCACTCAAGGAAGCAGAGGCAGAGGCAAAAAGAGCTCTGTGAGTTTGAGGCCAGTCAGCCTGGTCTACAAAGTGTGTCCAGGGCAACCAAGGCCAGAGAATCTCTGTCTCAAAAAACTCCCAAAATATACGCATATGTATGCATATATATATATGTATATATATATATTTCACACTGACTGCTCTTCCAGAGAACCGGGGTTCAAATCCCAGCACCAATATGGCAGCTCATAACTGTCTGTAACTCCAAGATATATGCAGGAAAAACAACATTGCATGTGAAATATTTTTTAAAGCTGGTGCACACCTTTAATCCCAGCATGTAGGAGGCAGAGGAGCAGATCTTTGTGAGTTCCAGGCCGGCCTGGTTTACAGAGAAAGTCCAGGACAGCCAGGGCTCTGTGTAAGAGAGAAATCCTGTATCTGAAAAAAATCACTCTATTTTTGGTTCAGTAAGTGAACACAACTTTTATGTGGGAGGTTGTGGAGGCCAAAATAGAGCACCAGATCCTTTAAAACTGGAGTTCAGGTAATTGTGAACTGCTCAACATGGGTACTAAGAACTGAACACAGGTCCACTAGAATAAGATCATTCACTTCTAGCCCTATCGTTTCCAGCCCTATTGCTGTCTGTTTTTAATCACTGTCTTTCCTTGGTCTAAAAAATTAGTTATCAGAAAACCCTCCTTCCTTACAATTCCTATACACCATTCTTAATTTAGAGTTGCTGGTTTAATTAGAGAGCTTTACTAGCTGAGTTTGAACAGTGATCTATCCCTCTACTACTAATATTCAGAAAACTGAAATAGGAGACATGTCATGAGTTTGACATCACCTTGGACTACATAGTGAGTTACTGACCAGCTTGGTTTACAGTCTGTGAACACAATAAGAAAATGAGGGAGGGGCATCATTTACTCCTATTTTTACATTCTTCTAATGATTTATAGTATCAAGATAACATTTCCACTTTCTTTTGCTAAATGCTAATACTGTCAGCAAGTTCACAGATCTTCAAGGAACTGCACTTTTTAGTATCTGTGTCTTAATAAATGTTAGATGTGGTACAAATATTTTTGAACAATAACACATGTTTTTTTTTTCTTGAGACAAATTTTGCTATGTAATCCTGGCTTGCCTAGAAGCTACTATGTAGACTAGGATTGTCTTGAATTCTCAGAAATTCACCTGCCTCAGCCTCCTGAGAACTGTGATTAAAGGCTTGCATCACTGTAAATGGCCCAACATGTACTTAATGAAAAGGAAGTAGAACAATTTTATATAAACATAAATTTATGTTTTTAGAATATAAGTAGTAAATACTTTATTTTTTCTACTTCATGTGTCTCTTCCAATAATGCAAGTGATTTTATTCATAAGCAAGCGCAGGAATGCACAGACATAGGATAATAGGAGATTCTTCTAAACAGGCTACCAGAGAACAGTTTCTTCTTAGTGTATATACACCAAAAGTCTATCTGGATCTGATTTTTTTCTAATTTTCATTTCTGGAAACTCTTCAAGTGTGTGAATAGAAACTGCCAAAATTTTCTTGTTACCTGGGGTAAGGAAACTTATAACATTGTTTAGAGATGGGAGTATGGGTAGCCCAACACAAGTAAGGAGAACAGGGGTTTAGAAGTTTCTAGAGGCATTGTTTATAGAGGAGTATATAAACTCCTCTATAATTAACAGTCAAATACTTATTATAAGAAGGCTTTGTTTGTATACATAACCAAAACCAAATGGAAGTTCCCAGAGAACTAAACTTATCCTTGCCTGCTTCAATATAATTTAATATTCTTTGGCTCTCCTTTACACACTTGGAATCTTTTACATAGATACATCTTTTTAACTCTCAAATACCACAGTACAACAAAATTAAAACTAGGTAGATTCATATATTTTTGCTTACTTATAGGCCTTATGAGTTGCTTTAGTTTGCTTTTAGTTATACTGACCAAAAGAAACTTGGGGAGAAAAAGATTTCTCTTACACTTTTCTGTTACAGTCCATCACTGACGGATGTCATGACAAGAACTAACACAGGCATCTGGAGTCAGACCTTGGAGGAATGGTGCTTACTGGCTTGCTCTCTATGCCTTGCATAGCCTACTTTCTTACAGAACCCAGGAACACCACCTCAGTGACAGTATCACCTACAATGGGCTTGGCTGTCTCACATTAATCATTAATAGAGAAAATGCACCACAGGTTTACCTATAGGACTATAGGATGGAAGCATTTTATGAATGGAGATTCGCTCTTCCCATATGATTCTAGCTTCTGACGAGTTAACAAATAGGGAACCAGCACATCAGCATTACATCATCCCTCACAAGAATGGAAAATGCATTGGTGTTAAACTGGTCCCCAAATGCTAGAAAATTTTAAATATAACTACTAAAATTTAGAATTACTTTTGATTTAATATCTCCTTCTTGAGGGATTTATTGATATGGTAATTGCGCCTTATCCATGAAATTAACTGATATCCTCTCCCAGCCTAATGCCACCTTTTTAGAATATTGAGTAGCTGTATTTATGTGAAGCTCCAGTTACCTCCAGGTCCTTTCATCCTCCCTGTCCCCTTTCCACAAGACTCCCTCTGATTTGCACAGTGTTTACTTGTGAGCCTCAGCATCTCTTTAAAACTGCTGCTGAGTGAAGCCTTTCAGAGAACAACTATGTTAGGCTCCTTTCTGCAAGAATTGCAGAATATTGTTAATAGTGTCATAGATTGCCTCTCTTCCATGGGGTGGGTCTTGGGTTGGGCCAGGCATTAGTTGGACATTCCCTCTACCTATGCTCTAACTGTTCTACCTTTATCCTTGTGCATCTAGTAGGCATGGTAAGTTCTGGATCAAAGTTTTTGTGGGTGGGTTGGTGTTCTCCTCCCTCCCCTACAAGTCTTGTCGAGTTATGGGCTTTCCTCTTTGGTCTCCATGGCCTTTGTTACTAGGAATCTTGTCTACAGTCCCCCATATCCTCCCAGAGGCATATTCTGACTTAGATCTCCAGCTTGTCACAGAGATAACCCCACCTGAATTTTCTCTTTTCTTTGCAGGCCTTCTGTCCCCTCCACCCTGTACCCACCCCCCTTTCTGAGGTCTGATCTCAACCTTTATTTCTCTCTGTACTCACTCTCCTACCTTGTCCCCTCTCTTCGACCACTACCTCTGTCTATTAGATTTTTCTCTTCTGAGTGAGATTTAAACATCTTCCCTTGGGTACTCCTTGTTGCTTTTCTTATTTGGCTCTGTCCATTGTAGTATGTTCATCCCGTGTTAAATGGATAAAATCTGGTTATGAGTGAGTAATATCATGTGTGTCTTTCTGGGTCTGGGCTATATCTTAAAGAACAGTTATTTATTGAAAGTGAGAGTAGCCTTAGATGGACTTTGGGTTTGCACTAAGAAAGCTGATTGATGTTGGGTATAGTTTTTAACAAGATTTCTATAAATCTGGATGTCAGTATTGTATTTGTATTTTGTTTTTCATTAGAAAAACTCATTGGTATCTTACTGTGGTTGTAGTAGAAAATTTCAGATAACACATTTCAGCAATCAGAAGCATGTCCTGCACAAGATACAGTATATATTTCAAAAATCCTAAGCTCCAGCAGAGGGACATCTTGAGCTAGAAATTAACATAGTGCTGGGAGAAACATTATCTTCTCAAGTAGAAGTCAATATTTTCAGCAATGAAAACAATGAATTTCATTAAATACTTTACTATATTTACAGTGGACTTTTGTCTTTAATGACTAACTTTTGAAAATAAAATAGAAATGATCTCGAGATCTCAAACTTAATAAGATGATTGGCACACACATATAATTTGAGGCTTTAAAATTATTCTTTCTACACATAGATATATGTCCTATCTTCATTATCTTGCCTTTCATCATTCATTATTTTCTCTGATTTGCACTTTCCATACATCCTCTGACAAGCAATTTCAAACATACAACATCATTTAATAGTAAGTCATACATTTAATTATTAGTAGTGTTTGCTTAAATTGAGTAAAACCTTTCCACAGAAAAATAGCAGTTTAGGTGAATATTTCTACAATTTGGGACTGAAGTTTTGCATAGTTTTGTTAGTATCATGTGTGTGTGTGTGTGTGTGTGTGTGAGAGAGAGAGAGAGAGAGAGAGAGAGAGAGAGAGAGAGAGAGAGAGAGAGAGAGAGAGAGAAAGAGAGAAGAGAGAGAGAGAGAGAGATAGATAGACAGACAGACAGACAGACAGATAGGCAGAGACAGAACAATAGTAGATTCTCTCTGTATGATTATATAATTAGGCATTACATCAAGGATTGATACCCAGAGTCATATTTACAGAATTGTGTGCACAGCAGCAAAATGTTTTATAGGATACTCAGTTTATAGAAAATATAAAATCATTTTATTTCTTCTTGTACTTTCATAAACTTATGTAAAAATAAAATTTCACTTTCAATCATACAGATATGCTCCCTCATATTTTTCCTTTTCTCCCCTTTTCTCTCACTCCCTTCGTGATATTTCCCCTCCTTTTCTTCCTTCCTTTTGTTACATAAAACATTTAGCTGTTAATTTTATGTGTTTCAGTGTTTTGCCTGCGCTTGCACATGTGTGTGTGTCCGTGTGTGTGTGTGTGTGTGTGTGTGTGTATGTGTGTGTGTACAGTATATGCATTGCTGGTACCTGTAGAAAGGCAGAAGAGAGTGCAAATTTTCCTAGAACTTGAAATACAGATGGCTGTGGGCTGTCATGTTGATGGGGGGGATTGTGCTGTGCTCCTCTGGAAAGAGGAGCTAATGTTCAAAATTGCTGAGCCATCTCTGCTTCCTCCTTTTGTTATTTCTGAGATAGTATTATATAGTCCAGATTGGCATTTATCTTGTGGTCAACTTGCCTTGGCTTCCAGAGGTATGAGATCGGAGATTACATGTGTGTGCAGCACACCTAATGCTAACATTATTTTTTAATTAAGCACTTATCTATTAAGTGGATAAAGGATGCCCAAGTAGATATAGCCTGGGTTTTGACTGATATAGGCATTGAAATAAGACCAAGCAAAATGTCCCTTTCCTTGTGGAACTTAGACTTTGCTTCTCATAATTCTTCAGAATTGTTGGCTCCATGTACTTCAAAATACACTATAAACATCATAAAGTTAAAGAGATTTTGCAGTTCAAAAATGAGTGTATATTCCTCTGCAACTCTGCAGATAAGTTTGTATTTATCTGTTCCAATAGCAGACTACAGGTTTATCTTTGGGGAGGGTGAATAGGGTGTTATTAGTTAAGAGTGATATACAAGAAATAGTTGATGTTGGGTGTAGTATATTGAAAACAATAAAATTATTTGAAAGATATATTCACTTTCACACTGCTGAAAGAGAGAGCTTATCATCTAACCAGAAGTTGGAGGAAAATGATTATATTAAAATAAAAGACAAAAGGATATTGATGGAGAACACCACAGTCAACTGACTCTGGGGAAGTTTTTTCATATCATCATGGAAGAAAGCTGAGAAATTGTTGGGCTTTTTTGATGCTGGGCTTCTCCCAGCATGTCTTGTTCCTTACCTGCTGCAGGGCACAGACAGCATTCCCCAGCCCAGGGGCAGGGCTTCCCCTCTCCCAGAGGCTTTTCCCTATATAATCCAGATACTTTGGTTGGTTCCCCTATTTCTCTCTCTCTCTCTCTCTCTCTCTCTCTCTCTCTCTCTCTCTCTCTCTCTCTCTCTCTCTCTCTCTCTCCTCTCTCTCCTGTAGATCTCCTCTCTGTCTTTCTGCATCTCTACTCTTTTTCTTCTCCTCTCTTTTTCTGCATGATTTTCTTTCTCTCTCCCCCTTCCACCCCTGCATGGCTTCTGAGAGCTGCTTCCAACAAACTTGCATTTATATAAATTAACCTGTCTTGCATTACCTCATATTGCTGCTTCAGAAAGTGTATCATAAATCACCCCAGACTGGAGCAAATGGCATTGAGATGGCACCTAGATAAAGATGAGAAAACTACAAGTTCATTTATAGTAGCAGGCATGAGTTTTCTACTATAGAGTTTAAGGTTAGTCAGATGAGAGTTATAAAGGCCTTTGTCAGAAAGCCCTTTCAATGGTATGCAAACTACATATATAGAAAAACAAATATATTTAAAAGACACAGATACTAGGATTTATGCAAGAAGTATAAGGTTAACTGATTCTGTGATATGAGAGTATATGGAACATGTAAAGAAAGAATCATACATTTTAGAAAAATAATTTAATCTACTGGAAATAAATTATTGAGAACTTAATATTGAATTTTAATGACATTATAAACAGATTTACATTGCAGAGGAATTTTAATCCAGCACCATGGAGCTCTGGCAAGAAATCATATCCAAAGACCTTCCAGGTCTATATGGTCCTGCGGAATGCAGACATACTCTGGATTACAGTATGATCTGGCTGGAATGCAGACCTGCCTTAGTACACACCTTTAATCCAAAACAATGGAGGTAAGATTAGTTTATAGCAGGAAGCACCCATGTTAAAATGTGATATCTAATTGAGGGGCAGAAAAAGTGATGAACCACAAAATTCCTCCACATAAACTTATCTGATGTGTCTGAGAGCTACACTAATTTATGGGTATAGAAATACTAAAATGTCCCCTTAATAAATTAATACTAGTAGGCTTACGACTGGAGCTTATGGCTTACTCAGACGTGGATTCTTAGGTAAATTCATAGTACTAGGTATACATTTTATTATGTGACATGCTTCTCAATTTAAAAAAATGGTTACACTGACAACATTCAGTATTACTTTTTGAACGTTGGGTATAATTTGCCATGATGGTCATTATTGTAGCTCTCAGAGTCAACAGATGAATGAGCATGTGATGCCATAATTTTTCACCAGGAGCCTATACAGCGTCTTCCGGATCTATAAATCCTAATTAGAAAGAAGGAAACATCCTGATGAGTAGCAACTTTATTTTTTCCATATGTTGTGACCAATATATTTGCTGTCTTTTGCAACAGGCTCTTACTGTCATGTTTTGTGTGTGTGTGTGTGTGTGTGTTTTTGTTTGTTTGTTTTTTTGTTTTTGTTTTGTTTTGTTTTTGGCAACTAAGAGCAAACCAAATGGTCTGCATTGTTTGGTAGGTTTCCAGGACACATTCCATAAAAAAATAAAAAAAAAAAAAAATCAATGGAAGATGTCCCTCAATTGACACTGTGGTTTTGTTTGCAACCTATCGGTTCTAATAGGGGCATTATCTACTGTGTAGGGTACCACAAATTAAAATGTTTTATATTCATATATAGATATGAATATATAAATATATATTTATGTGAAGCTTATAATATAGCAATTTTCCATATGGTTCCCTCAAACAGCCTTAGCATTTGTTACTTCACCCATGCCTCCTCCTTTTTACCCAATCATCCTTCATTCTGCTTGTATCTCACTCTCCATTATTCCTCCTTTCCCCTACATATTACATGTATTCTACTATGTCCCATACTTTAAGGTATTTCTTTCCCATACTAATTACCTTGATTTTAAAGATACTCCAAATTATACACATAAACTTAAATATTTGATGCTAGAATCCACACATAAGTGAGAACACATGACATTTTTCTTTCTGCATCTCTGTAATTTCACTCAGTATAATGTTTTCCAGTTCTTTTCATGTGCTTAAAAACTTCCCAATTTCATTTTTCTTAAAGACAAATAAAATTTAATTTATGTATTTATCATATTACATTATACATTCATCAGTTGATGAGTATTTTAGCTTTATACAACGTTCTTGCTCTTATGAACAGAACAGCCATGAACATAAATGAACATTACCACCATGGTGAGAAATAGAGCCCTTTGTGTATATGCACAGTAGTTATATAGCTGAGTCATAGATCTACTTCTAGTTTTGGGATTTTGTTTGTTTGTTTGCTTGCTTTATAATTTATTCAGATTACTTCCCAATTGTTATCCCTTCACTTGTATCTTCCCATTACTACCCTCCTTCCCTCTTCCACCCTCTTACCTTTCCCTAAACCTCTGAAAGAAGGAAACCTCCTCCCCCACCATATGACCACAGCCTATTATGTCTCATCTGTATAGCCTGCTTCTCTTTCCTTTGTGTGCCTGTCAGCCCTACCCACCAAGGGAAATTGATCAAATCAGCGATACCAGAGTTGATGCCAGAGGCAGTCCCTGCTTCCCCCACAGCCACTGAGAATGAGTTATCCATTGCCTATATCTCAGCAGGAGAGTCTAGGTTTACTGCATGTACTGTCCTTGGTGCAACATTTTTTTCAGACATCCTTCCATCCAGAACCCCTGGCCTTGATTGTCTCCTTGTGGGTTTCCTGAACCCTTTGGATTCTTTGATCTCCCCATTCCAGCATCTGTCCAGATCTTCTGCTGAGTGGAGGCACTCAGACGACATCCCTTTTGGGCTAGTATTCAATTAAAAGTGATCATATACCATGTGTGTCTTTCTGGGTCTGGGTTACTTCACTCAGGATCACCATTTCTAGTTCCATCCATTTGCCTGAAATTTTCAATGTTTCCTTGTTTTTAATAGGTGAATAGTATTCCATTGAGTAAATGTACCACAGTTTCTTTATCCATTCTTCTGTTGACGGACATCTAGAAATCTTGGTGCAACTTCAACCAAGCAAGTGAAAGACTTGTACGAAAAAAACTTCAACTCTCTGAAGAAGAAAATTGAAGAAGATACCAGAAGATGGAAAGATCTTCCATGCTCATGGATCATTAGAATTAACAGTAAATATGGGCATCTTACCAAAAGTACTCTACAGAGTTAATGAAATCCCTATCAAAATACCTACACAACTCTTTACATACCTTAAAAGATCAATAAACAACTTCATATTGAAAAACAAACAAACAAACAAAAACAGAATAGTTAAAACAATCCTGTACAATAAAAGACCATCCAGGGGGAATCCCCATCCCTGATACCAGGCTGCACTAGTAATGAAAATGGCATGGTGCTGGCATTGTTTGTTTATTTGTTTTTGAGCAACCACCACATTGATTTCTATAATGGCTGAGTCGGGTCACATTCCCACCAACAAGGCATATAGGTTCCTCATTCTCCATATACTCATCATCATTTGTGTACCTTTGTTTCTATATACTTAGCTAACCAGACTGGTGAAAGATGGAATACTTATGAAGTTTTAATCTTCAGTTTCTTGATGGCTCAGAATGATGAGTAGTTTTTATGTTTATCACCGATTTGCATTACTACTTTCAAGAATTTTGTTGGGTAAAAAGACACATAAAACATACATATATATATATATGAATATGTATATGTATATATAAATATGAAAATATTTTCAATATAAATACACTACACATGAAATAAAATAAAACTTAAATTAAAAAGTAGAAAAATATGATAATTTTCTAAAAATCCTTGACAAGACATTAATAGCACAAGGAACCTCCAAAGATACCACTGAGTTTGGTTTCAATTGGCTATCTACTGCTGGGCCAGCCTCCTACACTTAAGAGCAGTTTTTTTTTTTTTTTTGCTTTGTTTTTTAAAAATATATTTTATTAATTTATTCATATTACATCTTAATTCTTATACCATCCCTTGTATCCTCCCATTCATCCCTCCCTCCCATTTTCCTCTTACTCCCTTCCCCTATGACTGTGACTGTTTTATGTGTCTTTTTACCCTACAGATCTTTGAATATATGTTATGGCCTTCCAGTTTACTATTTTCATGGGACTACTGAGTGAGTGCTTTTCATGTTTCTTGTGCTTTTTTCTTGGGCATGTTTCCTTCTGTTTCTTTTGTCCTATTCTGATGTGCTACTTTTTGTTTTATCTCATCATATTTTATATTATCATCTCTGAGAAAGTTGTTTTGCTCTAATGATAAATATAAAGTGAGGTGGATGCAGATGGGAGGGGAGGAAGACAAGAACTGTGAGGAGTTGAGAGAGGGGGGAAAGTATTATGTGATAAAAACAATCTATTTTCAATGAAAAGGAATAAATAAAATAAAATAGTTTGCTGCAGAAAAAAAGAATGTTGTTCAATTCAATAACCACTTTTAATATATTTGTTTATATTCTTGGTGCTTCATTTTTGTGTTGTTTTATGTTTTAGACATTAATTTTGTCAGATATACATAATGGATGAAAGAGTATTTTCCCCATTCTACAAGTTTCTTCTTCAGTAGATTGAGAGTCTTTTTGCAGTATAGCAGCTTTTAATTTCATAAAATCTCACTTATTGATTGCTGTTTCTATTTCCTTGGTGAGAAAGGCCTTATTCGACTAAGCCTTATCCTGAGTGTAGTACTTTTCTTCTAGAAGTTTCCGTTTCAGGTTCAACACCAAGCTCTTGGATTCATTTTCAATTGATTTGTATGCTGGATGAGAGAAAAGGCTCAAAGTTGGTTCTTCTGTATGAGCTTTCCAGCTCATTCCAAGCAATGTGTGTTGCAGTTGCTACTTTCCATCAGTATGTATTTTTTGTCATATTTGTAAAAGCTAAGGTAGTTGTAGGTGCCTTTGTTCATATGTCTACTTTTTGCGCCAGTACCACACTGCTTTTCCTAATATGGCTCTGGAATATAACTTGCAGACCAGGAATAATGCTACTTTCAGCAGTGTTTTTGTACAGAAGGGTTCTTGATAGCTGAGGTATTTTAAGCTTCAATCTCAATTTTCAGACCATTTTTCCATTTCTTTGAAGAATTGCATTGAAACTTTTATGAGAATTGCATTGAATCTATAGATTGCTTTTTATAGGATAGTCATTTTCATAGGAAACATACCGCTTACTGCATGTAGGACATCACTCTATCCTCTGGTAAATTTTTCAGTTTCTTTCATTTATGCTTTACTATTTTCATTATCTAAGTCTTTCATTTCCTTGATTTGGTTTACTCCAAGGCATTTTATATTTTGAGGATATTTGTGACTAAGATTCTTTCCCCACTTTCATTGCAAGTTTGATGCTTATTTTGTAACGTTCTACTGTGCTGAAAATATTTATCAGCAAAAAGAGTTTCCTGTCAAGGTCATGCCATGCATATAGTCATGCCAACCTCAAATTGGGATACAACAAAAATGTAAAGGACCGTTTTATTATATTGACAAGATAAAGTTTCAAAGCTACTAGAATTTAGAACATGAAGATATACCACATATTAATCAGTCTCTCTCATGTGATGTTTTAAAATGAAAACATCCATGTATAGTAAGAATAAAATTTCCATGCTCTCAGTGTTGTAGTATACAATTCATTTTCAATGGAATATTAAAATAATTCTATAATTCTCAAATAATTAGATAGCATATGAGGATTTTTCCTAATTAAAATAGTTTAAATCTTTGAATGGATTGCTTTAAAATCAAGAGACGGTTGATTAAACGCAACTTTTAAAAAATATGTAGAAATCACTGTGCTCAGGAAACGATGTCTGGCTTCAGAATTGTTTAATGTCACTTCTGTGGGCAGTACAATGGAAAATGTTTTTTAGACGTTTCCGTGCAAGCAGAAACACATTTGTTTTAGGTAAAATGCAAACCTCTGTTAGCACGTTACTGTGCAGAAGACAGAAAGTAAATTAGAGGCCTGTACAAAAGTCTGTCACTGCAAAGGAAGAAATGTTTATTAATAACAAAAATAAAGATAAAATTTATATTACTCAAAATATTTGTCTGTAGCAATAGAACACAATTGTAAGTTTTATAGCAGATTGACTGGTTTAAGGCAAAAAGCCAAAAGTTTAATTTCATTGATTGTTCATTACTATTATCTATAATTCTTATTCTCTGAAGTCCTTAAACATGTTAAAACATAAGGTGGCTATATTATGGAAGACACATGAGATAAAATTTTTAAACAACCTAATGCAATTGTATTTGAATATGTAACATTATTATTTATGATGATAATTAAAATATAAGACAGTGCAGTATAAGTATCATTATGACTTGTGCCTTGGTATGAAAAGCTTAAATTCAAAGTATTTACTTAATTAGTGATAGTCTTTATGTTTGCAGTGAGAATGTAAATATCAAATCAAATCAAAGTAGTGGAAACTCAATTTCATGAAAAAAAAGAAACAAGGAAGCCCATCTAGTCTGTTATCAGTAAAGGGGACAAGCTCTTCAGTTAAAACGTATTTAGCACATGAAAAATCCAATAGATAGCTATTTAAGTCTTTTATAGTTTAAATAAAAGTTAAACATGCATTTGTTTAATATAATTTAGTCAATGAAGCTAAAATGTACTAAAATAAATTTAATGCAGTATAAAAATCATTTTTTGTAAATATTTAATCACTACAACCAGATCCATTATGTAGAAAAATTATATAAGTATCTTTGGCTATGGATTAACAGAAAGATTGTTTCTGCCTCTGCTGTCTCCAAAACACACTTTTCAAACTTTTACAATAAAAGGACATTTATAATGATTGGCACATTTCCCCAAAGGCTACTGAAATCTGTTTTGTTGTTGCTTAGATAATATGTAATTCAGATATTCCCTAAGAAAATGTATGTCTGTAAAATCAAGATAGTTTACTTTTGTTATTTTTGTTGTTAATAATACCAATAAAATTGAACTAGCAGTACAATGTTTATATATACGGCAAAATGTTATAGCCTTTTTCAAGTATTCAAAAACTTGGTGAGTGTGGATAAAATTAGAAACTCTAGAAAATGAAAGTAAGGTTTGCAATAAAGATGAGACTTTGATTGCTATCTTACAGTAATTTGAACAGAATATAAGCACCATTTTAATGATTTTTTATTTTTCTTTTTAACATATACATTTATATTATTGCACGTGAGTAAAATAAACTACATAGAGCAGGAAGATCCATGAGACAATTAAGAATTATATAAATGTTACATTCATAGTGATTTGGCTATTTGTATATGGCAATCTTGAAGTAAATGTCTTTCCTATCTAGTTGGGTCTAAAATTCTGAATGAATATCAATATCTAACATATCACCTCTCTATTAACTTAAAACATGTATCTAGACCTAAGAACATCTTGACCCCTAACCAACTAAGCTTAATTGTAAAACTAAACAATCTGATCTTCAACTCCATCAGAGACTTGAGAAGAAATAAAACTTAAACACCTGAGTGAAATGGAAGGGCAGGTTGGCATCTTCCAAAATGAAAAAATGACTGAGACAATTTACTGCATGAACAGTTGCCCAACACTCTATAATGTTGGAGTATCATCTTTGAATCACCACTTTTAAACCTTAAATTAATAAATTATCTTTGTGATAAAGAACAGTGCTATTCAATTAAAAAATAGATATAAAAAGGTCTTAAAGTTGTTGAGTATTTCAGAATAAAAGCAAAAACAACAAAAATTCTTGTATTATCACCACAAAACTCATTACTCCTCCAAGTGAAGCACAATATTATTTAATATATAATATGAAATGTAGGCTTTTTACTTTGGACAAGGGTACTTCATATAGACATGTATTCTTTTGAAAGCTGAGTCTATAACCATTATTACCTACTTTATTTTAGAGAATAAGCATGTATATTAAAATTTAGATGTCAAGTGTAGGACATATGGTACATTCTCCTCATTATTACAGCAATAATTTCTTCCCCAATTTCTCTAATTTTTAACCATTGAATTTCAAATTCCCTGCAATGATTGAGGAAGGCTGATATTATATTTCAAAAACCATTATTTTAATAACAGCTTAATTAAGATACAATTCAAATCCTTATGTTTTTACATTTTAAAATGAATACAACTCAGAGACATTTAATAATATTTCTTTTTTAGATAATATCTATTTAATTTGTTTGTCAAATATAATTTAATATGTTTATATAATATAACATATATAACAGATTATGTACAGTAACTTCATTTATTCCACAATATATTATATATTATACTTATATATAATATATTATACAATATGTATGCAATGGAATACACTCATATAAACCCTCTTATTTTCCCCATGACATCCACCACATACTCCTCAACATGTTCCATTTCTAATGGTATGGCTTTCTGTTGTGTGCTGGAGCATCTTCTGGGTATATTCCAAGGAGTAGAATATCTGGGTCTTAAGGACGCCTTATTCCAAGTTTTCAGAGATAGCTCCAGAAAGATTTCCAAAGTGGTTGTACTAGTTTGCATACCCACCAGCAATGAAAGAGCGTTCCTTTCTCTCCACATCCACACCAGCATGTGGTGTCACTTGAGTTTTTGATTTTAGCCATCTGATGAGTGTAAGATGGAATCTCAGTGTCATTTTGATTTGCATTTCCCTGATGATTAAAGATGTTGAGCATTTCTTTAAGTGTTTCTCAGCCATTCGATATTCCTCTGTTGAGAATTCTCTGTTTAGTTCTGAGCCCCATTTCTCAATTGGATTATTTGGTTTTAGTGGTGTTTAATTTCTTGAGTTCTTTATATATTTTGGATATTAGACCTTTGTCAGATGAAGGGTTGGTGAAGATCTTTTCGAAGTCTGTAGGCTGTCCCTTTGTTCTGTTGACAGTGTCTCTTGCCTTACAGAAGCTAACCATGTTCATAGCAGCCTTATTCATAATAGCCAGAAACTGGAAACAGCCTAAGTGTCCTTTAGTAGAAGAATGGATAAGAATCTGTGGTACATTTACATTATGGAATACTACTTAGGTGTTAAAAACAAGGAATTCCCAAAATCTGTGGACAAATGGATTGAACTAGAAATGATCATAATGAATGAGTTAAGCCACAAACAGAAAGAGTGAAATGGTATATACCCACTTATATCTGGACACTAGCTAATGGGGCATGTCCCATGAAAGTCTTCACTTACCAGGAAAGTGGGAAACAGGGGAAGACATCCTATTTTGACTCTAGGAGAGAGAAACAAAGGAGAATGGGGAAATAGAAGGATCCAGAAGGTCCTAGAAATCTACAAGTAAAACATTATGGTGGGCTGATCTGGGCTCAGGGGTCCCGCTCAAACTATGGCACCAGCCAAGGACAATATGTGCAGTATACATTGAACCCCGACCCAGATCTACCCAATGGACAGGACATTCTCCACAGTTGAGTAGATTGTGGGGAGTGACTTTCACACGAACTCTGGTGCCCCATATTTGCCCATGTCCCCTGGATGGGGAGGCCTGGTGGCACTCAGAGGAAGGATAGCAGGCTACCAAGAAGAGACTTGATAACCTATGAGCATGTACAGGGGGAGGAAATCCCCCTCAGTCACAGTCATAGGGGAGGGGAGTAAGGGGAAAATGGGAGGGAGGGAGGAATGGGAGGATACAAGGGATGGGATAACAATTGAGATGTAATATGACTAAAATAATAAAATATATTAAAAATTTATGACTTTTTGAAAACAACATTTTATAAAAAACTGAATCCAATTAGTATGTTCGTAAGTAAATGAGTATGCGGCCATTCATTGGATCAGATCATGGGAATCCTGCCAGTAGTGAAATCCTCAACAAAAAGTTATCCTTCTTTCAAATAATTTTCAACAACTTTTAGCTCCTCAGTAAAGAGTTGGCCTGGAGAACATCTATGCTATGTATACCTAAACTTCATCTTTTCAGACATTGCACAGATATCTCTGGTTGCTATTATGTCAGAAGTGTAGCAGCCGTGTTAGGTCTGGAGGACAGCATTTCACAGCACTCATCTCAATCCTGCAGCTTTCACATTCTTTTCATCACCTGTTCCATGACATTCTTTAAGCTTTGTTGATAGTGGTAGTAGAGATATTTGGTATAGAGATATTTTCTTTTTAGATATAAACACACAGTCTATAGTTCTCTGAGTTTTGATTAGTCATGCATCTGTCCATTGAAAATATCACCTTACTCTACTATCCATTCCACCCTAATGTATCTCCAGAAAACCCACTTTACTGCGTTCCACTGTGTTCCAAGTCAAATACATACAACAAAATATTGGAATCTAGGTCTACATATGGACAAAAAATATGACATTTGCTTTCTGGGCCTGAGCTGACTCTCATAATACAGTTTTTTCTACTTAGTATCTATTTATCTGCAGATTTTATGAGTTTTATTTACAGCTAAATAATAGTGCACTCTGTATGTGTACCACAGTGTTTCATATATTTTGATTGGTATCTAGATTTACTTCATTTACTAATTATTCTAAACAGAGCATCAATGAACATGAATGTGCATGTGAATCTATAGCAGGATATAAATTCATTAAAGGTGATGCAGATATTTGTTTCTCAGTGCTAGGATCTCATTTCATTCTGTGATAACCCTTTAAATTACTCTGTTATGGTCTCAGGACCGTATGAAGAAAACTTTCAACTCTCAAAACAGAAAAGGAGAAACTTTATTAGTTGTTACACAATAAACAGAGTAATAACAAATTTTTTTCTTGTTGTTTCTGGTTTTGTTTTGTTTTGGTTTTTGTTGTTGTTGTTGTTTTTTCATAGGATTTTACTTCTTCCAAGTACCATAAGAACACTGAAACTTGAGCTGTAGTGATGATACACACAAGAAAATTTGCATGTTATTTGTAATTATAGCTTAGTAAATCTACTCCTTTAATGTCATATAGTAGACAAGCATAAACTTTGTACACAACTGAAAATAAAATACTGCCTTTTTACTCAGTTCTGAAAATAGCCTGAGTAAAGCACATGGATGACTCATGTTTTTGACACATGGTCAATCCTTGTAGGTACACAAGAGCCCATGCATGGACTGCTGCTTTTTGCAATCTCCATGTGTCAGAGGCCTAGGGGATGGAAATAGGGGTGAAACAAGGAAGGAGGGGGATGGAAAGATACAAATGAGGGGATAATAATGGTGATGTAATCTGAATAAATTATTTTTAACAAGAAAAAAAAAAAAAGAACTGCTTTCCCTATACTCACAGGCTTCATAGATTTTCTATGAGAGATAGGGTGCATACTGAAGTTATAAGTTTTTCAGTGCTTTAAAAAGCATCAATTTTTTTTTACTTATGTCACTCAAAGATGAGCACATAAGAAGAGTTTTCCTTATAGAAACATTATTGTAGCCGGGCGTGGTGGCGCATGCCTTTAATCCCGGCACTCGGGAGGCAGAGGCAGGCGGATCGCTGTGAGTTTGAGGCCAGCCTGGTCTACAAAGTGAGTCCAGGATGGCCAAGGCTACACAGAGAAACCCTGTCTCGAAAAACAAAAAAAAAAAAAAAAAAAAAAAAAGAAACATTATTGTGAAGAGTATTGTTACCATGTGTTTGCCTGTCAACTCTCACATAATATTTTTTATAATTTATTTATTAAATATTTTACATATATTTTATATTATTAAACATAAATCCAATAAACTACCTACAGCAAGAAAAACCATGAAATAATCAGGAATTACATAACTGTTGCGTTCTTAGTGTTTTGGCTATTTGTACTTGGCAGCCTTGAAGAGAACATATTCTTGTTGCATCTAAAATTCTGAATGTAAATCAATCTCCATCACACATTGTCATTATCAACTTAAAACATCTTTCTAGATCTAAAAGCATCGTAACCACAAAACAACTAAGTTTCATAGTAAAACTAAGCTACCTGGTCTTCAACTCCATCAGAGACTAGAGAAGGAATAAACTTGATTACCTGAGTATACAGGGGTTACAGATTAGCACCTTCCCAAATGAAAAGATAACAGACACAGTTTGCTACCTCAGCAGTCAGCCAAAATTCTCTAGAACATTGGAGCATCATCTTCAGCCTTCTGGCCCAATAGATCTGACAGACATATTTGTGAGGCAGGAACTATTTAGGACTTGCTTAACCTGTCTTGGCAGAGTTTGGCCATCAACTCTGCCTGCATCCAAGCTTGCCCATTTTTAGGCAGAAAATTTATTGATAGTAGGTCCTTCCTTTACCTTCTTTAGGGTCCAAATTGAATCATTGTAAAATTTATCTGCACTCCTATGAGGTAGATTGCTTTATTTATTTACTTGTTTATTCATTTATTTTTGAAACTAAAATATAACATTTCTCCCTTCCTTGCCTTCCTTTCAAACCCTCCCATATATACCTCCTTGCTCTCTTTCAAGTCTATGGCCTCTTTTCTGATTAATAGTTGTTACAGACATGCATGTATATATTCCTTAATATAATTTCCTGAACCTGTATAATGTTACTTGTAAGTGTGGGCTGGCTGTTTGTTACTGGATTTCCGATTGGTGTGCTCTTCCCTGAGGAAGGCTATTTTTCTTGCCCTAGGTAGGTATTCTTTAATTGCCTGTCATTCTTTGGGTATGGCTGAGGCCTCAAGGTCTTTTCTTCATCCACTTTGGCATGATTATTGGAGTCATCCTCATTCAGCTCATGTTAGGTATTTAATTTTAAATTACCACTGCCATTTGACAACTTATTGTGATTGTTTTAAATATTAAAAATCATTTGTTATATTATTATTACATATTTTGAATGTCTTAGATGTCAATGTTTATATGGCACAAACTCTAAAAGGTTTAATTCTATAAAGAGAATAATAATATTCTATATAATCAGTATTTTTAAAACACTGTGAAAAATTAATTAAAACTCTGATTCATATACTTGGTTACAGTAACTATGCAGCTAAGAATATGCATACTAATCCTTTCCATAAGGATCTTTTGGCTATTCACTCTGACAACAGGAAAAATGGTTGCAGTGAGTATAATATTAGGAGAACATGAAATTAAGATGTACTGGGCAAATGTAAGTACAGAAATGGTAATAATTTATAGAAGAGGAGTAAAGTATGGCATAGTATATGATAATTTTATTTTAAAATAATTTTATTATAATTTCCTAATTATTAAACTTTCAACAAATAAAAATTTGTATTTAACTTTATTTTCTTTTCATTTGCAAAAAGAATTTCATATGAATACACTGATGCAAATGATAATCTTAGTTTAATATGCTGTTTTACAATTCACACTTCTTTTTAATAGCATTTGAGGATCTAATGCAATATTCTAACTTATAGATTTGACATAAATGTGTTTATTTTCAAGCAGAATACAAGAACTATTAAATGGTTTATACTTCTAAACCTTTAACTAAAAGACAAAAGTATTTAAAGAGAGAAGTATTTTTCTAAATCTCAAACTACTTGTGTTTTTAGTCTGAAATGAAATTGTAAATCATTCAATGATTGACTAGATGTAGCCAAATTTAAGAATTATTCCTTTGGAATAAAAGAAAAGCAAATATCACAATTAACTAACAAAACTTGTGATATTAAAAGGACATATCATAAAATGGGAGAAATTTTTGATAATGATTTTATTTAAAATTATTTTCTCTAAGTTTTTAGAGAAATCAAAATAAGTTTCCTGCTTAAATAAGTTCTATTTTATGTTTATTCTTATTTTTATTTATGTGTATCCTGCTTGAAAATAAACATACTTTATGTCAAATCTATATGTTAAAATATTTCATCAGATCCTCAAATGCTATCAAATATGAAGTGTGACTTTTAAACTGCACAATTCGTATTAGAGTAAACTGAAGCCAGGAGTGAATGATTTCCTTGGAGCTGGAATTATAGGTATTTTTTTTAGCCAACTAACATGGGTGCTAAAAGCTAAGTTTGAGTACACTGCAAGAGTACCTCCAGCCCTTAACTACAGAGCTATCTCTCCAGCTCCTTAAAAAGTTTTTAGTGAAAACTGTATTTCTTATCTTGAAAGGCTTTAAAGCATTTAGA
The DNA here is from genome assembly GCF_903995435.1 of Acomys russatus. Lineage (NCBI taxonomy): Eukaryota > Metazoa > Chordata > Mammalia > Rodentia > Muridae > Acomys > Acomys russatus. The sequence goes on from NC_067169.1 coordinate 63,427,674, forward strand.
GTATGCCTGCTTAATAAATGTAAACAATCACTAAAGACTAAAAGAACCAATGTAAGCTGAAAATTACTCAGTACTTTTCATAATGAGAGGATATAAAAATTTAAAGAAGGTGACATGAAAAATTACTAATGGGAGATATAATATGTTTTAGTTTATTTAACAGTAAAATAAATAAATTGTTCTTTCTCTCATGTCAAAATAATGCTTTATTGTCTAAAAACAAACATTTAAAAATGTTAACTTGTGAAAAATGTAAGTTGCTGTAAGGAAAAAATGTCTAACAATGATGTGTCTTGATATTGAAAGAAGATACAAGTGTGCTGGACAAATGCCTCAAATTAGCCCTAACATTTTAAAAAAAGCTATACTTTTGTAACGTTCAGTAATGTACTAGATCGTTGTGACTACTTCTGTTTCCCATTTTAAAACATTTACATGAAATTCAAAAGCAATCAATTACTCTAATAGAAAGTACTGTGGGATATAAAATTTGCCTAATTCTTATTCTGCCAGTGCCTAAATTTCTTCTTTTTCCAGATTCTGAAGTTACTGTTTAGGGTGATATATAAAATATTTTAAATTTATTAGTCTACAAAATACACAAGCAATAATGAAGTATTAAATAATGTAAGTAAGAGAAAATAACATGTGTAAAGAAATATTTTAGCAGAGGATTTACTCACATTGAGTTTGACAAAGTAACAAAAATATTGAGAATTCAAAGAAAATTTTGTTTTTACCTTACTGAACTTTATTTCCCTTATGTTATTGAATTATTTTTTACATAATAATAGAGTGCTTTCTGTATAGAGATATAATGCTTGAAAGTTTATATGAAATGTTAGAAAACTCACATACTATAGTTGTCAGTCATAAATTTGAAAGGTGGCAGTATAGGTGTTCCAAATGTGATTGTATTTTCTACATGATTAACTTATAAATTTTCTGCATAACTGATTTCTCAAACTATTCTTTGCAAATCAAGTTCAGAAAACTTATATAGTTCATATAAACCCTTGATGCTATCTGGGACTTCATTTATGAGATCCAATGAATTTAAAGTTAGCAAAAGAAATAAGCCTTTTAACTTGAAAAAAAGCATCAATTCCTGATATAATATGAATAAAAATCCCTGATGAATATTCATTGAAAGCATTAGTAACTGACTAGCATATGTAACGTGTTGTTGAGGGGATAGTTTTACATTCTTGAATGACAGTTTGGACAAAGATTTACTACATAGGATATATGTTTGGGAACTAGCCTTTGATTGCTTGTTCCCTGAAATAACAAAGCTGGGTACTAAAGAACAATGGGAGCACAGAGGATTGTTGACAGTGGAAACAAAACAGTATCATGAGATTTTCCACAGCATGGTGTAATGTTATCTAAGGATAGAATTTCACAGCATTCTTTCCGTGAACAAACACATCTGTGAGAAAGCTGAAAGTACTGAATACATATGGTAGAATTGTAAGAGTAAGTTTTATTTGAGCTTATCACCATTAGGTGAGATTTGTTTTTATTAGCTTTTTAGGTAAGTTGTATAATTTTGGACATAAAACAAATATATGCAACTTTAAGTAACTATGTTTATTAATCCATGTATTCAATAATTTATTGTTTATTTAGTATATATACCAGACTCTGTAGTGAAAATGTGTACACAAAAATTGAATGAAATTTTAAGTAGTTTATATTTTAAGATGATACATATTTTATGTAGACCATACAAGACTACAGATTTGTTATTTTTCTCACTCTATCAAAAACGTAATCAGTACTTTTGTTAGTTAATACACTGAAATTACAAAATACTTGTGTGTGTGTGTGTGTGTGTGTGTGTGTGTGTGTGAGAGAGAGAGAGAGAGAGAGAGAGAGAGAGAGAGAGAGAGAGAGAGAGAGAGAGAGAGAGAGAGAGAGAGAGAGAGAGAGAGAGAGAGAGAGAGAGAGAGTGACAGAGAGACAGAGAAAAAGACAAAGAGAGACAGAGAAAGAGACAAAGACAGAGACAGAGACAGAGAGAGTCAATGTGTAGCTCTGAAAGGAGATATGCCTTATTGACCAGGCTACTTTTAATCTTGTGGCTATCCTTTTGCCTCACCAACTATATGCTGGAATTTTATGTTCAGATTCAACATTCGTATGCTCTGTGAGTCTGGTGTGTGCACCAGAGTTCATGTCAGAGGCAGTCTCTGCTTATCCTCACAACTGTGGAGAACGATCTGTCCATTGGCTACATCTGAACAGGGTATTAATTTTTGTTGCATGCATTGTCCTTGGTTCATGTAACAGTTTATGCAGGGCCACCTGGATCCAGATCTGCCAGCCTCGATAGTCACCTTGTGGATTTCCTGAACTCTCTTGGTCCCTCCATGCCCCCTCCCATTCTTCCATACCACCCTCACAGCTCCACCTGGTGTCCAGCAGGGAATCCCAACATCTGTCCTGGTCTGACCCTACGTGGAGCCTTTTAGAGTACATCTACGTTGGGCTAATATCCACTTATAAGTGAGTATATATCATGCATGTCTTTCTGGGTCTAGGTTACCTGACTGCTGGTGATAATTTTTAGTTTCTTCCATGTGCCTGCAATTTTTAAGATTTTCTTGTTTTTAATAGCTGAATAGTATTACAATGTGTAAATGTACCACAGTTTCTTTATCCATTCCTCACTTGAGGGACATTTAGGTTGTTTTCAGTTTCTGGCAATTACCAACAAGGCTGCTATGAACATAGTTGAGCAAATGTCCTTGCTATATTGTGGAGCACCTTCTGGGTATATGATCAGGAATGGTATAGATGGGTCCAGATTGATTTAAAAAGTGGTTGTACAAGTTTGCGCTCCAACCGACAATGGAGGAATGTCCGTTCCCCTTTCTCCACATCTTTGCCATCAAATGCTGTCACTTGAGTTTTTGATCTTAGCCGTTCTGACCTGTGTAAGATGGAATCTCAGAGGCATTTTGATTTGCATTTTCCTCATGACTAAGGATGTTGAGTAATTATTTATGTGTTTTTCAGGCATTTGATAATCTTCTTGAGAATTTTCTGTTTATCTCTGTAGCCCATTTTTAATTGAGTTATATAGTTTGGTGGTGTTAATTTTTTTGAGTTCCTTATATATTTTGGATAGTAACCACTTGTTGGATGTAGGGTTACTGAAAATCTCTTCTAGTCTGTATGCTGTTGTTTTCTTCTGTTGATAGTTTCATTAGGTCCCATTTGCTGATTGTTGATCTTAGAGCCTGAGCTATTGGTGTTCCGTTCAGGAAGTTGTCTCCTCTCCCAATGAATTCAAGGGTCTTCCCCACTTAGTCTTCTAATTGATTTAGTGTATCTGGTGCTATGTTGAGATCTTTAAGCCACTTGTATTTGTGCAGGGTGATCAATATGGATCTATTTTCATTTTTCTATATGTAGACAACAGTTACACCAGGAACATTCTTTGAAGATGTTTTCTTTTTTTTTAATATACTTTTATTTTATTACACATGTGTAAAACAAACTACATACAGCAGGGAGAACCATGTGACAATCATGAGAATACTGAGTACGATATATGTTACGTTCATAGTGACTTGGCCATCTGCATTCGTCTCCTTTGAAGTAAGTGTTTTTCCTGTCTTGTTGGGTCTAGATTTCCAAATGAGATTCAATATCTATCTTATCTCAACTCTAATAGCTTAATTTTCTTTTTTCTATTGGCACCTTTGTCAAAAATCAAGTGTTCGTATGTGTGAAGGTTTGTTTCTGGGTCTTTGGTTTGATTCTATTGATCCACCAATCTATTTCTATACCAGTGCCATGCAGGTTCTACCAATTCAAGAAAATGATTTTATTAAGTATCTTTATTCTTAGGAAGGGTCTTAGGATATCAATATGCTATGTAATACTTTACATATTATCCCATCAATGTACCATATTATATTCTCCCTATGGCTTCTTTAGCAAATTATGGGTTTAGGCATAGTACATACAAAATCAGTGTCATAGAAACCTTTTGTCCTTATATCTTTCACAGCAGCAATATCCTATCACTCTAGGCTGGTATGATGTTGGCAGCAAAACATGGAGGATCAATCCTCCATGGTTATTTTTTGCAGGGCTAGTAAGGTCATGTATCTTACTTGACAACCTAACACTGCTACTTTATTAGACCAGCATTGCTCTTAACTACATTCCAAATACTTATCCTTTTTTCAGATAAAAAATTTACTTTACTTATATGTTGGTATACGTCTTCATGTGACCAAGATGTGCACATGACTGCAGGTGTTTATAAAGAACAAATATATTGAATATTCTGGAGCTGTACTAGAATATAGATAGTGGGAGCTACTCAAAAACATCAGTGAAGATATATGTTTAAGTTATTTAAACAGTATGTATAGATGTATTGATTTCATGTAGTGATGCATCTTATCTACAGACACCAATTTATAATGAGATCACTTTCCTTAAGTTTACCTCATATCTCATGAATATATTTTAATTAATTCTTATGTTTTTTATTGAGAAAATGTCTACTTTTAAAAGAAGCAGTAGCCTAACAAACTGTGCTTAGCTGTACTGCTTGCAATGTTTAGGAAGCAATTGCTTTATAGAAGAGCAAACTTTTAAAAACTTTAAAGAGAAAAATGTGGTCTACAAAGAAGTAAAAGACACTGGAGAAGAAAACAATATTTTTACTCTTTGAAATAGGATATTATTATTCAAGAACATGAAATGTCATAATTGAAAATTGTAATTGTAGAAAGTGACAAGTGAAGGTAATTAGGTATGTTAATTTTTTATATAGTTTCTCAAGAATTTTATATGATTGCTCTTCAAATATTTATCAGTTAAATAAGTATTAAGTGCCAACTACTGCATATTATTTTAGTAGGTGCACTTAAATGGATTCAAAAGGTAGTGACCAGCATTATCAACATGACTAGTATTCTAAAGATAATAAACACTTGCCTATTTTGAGCTCAAATGTGTGTGTGTGTGTGTGTGTGTGTGTGTGTGTGTGTATTCTGAACTTCTCTGATGCTGTAATATTTTCATTGAAATGTTTATATCACTTAAGAGAAATAAGTCATTTGAGAAATAGATCATGCTATAGGAAAATAACATGTTAACCAATTCTTAATATGAAACAAAGAAGCATGTGTGTCAACAGACATTTTTGAAAATATATCTTAGTCTATTGGGTTACTATAACAAATGCTGTAAACTGATTGTTTTTATAAAAAATGTAAACTTATTTGATACATGCTGAAGTGTGAACACTTCATGATCACATTAGCTTTAGTATATGTGTAGACTGGCATCTGCTTTCTAGTTTATTGAAAGCACTTCTTTGTGTCCTCATATGGCAGAATGAATGATGGGTCTCTATCTGGCCTCCTTTAGCAGGGCAATAACTATATTAATGAAGCATCTGCCCACCTAATCACCCCACAGAGACTCTACTTTCTATCATCACCATTTTTTGTGATTAGATTTCCTGGATAACCTTTGGGCTCACAACAGCCTTCAAAGCAGCACCGTAGCAGACAAAGAGGTGTTACCTAACATAGTAGTAAGACCTATGCTTGTCCTAATAGATGACAGTAGGAAAGTTCTTAATGACCAGTTAACCCCATCATATCACAGTAATTGCATATAATACTGAATATTGCTGTAGAAATCTAGAACCAGTATGGAGTCTAAAAATTGCGACTTTTTTTTTTTAATCACAATTGACTGTATTAATTACATTTTTCTAGAATACACATGTATTAAAATGATTAAATACAGTACATTTTTGGCATTTATGCTTAAATTATCAAAGAAAATTATTAATACACAGCTGCTTTTACAGATAATGTGGTAGGAGTGGTAGAGATGTTCCAGTTATTAAGAAACCATATTATTTTTGAAGGACATTAACTTAGGTTCTAGTACCCACATAAAACAGCTCACAGCTGTCTGTAACTCCAACTTCAGTGATATTCAATGCATCTGGCCTCTGCAGGATCTTATGCACACACACACACACACACACACACACACACACACACACACACACACACACACAAAAATGGCCAATAAAATTAATCAAAAAGAGAAATATTATTTAAAATATATTCATTAAAAAGATATTATTTGCACTGGAAATTGTAATTCCAGTGTTTCTTTGTAAAAGTATTGAACATTTTGTGGATAAATGAAAGCTGAAAGCAGTGTTTCTGAAGCTTTTTTTTTTTTCGTAATTTCTGCTTTGACTTAATATTTTCATTTACATATCTAGTAGAAGTTATTAAAAGTTAAATATTTAAGTTAGACATTTATATGATCACCTTCAAGAGTACATGCATACAATGTTATAATAAAACCTATTATTTTAAACACTGATTTCAAAATGCAAAAACAAATATTCTTAGGAGGAAAATACAGCAGTATCAGCTTCATCTCCAATTTTACCCATTGAAAATTCAATTTCAGTATATTTAGTAAATATTCTGACTTGGGATTGTTTTTTACTTAAATCATCTAACAGGCTTATTTTGTCTAGTTACATGTTTGGAGCTCAAAATGAAGCTGAAACAAGACTGACATATACTTATTATACAGCACCTTGATGTATATTTTTTCCAAATTTCGAATTAGCACTTTTCCCAAACTGTCATCACAAGTTTCTCCAGGTTGCTTTTCTTCCAAGGCAGATCAATACTTTATAATGCAATGTGATCTACAATCATACAATATTTTGTTTTCTTTCCTAGTTTTAAAAACGTAGAAGAAAATGGGCCATTACATTTATTTTACAAAATCCAGAAATGAAATTTTAGCTATATTGTCACATAATTTATTTGATTTTTTTCTCCTAAAAACAGTTATCAGCAATACTTCAGACATAGCCATACACATTTTAAACAGGCAAACAAGATATTTCAATAGAAGTATTGATTTTAAAATAATTTATACATGTCCATATATGTGCACACTTATCTAGATGACATATTGAGAAAATTTTGTCTGTTATTTGTTATTGAGTTAGATTTTTGCATAACATTTCAGTGCAAATGATGTGTTAAGAGTTAATTTCATGTAAACTTTATTATATAGGTCACTGAAGGTCCATCAGCACCAAGGGAAAAACATTTCATTTTCTTACACAGTTTAAAATTTCTATTCAGCCATCCATATTTGTTTTTCTAGCCAAATGTAATTGAGGTGACACAAAGGCCCTTAACAGAAATAGGGAAAGATGAAGAACATTAACTATATTGCCAAAGAAGAAATTGTTTTTATCTCTACCTCTTTGTAACTAAACCTCATTTTATCATTAGACGACTAAGTGGAAAAGGAGAATTCATCTTTTTTATATAATTATGTAAGCTTGGCAAAATGTTGAGTATTTGTGGTTTGGATTAGTCAAACTATATTTAAGGTAAGAATAGAAACAAAAGACATGGACATTTCCCTCTTATCTTACAAACTATTAATAACTGTCATTGAATATTGTTAATTCTTTACATAGGATTTTTAGTCTTACCATTCGATATTTTTAGAACAAATGTAAAGAAATCAGGGATTATTTTGGGGGCTTATATCTGCAATTGTACCACTCAAAAACTTTGGGTTACTGTTATTTCCAATTCAAGGCCATTAGATGTGTTGACACAAACATACCACTCATAAGGAATAATTTATTATGCGGCAATATGAACTATGATGGATGGTTTAATATCACAGATTCTGGCTACTCTAATAACAAACTACAATGTAGAAATAGTTCCATAAATTTTATATCAAAAACATATATTTGATTGTATCCAAGTATGGAATTCTCAAAGGATTAAAAAAGACAAGAAAATAAAATGAAAAAATTTTATGTGTGGATTGTATATCAAATTTTGAAATGAATTGCTTTTCAATTACCACATGATAAAATTTTTGAAGAAAAGATGACTGTTGTTACTAATTATCAGTAGGGCCTAAGAATGTTTATTATCTGGCCTGTAATTATTATTAATTTTGTATAACCTGCTAGCAATCAATCAAGACAAAGACACTTGTTACAATTTAAAATAGCCTTAGTTAACCTGGGGCAAGGAAGACATTAATCCTTTATACTACTCCCCATAGTGGGGCATGTATAGGATCCCTGCTCCAATACCATGCAATTGGTTTCTAATAATTTCTATCAAGATGCCTCCCATACATAATCCCATATACTTGTTAATGTCTTTCATCTGGGCCAAATCTCCATCCACGCTGGCCATGTGCTTCTCTCCCATCTAACCTATGATGGCGTGACCTTCTTCTCCTCTCTTCACCTCCTTGGGTCCCTCTTTCTTCTTCCCAAGATTGTCTCTGTCTCCTCAAACCCAGAACCTTAGCCACACCCATCTGCTTTGCTTTGCCATAGCCTTTTATTGCTCAAAAGGTGGGTCACAGAGACAGCAAGCAGTAATTAGCATCAAAATACATCAGACCATTCTCCAACAATTCCCCTTTTCTGTCTAAATAAAAAGGCCATTCTTTTATATATAGTAAGAACAATTATTAAAAAATATAAAAATCAATAGGTAAGACTTACATACATAATGTCTAATCAAAAGGTGTTTGGCAACCTTGAAGAAAATATGTTTTATCTTGGGGAGTCTAAGGTTTTCAACCTAATCAATATCTATCAAAGCTCAAATCTACCAATGTAAAATATTTATCTATAAGTGGTAAGAACACTTAAAATTTTTACTCTTAGCAAGTGTTTTATTTTTTTTTTTTTAATGTTTAAAATGTACAACTGTGTACCGTGTACATGCTAGGGGCTCTCAGAAGACAGAAGAGGATATTGGATCTCCTGGGGCTGGAATTACAAAGGGTTGTGAACAGCTCCCATATGGGTGCTAGCAACCAAACCTAGGTCCTCTGGAGGAGCAGCCAGTGCTATTAACAGCTGGCCATATCTCTACTTTAATATACTATTTTTTTAGATAGACTCTCACTGTTTAAGCCTAGCTGGCCTCAGACTCAGAGAACTACCTGCCTCTTGAGTGCTATGCCTAAAGGCACAGGCTTTAAATGTGATCAGCACACATGCACAGTAACCACAGGTGATATTGGATGTGCTAATTTGACTGTAGTAATAATATGTATATGTATATGTGTATGTATGTATATGTAATGATCACAACATGACTTTCCACAGTTTTGCTTGTTAATTGAATGTTTTTAATGAAACTAAATCTGAAATGGAAGATAGAATTATGTGTCAAAACTAAAACCATAAGAAACACCAGATGAAATCTTTATGACTTTGAATTAGACAGTTATGTCTTAGGTATAATAACCACAGTCTAAGTGATGAAAGTAAAACAGAATAAATCAGGCTTTATCAAAATTAAAAAAACAAAATAAAATATTTATCTAGACCTAAAAGTATCTTAACTCTTAAACAACTAAGCTTAATTTTAAAACTGTCTGATCTTCAACTTCATCAGTGACTTGAGAAGGAAATAACAGAGACTGTTTGCTACCTAAACAGTCACCCAAAATTCTGTAACATTGGAGCATCATCTTCAGCCTTCTGCTTCAATATATCTGATAGACATATTTGTGAAGCAGGATCCACTAAAGGCTTGCTTACCCTGTCTCGGCAGAGCTTGGCCATTGACTATGCCTGCATACAAGTTTGCTCATTTTAGGCAGAATTTTGTCTACAGCAGATAAACAGACTTTACTGTCCAGTGGCTGTTTTGTCACACTCTAAGTCATCTCCACAAGGAGGTTCTTCAATGCTTATCATCTCCTTTGTGGTAAGCTGGGTGTTGTTAACCTGTCTTATTGTCAAAGAATGCTTAAAATGATAAAAACACTTTTAAATGCCATATTATGTAGGTCTCTGAGGTTTTTGAAGGCCATATCTAACTATATAATTATATCTATCTGTTAAACTTAAACCTAGGATGTATATTTCTATACTTGACATGACCATGAGTTGATCAAGTAACAATTGACTTGCATTACTTTATTATAAACATCCTGCATTAGAATTATCAGAGTATTGGAAATAAACCATGAATTATTAATTTAGTTGTATACATACAATATCTCATATTAGAGTAGAAATATAATGTGTGAATTATATTATTAAATTTGAATTTTATTTCAATGTATCAAAATTAAACTTATATTGTATCAATATATAAAATTCTATATCGATGAATCAAATCAACCTTATTTGTAAGTAACAATTAAGGCCTTAAGTTGAATAGTAGATTCAATAATCTACTGTTTGTCCTAGCATCTCTAAATATTTTTATACTCCCCTTTCATTTTTTACAACCCCTATTTTAGACCATAATTGTTGCTTATTCTATTTTCTTAAGTTGGATTTTTCATATTATACCTATACATGAGATCAAACAATATCTTTTTTTTTCTGGCTTTTATCATTTAGCAGAGTGCCCTTCAGTTCATTCTTTTTGTTTCAGATATCAGGATTTCTTTATTTCTATGATGAAATAATATTATATTTAGTGTATAAACATATCTATGTACGTATATATGACACATTTATTTTCATGAAAATCAAAATCACATGGTATTGGCAGAAAATGGATATATAGACCAATGGAACAGAATAGATATCTCCATAGAAACTTACTACATATGTAATAAACTAAACTTTTTGATAACAAAAACGCACATAGGCACAAGGAAACGTTTTATTATAAATGGAATTGGGCAATTGGACACAAATATTCAAAAGTATGAGATCTAATACTTGTATACAATAAACAAATATCCCCTCAAAATACATTATTGTGTAAACATTTGATTCAAATGGTAAAACTCTTAGAAAAATAGTTACTCTCCTAGTAATTGTTCACTGGTATCAGTCTTAAAAATTTGAATATGATAATTGTTTGACTAAACAGTTATCAGAGAGCAAAAGCAAAATATCACAATTGGTACCACAGTAAATTAATCTCTTTCTGTACAGCATAAGAAATGATAAGAAAAATTAAATAGCAACCAAATTAAATGATAAAAATAAGCAAAATAAAGGAGAAAAATATTTCCCAGTATATATCGGAAAAGAAATTGATATTCAAAATCCATGATTAACCCAGCTGAATCAATAGAAAATTGTAAGCTTGAATAAATTCAAGGCAAATATACTGAATTAAACATCATGAAAAAAACATAAAATGATCAATAGATACTGATCTATGATCAGTATCACCAGACATGTAAAACAAAATCATGAGATTTAATGTTACATTTGTTAGAATTGCTATAATACAAATGAAAAATAACTTTTTTAGAAGTAATGATTATAGAAATGCATTTACAAATGTGATTACAGTTATGAACTGCAAAATGAGTATCAAAACTAAATTAATCGAAACACATATTACCATCCATGTTTTAGAAGAAAACACCAAAATTTCTTCAGAAGTGTTATCAGGAACCACCTGTTGGTAGTAAATTTATCAACCATAGAGAAAACTTCTCAAAGGGATAAAATAAAACTCTGATATCATTCATCAATCTTCTGGATAGACTTCTAAAATATGTAAATCACTATTCCAAAGAGATACTCAATTCATCAGTGAAAAACTTCTTTCAGATGCCACATAAGGTTATACTCAGTTGTCAAGAAAATACAAATACACACCTCAAGAAAACATTATACCATCTCAGGATAGCTATAATATACAAATATAACTCCACACAAAAAATAGTAGTGAAGGTATAGAAAAAAAGACTTCAGACTTATTTTCATGGAATGATCAGGGCCTGGTCAGCCATAAAAGCTTCCTCTTGAAGCAGATGGAAACAAACACAGAGACACATAGACAGACATTACTTGGAGAGTGAGAACACTAATCACTAAACAGGAGGTCTTCATCGAATCTTTCCTTTCAGGACTCGAGGAACTTTCAGAAGAGGAGGAAAAATAGTGTAAGAATAAAAGGATGGGGGAGTATTAGGAAAGAAGGCCTTTTAGGCACAACACAGCATACACATATATGAACTCATAGAGACTGAGGCAGCATGCACCAGCCCTGCATGGATCTGCATTAGATGTGGTCCTAAGGCTGAGAGGAGATATAGACATAGGCTCCCATCCTTAATCCTAACGCCATATGATAACCACTTGCAAATGCAAAATTAGTTTTCTACCAGGAAATCTCACTGGGGAAACAAACTACTCTTTTTATGAGTATTTCATTTATAATAATGTGTTCACATTACATCACAATTATTATCCTCTCCTGTTTATCTTCCCATTCCCACTCTCCCTCCTTCTTTTTTCTACTTCCCTCCCCTAGACCTCTGACAGGGGAACCCTCCTACTCCAAATGTCTGGCAACAGCCTATTAGGTCTCAACAGGATGAGCTCCAGGTTCAGTGAGAGATCCTCTCTTAAAACACCTGTGAACACTTGAGAAAGGTGTGCAACATTGATTCATGGCCTACACATACATACATGTACACACACACAAACACATGCACATGCATGGACACACACACATGTGAGCACTCACATGCACAAGATCAGCTATAAGTTTATATAAATCAAAATTTGTATTTATAAATTCTCGCAAAGTAAGAATGTACAGTATAGAAATTGAACTAAGTTGTAGTTTCATATGTAGTTTTTTTCTATAGAAATTTAGATAGACAATAAATGTTATCAGTTTCCAATGTTACCATAGGCTTAATAGTTAGTGTCTCCATTTTAGGTTTATTTTAATTACAATGTAGTTTGTAGATATGAATTTTTATACATGAACATTTGCAAATATTTGTATAGTTGAAAACCAAATGGCATTGAAGCAGTATTTCTACTTCAGAAATACTCTATACCCCCAGATTATTATGACATCTCAACTTCCTTAATATTTTAGGTATCTTGTTTGAGCTGAGAAATGGGTGCTATCTCTGCAAAGGAATATTTATACAGCCATAATAAGGCATTCTTTATTGCCAGTGACACAAAATATCTAGAAAATACTATGTAAGCTGTAAGTCAAATTTACCTTCTCATTAAGGTTTTGATCACTTAATAGTTCTGGGACAATATAGAATCTTTGAAAGACAAATTCCCTATTTTCTAAAAGAAGTACACAATCATCTACTATTTAACCCATCAAGTGATGTGCTTGAACTCTTCCACCTCTATGAGATTGGAAAACAAAATTCATTTTTTGGACTGACTACATTGTAGTTTTAGCAAGGTCATTTTTTCAGTTTGCAAATGATTTCTATCCCAGTTATTCTAAATTTTTTCAAATTACATTCTTTAAGTTTTTATTAGATAAAATGCTACCTACTGACACTGATATAATTTTACCCAATATTTATTTAAGAGACTATGTTTTATATACTTGGTTCAGCTAGATTCTTAAATGATTTTTCTAATAATTAAGAGACAGAAAAACTTACATGGGTCCTATATTTTACTGTGAAATTAATGAAAAGCAAAAACTCAAATCAATCTTTTGAGTATAATTACATGTCTAAATCATGCATAGTATAGATATACTAGCTAATATTTGGCATAAATAATATCAGGACACAATGAAGACTTCAAGTTCATAGAATATTTGATACATTTTAAAAAAAAGTCTGAATACTCTGGGGCTGGAGATATGGCTCAGGTATTAATAATACTTGCTGTTCTTGCCAGGAATCCAGGTTTGAGTTTCAGCACCCAAATGGCAGCTCACAATGGCCTGCAATTCCAGTTTCAGGATATTTGATCCATATAACTAATAAAATGGCATTACATGCCTAGTTCAATATAATAGTTATCAGTGGCATTTAATTTTTCATATATGATTCATAGACCATGTACTGAGATTTACAGTGATACTTTTAAAAAATTTGTTCATTTTACATACCAATCGTAGCTACTGATTGTTCCCATCCTCCCTTCATCATTCTGCCCCCCCTTGTCCTTAGAAAGGGGGATCCCTCCTCCCCTATCATCTGACTACAGTCTATCAAATCTCATCTGGACTGCCTGCATCCTCTTCCTCTGTGGCCTAGAATGGCCATCCAGACAGGGAGAAGTGATCCATGAGTGAGCACAAGAGTCCATTTCAAGAATAGTCCCTACTTCTGATATTGTGGGACCCACAAGGAGACTGTGCTGCTTATCTACTACACTGAGCAGAAGGTCTTGGTCTTCATCATGCATGGTCCTTGGTTGTGAATCAGTCTCTGCACCAACCACTTGCCAGCCAGATTTATTGGCTCCATTGGTCTCCTTGTAGAGCTCTTGTCGCCTCCAGGTCCTTCTATACCCCCAAAACATCATCAGACTCCCTTTGCTCCACCCCAAAGTTGGCTGTTTGTCTCAGCATCAGCTTTGATCCCTTAGTGGGTGGAGTCTTTCAGAGGACTTCTAAGGTAGGCTACTGTCCTGTTCCTTCTCTTCAACCACTTCTGGTGTCTATTCTATTTGCCCTTCTCAATGAGAATTAAGCATTATCCCTAGGGTCCTCCTTCTTATTTAACTATTTTTGGAATGTGTATTGTAGTGTGTTTATCTTGTATCATGTGGCTAATATCCACTTATAAGTGAATATATACCATTAATATCTTTTTGGGTCTTGGTTACCTCACTCAGGATCATTTTTTTCTAGTTCCATCCATTTGACTGCAAATTTCAAGATATCCTTGTTTTTAATAGCTGAGTAGTATTCTATTGTGTAAATGTACCATAGTTTCTTTATTCATTCTTCTGTTGAGGGGCATCTAGATTGTTTCCAGAGTCTGGCTATTATGAATAAAGCTGCTATGAACATTGTTAAGCAATATCCTTCTTGTATGGTGGAGCATCTTTTGGGTATACAGTCAGGAGTGTTATAGCTGTATCTTGAGGTAGAGCTATTTCAAGTTTTCTGAGAAAGTGCCAGATTGATTTTCAAAGTAGTTGTAGAATTTTGCACTCCCACCAACAATGGAGGTAGGTTCCCCTTGCTCCACATCCTCACTAGTATGCACTGACAATTGAGTTTTTGATATTAGCTATTCTGATAGGTGTAAAATGTAATCTCAGAGTTGTTTTTATTTGCATTTTCCTGATGACTAAAGGCATTAGCTATTTCTTTAAGTATTTCTCAGCCATTTGATTCCTCTGTTTCAAATTCTCTATTTAGCTCTGTATTCCATTTTTAACTGGATTATTTGGTTTGTTGGTGTTTCATTTCTTGAGTTCTTTGTATGTTTTAGATATTAGCCCTCTATCAAATGTAGTATTGGTGAAGATCTTTTCTCAGTCTGTCTGGTGCTGTTTTATTCTGTTGACAGTGTCTTTGCCTTACAGAAGCTTTTCAGTTTCATGTGGTCCCATTTATTAACTATTGATCTTAGAGTCTGAGCTGTTGCATTCTGTTCAGGAGGTTGTCATTTTTCTTAATCAAAGTTTCTTCTCTGACAAGTCACATTTGCATAGGCATACAATATGTTCTAATAGTTCTCTTCCTTCTACATTTTATCTTCCTGACATTTCTATCAACCTCCCACAACCTTCCAATTTTTTACAAATTTATGGCTTTTGGTTTTGTGTGTGAGCAATTTATTTTATCCAGGGCCATCTGTATGACTGTTACATTAGAAATATCCAATGGAACCTTATGATATCACCATTGAGCACACAACTGAATGTACTGAGTTTTCCTCTTCCTGAATAAAACAGTAATACATACTTCAGCAGTGAATATGAGGGTCTATAGTTCTCTACTTCATTCATATCTTGTTCATTCATGTGGATTGCTATGCAGAAAGTGCATGCATCTGCTGATGCTGTGATCTCTTGATTGGAATGGCCATGACTTGTCCTGAATGTATAATTTCATAACCATTCTCTTTATTGTTTGGCTCCTTGGTTATTTCTAACCCCACTTTCATAATGTTCCCTGAAAATTAAAAAGGATATATATTTATCTTGCTTATGGTTGAACACTCATTCATCTCTTCTTTTCAATACCTTATACTGCCATGAGTCTCTACATTCAAGTATTTCAGAGCATTCATTATTTATATTCAAAACATAACCTAGATCATCAAATGTTTTCCTGTGCCCAGTGTTTTATATACTTACCATACTATCTTCTAATTTGGTTCATGGTATAATCAATTTAATAATTAACTTTTGTAGATTTAATGATATTTTATAATGTGATTACATACACTTTGCCTATATAGATATAGGTGTGAAATATGCATATGTTTCACCTTTCTATATATTCTTCTGAAATAGGCATTTAAGTTTTTTCTACACCTTCATTTTTATTAATAATGCTCCAATGAACTTTAGTGTACAGATGTCATCTGTTCTTAGTGTGCACATGGCTATCTTTAGTGTGCTAGCATGATTGCTTTCTCATTTAGGTGTCTGAATTAATTACTTTAGGACTATTGTATTGACAAAACACCATAACCAAGACAATTCATAAGTTATAAAAGAAAGGTTCATGGTTTCAGAAAGTTAAATCAATGATGGTTATACAAGAAACATATGAGAGCTCACAACTTCAACCACAAATATAAGGAAGAACTACATACTGGGAATGGTACAAGTCTTTTGAAACCTCAAAGCCAATCACCAGTGACATACCTCCTCTAACAAGGCCACACCTCCTTATCTTTCTCAAACTTTTTTACAAATTGGGGCACACAGTATTCAAGTATATGTATCTAAAGGAGGCATTAACACTTCAACAACTACAGTGTCTGTAGATTAGCATTTTTCTAATTGCTTTATGATACACTATAATGACCTTTTAAACTTAGTGATTTTATTTTAAAAAATTGCCTTCTAATATAATAGCATTGATAGAGATCTAAGACATTAACTGAAAGGATGAGATATGTTCAAACCATGGGAAGCAATCTGCATTATACGAAGTCTATTAGCTCATATAGGCACATTCTCTAAAAACAATAACCACAACCACCATCAACAACAGAAACATTTCCAAGGGCATTGGAGTTGGTTCAGCTGGTAAAGATCTTGCTGTGTGACTGCCTGAGACTGGATATCCAACATTCATTTAAAAAGCTTGACATGACATGAGACGCTTGTTATCACAGAGATAGATATGGATATCAGAGACAGATTGTCAGATACTTGTGGCTCTAGTCTAGCCAATCAGTTATTTCTAGAACTTATTTAAAAAACAAGGCAAAAATCAACTGATGGAAACATCCAAGGTGTTTGCATATACACACATCGTATTCACATACACACACACACACACACATACACACAGACATTAAAGATAATTCTAAAAAGCAAAAACCTCAATTACTTTATGCAAATATCTTGGCATCTTTTCTCACCTTAGTATTTTACTAAAACAATAATCTTTATATTGTCTCCTTAATTTTTTAAACCTTCTCATAATGTGACTTGGAATATTAAACTATGAAGCTTTTTTAGTTGAATTTGTAATACCTTAATCATGTCTTTTGTCACTTAATTTATTACTTAATTGAAAGAAATCAATTAATTAATCAACAAATTAATTTGTCATTTACTGGAAAGAAAGGAAGGAAGGAAGAATGAAAAAAAGCAGGAAGGAGGGAGTGGCTGATTTGAAATTTTTTCTAAATCAATCAAAATCCTTGTGATTTGTTAGTCATTCTCATTCAAACCACCACCATATTCAAACACTTAAAGTCATTATAATTTCATTTGCTTACCCTCCAGGCTTGGAGGTAAGAACATACTGATGAAAAGGTTGAATATTTATATTGCAGGACATGAAGAAATTATGTTGAAGTTTAATTTCTATTGGAAAGTTTCCTTTCTTTTTCCTTTTTAAAAATAATTTTTCATATTTTTATTAACTGATTCAGACTACAACTAAATTGTTCTCCCATCACTCATATCCTTCCATACCTTCTACCTTTCCACCCCCACCGTATTAACCTCCCTTAGGTCCATGTCCAAGAGAGATCTCCTCCCCCACTTTATGGTTGCAGGCTAACAAGTCTTATCTTGGTAGTCTGCCTATTCTTTCTTTGAGTGCCACCAATGCTCCCCTTCAAGGGGAGGTCATCAAATATGGAGCACCAGAGCTCGTGTGTTAGTCCTTGCTCTCCGCATAACAGTGGAAGATGTCCTGTCCATTGGCTACATCAGAATAGGGGTTCAGTGTTTACTACATGTATTATGCTTGATTAGTGCAATAGTTTGAGCAGACACTCCTGGGCCCTGATCCATCCATTACAATGTTATTCTTGTAGGGTTCTAAGATCCTCTGGATACATCTGTTTCCCCATCTCCTATATTTCTCTAACGTAGAGTCTCAGTAGGATGTCCTCATATCTGTCCCAACCTCCTGGTAACGGAAGACATTCATGGGACATGCCTTTTGGGCTAATGTCCAATTATAGGTGATTATATACATTGTGAGTCATTTCTAATTTCCTCCATTTGTCCACAATTTTCTGGATTTCCTTGTTTCTTTATAGCTGAGTAGTATTCCATAATGTAAATGTAATATAATTTCCTTTTTAAAATATATTTTATTAATTTATTCATATTACTTCTCATTTGCTATCCCATGTCTTGTATCCTCCCATTCCTCCCTCACTCCAAATTTTCCCCTTCCTCCCTTCCCTATGACTGTGCCTGAAGGGGACCTCCTCCCACTGTATATGCTCATAGAGTATCAAGTCTCTTCTTGATAACCTACTAGCCTTCCTATGAGTGAAATCAGGCCTCCCCCCCCCCAGGGGAAGTGGTCAAATATGGGGCACCAGAGTTTGTGTGAAAGTCAGACTCCACTCTTCACTCAATTGTGAAGAATGTCCTTTCCATTGGCTAGATCTGGGTAGGGGTTTGAAGTTTACTGCACTTATTGTCCTTGGCTGGTGCCATAGTTTGAGCAGGACCCCTGGGCCCAGATCTGCCCATCATAATGTTCTTCTTGTAGGATTCTAGGACCATATACATCCTTCTATTTCTCCATTCTCCCATGCTTCTCTCACCTAGAGTCCCAATAGAATGTCCTCCCCTCTGTCCCACTTTCTTTGTAAGTGAAGACTTTCATGGGATATATCCCATGGACTAGTTTTTAGATATAAGTGAGTATACACCATTTGACTCTTCCTGCTTCTGGGTTGACTCACTCATTATGATCATTTCTAGTTCAATCCATTTGTCCACGAATTTCGGGAATTCCTTGGTTTTAATAGCTGAGTAGTATCCCATAGTGTAAATGTGCCACAGTTTCTTTATCCATTCTTCTAATGAGGGACATTTAGGCTGTTTCCTGTTTCTGGCTATTATGAATAAGGCTGCTATGAACATGGCTGAACAAATGTTCTTGTTGTGTCCTGGAGTATCTTCTGGGTATATTTCAAGGAGTGGAATAGCTGGGTATTGAGGAAGCCTTATTCCCAGTTTTCTGAGAGAGTGCCAGATAGATTTCCAAAGTGGCTGTACTAGTTTGCATTTCCACCAGCAATGAAGGAGTGCTCCTCTCTCCCCACATCCTTGCCAGCATGTGGTGTCACTTGAATTTTTTATCTTAGTCATTCTGATGGGTGTAAGATGGAATCTCAGAGTTGTTTTGATTTGCATTTCCCTGATGAATAAGGAGGTTGAGCATTTCTTTAAGCGTTTCTAGCCATTCGATATTCCTCTGTTGAGAATTCTCTGTTTAGTTCTGAGCCCCATTTCTCAATTGGGTTATTTGGTTTGGTGTTGTTTAATTTCTTGAGTTCTTTATATATTTTGAATATTAGACCTTTGTCAGATGTAGGGTTGGTGAAGGTCTTTTCCCAGTCTGTAGGCTGTTGCTTTGTTCTCTTGACAGTGTCTCCTGCCTTACAGAAGCTTCTCAGCCTCATGAGGTCCCATTTATTAATTGTTGACCTTAAGGCCTGGGCTGTTGGTGTTCTGTTCAGGATGTTGTCTCCTGTGCCAATGTGTTCCAGGCTCTTTCCTACTTTTTCTTCTAACTGACTTAGTGTCTCTGGTTTTATGTTGAAGTCTTTGATCCACTTAGATTTGAGTTTTGTGCCTTGTAACAAATATGGGTCCTATTGCATTTTTTTTACACATGGACATCCATTTAGACCAGCACCATTTGTTGAAGATGCTATCCTTTTTCCATTGAACAGATTTGGCTTCTTTGTCAAAAATCAAGTGACCATATGTTTGTGGATTCTTATCTGCATCTTCAATTCAATTCCACTGATAAACCAGCCTGTTGCTCTGCCAGTACCATACTGTTTTAATTGCTATTGCTTTATAGTACAGCTTGGTATCACGTATGGAGATTCCTCTGGAGATTCTTTTATTGTATTAGATGTTTAACTATATTGGGTTTTTTTTCATAAGAAGTTCATAATTATTTATACATTCTTCAACTGAGGAACATTTATGCTGTTTCCATGTTCTGGTTATTATGAATAAAGCTGCTATGAATATCGTTTTGCATATGTCCTTGTTGCATGGTGGAGCATTTTCTGGGTATATGCCAAGGAGTGGAATAGCTTGTAAAGGAGAGCCTAAGGCATTTTCTGATAATAATAATAATAATAATAATAATAATAATAATAATAATAATAATAATAATAATATACTGCTAATTCACAGAAGAGAGTATCCATTGAAAGCTGGTAGTGAAACATTGTGGTACTGCCTGTAGAGGTAGGTGTAAACAATGCAAAAGTGAAAGGTTTGTAGATTACTCATCTACAGTTCCAGAAATGAATTATGCAATAGAGCATGCAAACAGAAGGTTGCATGAGAGGCCTTGTGTAAATCTGTGAAGATGAAGACAGGGCTGCAGTGGTGAGTCACTGATGTTGTAAATGCCAAAACTTTGAGACATCTTCCAAGTAGAGCTGCATACTTGTGATGTAACCAGTCCATGAGAGAGGAATAAAGAGATGTATATTGTGAGCAACAAAACTGTAGGGGTAAAGTTGTGTAAGTTTTTAAAATTAAACTTCCAGACATTGCATATGACCCTATAGGAACTATAGTTGCCTTTCTTGGTTTCATCCATTTCCTTACGATGTGCCATGCCTCTACTTTGGAATAAAATGCATATATATATATATATATATATAATTTCCTGTTTGATTTTCCAGTGGTCTACAATTAAGAAACTGCTTTGGGAATCAAAATCCCTCCTCTCCTCCAGGTCCAACCCTCCTTCTCTCTTTCCCCTTCCCCTATTCCTTAGAAAAGGGGATTGCCCCCTCCACTTTTATCAAGTTGCATCAGGACTCTGCTTGTCCTCCTGCCCTGTGGTCTGGCCCAGCAACTTCATAAGGGGGAGTCATAAAAAAGCACACAACAGAATCCATGTCAGAGACAGCCTCTGCTCCCCTTACTAGAGAACCAACATGAAGCCTGAGCTGTCCTTTGGCTGCATCGGTGTAAAGGGCCTAAGGTACAGTCCATGCATGGTCCTTGCTTGGTGCCTCAGTCTTCACTAGCCCTTCTGAGCCCTCGTTAGTTGAATCTATTGTTCTTTTTGTGGAGCTCCTGTCATCTCCAGGTCCTTTTATCCTTCCCCTGACTTTTTCACAAGACTCACAGGGGAACATCAACCCAAACACAAAAACTTTGACCCAAAATTTGCCCTGCTTGCAAGATGTACAGGGATTTTAGTTCTTTATTGGGATAACTAAATGTTATCAACTATACCAAAATATCATCAATTACAATGCATAGTCATCAGGAAGTGAAACTATTTGATAAGATTTGAAGGATTAGGAGGTGTGGCATAGTTTCCATGGTTAGTGAATGGGGAGAGAACGAGAAATTATTTCAGTACACATCTGGGAGATCCATTCAATGCAAATAGGAATCAAATAATTATTAAAAATTTTAAATGTTCAAAACCAGTAATCTTGTAATATTTTTACAAGATAAGGATTATTTGTACTTCTATAACACATAAATCTATGTTAATATCTTTCTTAGAATTTAATCAATACTTAGTATATATACCAACAAAACTTGGCTTTTGCTTCTTCATGACAGTGAATGTTGCTCACTCTTATTTTATTTGCTTTCTAGCTTTTCTAGCTTTTATAAGTGGTAATGAAAAAAATCATTCAATAAAATTATATCAACAAATTGTGGTTTTAATTTTAAAATTCATGTTATTAGCTTTGATAAGCAATTCATGCAACCTAGAGATATGCAAACATTATTTAAGTCTTTGCTTTACTATTACTCTTTTTTGAATTTTTATAAGGCATTGTGTTTTAATTTGAGAATGAAGTGTAATACATTATTATTGTTTATACTGTTATTGAATGCTATGATCCCTTTCTAGAGTTAGTTGAGTAATAAATATATTTTTCATACGTAAATGCAAATATCTGCACAGAATATAAAGGTCAAAGGTTAAAGTTCATGAGATCAACAATTATTCTCTTAAAAAATAAAATAATAAAAATAAATACAAGAAGAAAATTATGATAGGCAGATTTGGGCCCAGGGGTCCTGCTCAAACTATGGCACCAGCCAAGGCCAACACATGCAGTAAACTTCGAACGCTTACCCAGATCTAGCCAATGGACTGGACATTCTCCACAGTTGAGTGGAGAGTGGGGTCTGACTTTCACACAAACTCTGGTGCCCCATATTTGACCATGTCCTCTGAATGGGGAGACCTGGTGGCACTCAGAGGAAGGATAGCAGGCTACCAAGAAGAGACTTGATACCCTATGAGCATATAAAGGGGGAGGAAGTCCCCCTCAGTCACAGTCATAGTGGAGGGGTATAAGGGGAAAATGGGAGGAAGGGAGGAATGGGAGGATAACAAGGGATGGGATAACCATTGAGATGTAATATTAATAAATTAATAAAATATATAAAAAAATAAAAAATAATAGGTACATTGTTAAATAAATAAATAAACAAAATTGAATCAGCAAGCCCATTCTATTCCTTACCATCTGAGTCTTACTTATTTATAAACAATATAAACAAACTTTCTAAGACAGAAATTATTACCTCCATTTTGAAAATAATGGTAAAACTTTATTTTATAATTATGAAGATTTTTCAGATTTTTTTGATGTTTAATAAATGTTTTATTTGTGAGGTTTGTGGTACCACAACCCTCTCCCCACCCCCAAACTTGAGGATTTCTGCATCAGGCTTCTTAGCCCTTAGACAAGATTGCCTGACAGCAGTTTTCTGGGAAAAAGAGTTAGAAAATTGACTTGGTCTGTGCTAATGTTTGATTCTCTGTCTTAGGTCAGGATATTTTTAAACTCATATCATCAATTAATATGAAAATAATTCTGTGATCTGAAAATGTTACTATTATTTTCAATTTTAAAATTTAAGGAAACAACATTAGAAAGATGAACAACTGCATGAAGATATTGTGTTAAAAGAGAAATTTGTTGTCTGGTAGCCATATCCTGCTTTATTTAAATTAACTTAAAAACCTCAAATAAGCCTGAGTATTTTTATTGTCAATTACTAAAGCCTTTGACTTTATAAATATTTCATAAATTCTTAAATATTTTTAAAGAGATATTATCTCTTCACTTTTGAACAATCAAGAACCTGGACATATACATTCTCAGGCATCTCTTTCATATTGTTTGTAATATGTATGTTATTGATCTTGTCTTCTATTTGCCAGTAGACAAATAGTCTTAATCGAATATTTAAATTTATGTTGCAGTGGTTATAGATAAAAAAGTTCAATATTAAATTATATATAAAGAATAAAAATATAAAGCACTTACTAGAACAGATCATAACCTGACTTAGAGTTTGAATGGAGAATATTAGCATATGTTAAGGAAAATAAATAAAAGTAGGACAACTGGAGATAAGTTAATGTGTTTAATTTTCCTCTTGTTCTTGGCCTTTCAATTGTCCTAATGAGTTCCAGATTTGAGCCATGCTGACTCAATTATATGTTTCCTAATAACAATACTTTTTATGCATTGTTAAAAGGGAAACAAGAGAGGGATGGAGGAAGAAAAGAGTCACAAGAAAAGTAGGATTTAATATCTTTCAGGACAGAATGAATGAAGTTAGCCCTGATTCTTTCAAGTAAATGTCCTATTAGGACCTTTGAGTAAAAAGAAGATGAAGCTTTTACCAGAGGCCATCAGTACCCAGAAGCACAGACTCAATAGTACTTAACAAATCTCCATGGCAACTTGGATACAAAATCCTATTAAATTTCTGGGGTCTAACATTGATTCCCCAGGAGTATGTACTTCTATTTTTTCCATTTATGAAGGAAAAAAATGTGTCAAGGCTCAATAAATTCACTTCATGAAAGCACATAAACATCAATTTGTGATTAATTGCAGCTCACAAAGCTATTCACTTCATGAAAGCACACAAACATCAATTTGTGATTAATTGCAGCTCACAAAGCTCACTCTGTTCTAATAATTAGGTTCTGATTTTTCCCTTCACAGAGCCCCAAAACTACTCAGGTAATAGATGAGAAAAAAATAATTCAATTACTGTTTAACTACATTCAAATGCTTTTTACAGATAATTACACTAGCTTTTAAACAAAAGGTTAGGTGTTCTATGAGAAAAAATTAGTGTCAAAAGCTTACAGAAATATGCATTACATTCTTTGAGGTATTTATAACTATCATTATTTTTCTCCAACATTATTGTTTTTGTTTTCTAAAATTTTTATTAAAGATAAAATAACAACATACAAATATTGATTGGTTTTCAGTATAGTAATAAAATTATAACAAAATTATTTACTCCATAAGAGAACTATTTCTGTTTACAGAAAATATTGTAATTTTTTCTCTTATTACAGTCTAATAAATCCTGTTGATATCATTAATTTTTTTCATTTGATATCATAACAGCAACAATACTCTAAAAATATATCATTAACAGAAAAAGAAATAATTATCAGAAATCATATATTGTAACAATATATAAGAAATTGAGTAAAATTAGCTAGATTTTATTATGTAATACTAATTGATATTCTGAATTATCTATTCATCAAAAATATGAACACCATCTAATGTTAAAATACTGTTCCATTTGTAAGGTTATTAAGTATATTCATATAAAACAAATTTCATTTATTTGTTTTAATGCCAGAGATACAACATGTAGTGATAAAATCAGAGATTATTATGCACTTCATTATGTTGGGTCAGGATCTATTTCTAAAATTTTTTGATGAATCTAGTTATCCCTAATTATGAATACAGAGTAACCTTAAGAGAGTATCATTACAAAATACTTTAAATTTTATATGTTTTTGTGATAATTCTATCATTTTACTCTTTTCATTATATGTCATGAAAACATACTAGAGAAAAATATTCTTGTCCCTTTCTGTTTAGTTATATGAAATGGACATCAGTGAAAAAAGATTATGAATAGTTTATAAGCATCAGTACAATTATGAAACCAAGCCTAGTTACTTAGATACATTTTTATTCTAATATATTATTCATCTTTGTGTGTGTGAAAATATTGAGGCATATTTGCATACCACTATCAACTATGCTTTCTTTAGGATTTTAGAAAGAATTTATTCTACATGTCAAATTCAGAAACTCATTTTGTAGTTCATATAGATAAGTTATTTTATCTCTATAGTCAACCAAGATTAAAAACTGAAATGAAAGTGGGACAATTGGAGAAATAATGCAAAATTCAAGAAGATAAAAAGTGTAAAAGTTCAGTAAGAACAAGCCAAATTTCCGCACATAAAACACACAAAATTAGAAACTAGATCTTACTATTTGCTAATTGACTTATTTGTGTAGCAGTTATGGAATATTTGTCATGTATATACTAATCACTAGTCCAAGTTCTGTAGATTCAATAGTGAGAAGTTCATACAAATTACTGTCAAAATCCATGAGAAACTGTAAATTTGGCAAGAGAGATATAGAATGAAGAAATGGGGTAAAATTGTGTGAAATTTTAAGAATATGATGAAAATTCCATGCCTTTAATGGTGAGCTACCAAATAATAACTTCAATAAAATGATTCCTAACGATATTCTGATTTATTCTTAGACAAGAGCCTAACATAATCATCATCAGAGAGGTTTCTCTAGAAACTGATAGGAGCAGATGCAGAAACCCACAGCCAGACATTAGACAGAGCTAGGGGAATCTTTTTGAAGAGAGAAAGGAAGGATTTTTAGAAGCCAAAGAAGTCATGGACACCACAAGAACAATACCTACAGAAACAACTGTACAGGGATTTTAATCAAGCAACATGGCTACTTTGGCAAGGGATCACATCCAAAGACCTAAGTTTATGTGATATAGTTGGAATACAGATACACCCTTAGTATGCACTTTTAATCCCTGTGGCTGGAATACTGGCAGGCCTTTAGTACATACCTTTAATCCCAAACAATGACATCTGTTGAGGGACAAAGTGATGAATCAAAGAAAAGATATGACAGAATGAGTCAGAGATGCTACTTAAGAACAAGAGAGAGAGAATGCAATAGAGTTTGTGTAGACAGTAAAGTAGTTCTATAGTACAGTACAGATCAGTGCCATTGAGTTTGTGTAGTTCAGTTAGTGGGGTTTGGAGGCAGTTTTTTCAAGCAGAGAACTTCATTGAGAAACCACGATAAGCCAGGTTGTCAGCTTGGGGAGGAGTTTTGAGCCAGACCAGAGGGGTGAACCAACCAGCCAGAATTCAGAAAGAACTAGTAAGGGTGAGCTTATTCCGCAGTAAGTCTCAGAGGCTGGAAACATTATAGGTCTAGGTTAGCAGATGGAGAATGAAAGCTGGGGCCTTCAAGGTCCAGGCTTGCAGAAGATTAGATTGTAAGGAGGTTAGAAGATTCCAGACCTAGGACTAGGGATAGTTAGATAGAAGCAATTTGGGCTCAGCCCAAGCCATGTATTCATAATGCTTGGGTATGGCTCTCATCTCATTTCCCTCTGCTGAAGAAATACAAGCAACATTTACACCTGTATGGGTCTGACCTATGTCTTCTACATATATGTTGTAGTTATGAAGCTTGGTGTTCTGGTAGGACTCATAACAGTGGGAGCAGGAGGGAGCTGTCTCTGACTCTTTTGCCTGCTTTTGAGGCTTTCTAACTTTTACTGAATTGCCTGGTCCAGCCTTGATATGTGGATATGTGCCTACTTGTTGTTATTAATCTGAGTTCTGTTGATATCCCTGGGAGGCCTGCACTTTTCTGAAGGGAAACAGGAGAATGGTGTTATCATTAAAAATGAGATGGCACACAACAGATATGATATGGAAAGATTTATTTAAGGAAAGGGAAAGGGAGGACTTAGGGTCTGAGTGAGTCATGAGCATAGGGAGAGAGAGACAGAGAGACAGTGGGGGCACCTTTAAAGAAAGTGCAAGAATAAGAGACAAAGTAAGAGAGAGACAAGGTGGCAGGTTGGCCCCTTTATAGTCTAGCACACTTGGCCTGACAGGTAATGAAGTAATAGGTTGCTAAGCAACATAGAGGCCACTACTTAAATACCAACAAGTGGATCTGGGGGGAGGAGAGGAACTGGCAAGAGAAGGGGCAGGGGAAACTGTAGTTGAGGTGCAATATATAAGAGAATAAATAAAAAATAATTACAAGTAAAGTGAAAATGCTTGCAAGCATGAAAGTGATACATATATTGGAACATGCTGGGTATGCTAATATGGAAATTAGAAATCTAAATAGCATTATTTCCACTGTTCATAAACTTTCAAAAGAATTGCTAAGGTTTTTTCTAGTTCTAAAATTAAGGTTTGCTTAGTGTAGAAACAAAATAGTGATAATATTTATAGTTAAGGAAATTATTAAGAGATAAACTTGAATGTCAAAAATAAGTCAGAAAATAAATCATTTCAAGAGAAAAATTAGCAATGAAAGAGAGAGAATATAAAGTTGAATCAGAGAAGCCCACTTTGTTTCTTACTGTGTGGTGTGACTTTTTAGGATTTAACTTTTCTAAGCTCTTAATTTCTGGGTTAATATATAGATATAAGGGAATGAGGTACCAGTAAGAACTTTGCTAACAATATGAACAACTGGAATACACTTAGAATATATTTTGGAAAGGAGCCTTTCTCTCTAATATGTCTTGATTCTTTTGTGATATTTATCAAGAGCCACTCAGACGACCAATTAATAAATGAGACATTATGAAACTGAAAAACTTTTCTGGGGCAAGAAGACCATCATTTGGACAAAGCAGCAACCTACAGAATAGGAAACCACATATCAATTATATATCTCTTAGATGGTTTTTCTTTAGAACAAAAAACCTAAAAGAATGAACATCAACAAAACCAAATAATGCAATTAAAATGGGATAAAGAGCTAAGCAGAGAGTTCTTTAAAGATGAAACACTTATAGAATGCTCCAGAAGGCTGACGATGATGTTCCAAAATTATAGAGAGTTTTGAGTAACAGTTCAGGCAGCAGACAGCCTCTGTCATTTTCTCATTTTGGCTGCTAGCCTGCACTTCCTTTCTACTCAGACAAATAATTTTATTTCTACTCAAGTCTCTGATGGGATTGAAAACCGGAAACCTTGGTTTTACAATTAAGCCCAGTTGTTTTGTAGTTATGATGTTTTTAGGTCTAGATAAAGGTTTTGAGCTGATAAAGATAAGATATGATAAATATTGATTTACATTCAGAATTTTAGACATACCAAGATAGGAAAGATGTTTTCTTTAAGGCTGCCAAATACAAATATTCAAAACACTGTGAATGTAACATTTATATAATTCCTGATTGTTTCGTGCTTGTGCTTGCTGTAGGTATTTTATTGTATATATGTGTAATAGTATAAATGTATATATAAAAAGAAAAAGAAAAAATCAAAATAAAAAAGAATGTTCAACACAGTTACACATCAGAGAACTTCAAAGTAAAACTATTTTGAAAACCTTCTTTCATTGCCAGTAGAAGTGCAAACAGGTACAGCCACTGTGGAAATAATTGTGGCAGTATCTCATAAGTAAAAAGTTGATCTACTTCAATCTAGGTATTCTACTCTATTCTAAGGTATGTAGAGTAGATGAAATCTATATCTATATTGAAGATAATTGAATCTGTTTATTAGAGATATTTTCTCATTTTGTTCTTCCTGTTCAACTTGTAACATACAGAAACTAGAAATAGCCAAGGTATATATTAACTGGTGAAAGATATATTCTGTCACCAAGTTAAAAAAGAAATGTCAAAAATTAGTTACACCTTGCTGTGTCATTGGCCAAAGGGGTCCTCATATCACTCAAAACACACAGGATATTGTCAACATTATTTGTTGCTCTTTACTACTTGATGGTTAAGCTGTGCTGCTGAAAATACTGCTTACTTACGTCATGAAATATAGTGAAGGTGATCTGATGCCCAACTAATACCTTACCTCCTACTTACTAGTGTTTATGGAGCTAGAAATTACTGTGCATGCTCCTGAAGAAGAAATATAGCCAACAGAAAGATAATCATCAGAATTACCGGGCTACAGTTCCCATGGCCTGCAAGAGTGACCATACTGTAAGATCACTTTTGATAAGATAACAAGAAACAGTGTCTTCCTGACACAACAGATGAACTCACAGAATATGGCATCAAACACAAGACCTGCACAGGCTCAAACCAGACAAAATCTTAACAATGAAAAAAATTAAGTAGATGCAAAATTCCACCCCTAACAAAGAAGCTATTTGCAATTGATATCTGGTAGGAAAGAGATAATCAGTTTCTTTCAAAGAAGTGTCACTGTGTAAGTTAGCCACAATGCAGGGAAGGTCCCATGCCCAGGAGTCACTGGCTAATATAGAATGAACTCTATGATATTTATTTGTGAAATTTGTGTTTTGTTTTAACATTCTTTGTCTCCATATTTGTGTGTATGTTTGTGTGTGTGTTGATTTTCTTTGTTTGTTTGTTTGCTTAGCTCATGATAAAAAGAGAAGAGATAACATGAAGCTGAGTGGGTAGAGATGTGGGGAGTATTTGGGGGACATATTTGATCAAAGTATATTGCATGAACAATAATAATGAAAATAAAAACAACAACAAAGAAATATTTTGCAATACACTTGCCAAAGTTAAAGAAAATGGAAAATACAAATCCTAGTATCATAATACAGTGATCTTTAAATCTAGAAAATCATAAATATTATGGAGTCACTTAAAAAGGACAGAAAAAAAGAACAAAATGCAGATGTTATATTTCACTGGATATTCTGATTTGTCAGTTCACAGCTTAGACTCAAGAACTCCTGAATTTAAACAAAAAACATACATTAAAAAGATGGAAGATATAGAGACAAATAACACCTAGGTTGTTCAACAAAGCACCAAGAAATCATATTATTTTATATTTATACTTACCTCAAAGTAGAATATATATGTATAATGTATTTATGTTTATTAAAGGGAGCGATGACAGTTGTGCTGACCTTGTTCGCCACAAGAACTACAGACAGAAAAATCACACAGTACAAGAAATGAGAAAACTCCTCTTAGAATGCTTGGTTATGGTAATTCAAATGACGCTTAAAACAATATAGACTATTTATATATCCTGTAGTTGTCTTCCAAAGGTAGAAGTTAAGCACCTATGTTTGAAAACACTGAAGAGTAACAGCACAGGACTCAGATGATTCAAGCTGTATCTGAGCAGAAAGCATTTTGTGTGCAGTTTAGTTTCATAGTTCCAAAAATTATTGCTCAATTCCTACTCAGCAGCAACACCTATGAATAGTTATCAGCATGGCAAGATATGCATAGAATGCAAGACTTGGCAGTAGTAAGAGTTTTTTCCCTCTCATCCCTTAGTTTCTGGAATAAGTACTCATGAGTCTCAAAATAAATTTGCAAATATCTCGGGCATATAACTAGGGTTTTCTCTGAGGAGCTCATATCTTGAAATAATCCATTATACTAATTTACATTCCACCACATGGTGGGTTAGCTGGGTTCAGGTACCATGCATCCATCTTCCCCACATTTTCCCAGCTCAATCTTCTGAGCCTGGCTCTATCCCAGAATCCCTTCTGCCTGCTGGATGTACCACCAGTTTCCTGCCTCAGCCAAACGTCATAGGTTTTTTAATTGACAGGTGTTGCATCCATACAATACACAAGATATTCCTTCTACAATTCTATTTGTGGTCCAATAAAATGCTATTTTTCTTTCAATTATAAACTAGCATACAGTAATAATTATGAAATATTTACGAAAACTATTATGTAAGATTTATATTTACAATGTCCAGTCCATATGCTTTTGGCAACATAGAAGAAAGTATTCTACTATATATCATATCTTGATGAGTTTAGAGTTCTATACCTAAATAATTTCCTATTTTTATTTGTAGTACCTATCTAAAATTATCTTCTTAGACTGAAAACATCTTAACTCAGAAACAACTATGCTTACTTGCAAAGCTATAACTATCTAGTCTTCAATGTAAATAGAGACTTAAAATGGAAATAAATATTATCTAAGTATGTAGGAAGTGCAGGAAAGACAGCTGGCTGCCTGGACAGTGTTCCAATTTTTTTCTATAATGTTAGAGCATCAGTCTTCTTGGCTTAGTATATCTATCTGGTATGCATACTGGTTAAGTAGGAACTATAAAAGACTTGCTTACTCTGCTTTGACAGGGCTTGGCAGTCTCTACTTCTCCACATTCAAATTTTGTCAGTTTTGGACAGCATTCTGTCTGCATTGAAGTAAGGGAATTTATCTTTTCCCCAGTGACTATCTTGCCATAGATGAGGCCATTTCCTAATGTAGACTCTTCAATTTTCATCATCCTGTTTTAAGCCAAATAGAGTACTTCCAGGATCTGACATGTGTCATTGTCAGAGTAGCCTTAAAAACAAAACAAAACAAACAAACAAACAAAATACAGTGCTTTGTTGCTTAGGTACACATCTTTCCCTTTCTTCACAGAGAGAGGGCATTTCAGCCTCTAACCTGACTTTGGTCTAAGATTGTTTCACTTTCCCTTGGTTTGCCCAGGCCCAAGTGACAATCTGGCTTGGCCCATTACTTTCCAAGTCAAGCTAAGACTCTGATTTGAGGATTTTGATTCTGTGGCTATGCTCACTGGATGCCTGACCCCTACCTTCTTCTTGCGATATCTCTGTCTCAGGGAAGTTGCCTCCAGCTCTTGGCCCTGCATTCAGCATGGCTCTAGGCAGAGATACTGCAAGGTTAGGAAAGTGGACTACATAGAACTGAAAGATCAGAAAATACAGGTCATGGAGATACAAATAATAATAATAATAATAATAATAATAATAATAATAATAATAATAATAAACAACTATAAAAAGTTAGTGGTCATAAATAATATTGCTTTTAAATGTTTCCAAGTTAAAGTGATCCAAGAGGCAAGAGGGTTTGAGAAAAAGAGTTATGGTGTTGTAATTACGCAGTCTTGTTTAAGTAAACATATTTTTTAGGAATAAAGGGTGAACTTTCTCTGTCCAGTCTAGAATACACTATCTCATACAGGCATCCCTGTCCTTTGGCTCTTATCATCTTTCTGCCCCATTTTCTGCAGTGTTATTTGAGGTTTATGTGTACAGATTTCATTATAGATGAATCAATTATTCCTGGGCATATCATATTCACTTACTCTGTGCCCAAATCAATTATAAATCTCTGTAATTGTCACTATATACATCAAAAACAGCTTCTTTAATGATGGATGAATGTGGCACTCATCTCTGTGAGTGTGAAGATAAGTATTTATAATACAACTAAAAATATATTTGTTTAGCAAAGTGTCAGAAGTAAGGAACTGTGTAAGCTTATATCCTCTCCATCAACAGGTAGTCCATTAGGATTATAGTATCAGGCATGAGTCTCCTTCAATTGAGTGGACCTTAAATCCAATTAGACAGATTTTGTTTACCATCAACATGTGACTGCCACAATTGTACCTGTAGTGGTTTGAATGAAAATAGTACCCATAGATTAATATATTTGAATGCTGTTGTCTCTAGTTATTGGAATTGTTTTGGCAAGGATTAGAGGGTGTGGCCTTTTTGGAGGATATATATGACTCAGAGTGGGCTTCAAGGTTTCTTTTTCTATTTATTTTATTTTATTTTTAATTATTTTTCTTTTTCACCTATGTTTATATTATTACATATATAGACAATAAACTGCGTATAGCAAGCAGAACCATGAAATACTCAGCAATTATATAAATGTTACACTATTAGTGTTTTGGCTATTTGTATTTGGAAACCTTCAAGAACACATCTTTCCTATCTTGGTGAGTCTAAAATTCTTTATGTAAATCAATATCTATCATATCTTATCTTTATCAGCTTAAAACATCTATCTAGATCTACAAACATCTTAACCCCTAAACAATTAAGCTTATTTTGAAACAAAATCATCTAGTCTTCAACTCCATCAGAGACTGAGAAGGAATAAAATTAATTATCCGAGTAGAGAGGAAGCGCAGGTTAGTAGCTTCCAAAATGAGAAAATAATGGAGCGAGTTTGCTGCCTGAACAGTTACCCAAAACTATAACATTGGAGCATCTTCTTCAGCCTTCTGGTAAAATATATATGACAGACTTATTTGTGCAGCAGGAACCATTAAGGACTTGCTTACCCTGTCTTGGCAGAGTTTGGCTTTTGACTCTGCCTGCATCCAATGTTGCCCACTTTTTTGGCAAAATTCTGTCTTTGATAGAAATAAGTTTCAAAAACCCCATGCCAGGCCCTTTATCTCTCTCTCTTCTTTTGTCTTTGGCTTGTGGCTAAAGATGTAAGTTCTTGGCCAGTACTCTAGTGTCATGTATGCCTTTCTACTGTCATATTTACTGTCATGATTCTAAGTTACTCTAGGATATGATTCTTTGAACATCAGTAAAAAAGAAACTAAAACACTGTCTTTAGGAATGCATTGCTGTATGGGCCTACTTATTGTATTTCTCCTTTAGTAATTTTTATAGCACTTCCAGATACTCTAAATGTTAGTTCTCAGGAAGAAGGTTTCCAAGTCACTTCTAGATCTATTCTTCCATGTTCCATGTCTGAATAATGTACTGGTACACTGGTATTAATTTTTTATGTCATATTATTAAATATAATTTTATTTTATTTTATAAGACCTCATAAAACTAAAAAGCTTTTGTACATCAAGAATCAATTTCATGAAAGAAGGAGAAAGCACACAAACTTGGAAAAATAATTTCCAAATTAACATCTAATAAATAAGTATCCAGAATATACAAATACATTAAAAAAATAAGAAAACATAAGATCTAATTAAAATATGCTATGACAAATAGATTTACCATGCTTTCAAAGGAGGAATAATGCCAAGAATCCTAAAATATACTTTAAAATTGAAACAGGAGGAATACTGTCCACTTCATTTTACAAAGCCAGTTACCTTGATATCTAAGCCACATGAAGAATAAGAATGAATGAAAATTGCAGACCAGTTTTACTTATGAACATGATAAAAAAAGTCTCTATAAAATACTTGTACACTGAATACAAGTAAATATCAAAGCACAATAAATTTGGCCTCATCTCAGAGATGTAGGGATGATTAAACATGAGTAAACTGATTTAAATAATATACCTTAGAAACAGACTGAAAGACAAAAATCACATAATTACCTCATTAGATGCAGAAAAAGACCTTTGACAAAATCCATTACCCCTTGTTGAAGAAACTACAGAGAGTAGGAATATAAGGGATACACCTCAGCATAATAAAAGCAGTTTACAACAGTACCATGCCAATATCAACATAAATGAAGGGAAATTCAAATCAATCCACTAAAATTAGCAAGAAAACAAGATTGTCTACTGTCTCAGTAACTGTTCAATAAAATACATGAAGTCTCAGCACAATAAGACAATTGAAGGGAAGAAGTTACAATATCATTATTTGTAAATGAGATGATTGTATATATAAGTAAATCTAAAAGCCCCACAGAGAAATGTGTACAACAGACAAGCACTTTCATCAAAACAGTAGGATACAAAATAAATAAAAAAAAAATCAATAACTTTCTTGTAAACAAATGACAATTCGACTGAGAAAGAAATCAGGAAAGCCCTTTCACAATAGCCTCAAAAAAGATAAAAAATATCTTGAGACAGCTATAACCAAGCAAATAATAGACCTGTAAAATAAAAAAATTTAAGACATTAAAGAAAGAAATTGATGAAGATATCAGAAGATGGAAAGATCTCCCATGTTCATGGATCAGTAGGATCAACACAGTAAAAATGCTCATCTTACCAAATGCAATCTACAGATTCAATGCAATTCCCATTAAAATACTAACACATTTTTTTACAGAGCTGGAAAAAGCAATCATCAATGTCATATGGGGAAAAGACAGGATATACAAGAAAATCCTGAGTAATATCAGAAATGTTGGAGGTACCATCTCTGATAACAAATTTTACTACAGAACTATAGTATTGGCACAAAACAGACACACTGATCAATGGAAGCAAGTTGAAGATCCCCAAAATAGCCCACACACCTATGGACACTTGATGTTTGATATTGAAGTCAGAAATACCCACTGGAAAAAGACAACATCTTTAATAAATAGTGCTTAAGGAACTGGATGTTAGTGTGTAGAAGAATCCACATGCATTTACACTTATCACCCTACACAAAACTCAACTCCAAATGTATAAACGACTTCAAAATAAAACCAGATACACTGAGCCTAATAGAGAAAGTAGTGGATAGCTTTGAACTCACTTTTTGAATAGAACACCAATACCAGAGGCACTGGGAACATCAATTAATAAGTGGCACCTCATGAAACTGAAAAGCTGCGACATGGCAAAGAACACCATATATTGGAAAAATCAGCATCCTACAGAATGGGAAAAAATTACCAACTATACATCTACTAGAAGAATAACAACTAAAATATATAAATAACTTAGAAAACCTGACTTTGTAAGTTGGTTACTCTTTCTGTATTAATTAATTCAGTAAATTATTGAGACAGTAGTTTTATTTAACCAGCAAGTTCCACAATGAAAAGTACAGAGATACTATGATTTATTTTTAATCTGTAAGAACTATGCTGGGGTGCTCCTTGTTATTTTTTCTTTAGGTCTTTGTGTTGCACTGTGGTTATCCTGTATTATGTGGCTAATATCTGCTTATAAGTCAAGTATATACCATGTTAGTCTCTCTGAGTCTGGATTGCCTCACTCAGAATGATCATTTCTAGTCCCATCCATTTGCTTTCACATTTCAAGATATCCTTGCTTTTAATAGCTGGGTAGTATTCCATTGTGTAAATGTAACAGTTTCTTTTTCCATTCTGTGCTTGGACCCTAGAGAGAATGCTTAATTCTCATTCAGAAGTACAAATAGACTAGACACTGGAAGCAGTTGAAGAAAAGGAACAGGAAAGGAGCTTGCCATAGAGGTCCTCTGAAAGATTCCATCCAGCAAGAGATCCAAGCAGATGCTGAGATACACAATCAGACGCCAGGGAAGAGACAGGGAGTCTTATGGAAGAGTTGGAGAATAGAGGGACCTGAAGGGGTCAGGAGCTCCACAAAGAGACCAATGGTGCCAAAAAACTGGGTGGAGTATGGGGTTCTGTAGAGACTGATGGACCAACTAAGGACCGTGCGTGGTTTGGACCTAGACCATCAGCTCAGGTGTAGTAGATAAGCAAAACAGTATCCTTGTGGGTCCCATAATATGGAGAGTAAGGACTACTTCTGTTTGTTGTTTTTCCTATCTGGTTTTTCAAGTTTTATTTGTCTTTATCTATCTATCTATCTATCTATCTATCTATCTATCTATCTATCTATCTATCCATCGTCTCCTTATCTATTTATTTATTATAATTATTGATGACTTCTTGTATTTTATTTAAAAAGGGAAAGATAAGTTTGGATTTGGGTGAGTGAAGAATTGAGAAGGATGGGGATGGTGGTACAGGAACTGTAATCGAAATAAATTTTAAGAAAATAATATATTTTCAATAAAAAGGAAGGACTATGGATTTGAATTGAAAGTTGTTAATAGAAAAGAAAATAATCCAAATCCATGTCCTGTAATACAGATGCTTTTGAGATTCTCAAGATCTTATACCATAATTTGTGGCAAACTACTAAAAACAAAAATTACAATCATAACCATTTTATGTACATATTCAGTAATACTGGTATAAAGTCACACCAGCACCCATTTACTGAAATCTCTTTTATTGTACAAAACTGTAACTATATTCACTGAACTCCTCAAATTACATCCTCATCTATAGCACTTGCAATCACCCTTCAAATGTTTTGTCTTTGTAAATATGAATACTCTGGTATCTTAATTAAGGTTTCTATTGCTGTGGGGGGAAAACCCACAATAGTCAAATGTAACATGAGAAGAAAGGGTTTGTTTCTGCTTATAATTCTTAGGTCACAGTCCATCATCACTGAGACAAGTCAGGCCAGAAACTCAAGGCAGGAACTAGGAGGCATGAAGGGAAGCAGAAGCCATGGAAGAACATTGCTTACTGGCTGGCTCTTCATGACTTGCTCAGTCCTCATTCTTATATAACTCAGGAACTTTAACTCCAAGGGTGGAGTTCTAATTGGATTAGCACACTCACATCAGTCATTAAAC
This sequence comes from Acomys russatus, assembly GCF_903995435.1. Lineage (NCBI taxonomy): Eukaryota > Metazoa > Chordata > Mammalia > Rodentia > Muridae > Acomys > Acomys russatus. The sequence continues at coordinate 63,465,290 of NC_067169.1, forward strand.
CTAAAAATTTACCTACATACAATCTGAAAGAAGGCATTTGCTCAATTTATTTTCTCTTCATGTATAATTTCTCTTAACATCATATATTAAAAGTGTATATGTTGTATCATATGCCAGAATTTTCTTCTTTTCTAAATCCAAGTAACAAAATATTGTATGTATGTGGACATTTGGATTATATTTATATTTATTTTTCTCTATTGTGACTAATGCTTCTATGATTGTAAGGATATAAATATCATTAATCAACTCCTTGATAGCAGTTGTTGGTATATACACCAGAATTTCCGATTCATATAGAAATGTTGATATTTTTATTTTCAGGAACTATTCTATTGTTTTCTATAGTATTTGTCCAATTTTGTGTTCCTAGCACAATAAGAACTCCAAATTTTCTACTTTTTAAAAAGGGGCTCAACATTCCATTATTATTATTATTATTATTATTATTATTATTATTATTATTATTATTATTTCTTCACATTATATATGGCTTGTAATACCCTCATTCTTATATTCCTGTTCCCACTCTCCCCACCCTCTGATTTATTACCCTCCCCTAGACCTCTGACAGGTGGAGTCCCCTTCCTCTACTGTCTGACCAGAGCCCATCATGTCTCATGAAGACAGCCTGCATCCCCTTCCTCCATGTTCTGACAGAGCCTCTCTGTCAAGTGGGAGTGAGCAAATCCAGGGCACCAGAGATCTTTTCAAAGGCTGTCTCCCACTGCCCATTCCCCATGTGGAGAATGAGCTGTCCATTGGCTACACCAGAACAAGAGGTCCAGGTCCTCTATTTGCAGTGTCCTTGGCTGGTGCATCAGTCCCTGCAGGCCCCGCTTAGTTCACACAATGTCAGCCTTGATAGTCTCCTTGTGGAGCTCCTGAAAACTCCCCCTATCCTTCCATACAACTCGAAACACCTCACCTACAGTCTGGCTGCAAGTCCTGGTATCTGTCCCCGTCCGCTGTTGGGTGGAGTCTTTCAGAGGACATCTATGTTTGTCTAATATCCACTTATATGTGAGTATATACCATGCATGTACAATAAAAGATCTTCTGGAGGAATATTCATCCTGGATCTCAAGCTATACTATAGAGCAACTACAATAAAACTCAGCCTACAGCCTACAGACTGGGAAACAATACTCATCAACCCTATATCTGACAAAGGGCTAATATCTAAAATATATAAAGAACTCAGGAAATTAAATATCAACAAACCAAATAACCCAATTAAAACATGGGGTACAGAGCTAAACCGAGAATTCTTAACAGAGGACTAGCGAATGGCTGAGAAACACTTAAAAAATTCTGAAGATCCTTATTCATCAGGGAAATGCAAATCAAAATGTCCCTGGTATTCTATCTCATGGCTAAGATCAAAAACTCAAGTGGCAGCACCTGCTGGTTAGGATGTGGAGAAAGGGGAACACTCCTCCATTGCTGGTGGGAATGCAAACCTGTACACCCACTTTGTACACACCATATCAATCTGGTACTTTATCAGAATATCTGGAGTAGTTCTACCTGAAGACCCAGCTATACCACTCCTGGACATATACTTGAATGATGCTCTACCATACAACAAGGACATGTGCTCAACTATGTTCATAGCACCTTTATTTCTAATAGCTAGAATCTGGAAACAACCTAGACATCCCTCAACTGAAGAGTGGATAAAGAAACTATGGCACATTTACTCAATAGAATATTGTCCATCTATCAAAAACAAGAAAATTTTGAAATTTGCAGGCAAATTTATGGAACTACGAACAATCATTCTGAATGAAGTAACCCAGAACCAGAAAGATATCCTATTCTTTAGTTCACTGCTGAACCATATTCATTGGTACTCTATTCAGAATGTCTAGGAATCCATTTAATTACCTATTGAAAGCTTTTTCTTAAGGAAAATAGCAACAAAAACTCATCCTTATTTAGCAAGCCATGTCTGTACATTGCCATAGAGAAATATATTAACTCCTGTGTCCTAGTAATGCAAGTTCTATTAGATTCATTATCTCCAAAATATTAACCATAATTGGATACAGAAATAGCTTTTTCCTTCGAGAAAAACTACATTTAAAAATTGGGATATATAAGGCCCCTAATATTCTTTTTCAAGTTAAATTTGTTGCCCAGAGTCTCTTGAGATTTCATGCAAATTTTAAGACAATATCCTCTTTTCACAAGAACTATTATTGAAATTGTTATGAAGATTGCTTTTAATCAGTACATAATTTGGCATAGCATAGTTATATACTATTTTGGTCTCTCTATGGATCCAAAACTGACTTAAAATTTGATTCCATAATCCGCTGAAGAGGCTTTGCATAAAGGCATGTACCGAATCATCTAGCTCTGAGTAGATTCCCAACAATATTAATTCTTCTAACTCATAAACAAATAATATCTTTCCATTTATATGTATCTCATTTGATTACTTTTTCAATATTTTGGAGTTGTCACTTTACAAGATTTTCTACCTATTTCATTTTGTTTATTCCTAAATATTATGTTCTAAAATTTTGTGATATGAATTATTGTTTGAATTTACTCAAGTACTCATTGTTAGTATTTGAAATAGTCACAGATTTGATGGTTTGATTTGTATTACTCAGCATTAATTTTTTTCTCATGATTCTCTATGAGCTGCACTTGTGTTCATGCATATATGTGTGTGATCATCAGAGTATTCAACATATAAGATTAATCATCTGTGCGTAGACACATATCTTTCCAATTTGTTTCTATTTACTTTCTTTTCTAACTGCAGGGCTAGTGATTGGTATTAGTATGTTTAAAATACAGTCCTACCTGAATATTAAAGCAATATTTAAAGAAGTTTACCTGCCTTTGATGGTTCATGTTTGTTATTATTTAAAATTTGTTCATAAGATATATTTTCATTATGTTTTCATGATTTACCCTCCCCTCACTCAACCCACATTTTCCCATACCCATTAAACTTGATCTCTCTCTTTCTCTCTCCTCCTCTTTCTACAAAAACAAATATAGAACAAAAAAGCAAAATATATAAAAAAGCAAAATATATTATGGAATAATATAGTTCAGTAGGATGAATTAGGAGTTCATATTCAAAATTTGCTTGGCTACAGATTGAGTATAACGCTATCAAATCTAACCAGAGCAATTCCTTATCACAAATTAAAGCTGAAAATAGTCTAGCACTATAGTTTTGTGGTAGAGGAGTTGCCTTGCATGGACAAGGTCAAAAGAAACACAACACTTTAAAGAAAATAAAAGGATAATTAGTTAGGGTTTCCCTTTGTGCAATAAAATACTATAACCAAAATCAACTTTGAAAGGAAAAAATTTATTTCATCTTTCAGCTTGTCCTCCATGATCCAGGGAAGTGAGGGTAGAAACTGAAAGCAGGATCCTGAAGGTAGAAATGTCTACAAAGGCTATGGAGCAATGTTTCTTACTGGCTTCCTTAGCTGCTTAGTACCCAGGAATGCCAGACTGTGGCTGTGTGGCCCAGAGTGAGCTAGAGCCTTCCACTTCAACTATCAGTCAAGGAAATGCACTACAAGGTTGCTGACAGATAAACCTCTTGGGACCATTTTCCCAACTGAGTTTTTCTCTTCTAAAATGTCTCTAGATATGTCAAGTTGACTTGAAGAGAAGTCTATAAAAGGAATTATACACAAAGTTCACATTCTTCTTTTTAAATAGTTCTAAATAGCTAATTTAGGACAGTTCAGGTGCAAATAGAAACTTTAAATGACAGATATTTTCTTTGCTTTGTTTATTTTAAAATTGTTATTTTAAAAGCATAAACTTTTAAACAAAAGATTTAGTATCCTAGCTTCTATTCTTAAGAGATACTCTGAGGAAATTATGGATTATGTTTTGTCTGACCCTTTTCACAAGATTTTCAGATTTAAAAATTTATTTTTAGAAATAAAAAATAACTCTTCAATTTCAATGCTTTTAGATGGTTAAGGCTTACCTTGTGTAATGTTGTTTAATGGCTTGTTTTGGAATGCTTCAACTATTTATTGCTAATGTCTTTATTTTCTAGGCCTCTATGTTTAAATTTATGGTATGCCTTGTAGAGTAAAATTATAAGCAGTAAATTATCATAACCACACATTTCTGTAAGCATGATGCTTTTTTTGATGTGTTTCTTTTAAATGGTGAACTTTAGATATGCTATTTTGTAGGGAGCCATGGCAACTGTTGTACATTACCAATATCTACTATTGAATCTTGAAAAATAACTTGCCTTGCAGTTTTTTGTTTCTGTTATTTACTAAAGTATAGTAGCATGGCTCTGTGATTGGTCAAGGTTAGTCTCTTTATAATCTCAAGCAAGTGTAAAATTTACCAGCACCACATCCATAAACAAAATTCATTAAAGGAAAAATCCACAGTGGAGAAAATGACTGAATAATATTGATTGAAAAAAAGCTACTATGAGGCAAACTGAATTTAAATATTAATTTTGAAGCAAGAATTATTTTTTAAAGCCTGTTCTCAGCTCATCAAAAAAATAGAGCATTGCCAAGATATAAACACAAATTACAAACATTTTCCATTTCTAGATGGATTAGGAGCAGACATGTGATTATTACTAATGTGTTAACAGAAATATAAAGTGAGGGTGTATTTATTAGGCATTATTTTAACAAGATAAATAGAAACACTGTTAACATTTGAAGAAATAAAACATTTAAAAATTATCTTAGCATTGAAAGTTGAAATGATCAATTCCTCTGGTGACTTATTTAAGTTAAAATAAATGTTAGCTTTTCCTGATTATTATATTGGCTCTATGATTTCTTGTTTAGAGTGGTTAAAATTTATCTATATATTAATGATAATAAGGTAGATACACCTTTACATTACAGAAAAAAATTTAACAAAAATACATTTAGTTCTCAAACAGAAGAAAACAAAAATTAATACACTATATTTCATTTTCATAAATGAGATATGCATTCGCAGCGCATTAGTAAATCTATTTGAACATTCTTTCTTGGCTTTTTGTTAAGTTCTTCTTTAAAGAAGATTGTTTGTATTTCCATTTCCTTCATTAGTAGATACACTTAATACATTTTAACACATGCTCATTTTATACTTCCAAATTAGTAAAAATGAAAAATATTCATGACTGACTGAAAAATTTGCCATTAAGGCACTGTTCTAAATAGACTACTATTTACAGGGTCTAATCATTTTTCTATAAGATTTTAAACATATACTCTTAGTTGTGATATGTATTTTAACTTGCTAATATAATTACTTTACCTTTTATTTATTTATAAAATCAAGAGACTAATAAAACAATTTCTGAGTACATAGAATAAGAATTAAAATATGCCCAAATAATTAACATCCAACTTACTTAATAAATGCTACTTATAAAAGGTTTTAAATAATATAAATGTCAGTCCTCAGGCATGATTACAAAAATTGTTTTGGATTGTATAACTGACAATTCTCCCTTGGAAATCTTGGTTCATGTTATTCTTTTAAGATATCCTAAAGTCTAAGGTACTAACATTTTTATTATTTGGCATCTGTCCTTTACATTAATTACAGAGTAATTTTTATTCCTTTGAATGAAATTGTTTATAGTTCATTATTACAAAATTTTTAATAAATCTATTTTTCATATTACATTTTCAGAAGAGGAAATGAAAATTAAGTAAAAGTTAATTGGCTAGTATAAAACTTGTGTGTAGGAAGTATTTTATATATCTGTGAGTCACTTATGGGAACAAGATAAAAATTTTTTACTACATATATAAAGTAAGAATACTTTGATGATTGGGAGGACTTACATACTGCAAATATATAGATATTGTTAGAATTTAGAAGAGGAAGTTATGTGAATCCATTGAAGTCTTACTGAATAACTTCTGTTCTCTAAATGATGCATACATGTTAATTATCAAGATAAATGTCCCATAGTATAAAGAACACAAGATTTACAAACCAAAGAGAGATATTAATTCTGTAGCACAATGCTATTAAAAGTTAATTCTATAAATCTTAATTTACTGAACTTAGAAAGTTGATTTGATATACTGGTCCACTTCAAAAACTTTATTTTAAGACTAAGAGTAAGAGAAAATTTAAAAATTTAAATCAAATATAAATAGTGTAAACAGCAACTCATGGTGAGGGATTGAAATACCTAAAGAATAAGAAAATTTCTTTATTTTCTATGTTATTAAGTTAATAGATCAATTCTATAATTCAAAATTTACCTTTATTTGCTAAATGTTAGACCCAGAGGGGATAATGTCTTGTGGTATTTGGGCCTTAAAAGGATTTCATTGCTTTCCCCTCATGCACAATAAGGAATTGTGCCTTCATTTTTCTTACTTCTTACACACCAATCCTTTAGCCATAGATATACGTATATGTATGTGATGTATGTGTGTGTGCTCACATGAAAAATAAATATCTTTGGGACTTCTTCAGATACATATTGTTTTACCATGTTCTGTATTTGGCAATGACATCTCAATATAGGCTTTTATAAGTTTTACATTTTTTGCTGATGAGGATTATATATATATAATGCTTTGATCAATCCTAACCCCTATACCTCAAGTCCCATCTCTCACCTATATCCATCATCACTATCTTATCTCCCAAATTCTGATATTATTTTCTTCCTTTTTTATTAACCCATATCTATATAGTGTTAACACTACGAGCATGTGTGTTAGGCCACCCACTGGAGCATAGATAACTTCTCAGGGGACTAGATCCTGAATAAAACTTATTTCTCCTTTTCCAAAAGTCACAAACTGCCAATAGCTGACATCTAAGAATGAGAATTCCTGACCTCATTCCCACTCAACCCGGGAGGGTATTTTGCTTGATCTTGTGTACGTTTTTATGTACTGTGTTGTAACTGACGCAGCTAGTGTCAGTTCATATGTGGAACTAACTACACAGTGTTGTTCAGTAAACAGTTTCACTGTTCATACACTGCATTTGGCTCTTCTTTTATGATGCCTGAACCATGGCAAGATGGAAGAGTGTTACAGAAGTTGCGTTTAAGGATGAACATTATGAAAAATTTCAATCTCTTGATATTTGTGTGACTCACTAACTACAAATATAAGAAGCTTTTGTGATGAGTGAGTGAGGCACTAATATATGAATATAAAGACATGTCCTTAGGTAGACTTCAATAATACATCAATTTAAAAGAATCATAATCGTAGGCTTTCCATGGTGGCCTATCCTACACCAGATTCTGGATCCTGGTAATAATGCAGGAATGAGTTTCATTTTGAATAGTATGCAGTAAAGCCAATTAGAAAGTGCTTGGTTATTACCACAGCATTGTGTCACTATTACACCAATAGGCAAATCTTGAAAAGCCAATCATTATTTTTTTTCATTCTTTAATTTTATTAATTTATTCATATTACATCTCGATTGTTAGCCCCTCCCCTGTTTCCTCCCCTTCTTCCCTCCCTCCCATTTCTCTCCTTCTCCCCTCCCCTATGTCTGTGACTAAGGGAGACCTCCTCCCCCTATATATGCTCTTAGAATATCAAGTCTCTTCTTGGTAACTCGCTATCCTTCCTCTGAGTGCCACCAGGTCTCCCCATCCAGGGGACATGGTCAAATGTGAGGCACCAGAGTTCGTGTGAGAGTCAGATCTCAGTCTCCACTCAACGGTGGAGAATATCATGTTCGTCGGCTAGGTTTTGGTAGGGGTTCGAAGCTTACTGCCTATATTCTCCTTGGCTGGTGCCTTAGTTTGCGGAGGACCCCAGGATCCAGATCTGCCTGTCATAAAGGTCTTCTTGTAGGTTTCCAGGACCCTCTGGGTCCTACTATTTCCCCTTTCTTCCATGCTACTCTTGCCTAAAGTCTCAATCAGATGTCCTCTCCTCTGACTCACTTTCTGGGTAAGTAAAGATTTTCATGGTACGTATCCCTTGGACTAGTGTTTTGATATAAGTGAGTATATACCATTTGTCTCTTTTTGCTTCTGGGTGAACTCACTCATTATGATAATTTCTAGATCAATCCATTTGTCCACAAATTTCGGGAATTCCTCGTTTTTAATAGCTGAGTAGTATTCCATCCTGTAAATATACCACAGTTTCTTAGTCCATTCTTCTACTGTGGGACACTTAGGCTGTTTCCATGTTCTGGCTATTATGTATAAAGCAGCTATGAACATGGTTGAGCATATGTCTCTGTTGTGTTGTAGGGCATTTTCTGGGTATATTCCAAGGAGTGGGATAGCTGGGTCTTGAGGAAGCCCTATTCCCATTTTTCTGAGAAAGCGCCAGATAGCTTTCCAAAGTGGTTGTACTAGTTTGCATTCCCACCAGCAATGAAGGAGTGTTCCTCTCTCTCCACATCCTCGCCAACATGTGTTGTCATTTGAGTTTTTGATCTTAGCCATTCTGATGGGTGTAAGATGGAATCTCAGTGTCGTTTTGATTTGCATTTCTCTGATGACTAACGAGGACGAGCATTGCTTTAAGTGTTTCTCGGCCATTTGATATTCCTCTGTTGAGAATTCTCTGTTAAGTTCCAAGCCCCATTTCGCAATTGGGTTGTTTGGTTTTGTAGTGTTTAATTTCTTGAGTTCTTTATATATTTTGGATATTAAACCTTTGTCAGATGAAGGGTTGGTGAAGATCTTTTCACACTCTGTAGGCTGTCGCTTTCTTCTCTTGACAGTGTCTCCTGCCTTACAAAAGCTTCTCAGCTCATGAGGTCCCATTTATTAATTGTTGACATTAATGCCTGGGCTGTTGGTGTACTGTTCAGGAAGTTGTTTCCTGTGCCTATGTGTCCCAGATTCTTCCCCACTTTTTCCTCTAACTGAATTAATGTCTGTGGTTTTAAGTTGAGATCTTTAATCCACTTGGACTTGAGTTTTGTGCATGGTGACAAGGGTCTAATTGCATTTTTCTACATGTAGACATCCAGTTAGACCAGCACCATTTGTTGAAGATGCTATCCTTTTTCCATTGAATAGATTTGGAAAAGCCAATTATTATTATGGATTTCAGCATTCAATCATTTATAAGGGAGTTAATTATTTTATCACCATGATATCTTGGATAGCACCTTCTGGCACTCTGTAATCTATCCAATGAGGATGGAACTTCTAGGTTGGTACAAACTGTTAATCTCTAGGTCCTTTGTCTTGAGCATGGGTTTCTTCAGCAGTAGGCTCTTAACTTTACGTTATGAAGGGTAACTAAAAACAATGTCAATAGGTTGTAATATGTAGAGATCTGTGGGATTTTACATACCAAAAAACTACAAACCCATGCCAGGCACTGTACTTTTTATTTGAAAGTCTAAGATGTCTAGCAGGGGTACTGTCACCCTGTTATAGGAAAATAAAAGTTAAATTGTTTTTATATATGCAAATCAGAAGCTTGTACAAAGGCAGCTCTCCATTTGGCTTTTTCAACACTCTTTAGTATAAGTTATCTATCCCAATACTCCTTGCTCAACTCCAATTATTCCCAGTCAACTCTTTGCTTCATTTTTTCCATTCGTCCTTCACACTACCTATGTTCTATCTTACCTCTATTAGACCATTTTATGGTCCCTTAATGGTAGTCTGACTTCTTCATTACTCTAAATTTAAAGGCGTATATGATTCAAAATGGGTGACTGTTCAGGGAGCAAACTGTCTCTGCCATTATCTCATTTGAGAAAAAAACATATATATATATATTTTTTCATCTTCATGCTGTAGGTAGTTGTATATATGTGTAATAATATGAATGTATATGTAAAAATATTTAATAAAAATTGTAAAAAATATACTAAAAAGCAAACTTAAAACCAACATATGAAGGAAAACACATGCCTTCTGTTTTTCTGTGTCTTGATTGATTTAATTGTGATTAATTGTAGGACCATACATTTAAAGAATATTTAAGTTTTAATAAAACTTGAATAATATTCTCTTGTGTAAATATACTACACTTGTATTTTCCTTTCATCTATTGAAAGACTTCTAAACTCTTTCTGTTTTCTGACTATTGTGAATAAAGCATCAATGAATACATATAAGCAAACAGCTCTGTATTCTGTTTTTAATATATTTTATTAATTTATTCATATTACATCTCAATTGTTATCAAATCTCTAGTATCCTTCCCATTCCTCCCTCCTTCCCATTCTCTCCTTACTCTCCTCCCCTATTACTGTGACTGAGGGGGACCTCCTCCCCCTGTATATGCTCATAGGGTATCGAGTCTCTTCTTGGTAGCCTGCTATCCTTCTTCTGAATGCCACCAGGCCTCACCACCCAGGGGACGTGGTCAAATATGGGGCACCAGAGTTCACGTGAAAGTCACACTCCGCTCTCCACTCAATTGTAGAGAATTTCCTGTCCATTGGCTAGATTTGTGTAGGGGTTGGAAGCTTATGGCCTGTATTTTCCTTGGCTGGTGCCATAGTATTAGCAGGACCCCTGGGCCCAGATCTGTGCATCATATTTTTCTTCTTGTAGGATTCAAGGACCCTCTGGATTCTTCTATTTCCCCATTCTCCCATGCTTCTCTCACCTAGAGTCCCAATAAAATGTCCTCCCCTCTGTCCCACTTTCCTGGGAAGTAAAGACTTTCATGAGACATATTCCTTGGGCTAGTGTACAGATATAAGTAAGTATATATTATTTGACTCTTTTTGCTTCTGGTTAACTCACTCATTATGATCATTTCTAGTTTAATCCATTTGTCCATGAATTTCGGAAATTATTTGGTTTTAGTAGCTGAGTAGTATTCCATAGTGTAAATGTACCACAGTTTCTTTATCCATTCTTCTACTGAGGGACATTTAGGCTATTTCCTGTTTCTGGCTATTATGAATAAGGCTGCTATGAACATGGTTGAGCAAATGTTCTTGTTGTGTGCTGGAACATCTTCTGGGTATATTCCAAGGAGTGGAATAGCTGGGTCTTGAGGAAGCCTTATTCCCTGTTTTCTGAGATAGTGCCAGATATATTTCCAACGTGGCTGTATTAGTTTGCATTCCCACCAACAATGAAGGAATGTTCCTCTCTCTCTCCACATCCTCGCCAGCATGTGGTGTCACTTGAATTTTTTATCTTAACCATTCTGATGGGTGTAAGATGGAATCTCAGAGTTGTTTTGATTTGCATTTCCCTGATGACTAAGGAGGTTGAGCATTTCTTTAAGTGCTTCTCAGCCATTTGGTATTCCTCTGTTGAGAATTCTCTGCTTAGTTCCAAGCCCCATTTCTCAATTGGGTTATTTGGTTTGGTAATGTTTAATTTCTTAAGTTCTTTATATATTTTGAATATTAGATTTTTGTCAGACTTAGTGTTGGTGAAGATCTTTTCCCAGGCTGTTGCTTTGTTCTGTTGACAGTGTCTCCTGCTTTATAGAAGCTTCTCAGCCTCATGAGGTCCCATTTATTCATTGTTGACCTTAAGGCCTGGGGTGCTGGTGTTCTGTTCTGGAAGTTGCCTCCTGTCCTAATGTGTTCCAGGCTTTTCCACACTTTATCTTCTAACTGACTTAGTGTCTCTAGTTTTATGTAGAGGTCTTTGATCCACTTGGACTTGAGTTGTGCCTAGTGACAAATATGTGTCCAATTGCATTTTTATATGTAGACATCCAGTTAGACCAGCACCATTAGTTGAAGATGCTATCCTTTTTCCATTTAATGGATTTGGCTACTTTGTCAAAAATCAAGTGATCATATGTGTGTGAATTCATATGTGGGTCTTCAATTCCGTTCCACTGATAAACCAGTCTATTGCTGTGCCAGTATCATGCTGTTTAAATTACTGTTGCTTTATAGTTCAGCTTGAGATCATTTATGGAGATTCCTCCAGAGGATCTTTTATTGTACAAGATTGTTTTAGCTATTCTGGGTTTTTTGTTTTTCCATATGAAGTTGAGAATTGACCTTTCATTATCTTTAAAGAATTGTGTAGGTATTTTGATAGGGACTGCATTGAATCTGTGAATTGCTTTTGGTGAGATGGCCTTTTTTACTATGTTAATTCTCCCGATTCATGAGCAAGGAAGATCATTCCATCTTCCCATGTCATTTTCAATCTCTTTCTTCAGAGTCTAAAAATTTTTTTAAACAAGTCCTTCACTTGTTCCCTTAAATATTTTATAATGCTTGTGGCTAACATGAAGTGTATAGTTTTCCAAATTTCTTCTTCTGCATGATTGTCATTTGTATATAGGAATACTACTGACTTTTTTCAGTTAATTTTGTATCCAGCCAATTTGTTGAATGTGTTTATCAGTTGTAGTAGTTCTCTGGTGGAAATAGGGATAATTTGAGTTCTTCCTTTCCCTTTTAGATACCCTTGACCTCCTTTTTTTGCCTTATTACTCTGGCTAGAACTTCAAGTACTATATTGAAGAAATATGGAGAGAGTGGCCAGCTTTGCCTTGTTCCCAATTTTAGAGGAATGTCCTTGTGTATCTCACCATTTAATTTGATTTTGGCTATTGGCTTGCTGTATATAGCCTTTATTATGTTGAGGTATGTGCCTTGTATCCCTGATCTCTCCAAAACTTTAAACATAAATGGGTATTGGATTTTATTAAGTGCTTTCTCTGAATTTAAGGAGATGATTATATGGTTTTTTATTTTCAGTTTGTTTATATGTTGAATTACATTAATGAATTTCCATATATTAAACCATCCATACATGCCAGGAATGAAGCCTACCTGGTCATGGTGAATGATATCTTTAATGTGTTTTTGTATTCGTTTTGCGAGTATTTTATTAAGTATTTTTACATTAGTGTTCATAAGAGAATTTGCTCTTAAAATTCTGTTTCTTTGTTATGTCTTTGTGAGGTTTAGGTATTAATGTGACTATGGCCTCATAGAATAAATTTGGTAATGTTCCATCCATTTCTATCTTTTGGAGTAGCTTGACAAGTATCGGTGTTAGCACTTCTTTGAAGGTCTGGTAGAATTCTTCACTGAAACCATCTGGTCCTGGGCTTTTTTTGGTTGGGAAACGATCAATGATTGCTTCTATTTCTATAGGGTAAATGGGACAATTTATCTTGTTTATCAGTTCTTCACTCAATTTTGGAAAGTGAAATTGATCAAGAAAATTGCCCATTTCCCTTAGATTTTCAAATTTTGTTGCATATTTGATTTTGAAGTAAGATCTTATGATTCTTTGTACTTCTTCAGTGTCTGTTGTTATGTTTCCCTTTTCATTTCTGATTTTGTGATTTGGATACTGTCTCTCTGCCTTTTAGTTGGTTTGCCAAAAGTTTGTCTATCTTGTTGATTTTCTCAAAGAACCAGCTCTTGGTTTTGTTGATTCTTTGGACTGTTTTCTTTATTTCTAATTTATTAATTTCAGCCCTGAGTTTAATTATTTCCAGATGTCTACTCCTCTTCAGGGTTTCTGTTCCTTTTATTCTAGAGCTTCCAGCTGTTTTGTTAAGTTGCTTAAGTGAGATTTTTCCAATTTCTTTCTAAGGGCACTTAGTGATATGAATTTTCCCCTTAGCACTGCTTTCAATGTATCCCATAAATTTGGGTATGTTGTTTCTTCATTCTCATTGAGTTTCAGGAAGTCCTTAATTTTTTTCTTTATTTCTTCCCTGACCCAAGTGTCATTAAGTAGAGAGTTGTTTAGTTTACATGTATGTGTAAGCTTTTTGTTATTTCTGTTGTTTTTGAAGTACAGCCTAAGACTCTGGTGATCTGATATGATACAAGGTACTTTTTCAATCCTCTTGTATCTGTTGAGGCTTGCTTTGTGATCTACTATGTAATCAATTTTGGAGAAGGTTCCATGAGGTACAGAGAAGAATGTATATTCCTTTTTGTTTTGGTGAAAGGTTATGTAGATATATGTTATGTCCATTTGATTAATGGCATTGGTTAATGATGTTATTTTTCGGCTTAGTTCTGTTTTAATGACCTATCCCTCAGTGAGAGTGGGGTGTTGAAGTCTCCCACTATTATTGTGTGGGGATCAATGTGTAGTTTAAGGTTCATTAGCAGATCTTTTACAAATGTGGATGCCCTTGTATTGGGAGCATAGATGTTCAGAATTGTGATGTCATCTTGGTTGACTTTACCTTTGATGAGTATAAAGTGTCCTTCCTCATCCTTTTGATTAATTTTTGTTGAAAGTCTATTTTGATAAATATTAAAATGGGTATGCCTGCTTGCTTCTTGTGACCATTTGCTTGGAATATTTTTTTCCAGCATTTCACCCTGAAGTAATGTCTATCTTTATGGGTGATATGTGTTTCTTGAATGAAGAAGAATGTTGGATCTTGTTTATGCATCCATTCAGTTAGTCTGTGTCTTTTTATTGGAGAATTGAGACCATTGATGTTGAGAGATATTAATGACCAGTGACAGTTAAGAGTCTTAATTTTGATGTTGGTTCCAGTAGAGCGTTTGTGTGGTTATGTTTTTGGGATGGTGGAGTTATCTATTTCCTGTGTTGTTTTGATTGTAGCTTGTCCCTTTGGGGTGGAGTTTTCCTTCTAGTACCTTCTGTATAGCTGGATTTGTGGGTAGGTACTGTTTGAATTTGTTTTTGTCATGGAATATTTTGTTATTGATAATTTTGCTGGGTAAAGAAGTCTGGCTTGGCATCTGTAGTCTCTTAGGGTTTGCAGGTTCTTTGTGCAGGCCCTTTTGGCTTTTATGGTCTCTGCTGAGAAGTTGGGTGTAATTCTGATAGGTTTGTGGTTACATGTTATTTGGCCCTTTTCCCTTGCAGCTTTTAATATTTTTTTCTTTGTTCTGTATATTTTTTGTTTTGATTATTATGTGACAGGGAGTTTTTTCTTTCTGTTCTATTCTATTGATGTTCTGTAGGCTGCTTGAATGTTTATAGGCATCTCTTTCTTTAGATGGGGGAAGTTTTCTTCTATGATTTGTTTAGAATATTTTCTGGGCTATGGAGTCTGGCATCCTCTCTTTCCTCAGTGCCTATTATCCTCAGATTTATTCTTGTCTTTGTGTCTTTGATTTCTTGGATGTTTTGTGTCAAGATTTTTTCAGATCTAGCATTTTTTAAATTGTTGCTTCAAGATCTATGATTGTATCTTCTAGACCTGAGATTTTTTCCTCCATCTCTTGGATTCGGTTAGACAGACTTGCCTCTGTGTTGCTTGTCTTCCTCTCTGAGCTCTCACGTTCCTGTTTTTCTTCTGTGTGCTTATCATTGTATCCATTTTCATCTTCACCTCTTGAACTGTTTTATTTATTTCTTTCATCTGATTGTTTATATATTTCTGAGTTTCTTCCATTACCCCTTTATAGGCCTTCACAGCTTAAACTGTTTAATTGATTTCATTCTTCTGGTTGTTTGTATCTTCCTGAAAATTTTTCCAGTGCCTCTCTATAGGCCTCTTTTATGTCTTCCACCTGTTTGGCTACATCTTCCTTCATTTGATTATGAATTTTATTTTTTTCCTTCAGTATCATCAGCATTACTAAGGATTTGAGGTCATTTTCTTGTATTTCCATTGTGTTTGAGTTCTCTGATTTGTTTTCTTTGAGATAGCTGGGATCTGGAGACACCATATTGTTTTGTTTTTTGTTTGTTTGTTTTTGTTTTTTCTTTTTTCCGTATGATTTTACACTGTCCTTTAGTCATCTTGCAGTCTCTGTTTTTTGCAGGTAGCTTCCACAGTTTGGTGGAGGGAGTCTGAGGATATATTCACCCGTTTTCTCATGATTTTTCTGGGCAAGAAGCTCTGATGCTTCACTGTTCTGGATGGCAACAGACCAGCCCTGTACTTTGGGTCTCTCACAGCCAGTTATCCCTTGTTTCACTGGACTGTGGGTCCTTTAATTGTCATGGGTCTCAGAATGTGTGCTGGGTCAGGACAAAGTATCCACAGCCTTCAGTGTCCCCTTGTGGCACTGGAGCTCTCCAGGGACTGAAGCAGGTCAGACAGAGGTGGTCTAATTGAGTGAGTTAACCTAGAAGCAGAAAGAGTCAAATGGTCTAATTGCCACTCTACTCCCTGTCTCCCCGAGATTTCCTTAGTCCCAGAGCTTTGATGCTCTGCTGCTCTGTGGTTCCTGGTAGTGTTTCAGGACCCCAACTGCTTGCAGAGTCCATGTTAGTGTCACGGGGCGCAAACCACACACACTGAATCCAATTTGTGTCTCTGGACCCAAATGGGTCTCGGGGCCTAATCCACACACTTAGTCCAGTTAGTGCTGAGTCTAACCAGGGTCACCGGCCCTAACCACACGCTGAGCTCACCGAGTTCAGCTAGAGTCTCAGGGCCCAGGCTGTGTGCCAAGCTCAGCTATAGTCTCTTTGCCCAAGCTGCCCACCAAGTTTAGCCAGGGACTCTGGGCCCATACTTCGTGCCAAGTTCAGCTACGGTCTATGGAACCAAACTGCACGCCAAGTTCAGCTAAGGTCTCAGGGACTGAATTGCACAACGAGTCCAGTTTGGGTCTCAGGGCACGAGCCTACCGTCGAGTTGAGCTTGGGTCATGGGTCCCAAACTGTGCTCCGAGCTCAGCTAGGGTCTCAGGGCCCAAATTCTGCACAGAGTCCCCCCTCCCACAGCAATTCCCACAGGTTACCACACCAATTGCCTCGGCCAGAGGGTTCCCAGTTGCAAACTTCAGTGGCCACCAAAATTTAAGAAAAGGTTTTTATAAACTGAATTTGAAATCATATGCAATAATTTAGTTAAACATATGCAAACCCTTTAAAATCTGTTCATATAAATCCAGTAGATAAGTGATGCAATTTTATTATTTTTATATATTGCTGAAGAAATTGTGAAAAAATATCCTTTACCACTATACAAATAATATGCACATTGACTAAAGGATAGATTTCATATTTACCTTTTCATAACATTTCTTCAAAGTCAGATGAAAATATTTATAATTAAATCAGAATCACAAATACAGATGTTGCTCTGCACTGCTTCTGAGAGTTAAGTTGGCAAAGCTTTGTTACTATGTGGTTTCAGAGTGTGTTTTATTCCCTCTTTCATGGTGCCTGTAAAATGTGTTTAGAGCATAAGCTGCATTAATCATTTTTCCTGAGGGTTTATACTCTATATAATCAGAAAAAAAGTGGCAAAGATTGCTATTTTTTTATAGTTGAAAAAAAGAAGTGCTAGAGAATAGAATTAAAAACAAGCATATCTGACTTGCAGACAGAATAGTGTGAAGAAAATTTTCATCACGGTTTTTGACTACACAATGTGAGAAGCTCACAAACAAAGGTGAAATATCCACATACTATTTTAAGAACTCTTGTTAAGAAGTATTTTTGCTTAGAAAACATTTGAATTTCTGTATCAGATATATTTACACATTTTAAGGAATTTAGAAAATAAACAATCATGTAGTACCTATGTGTCTTAATGCAGAATTCTCATACTGGTTTTATTTATTTTTTGCAATGAAGGTCTCATTAGAATTTATTCCCAACAGAATTAATTTAGTTCTCTGTGTACCATATTAAGAGAATAAAGAATAGAAATAATTTTTATTTGGCTTGATAGCAAATAGTACAATCACATGAACCTAAATTTATTTTTCTTCTCTCTTTGACATACAAATAAATTATATTATCACCTTTTATTTACAATAAATAAGCCAATAGTCAAGTTTACCCTGGATGGTAGTGGCTAGGAAATATCATAACAGCATTGAAACAATGAGAGAAGAAGAATGATGAGAGTTCTTTATTTATTAAAAGAAGCACAACAAATTTTTAGCCATTTAAGTTTGGGAACTACTAGGAATACATACTGGCAGAAAATAAAAGTAAATAGTAACTTCATAGCACTTATATAATAATTAAACATAAATGAGAGACATAATTATGATTATAAAATATTATACTAATAAAATATTAACAGAACCATAAAATAATACATATGAATATTTCAGAAGATGTAATTTTTGTTTGCAGTGCTAAGAATTGTTTAAATCCAGAGGCCTATACTCTACCACTGAGCTAAATCCCTAATCCTGTGTGTATCTGAGATTCTCCTTAAACATCAAATTTGCTTCCAAGATATAAAAATATTGATATTTTCCAGTATTCAGAAAAAGAGTATTTTTGTGGCAAGATAAGTATTCTCAAAGCCAAAAATGAAAATAAAATTGATATCATAAATGTTTCCATGCTTCAAAGTACTACCTATTCTCAAATGAAGGAAGGAAGGGTCATTGGGAGGGAATGAATTATGGGGATACGATTTGAATGTGAAAAATTTAAACTGCAGAACAAGCAGGTAAGTTATATTACTAATCCCATCATATGGGAATAGCTCTGGGTCTTTTTGTGACATGAATGTCTAGTCATAGACAATGCTTCTTGTTGACTACAGAACCACTATGAATTACTATTAGATGCCATTTATAGATGTCTTTTTTTCTGCTCATACAAAGAGCAGAAAACCAGCCTTGATTGTTCTGTGCATCACGCACACCTTATACACTTATAATTTTAGGACTGTATAATGCTTGTGAGAAATTATATGCTTTTAATACAAAAGAAACAGACACTGGCATTGGATCAGACCTGACAGGATACGTTCCTCTCAGCATGCTGGACACTGACATCTTGTATCCTTCATGTTTCAGCACCAAGTGCTTCAGTTGCTGTTCCTCATCAGAACAAGACAGCTCCCAGGACACTTTCAAAGGAAGCTTCCAATCCCAATTGGTTTAGAATTTCAGACTGTCCCACACAGGATTCTAATTAAGACTGGAATTTCTCAGCATTTGGAAACTGAACCACAAATGCGATTCCTAGCTTGTTCAACCATTTCCCCAATTTTACTTGGGCCCCTACATAGGTATTATTCATCCAAAAAAAAGCTGGAAGGAACCTTAAGAGAACGATGCCCCATTTCCTTTAAGGGGATTGGGTAGGTTTTTAATTGCTTTCTTGGCCTCTGCGGGTTATTATCAATGGGAGTTGGTTACAAATTATTATTGGTCTTATTTAGAGAGAAAACAAGGTTAGATTCAGCAATGGCTCTCTTTTCCTTTATCTTACATTCTTAGGTTTGGAGATAGATGTTGAAAAGAAGGGGGAATATAGAAATATATAGGAAGATAGAACAAAAGGTAGATTAGTGAATCTACTCCTCAACTTAATGCCTCAATTGTCACTCTCAAGGTAATTTTTAATTCACTGGTATAGAATTTTGTATATAGATATAAAATAACTTTACTTCTAGATACAATGGTATAGAATTTATATGTAAGTTTATTCTTCATACACGATATATATATATATAAATATTCTAATATGTGATATTGTACCCATATAACTCAATTATAATAAAAGCTTATTTCCAATACACTGAAAGTACTATCACAGGCTGCTTAGGATAAATAAGTTGTATAAGTTAATTGTTAGTTGATCAAATCATGGTCATGTCAAGTACTAGCTTACTTTCATCACAAGAATATACATCTTAGGTGTGGCAGATAGATATGATTTTATAGAAATATAAGGTAGGATAGTTAGATTAGGTCTTTTAAAACCTAATAGACCTGCATAATATGACATTTAAAAATGCTTCTACTACTTTATTCATTAGATTTCCTCAGTGTCTGTTGTTATGTTTCCCTTTCCATTTCTGATTTTGTTGATTTGAATGTTCTCCCTCTGCCTTTTAGTTAGTTTGGCTAAAGGTTTGTCAATCTTGTCGATTTTCTCAAAGAACCAACTCTTGGTTTCACTGATTCTTTTAATTATTTTCTTTGTTTTCAATTTATTTATTTCATCCCTGAGTTTGATGATTTCCAATCATCTACTTTTCTTGGACGTGTCTGCTTCCTTTTGTTCTAGAACTTTTAGGTGTTAAGTTGCTAGTGTGGGATCTCTCCAGTTTCTTTATAAAAGCACTTAGCGTTATAAACTTTCCTCTTAGCACTGCTTTCATTGTGTCTCATAGATTTGAGTATGTTGTACCTTCTGTTTCATTGAATTCTAGGAATTTTTTTAATTTCTCTTTTTATTTTGTCCCTTACCCAGATGTCATTGAGTTTGTAGGCTTTCAGTTGTTTTGTTGGTTGTTGAGTTCCAGCTTTAATCCATGGTGGTCTGATAAGATGCATGGGATTATTTTGATTTTCTTGTCTCTGTTGAGGTTTGCTTTGTGGCCAAGTATGTGGTCAATTTTAAGAGGGTTCCATGACATGCTGAAAAGAAGATATAATCTTTTGTGTTTGGGTGAAATCAGTTTATTTTTAAAGATTCACTGACAATGAGACAGGGTAACACCTGGCAACGCATAGCCTACCTCAAATAGGATGATGAGCATCAAAAACCTCCTTATGGAGATGGCTTAAAATGTGGCAAACAAGCCCCTGGGCAAAATATCCTCATTTCTACCACAAACAGAATTCTGCCTAAAAAAGGGCAAGCTTGGATTCAGGCAGGTTTAATGGACAAATTCTGCCAAGACAGGGTAAGCAAGTCCTCAATAGTTCCTGCCTCACAAATATGTCTATCACATATATTGGGCCAGAAGGCTGAAGATGATGCTCCAACATTATAGAGAGTTTTAGGTGGCTATTCAGATAGCAAACTGTCTCTATCATCTTCTTATTTGGAAAGCTACTAGCCTGCACTCCCAGCACACTCAGCTAATCAAGTTTATTCCTTTTCAAGTCTAAGATGGAGTTGAAGACCAGGTAGCTTAGTTTTACAATAAAGCTTAGTTGTTTAGGGGTTAAAATGCCTTTAAGTCTAGCTAGATGTTTTTTTTTTTTTTTTTAATTTATTCTTGTTACATCTCAATGTTTATCCCATCCCTTGTATCCTCCCATTCCTCCCCCCCCCATTTTCCCATTATTCCCCTCCCCTATGACTGTTCCTGAGGGGGATTACATCCCCCTATATATTCTCATAGGGTATCAAGTAAGAACTCAAGAAATTAAACACCACCAAACCAAATAACCCAATTGAGAAATGGGGCTTGGAACTAAACAGAGAATTCTCAACAGAGGAGTATCAAATGGCTGAGAAACACTTAAAGAAATGCTCAACCTCCTTAGTCATCAGGGAAATGCAAATCAAAACAACTCTGAGATTCCATCTTACACCCATCAGAATGGCTAAGATCAAAAATTCAAGCGACACCACATGCTGGCGAGGATGTGGGGAGAGAGGAACACTCCTTCATTGCTGGTGGGAATGCAAACTAGTACAGCCACTTTGGAAATCTATCTGGTGCTATCTCAGAAAAATGGGAATAGGGCTTCCTCAAGACCCAGCTATTCCACTTCTTGGAATATACCCAGAAGATGCTCCAGCACACAACAAGAAAATTTGCTCAACCATGTTCATAGCAGCCTTATTCATAATAGCCAGAACATGGAAACAGTCTAGCTAGATGTTTTAAGATGGTAATGACAAAATGTGATGGAGATTGATTTACAGTCAGAATTTTAAACACCAAGATAGTAAAGATGTTTTCTTCAAGGCTGTCAAATATATATAGCCAGAACACTAAGATGTAACACTTATACACTTATATAATTCCTGATTGTGCATGGTTCTTTTTGATATAGATAGTTTATTGTGTATTGTGTAATAATATAAATGTATATGTAAAAAATAAAAATTGTTTAATTAATTTAAAAAAAAAAGGAGGACTGTACAGGCACTGGCACTCTGTCAGTATGCAGGCATGATACAGCCTGAGACAGAAATTTCCTCTGCTCACAACCATCTAGTGTTCTGGAAGGGTGTATTAGAGGAATTGCTATGGTTAATTAAGGGATATACAAATGTTATAGAACTGTCTTCCAAGGGAGTGAGAATCTGGGATGCCAATGGGTCCAAAGACTTTTTGGATAGTCTGGGATTCTCTGGCTGACAGGAAGGGGACCTGGGCCCTGTTTATATTTTCTAGTGGAGGCATTTTGCTTTCTTTAAAAATATACTTTATTAGTTTATTCATATTATATCTCAATTGTTATCCCATCCCTTGTATCCTCCCATTCCTCCCTCCCTCCCACTTTCCCCTTACACCCCTCCCCTATGACTGTGACTCAGGGGGACCTCCTGCCCCTGTATATGCTCATAGGGTATCAAGTCTCTTCTTGTTAGCCTGCTATCCTTCCTCTGAGTGCCACCAGACCTCCCCATCCAGGGGAAGCAGACTACTAAAGATATGGATTCAGATTACTCAGGTAAGGAGTAGAGCAGCTGCAAAAATGATGGACACCATTATAACCAATCCCGATGACAGAAGATCCATCATGTGTGCTGGAATAAAAAAGATCTTCCTCTGATGGCACTGCCTCCTTGTTATGTCAACTCTATGTGGTGAATGGGAGCTTTCATGCCAGTTGTACCAGCAGTCAGAAGACATGGTTCTAGACATGCACTTCAACATTGCCAGCTATGCTCTGCTCACCTACATGATTACCCATACCACCTAGCAGAATATCATTAAATGGTGTCAAGGGTTGGCTTTCTCCAATAGGGTGGGTCTCAGGTTAGACTAAGCATTAGTTGGACATTTCCTTCATCTCTGTTCTATCCTTATTTCTGCACATCATGTAGGCAGGGTAAATTTGGGGTTGAAGGATTTATAGGTGCATTGGTGTTCTGTTCCCACCACTATAAGTCCTGCCTGGCCTCCTGAGTCTCCATGTCTCACACTGCTGTGAGGCTCAGCTAGAGTCATCCCTATATACTCCATGGAGCCTACCTAGTCCAAAAGCTCTAGTTTGTCTCAGATATGCACCCACCCTCTTTTTCCCTTTTTGCTCCAAACCCTCTTCCCTCCCTTCCCTACTTTCCCACATCTGATGCCTCCTCAATTCCCTCACCTACTCTCCTACCCAAATCCCCTCTTAATCCACTTCTGCTATCTATTCTATTTCCCCATCTGACTGAGATTCAAAGAGGCTCTCCTTGTTACTTCTTTGGGTCTGTGAATTGTTGTATGGTTATACTGTGCTATATTGCTAATATCCACTTATAAGTGAGTTTATACCATGTGTGCCCTTCTGGGTCTGGGTTACCTCTCTCAGGATGATTCTTTCTAGTTCCATCCATTTGCCTGAAAATTTCATGACTTTCTTTTGTCATATTAACTGCTATTTTTGAATACCACAATGTGATTAGTGTTAAATAACTGATCATGATTTAACTTGTTAAATAGCCACACATAAGTTTTTTAAATATAAGATATATTTTAGTGTTTTGTAAGTCAGGTGGACTGTAAAAAGATATATCGATTTTACAAGCATTTTATTAGTCCTGTGATTTCTTCCTAATTTTCAAATACCAGTGTTACCTTGTACAGAGGTATACATAATAGTAACTTGGGGATGACAACAGCTTATTTCTAAGTAGACATTAGGCCTATTTATACATTGAAATTATTAATGCATACAACTCTACTACAAAATTATGTTAATTTTAAATTTGTTGTTAACTACAGCTGATGAAAAACATCTATTTATCTTTGTTCTTTTTTCTAGTTTAGGAAATTTTATATCTTTCTATTTATTCTGTAATAATATTTTATATACTTATTAACTTAAATGTAGAATCCTATATTTTGAGATTAAAATTATAAAATATTTTACATATATACTAAATATAATTTGATCTGCCTTTATAAATGGAAAACTGAAGATCTGAAAAATGCTGTTCTCAGAACCTCACAATTTCTTCAACTGTTCTCAAAAGTGTAGTGTACAAACTCATCAGTGAACTTTCTTATCTATTGTAATTTCCTTCTTAGAAGATCTTGAAATGACATGTTGTTCATATAATGATATATTTTAGCAATAATTTTTTTACTCTCTGTTTTGTTAAAAGAGAATAGAACAAAACTAGCAGTCCAACAGTCTGATATATCAATTTCAGCCAGTCAGGGAAGTGGATATAAAACAGACTAATAATTCATTTAGAGACATCAAATAGTGCAATGTGAAGTTATTGTAATCAGGTCACAGTTAATAGAATTCAAAGTACATTTCTTGAGGGAATTTTTCTCATACTGTGATGCAGAGCTCTGTGCATCAAATATTTTTTGTTACATAAACAGTTTGTGTCCATTCATGTAAGTCAGAATATTGTATCAAACATCTGTGTTTATACATATTTTTTTAATAAAACTGAAAATAATCATGATCTCTAGGCACTGGTAACCTCATATATTGTCAATGTTTTCATTGTACTATACATGTTACCATATTTGCCTTTGCTGTTTTCAGTGAAAAGGGTACCTTAAAGAAGATTGTCTATTTCCTGTTAGTATAGCAATACCTGAATAACATAGGTAGCAGATACCACTGCCAAGTATTTTAAAAGTTATATTTATATCTAAAGCTGTTTTTTATGACAATAAATATTCAGAATGTTAAGGAAATTAATTTTTTAAATGCTTGAAACTAATATCCAAGAGGAAAACTAATAGAAGTTTCAGACACATTTATACACACACACACACACACCTATGCACACATATGTGCACATCAAGGCATATGTGCACATAGACAGAGGCATATATGCACACATCCCTTTGTAAAGGAGGAAGGAGGAGTGATTGAGAGAGTTGTCTTTTACTATAAAGCTAAGACTTAGACATTAAAATAAAATAATTTATGCACATAACTCAATATAACTTTAAAATGAATAAAAAGGAATAGCCATGTTTCAAAAGAGTTAATTATATTTTTTCAATGTCTAGTGCTGACTGTTGAGTCATACAGATCAAGATGAATAATATTTTTGATTATAATGGCTTCTTACCTAAAAACGTATCTTTAATTTCATGAAGAATTATAGAATCAAATATCCCCTAGTAAGTTGTAAGTGAGGTTTGCAGAAATTTTATATTTTGCCTTTATATATTTGAGTGTCCTTCATTTTGACATGTATGTTATTTTATTTTGAGTTGAATTAAGCAATATCTTACATTTTCATATTATGCATGAAACATGATTACATAGTCTTCATATTCATTAAGATAGTCTCAAAGGCTTTGAAACTACTCACATGACCACAGAAATTTAGAGATCATTTTTAATCACTATGAACACATTTTTAGAAGGAATGCCTTTTCAGTCATTGTAACATCCATGTTTTGTGTATATGTGTGTATCTAAAGGGTATTTGTAGAAAGATAAGAGAATGTAAACGTTATTTTACTCATTTTCAGGCTACTGGGAGAAATCTAGCTGCATTACTGAAAAGAGGAGTGCAGGAGAGCCCGCAGAATTACCGGTATGTGGACATCTGGAGAAATTCCATTCAGACATTATTTCGTATTTGCATCTCAGTTTCTATCTGTGGCTTAAATGTTTTCAGTTAATTTCAGGAGAGAAATTAAATCTTCCACATTGTTCAATGATACTAATCTAAGTCTCTGCTGTCACAATCTCAGTTAGGTAGCTTAATGTAACTCCTTTTAAAATGTTAAGTGTTGAAACATGTTTTGTTTCACATATATATTTCCAGGGTCAAGGAAAACACCTTGTTATTGTGAATTTGAGTATACTGGAAACTTATTTTTCATGACAGTATTTAGATATGTGGCCAGGGTGTAAGACTGAGGCACAATTTGTTCTTTTGAGATAGAATGTGATGTGGGGTAGAAATACTTCATGGCCTATCAGGAATCATCATAATAGGCATTTAAGACAGAGGGATATACAGCAAATACTGTAAAATAATAATCTGACTTCCTGAAATGGAATTCTTACTGCACCATTTACAATTAGTGAATCACTGAAGAATTTTTTAGATCTGTATTCTTTTAGCTTTCTCACATGAATTATGTAAAATATAAGTATCTCATAGAGAATCACCTCCTCTGTGTCCAAAGTCCTTGCTTAATATGGATAGCTCAATAAGAATTAAATGTGTCTGCATTTATGATGAAAATATTTGTAATCAGATTTGTGAATAAGTCATTATTTAAGAGCACTTAAAATGCAACTTGTCCTGAGGTAGAACTATTCCCAATTTTCTGAGAAAGTGCCAGATTGATTTCCAAAGTGGTTGGAGAAGTTGGCACTCACACCAGCAATGGAGGAGTGTTCCCCTTTCTCCACATCCTTGTCAGCATGTGCTGTCACTTGAGTTTTTGATCTTAGATATTCTGATGGGTGTAAGATGGGATCTCAGAGTTATTTTGATTTGCATGTCCCTGATGACTAAGGACATTGAATATTTCTTTAAGTGCTTCTCAACCATTCTATATTCCCTTAACAAAGGAATACAATTTTTAACTGGTATTATTTTGTTTGTTAGTGCTTAGTTTCTTGAGTTATTTATATATTTTGGATATTAGACTGCTGTCAGATGTAGGGTTGTTGAAGATCTTTTCTCAGTCTATAGGAGGTAATTTTGTTCTGTTGATGGTGTCTTTTGCCTTACAGAGTTTTTTTTCAGTTTAGCAGCTGAGTCTCCATGTGGATCTTCTAATATGGAGACCAGAGGCTGTCTCTGACATGGACTCTGTTGCACAGTTTTTTTTATCACACCCACTGGCAGTGCTGCAGAGGAAGAGGATGAGTTCAGTCCTGGTGTGACTTGATGTGCTGGGGGTTCTCTTTTTCTGAAGAGTAGGGGAGAAACAAAGAGGGAAGAGGGAGCTAGAGTGAAACCAGGAAGGGACAAGGGAGGAGGCTACAATTGGAATGTAAAATGAACAAATAAAAAATAAGTTTAAAGTTAAAAAAAGAAAGACATATTTTGTCACATAACTGAGGTTATGTGGCATTTTCAAAACTGATCTTGTTTTAAACTTCTGTTTAAACCTAAAAGAACAAAAACAAAAGTGAGTATCTGTAAAATCCCAGCAGGCAGGAAATTCCAAAGATGTTGAACTTCCTCTGGAAACACATGACTTCCATTGTTGGCAGCACAAATCTGGGAACCTGTATAGGAAGGACATGAGCATATCTTAGTATCAAGAGGCTCCATAAGTATTCAGGTTTAAATCATCTGAGACGGCACAGAGGAATCATTGAGTTGCAAGATTGTTAAAGCAAATTATAAAGAGATTAGGCATTTGTTTCTAATATTTGACTTACATATTGAGGCTATAAGAAGAGCTATGCAAAAATATTAAAAATAAAAGTTTCTTTAAATTTAGAATAACAGTTATCTTATCTATATGTCAAAGATTTGAAAAAAACATTAATAAAAATCTATGACACAAATATTAAAGAAACATTGACATTGTACTAATAAAATTTTGTAAGTGATTCTACTGCTGAAATTTTGATGAAAGATTTGTTGATTATGAAGCATGATGATGATAAGGTTTCATCAGAGTTAGCAAAAACTGCATCTATAAGATAGCATAAGCGTCAGAGTAATGAAAATGCTAGTTGCTTCAAGCAGTTCTCTATCCAGCCTGATAAGAGCCCCAATTCACCTTCCTGTCTGTCTGTCTGCTCTCCTAGGTGATCTCATTCATTTTCCTGGTTTTAAATATCTCTAAGTTGAAGAGCTCCAGCTGTGTAGACACAGTCCTCACTTATCTGTGTATGATTTGAATACCCACTGCTGGATAATTATCTAGGCAGATAATTAACTAGAGCCTATTTTTGTATTTCTTAAATGCCAAAATTTATTGGAAAAAAATAAATTCAAAAGGTACGTGAAGGCTTTCGTGGGACATGCCCTTGGGCTAGTATGCAGATATAAGTGAGTATATACCATTTGATTCTTTCTGCTTCTGGGTTAACTCACTCATTATGATCATTTCTAGCTCAATCCATTTATCCACAAATTTCGGGAATTCCTTGTTTTTAATAGCTGAGTAGTATTCCATAGTGTATATGTACCACAGTTTCTTTATCCACTCTTCTACTGAGGGACACTTAGGCTGTTTCCATGTTCTGGCTATTATGAATAAGGCTGCTATGAACATGGTTGAGCAAATTTTCTTGTTGTGTGCTGGAGCATCTTCTGGGTATATTCCAAGGAGTGGAATAGCTGGGTCTTGAGTGGTTTTATTGACAACAATATGTCAGATAACCATTCTTTTCTTGGTAACCCTGGCTGAGGAAAACACAGATTCTTTAAAAATATATCCAAACTGGGACTTTGTATTTCCCACTTCTTTCTTTCGCATTATAAAAAATACCACCAATGTTAATTCTAATGACCAAGAATGAAACCAAGAGAGTATCCTTGACTCCTTTGTTCCCCTCCCTCTATTGATCCTATCTAATTCATCAACTATTTTGTGTTTTATTTTTGAAATATATATATATATATATGTATCTTTATTATTTACTACATTTTGTATTCATCAAATTGCTCTAGTTAACTATAAACTGTTCTTTCATGTGGTGTCTGATTTCTGTGCTTATACTCTTCACTTATCTGATCAATCTTGAAAGCATAGCCACATGCCAGCCATAAAGCTGCACTAGCATTCACTCTGTCACAGACTGAACTGTGGGCCTGCAGGCCACCATACTCTGAGTCTGCTAGCCCAGATTAGATTTCAGGGTGTGGAGTATGGGTGGATCTGATCTCAGGTCACCTGGCCAATCCACTGACAGTCCTTAGTTTGTTGTTTAGGATCTATCTTGTTTGAAGTATTTCCTTTAATAGCATTATGTTTGTATTTTTCAAAGTACTTAATACAACACCTTGCTTTCTTCTACCTTGTCAATTCATTGTCCATCTTCTTTGCTAGAACTAGTAATTTTGAAAGCAGAGCATACAGCTAAATTACTTATTATTTCCTAGTGCTTAGTATAACAATTGGAATATATAGACAACTAATAAATAATCATTAGGTGAATGTATTGTTGTAGTTTATCTCAGGTATTTATATTTCCTGAAATTATCACCAGAGGTTGGGAAGCCAGAAATGATCAACTACAACTAAATTATAAGAAATAAAGAAACATTTGATTTACCAAAATCTTAAAAAATAGTTATTGTATTGCTTCATCTTTTGTTAACAGTGACTTAAATTTATAGTTGTAGGTCACCAGTTTCAAATGTCTTTTCTTCTAGTTAAATTATGAAAGATACATTCCACTCTGCCCTAGAACTCCTAGATTAGGTATTATGCTAATTAGAACATTGGCAAGTTGTAAATTTATAATTCAAGTTAGTGAATCTCCTTAAAGAAAAATTACAATTAAAGTTACAAAGAAACTCAGAGCACCCTTTTCCATCTCTACCTCTTAAAATTGATAAAATTTATTATTAGCTTGGTGTGGTGTCATCAATTGGGAGGTGGAGGCATGGGGAACAGAAGCTCAAGACAAGCCTGAGCTACATAGTAAATATCTGTGCTAAGATTTTGGAGTTAGGAATACTAGTAGGTTCTCCTTTATCACCTGTGATTTTGTTTGCCATAGATTCTTGAACTAATCATAGTGCCAGGTATGGGTTTCATCTTGTGTAGTAAGATTTATATCCAATCAAAAAGTGGTTGAACAATCCCATGATATACATGCCTTAATTACATGGTGTATTTTCAGGACTGTTATTGCATCTTGCAAGCATCATCACTGGGTATCATTGATGATTACTTTTCTCCTCTGGTTTTTATACAGTCCCTTTCAGCACTATGAAAGCTAACCATTATGGTTAGGATTTATTGATTTGTATCAGGCTGGTTTTTTTTTTGGGGGGGGGTTGTTTTGTTTTATCATATTCTGTAACTCAAGTATGTACTGATTTTAGCTATAGATTCCTGCTATCAAGTTCTGGATGGTAACTGTGCTGAATAATTTTATATCAGTGTTATATATACTAGAGTCATTGGAAGAGGGGCCCTTAACTGAGTAAATTACTCCACTATTTTTTTTTTTTATAGAAACTTAAAAGATAATGCTGAGAGCACTGTAGATAAAGGAAGCTATCTTATAAAGTTTTAGGGGAAGCTAAGACACTATCAGGGCCATTTGTGTGACAATGTGAGTTAATAACATGTAGTATCTGTTACACTGAAAATGAAGCATTAGGATTAACTAGAGACTATTCATTAGAGTTAATCCTTTGTGTTTCTGGAACAATGGATGCTGAACACCTGGAGCTAAAATTAAGAAGAGACCAGAATTTCTGATGGCTAATCTTTTGGGAAGCAACTGTACAGAGTCAGCACACAGAAGCTATGGTCCAGAATGGGCTAAGGCTGTATGTTATGCTGGAAGGCAAAGTTGGTAATGTGTAAAGTGATAAAAGACTAATAGGCATGAAGAAGACATGGAGAGCAGCTGAGCCTTGGCACTGTGTGATAGGGTAGCACTCACTGAAGAAATGTTAAGAGATACTATTAGTGAAGGTACAGCCAAATGACAGAGATCTCAGAATTTTAGAGATGCCAGTACAATGGTATGACCACTGAAGACAACAGCAGCTGTGGGGTGGAGCTGGCCTCAACCTAAGAAACAGGTTGTCCCTGCTGTGTGATGGCAGACTTAAGAACCTGGATTCATGATCCGGTCCCAGACATCAAGCACAGAACTTTTAATACCATTGAATTTTGCTTTGTTTTCATTTGATTGAGAATGTGTCCTGGTCATTCCATCTTGAAGTAAGAAAATATTTAACTTAATTTTTTTTATTTATTTAAAGAAGCCCACAGTTAAAAAAATGGAATTGAAGAGATATTTTGACTAACATTTTTAAGCTCCGTTTTTTGTTGTTTTTTGTTTTTTGTTTTTTGTTTTGTTTTTTGTTTCTTTTTCTCTTTCATGTCTTACTAGGTAGCTTGGCTGTTGTATAGCTTTACAATATAGAACAGGTTGGAATTAAAGACCTGCACCACCATACTCAAACCCATGATTTTTGATATTGTTGACTACCAATATTTTAGAGTTGCTATAGATGTTTTAGGGGGACTCTGTACACTTATAGAGTCAGTGGATATTTTAGAGAGACTGTGTATATTTTGGAGAATTTGGACAGTTTAGTGAGGCTTGAACTTTAACATTGTGAACAAACCAAACTTTTAAAGGTTATGAATATGTATTATGTTGCACTCTTTTTAAAATATCATGTTTAAATTTCATTCTATTTTAAATGTCTCTTTATTTTTGAGATTGTAGTTACATTGTTCCCTCTTTTTCTTCCTCCATACCCCACTATATACCTTTCTTTGCTCTTTTTAAATTTTATGACTTCCTTTTCCATTAATTGTCATTGCATGAATATATGATAATGTGTGTGCATATATTCCTAAATACATAAATACAACTTGCATAGTTTGTATAATTGTACTGGTTTATTTTTAGGGTTCATCATTTGGCATTTGATAACTAATTCTTGCTCCTTATCTTTCCTGTGGAAGACTATTTCTCACACTGTCAACAGTTCTAAGATGCCTATAGTTCTCTGTATAGGGTTGATGTAATGTGGTCTTTTCTGCTTTTAGCGCAGTATTTCTATTGCTGTCCTTGTTCAGCTCATGTTTTGGTACTCATAACTGAATACAATAACCAATCAAAATTCAGATATGTGGAGTCCAGTCCCAAAAGACACATCTAGAAAACAAATCCAGATATCTAAGAGTCAGCAAACATGAATCAGAGAGTTAGAAAGCTGTGGCATTTAAAGTTGTTCTACATTGTGATATTAATATTAATAAGAGAGCTTGGAAATAAAAAAGAAAGAGAAGGTTGCAGTTGAATAATTATGTGTTTAAGTATATAGTTGGCAAGATATCAATTGTGTGATCTAGTTTGATGTCAACTGGATAGACACTAGCATCATCTAAGAAGAGGAAATCTTTAATTGAGAAAATATCTCCACAAAATTGGTCTGTTGGGAAGACTCTGGGGCATTTTTAAAAATTAGTGATCATTGCATGAGGGCCCACAACACCATTAGTGGTTTTACCCTTCAGCTTGTGGTCATGGGTGCTATAAGAAAGCAGGAAGAGTAAACAAACCATGAGAGAAAGTCATTAAGCATCATTTCTACCTGACTTCTGTATCAGTTCTTACCTCTGGATTCCTGCTCTATTTGAGGACTTTCTTCAGTACAGACTGTGATGTGAAACTATGAACTGAAATCAATCATTTCCTTCTCAACTGTTTTGGTCATGTTGTTTTATCACAGCAATAAAATCCTGAACTAAAACAGTAACCAAGAGGAATGGCAAGAACCTATAGAGTTTGCACGTATATGGTACCTCACTGGCCAACAACTCCAAAAGAAGTCATCCTAGATTTGAGCCTCGTATTAATCTCACATGTACAGTAGAGTTGTTGTTACTCTGTTATATAGAACGGCATTTTAATGTGTGTGTGTGTGTGTGTGTGTGTGTGTGTGTGTGTGTGTGTGTGTGTGTAAGGAAACTTTCACAGTAGTAGATCTCCACTGGCTTCTTGAATCAGATTAGTTATTTCTCTTCTACATTTCTTCCTCTGCCTTCCCTTCCACTCCTTCATTCCAGTTTTACTTTCCATTGTTCCCTTTTAATCCTTTATATTGGTGCATTGTATGCTTCCCCCTTGACAGGTCTTTTTCGTAGCCCCTTAGTAATTTCCTTACCTCTATGGGTATTCCACACAAAACACTCACTTCTGAACATTTAAAACTAACATGCACAGATGAAAAAAAATATCCAAGCATCCAATCAAACAAAAAAGTTGGAATATTTATGTTTCTGAGTCAAGATTACTTCATCCAGAATATATATTAGGCATTAATATACTTAGTAGAATATTGCCTATTTCTTGTAAGGTTATTAATTTACTGCATAGATATATTAAATGTTCTATAAATATGATAGAGAAGTTTAAAAAATTTTAAAATTAAATTTATTATTTATTCACATATATTTCAATAGTGGCCCCCTCTCTCCATTCCATTTGGTCTCACATTCCCACCCTCTTCCCCATTTCTACCAACCTCTAACTTTTTAAACTTCCATCACCAGTTTAACACAACTTAAATCCTTTTGAAATGTATTAACACTATTATTTTTATTTCAGTGTTATTAGTACCATATAGTCTGTTCAGTTTTATCAATAATAATAAAAATGAGAACATCTGAGAGGAAGTATAAAACTTTTGGGTAATTGAATATTATTTAAAAAGACCTTATAAAACTTGAATAAATAGATTTTACTTTGAAAGAGGAAAACACCTAAATGTGTATGTACATCAACCAATGTATTAATGTATGTACTTGCAACTGTAATTTTCAGACCTGCAGACATTTCAATAATTTCTAGATACTCACCAAACATATAAACATTTAAGTGTAATCATTAATTGTTTAAGCTTTCCTTATGTCATAGATTCAAATTTTTTTTACATGTACAACAAATATTATTTAGCAGTCTCATTTTTGTGATACTATAATTTCTAACACTTGAAAGGGTAATTCTTTAAAGGTAGGTGTCTTTTTGTTATAACAAAGTATAAAAAAATCATACTGTCATAATTAGTAGTTATTAACATTACCTGTACTTTTACATATGTTCATTTTCTTTAAAAATATAAATCTTTTGAAAGAAATTAATTATATAGTTTTCAGCATCCAAAGCTTCTTAAATACTTTGTACCTTTTTTTTTAGCTTAATTACTGCAAATTCACTAATGATATTTTTGGACAAGTGATATGGCTTTATAGAAACAATATTATATTATAATCATCATTTTATGCTAATTTTATGCTGTATCTTTGGGACTCATATTTGAAACATTCAGTACATTTGCTTTTAAATTTAACATAAACCCTGAATCTTTTCTAACATCTTAAATATCATTTTTAATTAGTTGTACTTAGAAAATTAATAGAGCTAATTGATCTCCTGCTATTCATAAGCACTGCATGGGATAGAAAGAACAACAAGAGTGATCTATGTCATTAAGGAACTACTTCAGGCTGTGATAAACATTTTATATTCTTTTTTCCCATTCTAGAGAATAAATTATCCTTTGTATGATTATTTTTGGCAAATACATACAGGGCTTGTGATTTCTGTAGCTTACTTTATAAAATGTATTACAGATTTCTTGACTACAAATAAGGTCTGTGCCAAATACAGGGCATGTGGTGACACTTATAGCTTTTATTTTTTCTCTTAATTAAGAGTCAACCTAATTAGATGAAAGTGAACAAAGAAGAGCAGGGTATAAAGAATGTAAGAGATTGAGAGAATCATTTTATGGTTAGACACTGTCCAGTACTTACCTAAAAAGAGTTATATAACTTCATTATATATTTTTTTGGAACTGTAAGGACATTAAGGATTATTGTGTATATAGTTGTGCTCATGATGACTTCAGTAAGGCAGAAAGTTACTCCTTTTTTAGTTTCCTGTGTCTGATTCCCTCTAGTTGCAATCACTAGCTCAGAGACAAAGAGATTTCACCAACAAACTTTGAAAGATTTGTTGAACAACTGTATCTTAGAAATGCCCCAAGCTAAAAAGTACAGTGTTCTGAATTATTTCTTCTCTTCTAGAGCTTCCTTTTGCTTAAAGTGAATCTTTCTGTATCTTTCAGTACAACATAAATTTTTGTGCTTAGAGTAATGAGGAAAAAGCATATCATTAAGTGGAAGCCGTACTTCTATACATTACTATGTTATGGATTTTTGCTGATCAGTTTCCTTTGATAACACACTTTCAGATATAGGATGACTAATTCCTGCCTTGTCACTATGGGTTAAAATGTCACTAGAGAGTATAATTTCATATACTTGTTTTTACCAATTTGTTGAAGTCCAGGGAGTTTAAAACAACCTAGAGAGTGTAATTTCATATACTTGGTTTTACCAATTTGTTGAAGTCCAGGGAGTTTAAAACAATCTATTGAAGTGCAATTGAAGTCCAATAGAAATGGTTGTTTTCAGTGCAGTGCCTGCCAGCGGGTAGTATGATTCAGCATGTGTGCTTTTGGTTTTCCTCAGTTTAGGGAGTTGAGTGCTGTAGACAAAGGGTAAAATTGGCTAGTAATAATATTTTTGTTTTTGTTCCAGTGACAAACAATTCTATTATTAAAAGCTTTTATTTTGTTGATTTTTGGTGGAATTCCATTAATTAGCACATAGTAGTTATTAATTAAGAAATCATTATTATGAGCAAGGAAGGAAGAAAAATATTAGTAATAATTTACTTTGCTCTTATTTTAATTATAATCACAAATTTGTCTTTACGTACTAAATATTGTTATCTATTTCATCTCCAGCTTAAATAATAGATTATTTGAGTTTGAAGAAATCTGAGGTGTGTGTGTGAGTGTGTGTGTATGAGTGTGTGTGTGTGTGTGTGTGTGTATTGTAAGGAATGATACAAAAGTGTATTTACCTTATGAATTACAGCATAAAAGTTATATTTGGAACACATGGACTATTATTTATAAATCAGTTAAAATTAAAAAAATAAATGATTCTTATCTCTTCATACTAACTCCCCAGGTACATTGCCTATCAGTTACCAAAGAACTTACATACTTTGGAAGGTATTTTTGTGCTTTTGTTAATACCATAACATTATACAGGAAGATTTGCTTTTGTGATTATTCATAATAGAGAAACCTTATTCATAGATATCATACTTCTAAACTTTTTGAAGCCAGATGTAAGAATACTTGTACAATCAATTAAAATTTATTTTCTTCAGAATTTCCAATGACTATATTAAATGTGTCTCAGACCCAAATTTAGAACCTAGCTATCAATGAAATATTGCTAAAAAACTTAATTTTAACATAATTTGTTTCCATTTTTCCACATAAAGTAAGACTTTGCCTAGTTTTAATGCTTTCGATATCATTTTTGAAGCTCTATCACTGACAGTAATCGTGATGTTGATTTTTTATTCACTTAAAATATATGTTTCAGAGTCATTAAAATAATTGATGTTGAAATGTATGGATACTCTTGGAATTAATTGTGGGGAACTAATGCCAGTTAAGATAATTACATGTGTCAGCACCTTACTTCATGTGTTTTTGCCATAAATTTTCTAGAAAATCATTGTTAGTGAAAAATTATAATGTTTCTCCAATATATAAAAATGATATACAATGGCCTGTGTACCACATAAAAAGGGCTGTAGGAAATCCACCAGGTAGGAACACCCACAACACCCACAATATTCATTCTGTAACCAGAGGACTCCATGCCCTGTCCACCTCTCCAGGTAGCATCATCCACTCCAGATATGACCCTAGTATCTGCCACTTATGGACTACCATTTGAACCTTCAGAACATTTCATAGACATCTAAGTTTTGCAACAAGAACCTGCTAACTCTATGGAAAGGTTATTCTATACAGAGAAGCGACATCTAAACTTGATTAAGCTATGGGCCAGATTTTACATTTTATTTGCACATCAACACCAAATGGCTCTAGGATTAAACTCCAAACATCAATCTGTTGTTTCAAATGCTGAGAGTTAAGATAAAAACAAAAAGATCTGAATACCAATGAAGCACAGTCAGGGTGGAGGGCATATATTCACACAAAAATATCAGGAAGTTTCAGCCGTATTTCTATAGAAGTAAACTTAGTTCATCTGACTTAAGTTTTCTTTGATTATTTTTGTAATTTGCTTGTTTAATTGAAGTAATATTGTTCTCAATGCTTTGAACTTATTTTCTTTGTAATTTGTTTGTTATATTCAATAATATATTTTAATATTGTAGGATGTTATTTATTACATTTTTGTTTATTGTTAGTGTATTTATTAAAATTTATTATTATATTTAATATTTTACCTTTGGATAATTGATACATGATCTTTTGCTAAGAACTGAAGCTTGACAATTTATGTAGATTTGAATGAACTCTAAGGAATGAAACCATTCCACTTACCCAGCCCTGGGATTCCAATTGTGTGCTTCCACACTTGGAGTCTTAATAAAGATTCAGAGTTCCTCATGCTTGAAACAAGCACTCTGAAATTTGTTTATAATTATTTTAAAATTATAATGTTCCTTTAAAATACATTGTGTATAATCAGCAATATAATATCATTTGTCCTGTAAATGAAATGTTATTGTTTCTTTGGTATAGTACTATTTTATACAAGAGGAATAATTTATTCATGAGGTATAGAAAAGCACATCTGATTATTAACATAGACAGAAAAATATATATGGATTCAAAATTGGTAGCAACTTAAATCATAGATGAAATCTCTACATTGTTGCTTCCTCAAACATGCTTTGTGTTACTGACACAAATGTTTATATTTTCTACATTGTATATCCATTAATAAAACTTAGTGGCTTTTGTTATTTTTAATTATTTTCTTTAAACTTTTATATTAAGGTTATAGTTGATTTATTTACCACTGTTGCAGTTTGTTTATACATGTACTTTACCAGTATGATTTGTATGCTCATGTGCTTTTGGGCTGCTGTTTGTTTATTCAGTTAGACTCCAAGGTCAAGCAGGCTGTTGGCTAGGCTCACTGATTGGGTGTGGCTGTTATTTAGGCTTTTGGTTAGAGTTCACTGTTGGCTAGGCTCCCTGATTGGGTGTGATGTCTCCCTTGGAGTTCAATATCCTTGGGGATAATAATTTGCTTCCATAGTCAGACAGTACAACTTAGAGGAACTCCATACTTGAGTGAAGTTATTTGGTGACAATTCTAGTGACAGAACTAGTGCATATGTCTCCAAAGTCACCATGAAGTTCTGTGCACTCATCATTTTATGTTCCTTACTTTCCCTAGAAGTATAGCTGTACCAATAACCAGCACATCCTGTTTTCAAAATGGAACATAATAAAAATGAGCCCAATACCTACTGTATAATGGAACATAATTTATACTGGATCTCTTGTTCAGTACCTTGAGTTATTGCCAGTGAACATTCGCCTTGGTCTTTTTTTTTTTTTTTTTTTTTCCAAAGAGATACTGTGTTCGATGGGATCTTTTCCTATCTGGTGCTTTACTGATCCAAGCAACGCTCAGTATAAACAAGTGTCATTTTTACTTTTACCATTTATCATTTCATTGTGTCTCCATGTTCTCTCAGGGTTCTGTGGCCAGACTCAATGTTTTAGAATTCAAATAAAAGTACTCTACTTTATTAATAATAGTTAAATTTGTATTTTATACAAGGGATCATAACTGTGGGCCTCCTATTCCAATTTTGCCTGAGATCTTATTTTTCCTGAACATAATTTCTTTCTGTATCTTTACATATCAAAATATTTATTTCTCCTACATCTAGCATTCATGTCTTAATATTAATATGAAACATTCATGTAATTTACTTTTACAAAACTGCACCATATTGTTCCATATTATTTTATTAGTTTCATAATATAATTCTCCAAAGAAACATTACTCCCTATTTCAATATTAATTTCAAATAATTATAATCTTTGCCCCTATAGTTCTATTGGGTTTCCTAAGTCATTTTGTGACTGGAATATCTGACTTGAAAGGAAAATCATGTAATCTTGCTGGGATATATGGAATGTGTCTGTGGAATTTCCTAAGAGAATATTAAATGGAAATGTTCTGAATCATGTAGATTTAAGAATATATTCATGAAATTAATTATCTCCTAATAATAAGGTAGAGTAATAAAAATGCTATTCTCTATAGATACCTATTATTATCTGGAATGATGATTGCATTATTGAAGCAATCTTAATGACGTGACTTAAAATGATTCAAAGGCCAAAATTTGCATCATTTTAGGTTCTCAATCATAAAGTATGATAGAATTCTTTCAAATTTTCTTTATTAACATATGTTAATTTTAACAAATGAAATGAGTTTCCATTATGACATTTTTATACAAGTATGTCATATACATTCAGGACATACAATGTTTTCTAAGTTTGGCTTGCTTTATGTAAAATTATCGTCCCTGTTTTCATTTGTTTCATTGAAATGATGTAACTTCATTGTTCCAAAGAAAATGTGGGCACTATAGGCAATGAAGTTTTATTCATCTATACTCTGTGTTCAGGAATTTAAGGCTTATTCCTTCTCTGATGGAGTTGAAGACCACATACTTTAGTTTTAAAATTAAGCTTAGTTACTTAGGGGTTAAGATGTTTTTAGGTCTAGATTGGTGCTTTAAGTTGATAATGCTGAGATATGATAGATATTGACTTTCATTCAGAATTTTAGACACACCAGGATAGGAAAATTGTTTTCTTCAAAGCTGTCAAATACAAATGACCAAAACACTTTGAATATAACTTTTATATAATTCCTGATTGTGTCAAGGTTCTTCCTGCTGTATGTAGTGTATTTTATTCATATGTAATAATATAAAAGTATACATTACAAAAAAGAAAAATGTGCTATAATTCTAATGACAATTGTTTACAGTAAGATACAGTGTTTGTGTTAATATTTAACATGGTATAATCATATGGAAAGCATTGATGTAAATTAGTTTAAAGATCAATTAATTATATAAGATCAATTAATTATAGTAGCTACTTGTGTATCAGCCTTTATTCTCTGTTGGGAAGGTAAAAGACATATAGATACATAACTTTTGAATTAAGTGAATTGATAAAAATGAAGTACTTAGAAAGGAAATGACATATTTAGCCAGGAAAGAGATTATGACTATGCTAAATGGAACTTTTGTTGGTTATTTGATATTTTATCTGAATTACATCTTTGAAAATTTCATAAAAATTTTCAAATGAAAATGAAGGCTATATTTTTACATTAGCCAAGAACATACTGAAAACTACTTATGTACCAGGATAAAATAATCCTAATTTCAGAAGAGAGTAATAATCAGTGAATACGGGGCAAGTAGATATAAGTACTCGAAAGACAATATTTGAGTTGTTTAGAGAGAAAATGGTGATTCTTAAAATAGGAAAAAATGTGTAAACACAGATGAAAAGTTGAGAACAAGTACTATATTGTTCTCTAATATAGCTAGAATTGAGACTCTCAAATAGGAAATTACAATCAATATAGGTATATAACTATAGCATGTTTAAGGCTCCTTAATACACCAAGTGAGAGGAACAAAATAATCGTGATTCCTGCCCACTTAGTACTTGCTCACACATTTTGATAATCAATTTTACTCATATTCTTTCCTGTCTCACTCATCATTATCATGTTAAAAGTTTAGCTAGTGTTGTAAACCTAAAGGACTAATGAAGAAAATCTCAAATCAATGTTGTTTCCATTTTTTAAAGAAACACGTTTCTTGTTCCACATTTTCAACTTAATTTGAGATGAGCCTTTTAAGAGGAGAAACTAAAACATATTCCACAATTTTCTTTGCTGCCATATGTACAATAATTGACCCAGTCTTCCTAGTTTGGCTTTTGCTGTAGTACAGCAAATTGTTCATAGCTTTTACTCATGTCAGAATTTATCCCCTAATTTACTTTTTTTTAAATGGTGCTCAATAGTCACACATTATTGTGAGTGCAAGAAGACTATTAGCTATCTAGAAAATGACAACTTATACATATGCCAAGTCATTATAATTCTTTTAAGTTATAATA
The DNA here is from genome assembly GCF_903995435.1 of Acomys russatus. Lineage (NCBI taxonomy): Eukaryota > Metazoa > Chordata > Mammalia > Rodentia > Muridae > Acomys > Acomys russatus. The sequence goes on from NC_067169.1 coordinate 63,505,692, forward strand.
ACATCTCTTGCACTGCATAAAATAATTATGGTGTATCAGCGTGGGAAGTTCAGCTTTAATGGAGTGGAGAAGTAAGGAGAAACACACAGCCTCAGTCTATAAAAAAGCCTTAAGGTAGTATTACAGCTGTGTCACAGTACTTCTTTCTCTATTACAGACCATAAAATTTCATATAGCTACTGATTTCCTATAGTATATCTTCTAGACATGCCTAAATTCCACATATTTCTTAGTGTTCATATAGGTCTGTGTCATCTATTGCCATACTTGTTATAACATCTTTTATTCTAACATCATTAGCATGTAAAAGTTTTCTCATCATTCAAGCCTCAATTCAATTTAATCTGTTCATTGATTTTTGTATTCTTAATTTGATAAAATACTACAAAATTTGCTACACATTGTTCTTTGCCTTACAATCCACTTATTAGACACTTTTGTTTACATTAGTACTAGATTACAAGAAAGTAGATACAAGTTAATGAAATCAATTGAATTTTACTTATCACATATGAAAGTTTAGAAACATATGTGATAGTAATTTGTCACACTTCTCTAGCTGTGAAGTGAGTTCATTTGTCAGAAGCAATGTTGTATAGAATAAAATGATGGTGGATAAGGTATTCTGTAAATCCACACTTGGTAGTTTTTGCAGAAGCATTGTATACCATTGGGCAAATCCATACCCAGAATTGGGATCTTGTCCAAAAAGAAAAAAGCATTATCTTTTTCATGAAAGAAGTGGCTCAATGTAGTCAGTCTTCCTCCAGGTCACTGGCTGGTCACCCCAGAGAATGATGTCATATCTGGGGGTCAGAGTTGGTCTCTGATGTTGGCATATCTGACACTCTGCATCAGCTATAACTAAGTCAACCTTGTTGAGTGGAGGTCCATGTTGTAGAGCCTATTCATGACTTCCATCTCTGCTCCCATGACCACTTTGGTCATGGACTCTTTGGGCAATGGCAGGAGTGGCTTAGGAAAGAGGAAGAATAGCCACAAGATGGTCATCTTATCTACTTGGTTGTTGAACTCCTCCTCAGCTGAAGTCACCTTTTGATGAACATTTACATGAGATACAGGTATCTTTACTTCCTTTACCCACTGGATACATCTATCCACTTACTTCTCCACTTGTGTTTCTCATGAATTTTCCAATCATGTTCTTTCAAATTTTCTGACTATCTAGCCATTCCATTGACTACAACTCCCTAACCTGTGAACAATCACAAAACTGACCATTTCTTCTTCCAAACAAAATATATCACATGTTCTGCATGAAGTTTTGCCTACTGTGAAGATATTTTTACTTGTGTCTGTCAGGGTTGTCCCTGAAAGGTGTTGAAATGTTGCATTTTTCCACTTCTGGGTGGTGCCTGCATAACTTGCAGAACCATCATTAACAAGATACTTTTATTCTCTTCCTCAATCAACCAAATAGGGGTCACCTCAGAAGACTACGGATGCAGGTTGTGAACAATCAGCATTTTAACAGCAGTAGAATCCATAGGAATACGAGTAGCTTTTTCATATAACTTGTTTGTGCATTCAAAACCTGCTAGGGTTCAAAGAAATACATACTATTACCATTTGGTAATGTATTGCTACTATTCAGCATCTATTTTAGAACTTCATCTTTTATATAATACATAATACATGATGGGAAACTCAAGTCACATGGTAACTTGGTAGCACATTGTTAAGTGTTCAGTTTACTCAAAGGTCCACAGACCAGGAACTGTCCCATCAAAGAGAAAATAGTCATCTACTGATAACAGCACTACGTTATTCTAAAATCCCAAAGGCCTCTCCTATGAATCCCCTATTGAGATTTGTAAGGGCCTCAAGCAGCTTTCCTATATGTCACTGTAACCTCAAGTACCATTGGATACCACTGACCCAAGTGGCAGAGTAACTTGCACAGCAGCCTGAACAGATTGAATATCCTTCTCCTATCTAGACCTTGCTTAAATCTAGCAGTTTTCAGAGTCACTTGATATGTGAACCACAGTAATATATCCAAGTAAAGAATGTAATTGACCCAAGTAGGGCTAGGATGTATTGTGTTCCTTTCTTCAAGGTGGGTTGTCCTAGGTACAATAACTTATCCTTCCTGTTAGAGAAATATCTATGCATGCTCCACACTACTATAGTTGGATCATGGGCTATGATTCCTTCTTGAATTAATATAATGTTAAATGTATTTAATTTGTTTGATTTTATTTTTTCTCCTTTTACAGATCAACAAATATTGAGTAGTCTTCTGATCTATTTCATGACTAGAAATATCATGACTGATTAACCAGTAGCTAAGGTCCATAGGAGTCATGCAATCATAAAAATCACATTTCCTGTGGTGCTCATTCTGGATCAAGCCATTATGATATTACTTTGCCTACGCAACCCATTAGAATGACTATGACCACCTTGCCTTTGGTGATTCAGTGCTGCCACCTGGATTCTACTACTTTAGGGAATGAATAAATCTATCACATATAATTCATCTAGCTGAGCAGCATCCATCTTGATTTAGAAAACACTCCTATTATATTGACTATGAGACCATGTGGTAAAACTCTGAAAATGTATATCAGAATCAGCTGTGCTGAACTACTTAGCAGTGCTTACCACTGATAGACATTGGATTGCTCAACTAAGTCGGTGATGAAATTCTTATTTCAAAAACAGATTTCATACAGTTAAAGCTCAGTAAATGATATGAATCATTCTAAATAGTGCCCATTTCTGCTAATAATTATTCTACCTAGTTTTTGAATAAAAGTAATTTTCCAACTTTGCAAGTGATTATCTAGCAACAGAATCTTACAAATTCAAATGTGATTCATTTTAATAGAAATTTAAGAATATTTCCAGAATATTTTCTCTCATTCTATTTAAGATAAACTATTAAATTTGTGCAGCAATTTATTGAATTGAGTTTAACTGGGAGATATTTTGTAAAAGAGATACATCGTGAGTATATTGCTTAAATTAGGTGGTTGTATTTTTAAGTGATTTTCTAGGGTAAAAATAAAGTCATTGCTTCAATACCAAGGCTGTGTGTTTTCCTTTATTTTGTAGATTCTTAAGCAGTTAAAATAAATAAAAGTAAGATTTTGCATTGTTACTAAATTTCCCAGTTTGACATCTTGCAAAACACTAGTGGGTATGATATCTAAACCAGGATACAGACAGGACACAGAACAGTTTTGTTAGCAAAGAGAAACACTGTGATATCCTTTTATAAGACAAATTGATGACATGGACTCTGTTGCTTGCTTTCAATCACTTTGCTCTCACAGGGCTGCCTTCACTATCCTCACGGAATGAGGAAGAACTCAGTCTTGATGCATCTTGATATGCTCTGGTAGGTTGGTGGGGTCCTCCCGTTTCCTGAGGACAAGGGGGAGGGCTAATAGGTGGAAGAGCATGGTAGGGAGGACCTGGACGGAGAGGAAGATGGCAATGATAAGGATGGAAAGTGAAAATACATAAATTAAAAATAAATTTTAGAAAAGACAAATCTACACTCATTTTTTGTCTATAATTCTTGTAAATCAGCAACTGTTCTCTTTTTATAACTTTGTGCTTTCAATAATATAATAGAAATAGTATCATAATGATTAAAATCATAATATAATAGAAATAATTGTTTTTGGATATAGCCCTTTTCAAATAGGCACAATTTATTGGAAATTAACACAAATTGTTGCATGTATAGGAAATTCATTATTTTTCCTAATAAGATACAACTATACAAGCATAACATAGATTCTTTTTTAAATTTTTTTTATTTATATATTCACTATATATCCTGATCATAGTGCCCACCCTCCTCTCCTCCCAGTCCCTCTCTCCCACCATCTTCCGTGTATCCTCTTGTCATCAGAAAAGGGGTATCCCCCACCAACCCATCTCAGCACATCAAGCCACATGAGGACTCAGCTCGTCCTCACCCACTGTGGCCAGGGAAGGCATCCCACATTGGGTGAAGTGATCAAAAGCAGGCAGCAGAGTACATGTCATACACAGAACCTGCTCAATTTATTAGAGACCTTCTTGAAGATCAAACTGCCCATAGGTTACATATGTGTATGGGGTCTAGGTTCAGTTCATGCATGGCCTTTGGTTGGTGCTTCTGTCTCTCTAAACCCCCATGGGTCTAGGCTAGTTTACTCTTTGGTCTTCTTGCAGCATTCTGGTCTCCTCAGGGTTCTTCTATCCGCCTCTCCCACTCTTTCACAAGACTCCTGGAACTCTCTCTAATGCTTGTCTGTGATTCTCCGCATCTGATTATATCAGCTTCAGGGATGGCTTCTGAGAGAACAGTTAAGTTAGTCTCTTGTTTGTAAACATAACAGATTATCTTTAATGGCTCTCTCCAATGGGGTGGGTCTCAGGTTGGGCCAGGAATTAGTTAATCATTCTTTCAGTCTCTGCTACAACTCAGCACTTCTTGTAGGCATGGTATATTTTGGTTTGAAGTTGAAGGTGTATTGGTATTCCTCTCCCACCACAATAGGTCCTGCCTGACTAGAAGGTGGTCTCCTCAGTCTTTTGTCTCACTCTAGTAGAAGGCTCAGCTAAAGATATCCATATATCCTCCCTGTAGCCTACCCTTTCAAAGTAGCCAGTTTGTCTCAGTGATGTCCCCCCTTGGTTTCCCTTTTATCTCCTGGCCCTGAAACATCCCTTCCCCATTCTCCCCACATTTGATTACCTGCCTCCACACTCTCCTATCAGTTTCCCTCTCTACTTCCTCTTCCATTGTTTATTCTATTTCCTCATCAGAAGGAGGTTCAAGGAGGGCCGCCCTTAGGTGGGCCCTCCTTGTTAGCTTTTCAGGGTCTATGATATGCAGTATAGTTATCCTTTAATATATGGATGATATCTGCTTCTAAGTGAGAGTACATTCCATATATGCCTTCTGGGTCTGGGTTACCTTGCTCTGGATTATTCTTTCTAGTTGCATCCATTTGCCTGAATATTTCATGATTTCCTTGTTTTCAAAACCTTAATAGAGATAACACAAAAAAAGCCAACATATAATAATTAGTTTTCCATTATTCTGGTTAAGCATTTGTATATTACCTATGGAAACTTCCAATTGTAACAAAGAACTCATTGAAAGATGCATTCAAGATTCCTAAGTGACAATCAGACATCATTTATCAACATTCAAAGGGCAAAAGCAAGTATAAGAACTTCAGGTTGGAATTTATTCAATTTCTTTTTTAATTAAAAAATTATATATGTATTTATATTATTACACATATATACAATATATTACCTATAGCAAGAAGAACCATGACAAAATCAGGAATTATATAAATGTTACATTCTTAGTGTTAATAATTTTCCTCTGTGTAAATGTATCATATTTTCTTTATCTATTCTTTGGTTGAAGGACATCAAGGTGGTTTACAGTTTCTGGAGATTATGAATAAAACAGCTATAAACATAGCTGAGCAAATGTCTTTACAGTATAAGGAGCATATTTTGATTACATACCCAGAAGGGGTACAGAAGTGTCTTGAGTTAGTACTATCTCCAATTTTTGAGAAAGTGCAAGATTGGTTTCCACAGTGGTTGTACAAGTTTGCACTCTCACCAGCAATGGAGGGGTGTTCCCCTTTCTCCAGATCCTCCTCAAAATGTGCTGTCACTTGGGTTTTTGTTCTTAGCCATTCTGATAGGTGAAAGATGGAATCTCAGAGTCGTTTTGATTTGCATTTATCTGATGACTGAAGATGTTGAGCATTTCTTTAGGTGTTTCTAGGTCATTGGTTATTCCTCTGTTGAGAATTCTCTATGTAGCTTTGTACCATATTTTAAATTGGATTATTTGGCTTATTGGTGTTTAATTTCTTTAGTTCTTTATATATTTTGGATATTAGCCCTTGGTCAGATGTAGAGAGGGTGAACATCTTTTCCCAATCTGTAAGCTTCTGTTTTGTTCTGTTGACAATGTCTTTGCCTTACAGAAGCTTTTCAGTGTCTTAAGGGCCCACTTATTAATTGTTGAACTTAGAGCCTGAAGGAGCCCTGCTAAGGAAGTTGTCTCCTGTGCCAATGAGTTCAAGGCTGGTTCCCACTTTCTCTTCTAATGGATTTAGTGTTTCTGGCTTTACATTGTGATCTTTTATCTACTTGGATTTGACCTTATTGTAGGATAATAAATGTGGGTCTATTTGTTGAAGTTGCTTTCTTTTTTCCATTGTATGGTTTTTGATTCTTTTAGAGTCTTTGATTTGATCCCATTAATCAACCATTCTATTTCTATGTCAATACCATGCAGCTTTTTTTTATTATCACTATTGCTCTGTAGTACAGTTTGAACTCAGGGATGGGAAGGAGATACCACCAGAAGTTCTTTTAGTGTATTGTATTGTTTTAGCTATTCTGAGTTTTTCATTTTCCATATGAAATTGAGAATTATTCAAGGTCAATGAAGATTTGTATTTATATTTTGTTGGGAATTGTATTGAATCTATAAATTTCTTTTCATAAGATAGACATTTTTACTACATTAATCTGACCAATCCTTGAGCATGGAAGATCTTTTAGACTTTTGATATCTCCCTCAATTTCTTTTTTCAGAGATGTGAAGGTCCTTTTCTTCCTTGGTTAGAGTTACAATAAGATACTTTATCATTTGTAGCTAATATTAGGGGTGTTGTATGCCTAATTTCTTTCTCAGCCCACTTGTCCTTTGTATACAGGAGGGCTACAGTGGTTTTTTTGGTTTGTTTTTTGAGTTAATTTTGTATCCAGCCACTTTGCTGAAGGTGTTTATCTGCTGTAGAGTTCTCTGATAGAATTCTGGGTGTCATATATATATATACTATCATACCATATGTGAGTAGTAGTACTTTGATGTCTTCCTTTCCAGTTTGTATCTCCTTGATCTCCTTGAGTTATCTTATTGCTCTAGCAATAACTTCAAGTATTATATTGAAGAGATATGGAAAGAGTGGATAGCTTTGTATTGTCTCTGATTTTAGTGAAATTGTTTTAGTTTCTCTCCATTTAATTTGATGTTGGCTATTGGATTGCTGTATATAGCTTTTATTATGCTTAATTATAGATCTTGTATCCCTGATCTCTCAACTACTTTAATCATGAAGGGGTGTGAGATTTGTCAAATGTTTTTTCTGCATCTGATGAGATTATCATGTAATTTTTTCTTTCAGTTTGTTCATATTGTGGATTACATTGATGTATTTTTGTATATTGAACCATGCCTGCATCCCTGAGATGAAGGCTACTTGATCATAGTAGATGATGTATTTGATGTGTTCTTGGATTCAGTTTGCAAGAATTTCATTGGGTATTTTTTCATCAATGTTCATAAAGAAGATTGGTCTACAGTTTTCTTTCTTTGTTGAGTTTTTGTGTGGTTTAGGTACCATGGTGACTGGCTACACTGAAAGAGTTTGGCAAAGTTCCTTCTGTTTTTATTTTGTGGAATAGTTTGGCAAGTATTGGTATTAACTCTTCTTTGGATATTTGATAGAATTCTGTGTTAAAAATATTTGGCCCTGGGAGTTTTATGATTGGGAGACTTTTTGATGACTGCTTTTATTTCCTTAGAGGTTATAGGACTGTTTCCTGATCTTGATTTAACTTTGCTAAGTGAAATCTGTCAAGAAAACCATCCATTTCCTTTAGATTTTCTAATTTTGTGGCATACAGGCTTTTGAAGTAATAATTCCTTGGATTTCCTTCATGTCTGTTGTTATATATCCTGTTTCATCTCAGATATTGGTTATTTGGGATACTGTCCCCCTGCCTTTTAGTTAGTTTGGATAAGAGTTTTTCTATCTTGTTGATTTTCTCAAAGAACCAGCTCTTGGTTTCATTGACTATTTGTATTTTTGTTGTTGTTGTTTCTAAGTTATTGATTTCAGTTTGCTTATTTACTAGTCTACTATTATTGAGTGTGTTTGTTTCTTTTTGTTCTAAAGTTTTTAGATGTGCTTTTAAAATGCTTATATGAGAACTTTCTAATTTTTTTTATGAAAGCCCTCAGTGCTATGAACTTTCATCTTAACACTGCTTTTCTTGTGTTCCATAAGTTTGGATATGTTGTCCCTTCTTTTCACTGAGGTCTAGAAAGTCTTTACTTTCATTCCTTTTTTGTTCCCCTGACCCAGTTGTCATTGTATAGAGAGTTGTTCAGTTTCTGTGAGTTTGTACATTTTTCTTTAATTTCTGTTGTTGAAGTCTGCCTTTATTCCATACCATAAATTCTTTAACTATTCATTTATTAAAATAAATATGCATAATTTTCACTTTGGATTATCAAGATAATAAATATGCCATGATTCATGCTTTTGCATGAAAATGAATTTTAATTATTTGGGGAACAACATATTCAAGAGTAAAACTATCTGATTGTATTGCAGTCATATATTTAATTTTATAAGACACTATCTCAAAATGGTTAGACCACTTTGTATTACTGCTTTGTAATCTATGCATGATTGACATTCTAGACACCAATACTTGACAGTGTTGTAATCTCATCTTTTCCAAAAAATTAAATGTAATTGTCTTAATTCATTTTCTGTTCCTAAAAGAGTAGAGAATTTAAGAGGAAAGAAGATTTATTTTGGTACACAGTTCTGAAGGCAAAGACATGAAAGTATATGATATTACCCTGTGTTTAGCAGTGTGAAGGAAGTGGAGGAAAGATGCCCACTTTGCTTGACAATTATTTGAAGAATTAATCATATCTCCTTCACATTATCTTAGATTTCCAAATAATCAATTTTTGAGCATGATCAGTGTATAATATTATTAGTTCTCAAAAATCTCACTATTTTAGAAAACAATTCACTGAGATCAAGCCCTTAACACGTGGCAATCCACAGTCTTACAATAACAGTACCGGAGTCATGTTGTATATCTACATTTTTAGTAGCAAATACACTGAATGACTCCTTGTACCAGCTAAAATTGCATCTTTACACTCATTTTGCTACTATGTCAGCTTGAGCCTTTTGTCTATTTTCTAACTGAATGATGTCTTTCCATATCGTTGAGTTCTTTATGTGTTCTAAATCCTAGTTCCTTGCTAGCTACATGTCTTGCAAACATTTTTATTTTTATTTAATGTGTGCAGATGTTTTGTGTGTATGTATGTATGTGCAGTACCCTCAGAGGCCAGAAAAAAACACCTGATCCCCTGGAACAGGAGGTACAAATGATTGCTAGGTGCCACGTGGTTGCTGGGAACCAAACCCAGGTCCCGTCCTTTGGCTTTTACATTCCTTTAACCTTCTCTTTCTGATGTTCCCTTAACTTTGGTGTGTTAAGGTTAATATTAATGCCCCACTTATGGCCATGACCTAGTTTCTTAGTCTCAGCATTTATAATAGTTCTCCACCTCTCCACTAACTGCCATCCATTGCAAAAAAGAAGTTTTTCCAGCCAAGCTTGAAAGTAGCCTAGGTCTATAGGTTTAAGCATAAACATGTAGTGTCAATTTCACAATATAGCCATTAAGTAAAAGAACAACAGCACATACCCTAGGGCTAATGCCTACCCTAAGGCTTTTATCCAGGATTGTTGTACTGGGCATGAAATCCTCTCCTGTGGAGCAAATGTAAATTCCAATCAGAGAGTAGTTAGTTACCCATTAACAGCCTTGCCACTAATCCACCAGTATGCATACTTTGCTTGACTGCTCATTATTGCAGCATGCTGAGTTCAGTGCTGGGTAAAACCATTGGCTTTTCTCTTTCAGCAGCTTACACAACTTGTTCTGGTACCATGACAGCTAGTCAGTGGGAAAGAAGTTTTCCTGTTGGTTTGATATTTATTTCCATGTGCCCTCCAACCAAAGTATGTGGTATCTTATGTAATAGGGTCTTACTATAAAGTTATGTACATAACCAAGGGCAACTACAACAGTCCATGCTGTTTTAAAGACTTGTGGAGCCTCCTTTATCAATAATTCATGAGGAGAATTCTGATAACATGCATTGAGATTTTATTTAATAATTCATATATTCTAGGAGTGGTATTGAACCCAAATTAGGGTAATTCTGTTCCAGTTTTGTTTTATAAAGTTGTATTTCAAAATTAGCACATTGACTTAAGGTTTTCACAGAATTTATATATATCTTTAATTTTGGTTAAAGGGCCTACTGTCTCCTTCTTTTTCTCAACCCCCCTACCACATTGCCACTCAAACTTTAATCTCACAGTACTTAACTCTGTTTCATTTCACCTGTATTCTATATTTTTACTTTTGATACTGTTTTTACATATTAAAGGCTTATACTAGCCCTCATATATTTTAATTGTATTCTATCTATGTCTACAAAGATCTTTAGCAATGTTGATAGAAATTTCATTAATAGTATATCATTCTTTTAAATTTATGTTATACATATATGTATTCTAAACCTCGCCTGTATACATCTTAAAATATATACCCAAATATATACATACATGAATTCATATATATTTATGTACATATATATTTATGTTAGTTTATTTTGCTTAATACATGCAAAAAGATAATATTTTAGCCCATACATTATTGTGTTTTGCAGATTCCTGTCTTCCATTCTCTACCAAATACACTGGTAGACTATTTTTGGCCATCTTACAACTCCTCCCAAATCTGCCCACTCAAATGTGTGTCCTCATTTGTTTTAAACATCAAAACCAATTTATCATATCTTCATTCTGATGTGTAGCCTTCTACTTGGCCACCGTTATCCTACTAAGGGCCTTATACTTAAAGAAAACTAATTTTTCCTCTCCCAGCGTCTGTCAATCACCATTAGCTCCTCATCTAGTTGTAGGATTTTATGCCCATCTCCTCTCTCCATGCTGGGATTTTTTTTCTCACTTCAGATTGTTCAAGTTTTATGTATGCTATCCCAAACTAATGAGAGTTCATATATGCCAATTTCCTGTTGTTTTTATCAAACATTTCTCAATCTTTATGTCAAACTTTACACTTCACCTTCTGTGATGACTCCTGAACCTTGCAAGAATGGGGTGTGATATAAGTGTTCCATCTGCTCTGCAGTCTCTTTTTCTCTGTACATTGATGAGTTGTGTGTCAGTTTACTAATCTCCATGTTCTACAAAGAGCAGCTTCTCAGGTTGAGAGATGGTAGATACACTAATTTACGAGTGTAGTGATAAACTATTTAGAGTACTTAGCAGATAAACAGTTTTAGATTTGCTCCTGGGGTCTAATAACCTGTCTATCCATAGATTTATGCCCTAACAATGGTACAAGGTGTAATTTTCAACTTTTGGAGATGCATTTAGATCCAATCAAAAAGTGGTTGGTTACTTTTGTGAGGTTTGTTCCACTACTGCATCAGTGGGAAGGTCTTTCCAGACCAGTTGATATTGCAGTCTATAGGGCTTAAAGCTGCATAAGACTGATGTTTATTTTTATATTGTTATGACAATATAATTGTATTAAACAAATTTAATCAAATGTGTTGGTGAAATATTTGTTTCTAATATAAAAATTTAAACATTGATAAATATCTTGAAAAAACATTAAATCAAGACACCTTTCTCTTTTTTCTATTCTTAATTCAGTAGCATTTTTCTATGACAACACATATTTATATGTCTTCTTGTTATATGTTTCTGATCATGCTAAACTGGCAGTTAAACACATGTACTCACAAGACATAAATGGCAATATTTAGGTGGATTTTTAGCTCTTTGAAGACTATTTTATTTACATTCTGATAAAGGAACTGCAATTTCTTTTAAATGTAACACTTAACCACAATTCTAATAATTCCACTGTGTCTGCTCATTCTGTTATATTTTAATTTATTTAGGATTGACAAATAAGGACTTTAATATATTTTGTCATGGCAGTTGTTAGACAGAAAAATGCTTCCAAATAGATTAACAATAACTATATAATGGTACTTACATATATTGCTTATTTCTAAATATCTATAAATATTTTATAATTTAGAGTTTCATATTGTGTGTTTATTTTTAATTTATTCACTTTATATCCTGATTGTAGCCCCCTCCCTCATGTCCTCCTGGTCCCACCTTCCCTCCCTCTTTTCCCTTCTACCCCTTTAAAGCAAGCCTAGGAAAACCAGTGTTGTTACACGGAGAAATAATATTTTCTAGTTTAAGTCACCTTTCTTCAAAACATTTCATACACTAGAAAAATCTGTATTGGGTTTGCTTTCTTTTATAGAGAAAAAACATTAAAACATTATCTCACACTTCAAGTTTTTTCTATAAAAGAAAGCGGAATTGGTAAGGAAGCTGAGAATACTATACCTTTAGTTTTCTTTAGGCAAATATGATTGCTTCACTGTATGTCTTTGTGTATTTCAGGAATATTGCTATACGCAATTGTTCTCAAAACCCTAGGAAGCTCTTTTTAAATGTATTTTTATTCAGAATATCTCAGATATACATTGTAAGTTTTTGATGGAACTCATCATTTCTGCATGACCAAATGAACACTAATCATATTTGAAAGAAATAGGAATTGTGAATTTAGCTCTTGGATTATTATTAGCATCAATATAAATATGTTCAATCAGACTTGATATTAATTTGGATTTCCAATTACCTGGAATGCTTACAGTGAAAACTGATATTTATATGAATTTTCATGTATTGTCACAATTCATATCACCAAGAGTGCTAAAAATGCTAGTTATATAATGTTCATATAAATTTCTTTCAATTTTATAGGTAATTAGTGTAAGGAATTACTCATGAAATATGCCTACCTGTTACTCTTTACATGAAACAATGTGATATATAAACAAGAACAAACAGAATTTTGTAACTATGAGCTCAGTGTTCTCTTCCACACATTATAGTTCTAAATAATGTTCTAATTATAGTATATGAATTATACATATAAATAAGTTATCTTTATTTTATTATTCTCAATTTGTGTATTTTGGGTACCAGCTTCAATCTCTACTTTCTTGCATTTTATTTTTATTTCATCCCCATGTTGAATAACATAGGTTTTCATTGAATGATGAAAAAGCATAATGATGTGTGGCTAAAACATGAGCTAGATGGTTGCTAAGGATATGGGTAGGATTTGTTAGGAGATGATGCAGGGACAAACGAGAATAAAAATATATTGTGTTAAAATCTTAATAAAAAAACATTTCCTAACCTCTGAATCTTAATAATTAATTTTTCTCCCTTTTCCCCACTTTGACAGCCATCTATATGTAAGTTGGCAGAGAAATTAATTTTTTTATTAATTGGCAGAGAATTATACATATACATATATATATATATAAGTTGTAAATGGTAATATTTTGATATGTCTATATTATTAAAGGGTCAAATAAAGATAATTGGAAGAATTTGCCTTCAAATATTTATCATTTTTTATAGTAAGGACATTAAAATTTTTTCCTCAAATATTTTGGAACACTGAATCTATCATTATTAATCACATCTATTATATTGTATAATAGAATAATGTAATTCATTTCTGACCTCTGACTAAAACTTTGTAATCATTAACTAATATCTCCCCTTTCTCACTTGAAACCTTTTCCCCCCTGCAATGATAATCATCCTTGTATTTTATACTTTTGTGAGTTCAATTCCTTTTGATTATATATATATATATCATATAATTCTGTTTTTCTGGGCCTTCTTTTCTCCCTTAACATAATGTTCTCTAGATACAGTCATGTTGTCACATGTGACATAATTTCTTTCTCTGAAGTCCAATGAGTATTCCATTGTGTACTTACATGAAATTATTAACACATCCAACCATAGATGAGCATTTAAGTTCTTTCCATATTTTTACTACTGTAAATAATTGTTAAACTAACATAGTAGTACTGATGTCTGTTCAATGTACTGTTATTAAATCCTTTATCAATATATCTAATAGTAAGACTCTTGTTTCATATGATAGTTTTATACTCTTTCTACAAAGAATGATTTATTACCCTAACAACTGTATAAAGTATCCTTTACCTGACCATTCTCCCTGACATTTGTTTTATTTTATATATTTTAAGTTAGAATATAATTATATCATTTCCTCTTTCCCCTTCAACACTTACCGCATGACCTCATTCCCCCCCCCTCCCCTCTTCCATGTCCATCTCCTTCTCAAACAGATAACCTCTTTTTCTTTATTACCATTTTGTACCGGATAACCATTAAGGAAGTTTATATCTGAGAGAGGCTAACTCTCTTACACTCAGCAGTCATTAGTTGCTTGTAGTTCTTTTTCTAGAAGTTGGGACTCCATAAGATTTTTCCCATCTGCATTAGTATGTGTATTGATATTCACACTTTTGGAGTCTTGATTAAGCACCCATTTCTAGGAGGCACAATTTTACAGCTGTCTTCCTAGTCTTCTGGTGCTTAACATCTTTGTACTCCCTCCTCTGTAATGTTTCCCAAACCATAGGTTCAGGACTTATTTAACAGTAACCACAGATGCAACAATGATATCTTATTATATGTGTAATTTAAATTTCTTATTACTGAAGATGCTGTATATTTTCATATACATCTGATGGCAACTAAACATTGAAAATTCTAAAATCTTACAATGACATAAATAAAAGGTCCCTCACATCTTTATTTCCACAATTGATCAATATTGAACACCAGGAATAAATATTCAAAGTACAGTTTCAATTTATGCATTCCAGTATTTCCCTGAGATACTGAATTCAATCAATTTAAAATTTAATTAATCCATATACTGTAGCTATACTCTTATTATATTTAAGAAGATTTTACTATTTTTGTATTTTTCATTTCTTCACCAATCTTTGCTGTGGAAAGCAAAATGCTTTCGCATTCTTGTATACATTTTGAATAAAAGTGTTAGTTATCAGCAAAGTACATTGTTAAGTGGTTAACTGTGATAAATTGAGAAGGTACATTAATAAAATTGGCAGAGCTGGTTTATTATTGTCTATACTTCTTAAATTTATATTTACATAAAATAACTATGAATTAACATGTGTGCACACATATGTTATTTGTCCCTGTCAAGTTTTGTATGTTCGTCAGTGTACTTTTGTAGTAGAGGAAAAATGAATATTACACTACTATTTTATAGAGAATTTGCTACTTTAAAATTTAAAAGTTTTTATCTATAAGACATAATTTGGTTCATGCTATATGAATGTATGTATAGCTTTCTACATCTCAACACTTGAATGTACACTCTCTACACTGCATTGCAGGACGCTTTTGGCAGGGTTGTTTGTTTGGTTTTGTTTTTTTGAGATAAGGTTTATTTGTGTACCTCTGGCTGTCCAGGATTCCCTCTGTGGACCAGGATGTCTCGGACCTCACAGAGATCCACCTGCCCCTGCCTCCCAAGTGCTGGGATTAAAGGTGTGCTCCACCATGCTCAGATTATATTACATGGTTTATAATTATGACATGTACTGACAAGTATATGAACCTGTACTTTAAAAAGTTGAGGCATACGTAACGAAATACTAATCAGCTATTACAAACAAGGAAATCTTGAAAATTTCAGGCAAATGGGTGGGACTAGAAATGATCATCCTGAGTGAAGTAACCCAGACCGAGAAAGATACACATGGTATACATTCAATTATAAGTGAATATTGGCCTAATAACACAGGATAACTACAGTACAATACACATACATGTAGAAACTAAATAACAAGGAGGACTACAGAGAGAATGCTTACTTTTCATTCAGAAAAACAAATAGAGAACGAACAGGACTGGAGATTACTACAGATGTCCTCTGAAAGACTACACCCAGTAGGGGATCCACGCAGATGTTGAGACTCACAGGCAAACTTTGGGGTGGTGGTCAGGTACTATTATGGAAAAGTTGGGGAATAGAAGGACCTTGAGGGGTCAGGAGCTCTGCAAGGAGACCCGTGGAGCTAAGAAATCTGGGCATTGGGTGGCTGCAGAGACTTATATCATCTGCTCAGATGTGGTAGGTAGGCAGCACAGTTTCCTTGTGGGTCCCATAATTTGAGAAGCAGTAACTACTTCTGACATGCACTCTGATGCACACATGTTGATTATTTCTCCCAGGCAGGGTGGCCTTGCCAGGTCACAGAGGAAGAGGATGCAGGCAGTCCAGATGAGACTTATAGGCTGAGGTCAGAGGTTAGGAGAGGACAGTTCCCCCTTCCTGAGAACTAGAGAAAGGATGAAAGGGGTATGAGGGAGGGAGGGTGAGATTGGGAGGTGATGAGAGAAGGAGCTACAATCAGGATGTAAAATAAACAAATTAAAAATTAAAAAAATAAACAAACAAACCTTGAGATTGGATTGTTTTGTTACACTGAAATTTCTAAATTCACTTCTAAGTTCTTCCTGAATTTTCTTATTTTCCAAAAATCTTAGAAATTAAATCTAACTATACTCTTTTCAAATGTTTAGACATTGATGTATATACAACTGTACATATATTAAACCAAATGGTCTTATACAACTCATACCCAAGTTTTTTTGCTTTCATAATGAAGTAAGGTGAAAAATTATTTTAGAAAAAAAGGAGTCTGTTGAAAATACTGTAAAACACACATGGGTGCATACACTTAGATGTTTTATGTTAAAGTCCATTTTTTCACATTTTTATGTTAAGTAAGAAAGCATACTACAAATTAAAAAGAACATCATCTAATTTTATTACTTATGATTAAATATAATATATATAATTAATTTTAAAGTTAAATGACTTCAAAAAAAAAGCAACCAATTTTCTCTCATTGTATATTTTTTTCTGCTGTAGAATGTTTCAGAAATCTAATAGTTCTGTAATATGTTCCTAGATTCCATGTGATATCATCTTGGAATTGAATTTAGCTAAACTATTGTGATTTTTTTTTATTTAGAGTACCAAACAATAGAACTTTTGGCAACTTGCTTCTAGTTAAGAGAATCATATGCGTAATGCCCTCATCGTGGTAGGAGCACATGCAAGAGGGGAGAAAATCACATACTGAAGTAGGAAGTTGAAGAATGACTCAAGAATCAATGTTGGCATTTTTTTTTTGCTCTGGTAAATTTTGAGTTCTATGACAACTACGTCAGTTCTTCCTAATATTAGATTTTATACACACTTGATTTTCATAATTTCCATCCCTTCAAGGTCCGACAATTGCTCCTCATTGATACATAGCAGAAGAAGCTTCCAAAACATGAACTCTTGTTGGGGAACCTACACTCAAACTTTAGCATTGTTTGGAGTTAAGTTTACTAGATAAAGTACTTCTTATTCTTATTCTTGCCACACACCATGGCAACCTCTATTAAAGTTTTTTATTTATTTATTCTATCTGGTATCAACAGTCTACTTTGTTTTTGTGCAACATTGTATTATATATATTGAGTCTAAAACATGTACCCTGAATCCTGGGTGTTTACTAGGAGTCTTACATACTTAGATAATGCAAAAGGACTCCAGATTTAGTTTTCTGTGCACATTGAACTTATAAAAAGAACTATTCAGATGTTTTATTCAGTTATTTCTTATTAGCATGATGAGTACTGGCCATAAAGCTGACAGGTTGTTATAGTTGCTAACACTAGGACTAAAGAATCTACGGGAAAATAGATTAGAAATTTGGAGATGAGAATAAATTGCTCACAAAATGAGCTCTATATTATATTGGTATATATTTAATTACTTTTGGATATCAGTCAAACCTACTGCATTAGCCAGGGTTCTCCAGATAATATAACTCATAGGGTGCATGATGGAAGAGAAGAGAGAGTGATTATAAAGACAAAGGAACAAATTATATGATTATTGAGGCTGGGATTCTCAGATATGTAGCAAGGAAGTTGGAGATGCACATGCTCTGCTTGTGTGGTTCATGTTTCAATTATTTCAGGTCTAAATTCCAGGAAGAGCCAATATTAGTTAAATCTGTACAAAGATGCATGCATTCCACTAGTTGGCTGTATCACAATGAATAATGCCAATCTCTTTTCATCACTCTGTTAATGTAAATATTAAACTTACACTGACACCCTCATAGAAACAGCTAAATAAATGTCTAATCAAGTATATGGGTACTGTGTAGCCCTGTCAGTTAGCCATAGCATAATAATCATACTTACAAAAGGATATGGAAAAGGGAAGGATGTGATTCTATTTATACACAACTGGAGATAAATCCCAAACTTATAAGAGTTAATTTCCTTCTCTAATTTATTTTTAAAATAATTTTATATTTGTATTTGTAGATACTTAGAGATCTATTCAGCTTTTCCATATTACATCTGAAGAAACTGAGATGCAAAAAAGTGTCTTCTTCAGGAAAACACAGCTCATTGACTACAAAGTCAAAACTCAAAATCTTACAAACTCAGTATTGATTTCAAAGTTGTGCTAAGATAAGTTCCCCTTTATTAATATGAGTGAGTGTAAGACAGAAGAGCAGGGCATATTTTAAAACAAATTGTACAATGAAGTTGGCATTATACTGTTGTTATATGTTAATGTGAATTAGAAATATTTGCCTTGGCATAAAATAGTTACTCTGAACCAGATGTCAAAGTATTTTCGATACTACTAACAGTATGGTGATTTTGAGTTAATTTAAAACATGCTTTGCTCTATCCTTTTAAAAATGACTTCTGAACAAAGAAAATAAATCTTATCACTGCCTGTGATAGTACATGGTATGATAAAGAAGTGTTTTTATAGGTGAGAGGCCAGAATGGTCAGAATGATACGATTATTTTCAAGCTATGGTCAACAATAGAGTATATCTCTTTCAATCTAAATCAGAAAAACACTGTTTCTCTTTCCATATGTTAGCTTAAGCTGGTTTCTATTCCGACAGAATTTAGTGGGATGAGTGTGTGTGTGTGTGTGTGTGTGTGTGTGTGTGTGTGTGCGTGCGTGCACGCACGCATGTGTGTGTAGGCATGTGGGGGAGTAGTCACAGCAAATCAACATAATTTTATGATTTTTATAGCTTCTATTTTAGAATAGAATGTTTACACAGAAGGCGTCACATTTTCAGAAGAGCTTTGCATATAATAACTGCAGATCTGCACAAGAGGACTGAGGATACGATGCTTTTCCTTAATGAGCTATATTCAAGTTTTCCATAAGAAGAATCTCAAAATAGATCATAACGAATTCACCATGACTAATTCTCCGGGGACAAATTGGCACAGTTTTAAAAGTGGGCTATAAAGGAGTGACTATGACAGTGGTTGGGGGGAGGGGGTGTAGATGTGACTTTAAACAGTTTGCTTTTACTCACAAGCCTGAGTTTAAGTGGAAGCTATGCATATTGTCATCAAAGCAGCTGGATTAGATATTTACGAGTTTAGGCGTGAGGGCTCTGAGTTTGCAAATCTAGCAGCTGGAGTGTGTTTGTGGTAGCTGCTTTCCTGTGCTAAGCTGATTTACTTGTTTAAGGTCTGACCTCATCATCCTGTCAGTATGGGTTCCCACCTACACTGTTAGCGGCAGCTTTCTGCTTCAGCTAAACTGGAAGTATTCACAGGCAGAGGGGGAGGGGAGAGAAAGCAGGAAAGACTGCTCGCTCTCTCTCTCTCTCTCTCTCTCTCTCTCTCTCTCTCTCTCTCTCTCTCTCTCTCTCTCTCTCTCTCTCAGCATTTGTGCTTTTGTTAGTTCTACACAAGAGGCAGGGAAACAAGAGATAACAAAGGCTCCATTTCCTTTCTGTTAGAGAAGGCTTTTGTCTTTCCTCTAGAAACAATGTCAGTGTCAGGCAAGAAAGAGTTTGATGTGAAACAGATCCTGAGGCTGCGCTGGAGATGGTTTAGTCATCCTTCTCAAGGATCGCCTAACACTGGAAGCTGCCTTCAGCAGGAAGGATATGAGCATAGAGGGACCCCGGTTCAGGGCAGGTTGAAGAACCACTCACGGGACAGAAACGGACTGAAGAAAAGCAATAGTCCTGTCCACCACAACATACTGACGCCTGTGCCTGGACCAGCCCCTACCCATCAAAGAGTCCTTCAGAATTGGCACCAACAAAACATAATAGTACATCTTCAAGCAAATGAAGACACTCCTAAAGGCGTTCCAGAAGAAAATTTGCTCAAAGAAGCTTGTGACAAGAGCTCACGAGATTTGGAGATGATGAGTGATGACAATATAGAAGATTGTAGAGCAAGGTATGAGTTTTTGGTTATGTAAGCAAAAGCTTTAGCCTAGATTAACTTATTCTAGAAAAGTCTCATTTCGTGCTAAATAGAAGTGTTACAATAATCTCTGAGGTTGTATGCAGCCAATCAGGGTCTTCAATAAACCCCTACCTGTGAAAGAACACTGTAATCACGCATATATTTTGATAATTAATGGGAAGTTATTTTTCCTATGGTAGGTTTACTTCTATTACATTCCCTATCTATTCAGAATTGTCTTTTTGTTTTAAGAGACATTTTTTTAAATGACTAACCTTTGCAGATATCTTAAATAGCTTAGATGTCCAACAGTAATGATAGTTTTGACAAATGCACTAAATCAGAACGCTTTTTGATTTTATGAACAGGGT
This sequence comes from Acomys russatus, assembly GCF_903995435.1. NCBI lineage: Eukaryota > Metazoa > Chordata > Mammalia > Rodentia > Muridae > Acomys > Acomys russatus. The sequence goes on from NC_067169.1 coordinate 63,526,211, forward strand.
TACCTTTGAGAAAAATACATACGAGTTCTAACTGTTGAGCATATCCTTGCTTACTACTTAGGATATGGTAATGTTTTTGAAATTGTGTATCTTTTAAAGAGAGAATATATAAAATACCTTGGGATTTGAGAGTCATTTAAAGTGGCATGATTTTCACAGCTAGTTTGTAAACATAGAAATATTCATTAGGCAAGTAATAAAAAGTTGCTCACATGAGCGAGATCTTAAAATAGGAAATGCCAAGTATTTCAAGGTATTAAAATGAACTAAGAAAACAGAACATGTATTTGGGGTAGAAATATTGTAACATGTGATTTTAATCCTAAATTGCTTTCATCACTATGGTTTGAATGAAAGAAATGTTTAATCTGTCCTCTAGTAAACCTACTGCATCATTCATTTTTGTATTGCCGGTACAAAAAATACATTATTAATTTGATTAAGTCACAGTCGAATTTTATTTGAAATTACGTTTTAAAACTGCTTTAGAAAAAAGAACCTGTTTTGATGTATTGAAAAATCACAAAATAATCTATCATGAAGAAAAACTAACTTTGGAAATCTTGAAGCTTGACATGTGTTTCTATTAAGGACTGTAGTATTTTTCTCATTGTGTGAGATTGTTCAGTATATCTAGACAAATCACAAATGCAAAATTAGAGCTTTAAAGGAACTTGGTCTTAATGAAATGTAACTATGTAATGAATTTGTGAGATAACTTTAAGCATATTAGATTTCCTGTAATATAGAACCTTTAAGATTTCATGTGTTTCTTTCTGAGCATATGCATTTTACTTTACCTAAAGATTGAAAACTGAACTTAATACAACTAAAAGAATTTCAGAATATATAGAGTCAGAGTTTTTAAATCAAAATATTTTCCTGTTAACTATCTTTATTATACTTTTTAAAGGACAATTTGAAGTCTAATACATATATTTAACTCTACTATATACAAACTTTAAAAACTCACTGTCATTTCCTAAGAAAATTATTTTAGTTTCTGAGACTAAAACAGAATAGAATAGAAATGAGTAAAGTAAGTTAAGTGCTAGAAGAAAATGACTAAAATGTCCAGTCTAAAGTATCACCAGATGATTTTATTTATGATTTTGACATTACTTATATTCCAAAGAATTTTTCTAATACTGAAATTTTCATAGGAAAGTTAGTATTTTCTTAAAATAAACACAGGAAGTATTTATAAGTGTGCCAAGGAAAGGACTAAGTTGAAGAGCTTATTAATTAAAATGTTATGGCTTATTATCCTCTTAGCACATATTATAAATTTCCATGTTTTGTTCAAAGAGAGTTCAAGGAAGAGCTTTGGGATTTCTTGCTACTTTAATTCTCTTTTCTGCAGCAAGATTGCATAATTGGCAGAAAAGAGTATGCCAATTTGACATCAGTGTGCCACATCCTTGATACAATTACTTTGACAACAAATAAACAGCAACCCATATGGAGAAATCATGATAGTAGAATGGGTGAGCTTTGATACCTTAGCAAAGAGTACTGAGATATTCTACTTTCTGTATGTATGTATTATAGAAGTTAAATCCATAATGGACTAATCTACAAGTATTTAGTATAACAAAATGAGTCTTATTAATTTTTCCAGAATATTAAATATGCCATGCTATAGTTTTATTAATATGTTGATACAATAATTAAAAGCTCATATATATACTTACAAGCATGAATCACAAGTATGTAGTATATTAAGGAAAAGTAAACACTATGATGATGAGTATATCAATATTGCTCTCATCAGTGTATCAGCCAACTCCGCATCTTTGTTTTTCTGTAACTACCTTGTTCAAGAAAAGATTTTTCTCTTCTTTGTTTCAACTATAAACTTCCAATGAAGAACATTCTAATATTACATTATGATCATGCTAAGTGAAACAATATTTAGCTATAGCCATAGCTGAATGCTCCTATGTAATTAATTGTGTTATTGTTTAGTGAAAAATCACAGTTTTAAAATTAACCCACATATAATCGACATCAGTTATTAAATCAAATGAATGTGGCATGTTTACAGTACTAGCACAAACCCTAAGCTGACAGTTAAAGAGCTCTTAGTTTAAGGACATCAAAAGCAATGAGGATTGCATTGCTGCTCTTCTATCTGTTGGACTTGTAAGGTTTTGGAAAACTAACAACTGCACAGATGTATTAATATGTATACCTTTCTAGTTTGAGACTATGAGATATGACTCAATATTCTGCCTTCACTCATCACTTTCTGTTGTTCTTGTAAATATTAATATAGAACAGGAAAAGAGAACTGTATTAATGGCAGAATTTTTCAGTAAGTAAATCCACAAATACTGAGTATCTAGTTTCTTCAGGAAATCTGCTAGGTGTTAGAAATAGAGAATAATCAAAAGTAATAATCTATTTTCACAGTATATGCATATTATAAATTCATATTAATAGACAGAGAAAAAGAGGGGGTAAACAGCCAAAATACAAATTTTAAATGGCCATTAGTGGTCTTAAAAAAATTAAAGGGGATAGAGTGGAAAAGAAAGTATTCTTTCACATAGTGATAGGATATCCAAAGCAAAGTTGATCAAAGATTCAAGTACAGTGAAAGACACCAAGCTCCTGACCCACAAATGTGAGACAAGTATGAGGTCACTGTCACTGTTTTATAGAAGAGTCCTTAACATCACTTTTTCTGTGCAAATCAGTGCTATATGTCCCCTTTGAAGGAAGTAAAAAACATGCTCAGATTAAGTGATGAACAAAACCTTGCACATTTCTCTGTTTATTTTGGTGATATTATGATCATATCCATGCCCAATGAACACAGAGGTGACCTCCCAGACATCCTGTATCCATGGTGGTACTATGCTATCTAAGCAACTGGATACTCCACTCCAACACAATGTGCCTCATAAAGAGAGGTGTATACCCTTTGACCATGAAGTTGAATTTTTGACAAAAAAATTACTCATATAGAGACTAATTCAATATGGATTTCACTCTCTCCCAAAACCAATATATAATATGAAAACTACCTGGAAAATATTAAAGCATATGAGGAAGTCTAAATTGAAAATGATGAAATTTATTCTATTATTCTTTCTAAAACTTATTCTAATATTCTCTCTGACAAAATAAAGAGCCAGTTGTGTAGTATTTGTAGAAAGTAAAACAACACTTTCAATGACCATGTGATTGAAGTGTACTAGGTGCATTAAAAGGCCAGAGCATCTTCTAGCACAGTGTGTAATAGAAACAGTGAGAGCAGAGAGGTTTTGAGAGATAATATTAATAAAGCAATAATAATGCACAAATGAGAGGAATTTAAAAGATGTCATTGTCATCTTTATTTCTTGGCATGAAATGTGTTTTAAGAAACCAGTTTTAGATGTGCAAGTGATTGTTACATCGAAAGATGTAAAATATGTCTTTTAATTACTCATTAGTCTAATGCTCCTTTAAAATAAATATAAATTTCAAGGTAGGATGATATGTGTGTAAGACATCACCAGGATGATCACTGTCCTTTGGAGGAGAGGCCCTGTGGGCACACAGAGGAATGGGACGCACGCCCTCCAGATGAGAACTAATGGGCTGTGGTCAGAGGGTAGAGGAGGAAGACACCACCTGTCAGAGATCTGGGGTAGGTGAATAGGGTAGAAGAGGGAGTGAGGTTGGGAACAGGAAGATAAGAGTGAGAGGATATCAGGATGTAATGTGAATACATTATTTTATAATAAATATCACCAGGACAATATTCATGGTTACAGTCATAGTATTACAGGTAGCTTTGCAATTATTTATGGAAAAAATAAATTTAGTTTCTATTTCTTTTTTTAATAATTTTATTAAGGTATTCATATTACATCTCAATTGTTAGCCCATCCCTTGTATCCCCCCATTCTTCCCTTCCTCCTGCTTCCCCCCTACTCCCCTCCCCTATGACTGTTCCTGAGGGGGATTTCCTCCCCCTGTATATGCTCATAGGGTATCCAGTCTCTTCTTGGTGACCTGTTATCCTTCCTCTGAGTGCCACCAGGCCTCCCCATCCAGGGGACGTGGTCAAAAATGGGGTAGCAGAGTTTGTATATTTCTTAAAAGGCAATTTTACTTATAAGTCACACATTTTTATATGCATTAGAAACAAATTTTTGGGATGGACAGATGGCTCAGAGGTTAAGAGCACTGACTGCTCTTCCAGAGATCCTGAGTTCAATTCCCAGCAACCACATGGTGGCTCACAGCCATCTACAATCCAGTCTTATGCCCTCTTCTGTCCTGCAGGTGTACATGCAGGCAGAGCACTATATACATAAAAAATAAATACATCTTAAAAAAAAGAAACAAAATTTTATCTTAAGTAAATGATAAATTTGAAATGTGGAAGATTATTTAGGCACAAATGAAGAACCAAGAAGAAAAGAAAAAACAGTACTGAATAGTAATGCTCTTAAAAGTGAATAGGTAAAACCTTGTTTACCACATCTCATTTTACAATGCATATTATCACTGTTTATTTCATATGCCTGGCTCAGTGCATAAAACTATAGAGAAACTGAATTGAGAGGCCTAATTTTCTCTAACAACAGAATCTCCAATTTTCATAATAAAAAGTGATGCTCTTGCATGTATGTTCTCATACAAACAAAATACAAACATGTTTGTTATATCTGGGGTAATATGCATGGTACATGTTTAAAATACACAAAACATACATCAATATTTCTATTCAAAAAATCCAAATGTGATAATTTATCTGGCATAGCCACAGTGTCTCACTCTTTTTTTCCCCATTCTTTCGTGCAAAAGTTTATTCTAAAGAATTCCAAGGATTAATAATATAAAACATTTGTGTACTTTTTGGGTTAAAAACCTCATGAATTTTGTCTAATAACAATGACAACTCTTAAAGTGATCATAATCCTAAAATTTCAGAATTGCTTCGCTGTAAGTAAAATTTCTTGCAAAAAAGCATTAACAATGCAAAAAGAATGTGAATTATTAGCTAGTCCATAGTGAACTATAGTTGTTTATAGCAAAGGGAGATGGTAGTAACTGGTATTAAGCTGGCATATCCAAAATTCATCTTCTTTCAACATTTACTATATTCCTGGTACACACACACATATGAACACATACACACACACAAAGCTTTACATGTTTTCCCTCTCTTGTACTTTCTAAGGAAAGCTTTTATTGTAGAGTTCTTATTCATATGGATAATTAATATTTCTCTGTGAAATGTTTGTCTGGGTATGTGTGGTTGCATATCTTTTTGCAATGCAAAAATAGTGTGGTGTTCTAAGGAACAAGGCCTGCATTATTTAACTTTACACTGCATTATTCAATAGAAACTGATTTCAAATGGAAAAATTAGGAATAAACTATAGTGTTATTTTTTTATAGAAGAGTTGAGGTTACAAATTCTTGAATGTGACTTAAAGCAAACTATACAGAATATAAGAGTTCTTAAAATCTTTCACTGAAAATATAGCGCATTTTTTATTTAAATTTAGTGAAGTAATTCCAAACATTTTAGAAATGGAATCTTTTGCTCAACTTTTAATCTCTTTTTGCCCATAGTCTCTTTTATGACAAATACAATGATCTTCATGTTAAATAGATTTAAACTTGTATTGACCATAGTCTCTTTTCTGGCAACTAAAGCCAATGGTCCTCATGTTAAATAGATATTCTAAGTCAACACTAGTGGATTATATACAATTATGGTAAGTGAGTATTTGCTGTTTCTTAATATGTTTGTATTCTTCCACAACCATTAAAATGATAATGATCTTGATTTTCATTCTCTAATGATTATATTCTGTTTTATGACAATATAATATTCTAAAGACAATCCTATTGTAGTTAACTAAAGTTTTAATAACAACATGGAATAGTCTTATCCAGATGAAATTCTCCATGATTATCGTTTAGTGTGTAAAAATTATATTGGTATAGAACTCATAATATCACACAGTTACCAATTTAAAATGTCACACTTTAATCACTGAATATACTATGGATACTAGTAACAGTGAATATTTATCAATATTTTCAAATGAAAACATCACTTATCACTTTAAAATGCATTTGCATTGCTGTCTTCTGCTTTTTTAGAAGTAAGTATCAATACATATAAAACACTAATCATTATATAAAAACTTTAGTTTCCAATGATACAGGGATCATATAGCCAATGAGTACAATTTATTTATGTTTATTCTATTCAATTCAGATAATTTTACTAAAGAGCATGTCAAATGTTTAGGCATAGTAGAAGAGACAATTTTCCAGTTGTATTTTTAAAAGTACTTAAGAACAGTAAATGATAAGTGAGAAAAATCTAAATCAATTTGTTTATAATCATCCAACTGTAATGCAAAAAAGGGAATTGTTGATATTTTAAACAAAAACATTGTGTGTGTGTGTGTGTGTGTGTGTGTGTGTGTGTGTGTTCTGGAAACAGTATAAACTATGTTTTCTAAATCAACTAATAGATATAATACATTATATAGCAGTATAATTTACATTGGGAGGGAAAATGCCAATGAGCATATTTATGCAACTTCCAGAAATGACCCTTAAATTTTTTAGTAATCTTCATTTTATTACCTTTATTATTCATAGTGACTTAACCTTTGTTAACCTTCAAATGTTATTGTAAAAAAATGTACCTTTCACCCTTTACTCTTCCTACTCTTCTTTGTTCTCAGTAGCCAAATTTTAGTAATATTTACAATTCTACCCTATAGGAATATTCAATTAAAACAATTCAAAATACTGGTCTCCAGTAAGGTAACTGCCCATTTAGCATATTTAAAATATCATAAGTTTGAAAATTCTATAATTTATTGTCCCTGAATCTCAAAATATAACATGACAGGATTTGAAAATTCCAAGAAACTTGTTTTTTTCTATCCATTGTATGTTATAATTTCAAATTGTATCATTATTAATGAACAAACTTAGATTTTTTTACTAAAAGGGCTAAAAAAGTTTTATAATGCAAAAAAGCAATATACTCTTAATTCCTCTGCAAATGAAATTGCAATCAATAAAATAAAAATGAGATATATCATAAGATAATAGATGGGTCTATTTCCTACCATAAAGTTTAAGAATGTTGTTTAAATACAAGTAATTAGGGTAGTAATTAGCTGTCTTAAATCCCAGGCACTTTTTATTCTCAGTTTCTTAGTCTATTAGTACATAGGCAAGGGAAAATTTTGTTAATAAGCAAAAATGCTGAAAATTGTAGGCCTGGTGTGTTAGAATTTATCTCCTTGAAGCTAAGATAACTTAGATTCTAAATCTCAGGTTGTTAACTCAATCACTTTTTATTTTTACATCTAAACTTTACTAGGAAACATAATCGTATAGTCCAAGATATAGGAGTAGTGAAAGTTGATTAAATAAAGGGAGTTGAATAGAAGCAATATTCACTTTATTTGGTAAAATATATAAAACTAGAAACTGACTCTGGTGTAAAAGTAGCACAAAAAGCACTAGTAATGTAAAGCTAATCTTAAAAGCTGAGTTGGAATATAAAAAAGTAGAGCACCCTTAGTAGCTCTCTAAGGCTATAAAGACCACAACAACGCAGCCTTAGAGACAGAGAAGATACTACAATCAGCTTTTCCTTTGAGAAATTTCTGGGATTTATAGTAACAATTTCTCATAATATTTCGAAAGGAAAATGCTTAATAAATAGTCTATAGCATTACTTAAGCCTTGTACGACTTTGATATTTAATGGGCTTCCTTAAGTTCTACTATAGAACAGCAAATATGTTAAAGATCATGTCCTTAAGGAGTTTACAATGCAGTTCAGAATGGTTTAAAAATGGTGGGTGTGAGAAAAAGAAAATACACTTCCTCCATAAAAGCCTTAAGTGCAATTACAACAGCAGCAACTTACTTTAGATCTCTTTGTGTTTAGTGTAGGACAGTAAGTCTAATGATTCAAAATACAAATGGGGAAAGGCTCAATTCAAGAATAGAAATAAGTGCAGCAATGTGAAAACTTTATTTGGTTTTCATTTTCCAATATCAAAAATAAAGTAACCAATAATGTACTATTATCACTTGGACTCTACTCAACTCTCTGATGAGTAGTTTGAAAGTTTGCTAATATAATCCTACATATGCTGCAAATATTTATTCTGCCAATCATGATCTGTCACAGTACTCAAAGGATTTCCTCTTCTTCCCCAGGTCCCACAACAAATTTTCATGGCTATTGTATATCTGAGGTTAAACCATGCTGCTGCACAGAATTCTGATCATTTTATTTCCATTGAGCTGTCCATAATAATCACATTTTAAAATATTATGGTATTTTTGAGTTTGATAGGCCTTTAAAGAACTACACAAATATACAATGTAAATCCCAACTATAAATTAACCACAGCCAATTCATAGGAAAAAACAGAACTGTAAACAAAATTTTCTAACTTCTGGATGCTCACCATACTTCTTTCTCAAGTTCATGTTTTATTTTTACATTCTGAAAAAATTATCAGTCTGAACTTAGCATTATAGTTGAAAGGTATCAAAATTAGTTGGTGTAGTGGTATACACCATTTATCCCAGCACTTAGGAGGCAAAGAAATGCAGATCTCTGTGAGTTCAAGGGCAGTCTTGTCTATAAAATCAAGTCCAGGTTAGCCAGGAATACACAGAGAAACTCTTTCTCAAAAAACCAAACTAAACAACAACAAAAACAAAACAGAACAAAAATACGAAAAACCCAAAATACTAAGATAAATTTGCACAGAGAACTTTGTTGAATTAAGTATTTAATTTAACTGTGCCATTTGAAAATGCAATCCTATCATATCAAAGATGCATTTTGATACTTCACAAATCTTTATAGAATATATGTGGTTAAATGAGCTTGTTACATCATTTGGCAAATATAGATAAGGAGTAGTCAATTTGTATGTAGGTATTAGTCTGCGTAAGTTGTCTATCACAAAAGATGGCCTTTGCAGATACTGTGGAATTTAAGCCAGTAAAGAAGGACCATTGTTTATTGGCTTCTGCATGTTAATATAGATAAAAAGAAGTTAATGAATTGCTGTTTGTGATGTTTTCTAGTATTTTGTCTGGTTTGATATGGTATGGTTTGGTTTTGAGACAGATTTTTTTTGTCATATAATATATTTTGATTATGATTACCCGTGTTCTTACTCCTCCCAGTTCTTCTCTATTGCCCATCCCATCCTGATCCACACCTTTTCTATCTCGCACTAGATAATAAATATGCATCTAAGGAACAATAATGAAATGCAATAAGATAAGAAAACAAACAAATAAAATTAGGGCACAGATCACACAAGAACTATAGTGAAATAAAATGCATATAAACACAGACACATGTGCACACATACAGTAATTCAATTTTAAAAGGAAGCCATAATAAATATACACAAAACACTACATATATACATAAATTGTCATATATGTTTTATATATATGCATAATGTATTCACAAAGGACTAGTCATATAAAACTTTTAAAACGAACCCCGGTTTAACATTAGGAGACAAATAAATTCCAATGATTATGTTGACTCAAATTTTATTTGCTATTTATTGCTAGGCATGGAGCCCATCCTTAAAAGTGATTTGCTTTCCCAGTGAAATTTTTTTGGAGAAAGCTAATTTTTTTAACAGTGTCTATCAATTGGAGATAGTTTCTGGATTAAGATTGGGGCATGTGACCACTTCTCTCAGCCCTAGGACCCCGTCTGATGTAGATCCATGCATACCCTTTGCATGAGCCATAGGCTCTGTGAGTTTATATGTATATGAGTTCTGTTGTGTCTAGAAGGCCTTGATTCCTCTAACCCATCTAACTTTTACACTTTTTCTGCCTTCTTTTTCCTGAAGTTCCCTGAGTCCTTAGTGGAGTTACTTCTTGGAGAATTCCCATCTATGACTGAATATTCCATGGTGTCTCACTCTGCATATTTTCTCTGTACTTATTCTCATCTGCTACCAAAGGAAACATTTTTGAAGATGGCTGAACAAGGAACACATTTACGAGTATTGAAGACAGTCATTGGGAGTCATTTTATTGGTATCTTCCTTTAGCATAGCAGTAATGTTTAGTTTTTCCTTAGGTTCCTAGCATTTCTAATCTCATATTCCTGGCCATCCAAAAATTGTAGGTGTATGGATGGGTTCCACCTCAAGGATTGGGCATTAACATAAATCAGATATTAGTTGATTACGTCCACAAACCTTTGTGTGACTATTGCACCAGTGTATATTACAAGCAGGTTACTCTTGTAGTTCAAAGTATTTGTAGCTGACTGGAGAGATGTCTCAGATATTAAAGGATGTGCTCAAAACTTGAACTTATTAAATGTTGTTTTAAAGGAAGATTTCTATTTTTTGACAGTTTGCTAAAATTCTAGAGTGAAGTATAATAAGTCCTCAAATTTACTATTAAATATTACTTATTATATGAGTGAGTTTCACCATCACCCACTGTTCATTCTATTGTTTTCCTCCAGTTTAACCTCAAGGGTTTACTGCATAAAAACAAGGTAAGAAGATAAAACAGACCCTATGCTGCACCTGATACTGTTTTCAAATTGCTTTTACTTCTGGACAGTGTTGCAAAATCCTTTCATTTTTTTCCTCACATTGTAGTCAAGACAATAGGTCATTTACAGAGTAAATCAAGGAGACCACATGAAATGTTTATACTTTATTTTTTCTTTTAAGGAATAATATGAATATAATATGTATCATTATTTTTCATACAATACGTTTAAGTCATTTTCTAGTCCTTCCCCCACCTCTTCTCTGATCTCACCCTCTAATTGTCGATGCTCCTAATTTCACATTTTTTCTCTTTCAAGTATTAAAAGAGACATAACAAGGAGCCAGTTACACAAACAAAGCAAAACAAAATACTTCCAAACAAAAGTTGAGTCTCTTCTTGTGTTGGCAAATACTTCCGGGCTTGAAGCCTGCCCTGGAATGTGGTTGATATAACCAGTGGCACCATATTGTAGAAAACTTATTTTCCTTTTCTAGACCATATAAATTGAAAATAGCTTTCTGATCAGTGAGAGGAATTTGTGTCAATTACACCTTAGTGCTAAGATTTTGTATGGCTTGAGCGTGTGCAGGCCTTCTGTGTGCCGCCACAGTCTCTGTGAGTTCACATGTGTATTGGTCCTGTTATTTCTGGAAGACAGTATTTCTTTGGATTCATTCACCATACTTGGCTCTTATAACTTTTCCACCTTCTCTTCTACATAGATCCTTGTTTAGTGGAGCCATCCCGTTTAGGACTGGCTGTTCCAATTAACAATATTTAGCTGTGTTGGGAACCTCTCTGTTAGTTACCATCTATTAAAAGAAGATTCTGTGATAAGGGTTGCAGTGATGCACTGACATATATGGGTATAGTAATCAGTAATAAGGAGTCACTTTATTACTAATAAATATAATAATGGCAGTAGGATTTCACCTAGGACTTTAACTTATCTAGTATAAGGTTCTTGACTTCATTAACAACCTTTTGCTTGGGTTCCATCTCATAGAATGTCTCTTGTTACTCCCATAACATTTGTGTCAGTATTGCAATGGGACATTCTGCAGCTACGTTGTTGATGTCAGTCACAGGTTTTATAGTTGGGTGATAATGATGATTACTTTCTGCCTTCTGGTAGAGTAGAAAGTGTCTTCCAGCACCATGTACTGTAATTGATAGGAATGAAGCTTCTAGTTGGGCAAAGCTAAATATTTCCATGTTGAATGACATTGTTCTTCAGCAACAGGGACTTACCATTGGGTTGTGGAAGGTAATCAATAGCATTTTCAATAGCCTGTAATGTTTGAATGGTATTATAGAACCCCTTCAGCCAATAATTCAACAGCATGTAACCCATTGCTGGCATGGAGAGTTTTACTTGGTAGCATGAGATGTCTAATTGAAGCATTGTTTCCTATTATATGATGACTTCATTTAAATCCCTTTTATATACATATATATTTAAGGAAGCGTCATAAGTAGTCTGCTCTCATATGGCTTTTAAAAAGGCCTTACGGTGTCATTTTCTATATTTTATTTTCTCTTTTATCCTGCCCCCTCATATTATTCCCCATAATTGCCCTGTTCTACTTTCCCCTTTATCTTTTTGAAAGGATGTATTCTATTTCCTTTTTCTTGAAACTGCTCCTCCTCCCTCCTGAACCCTTAATAGTTGCCTAATCTCTGTTTTCAGTTTCTAGCTACTATAAATAGAGAAGCAACAAAACATTGATGATCAAGTACATTTGGAGTATGACATAGAGTCCTTTCAGTATATGCACAAGAATAATATAGCTGGACGTTGAGGAGAGATAATTATATTAGAATTTTAAAAAGCATCCCTAAAATAGATACAACAGCTTGCAATGTTCTTTTTAACAAACATTAAAACAAGAATACAGAAAATATATTATATATATTTTGTATAGACAGTGACAAAAAGGAACGCTCATATGTGGTAAGATATTGTAATCATTTTGTGTTTAGATTAATTCTATGCTATTATCTCTGTAATTTCTAATCTCCTCAGTATTCTCGGTATTCCATATCATCTATTGTATCCCCAAAGAGGAATAAAGAGGATAGACTACTTTCTTCTAAATTCAATGTCATTTTCACTATTTTCTTGAGGAGATTGTGTTTCACTGTGTACTCTGGCTATGGCTGCTGTACAACTTACTATGTAAATCAGGCTAACCTCAAACCTACAAAGATCTGCCACCACTGCCTTCTGAGTGCTCCACCACTGCATCCAGCTCACTCTTTTTTTTTTCCCCTTTTTTTTTTTTTATTAATTTATTCTTGTTACATCTCAATGTTTATCCCATCCCTTGTATCCTCCCATTCCTCCCCCCCCCATTTTCCCATTATTCCCCTCCCCTATGACTGTTCCTGAGGGGGATTACGTCCCCCTATATATTCTCATAGGGTATCAAGTCTCTTCTTGGCTACTTGCTGTCCTTCCTCTGAGTGCCACCAGGTCTCCCCCTCCAGGGGACACTCTTTTTTTTAATAATTAGAATGCATATAACATTTTTTAACCAAGCGAATATTGCTGTTTTAAAACCTCTGCTCTATATGGAAAATAAATTTCTCTCTTCTGCTACACATCACAGTTTTATAATTTCTTCATAATCTTAATTGTTCTATATACCCAATGTAGAAAAACACATTTTATGGCTTCCAACATTAATATAAAACCCGTTTGTTGACTTTTATAATTTTCCCAATTACTATGATAATATTATCATGTGCAAAAACTTTTTCACATATTGTGACAATAAGCTAAACAGAGGCTAAAGCAGCTAGAATCTTCATATATGCCATTATAGATGAAATAAGGTTTATTACAAAGAATTTTATTAATACGTATTCTCTTGACTTATTACCATCAATCAAATGGCATTTCATTACTGTTTACTATTTAATTTTGGTCTTTATGATGAAGTTAGAAGCCATGGGAAGAAAAATAATACAAGGTAAATTCTGTAGACATTTGGAAAGGAAAAGATTGGTCTGTATTTTATACTCATTTTTAAATTTTTTGCTGGCAAAATGAAAATAATTCTCAAAATTTGACTCATTATATTCTAAAATAACATCATGTATAATTCATTTACTACCTAACATTTAATATCTATCAGTTTTTCAGCAAAAGTTTTTAGCACCAGTTCATACTGATGCCATGGGCAGGTCAGAGTAGTAAACACTCTAGATTGTGCATGGCCTGATTTTCTCTAAATAAATATCAATATACCAAGTTTTGCATTTTTACTATGTCATCTTTACATATAGCCAAATCACCAAATGAGTATATCTCAGTTGTGATATCACTTTGTGTTTGTAGTCATTACGGCAATAAAATTTCTTCTATAACAAATATTACTTTGCTTGTCCTTAAATTATAAACACATCCATTCCCACTCTTTCTACTTTCTTGGCCTTTGTTTATATAAACCTTTATATAAATTGGTTTTAAACTTATGCGATATCATCAATATTTCTACTTTAATAGTAAGAAGATGTCAAATAACAGCCTGAATCATTTAAACTTAGGTAGGGAGGGTCATATTGTGAGTCTCTTGAGAGCCTAAGATGTTGCTATTATTTTATCTCATATAGCAGCATTTTCACTTGTCCACGTCAATCTTTATAACTGACTTACTTTTGACCATGGATGGCAATTTTGTTAAAAAGAGGACATAGAATAAAAATTACACAACCAAAATGAGAAAGATAAGATGAACATCTCTTTTCTTAATTTTAAGTGAATACATGAGAATGATTTTATTGAATAGAAGATAACATCATAAAGTATAGATACACTGTAATATAGACACTTCTAAAGAAGTAAGAGATTTTATTCTAACTGAAAATTGTCTGAGGCTATGCTCTATTACTTTAAATGAATAAATTGAAGTTCCGTAAGTGCAGTTTACCTAATAATTAGGAATGAATTATGGTGAAGTGATCTTGACCTAATCAAATACCATTTTAACAATACATCTTTGCCTTTCATCGTGATCTTTTACTAAACAAGCAGAAATGGAATTTTGTCAAGATTAGTTTCTTAAATCTCTGAATTTCAAGGAAACATCACCATAATCATCCTTGAGCTGATTTTTACATATATTTATTATCTTGCTGGAGGCAAATGCAAGACAGTTTTCCTCTCACTTTTTGATTTTTCACTTTGCTGCTGGCTCCAAGTGGAGAGATTAACTGGTAATTGTTATGGATAACAAAGTGTGACATTGTAACTCCTCTTTGTTTTCTCTGACATCATCTTTGTTTTCCTAGTCTGTCAGTTTGTAGTCAATTTGTTAAAATATTCGTCATTGTTGCTTTTACAAAACTAACAGAATGAGGAAAAACCAATCTGACAAGATTTCTAATATGTTAAATGAATAATTAGTTGATACAAGCAGTGAAATTTATTTTTAAATTAAGGAAACCAACCTCCCAAAATGTTTATTATATGGAGTATAAAATTGCTTCCCTCCAAATAAAATTTGTGTTTCTTGCACACTCTGTATAGAAAAGCATGGTTTAATGCCTTTGCAAAGTATCTAATACCAAGTGACACTTCTACTATTTAATGCTATTATAAACTCCAGTGAACTATTTAATATCTGTGAGCCTGAATTTCTCTCATCTATGAAATGAAGAGTAGCTACAAATATTTCATATGACTGTGTGAAATATTTGCTGAGAAAATAAATTGAGAACATTTGAAACATTTCCTTATCCACAAATGTTCCGCAAATGTTAGCATTGTCAGTCCATATTTCTGAATAATTTGAGCATGCCTCATTTATATTTTGAGAAAATGAAAATAATTAAGCAAATGTAGCTAGCATTGCTTTGAGGTAAGAAAAAATGCCTCCTAAACAGTAATTTTTGATTCACTTAGTTCTTTTATAGAATGATAAATATTTGTTATTTTATTATCCCTTCACTTGGTATTTGGAGATATTTCCACATTCCAGTCTATTTTAAATATGATTTGCTAAAATAAATTTCTAGAATAATATTTCAAAGCTAATATTTTCTGGTTATATACGCAGGGAATGGAATATAAGAAATTCAGCAGTTGATCGTGCCACTTACCTCACATCGTAGCTTGTTGGAAACTGTAATTGGAACCCAGTCTCCATTTCTGTCACCCTGATCTCCTTAACCTGTAACTACCATGGGTTAATGCATTTTGATCTATGTTGGACAGGGTGGTGTGCAGATAAACAATGCCTGCTAAGAGCTCTACTGCATAAAGCATAGCATCCAGCTAATGGCCACATGCCAAATGATAAGACCACTGGTGGAGAAGATGAGTCCTGCAACACCTTCTTTGGTGAGCCAGGCAGGAATGTGCCCAGGGCAGTGTTTGTAGTCACGGAACTCACAGTTATTGATAAATTTTGGTTCACCTCTTCCACCTTGACCAGCTCATCACAGGTGAGCAGTTGTGAACAACTATGCTAGTGGCCACTACACCACTGGGAAAGAGAACATTGACCTTGTATTGAACCAAATTCTCAAGATGTGTGACTAGTGCACAGATCTTCAGGGCTTTTTGTTTTGGTTGTTGTTTTGTTTTCCACAGATTTTTGCAGGGGAACTGCCCCTAGATTTACTCTCTGCTGATGGAATGGTTCTCTATTGATTATGGAGAGAAGTCCAAGCTGATGTTCTCCATTTACCCAGACCCTAGGTTTCCACTACCACTGTTGAGCTCTACAATTCTACCCATCAACCACGCCACCTCAGATTATGCCTTCATGGTAGAAAATCAGGCCATCTATGGCATCTGTCTTAGCAATATCAATATTGAGACTCAACCCACAGTTACCTTACCTACACTGATCATATCTACTTTTTAAAGCCACGTTGTAGATTACATCACTGCTTCCCTCAGATTGGTTGAAGCCTTGAATGTTTATATGTCATAATTTCAAACCAAATTTGCACTCTACCCTTGAACGTACTTCCTTCTGGCCACATATACCCCTGTCATCTAAGATGGGAAAAATTACTATAAGCAGCTTTTTGTAGCTGGACTCACCAATGCCTGCTATGAACTGGCCAAGAGATGGAGATATGTGATCCTCCCCATAGTATATACATGGCTTGCTGCCTATTGTGCAGTGGTGATATGGTTCCCAAAGATGTCAGTGCTGCCACTGCCACCATCAAGACCCAGCACAACATCAAGTTTGCAGACTGGTATCCCATTGGCTTCAGAGTTGGCATTAATTACCATCCCTCCACCCCATTATGGTACATGGTGGAGATCTGACCAAAGTACAGAGATCTGTTTGCATGTTGAGCAATACTAGAGCAATTGCTGAGGCTTGGGCTTACCTGACCAGAAGTTTCAACTGATGTATGTCAAGTGTACCTTTATGCACTGGTACATGAACAAGGGCAAGAAAAGGGGGATATTACTGAGGCACTTGGAGACATTGTTTCCCTAGAGAAGCATTATTTAGAAGTTCATGTGTATTCTCTTGAAACAGAAGCAGGCTATCCAGATGAGACATGATATGCTGTGACCATATGATGGGGGTGAAGGTCCCCTTCCATCAGAGGTCTAGGGGAGGAGAATAGGTCAGAAGGGAGATGATTGGCAATGGGAAGATACAAGTGAGGGGATAACATTCAGGATGTACTCTGAATAAATTACAATAAATTAAAATTTAAAAACTAAAAAATAGAGTCCATAAAAAAAAAGAAAGAATGTGATCAAGG
Source organism: Acomys russatus (assembly GCF_903995435.1). Classification (NCBI taxonomy): domain Eukaryota; kingdom Metazoa; phylum Chordata; class Mammalia; order Rodentia; family Muridae; genus Acomys; species Acomys russatus. The sequence goes on from NC_067169.1 coordinate 63,543,511, forward strand.
AAGAATACTAATCAATTCCTTTCAGCCATGTAGAAAGCCAGACTTCCAGAAACATCAGCTTCAATATTAGATGGTAGGCATCAATGTTCTAATTAGATTATTTTAGTTGTATATACATATATTTTTCCTGTGTATATCTATAATGTTTTTTAATGATATGTTGAAATTAAAGCTTTAAGGAAGAAAGAGAAATTCACCTGTTTCCTCCCTCTATCAGTGTCTTGTTTGCATGATATTAAATCAAACTATCAATGTATAAGATATGATAATATAGCTTACTTTTGTCTCTTCTAGGTGTTCTAGATGGACATTCTGAAAATCAATTTAGTGAATGTTTTAACATATAAGTGAATGTATCTTTTCTATAAAGCACAGAGGATAAATATTAAAATAAAGTAAATAATAATACTTGCTCTTTTGTAACTTGTACATGAATGAGTTTCAATAACGCCATATTTATAGATATTGAACATTTAATTTTCCACAGCACATTTCAAAATTATAAAGGTTCATCCTAGTTCATGATGCATTAAAAGTGGATAGCTGGTTTTATTTAGCCCACAAGCTGTAATTTGTCCACCTTTATTCTAGAACCATACTGGGAGGCATAAAATTATTATTGCTTAGAAGAAAAAAATGAAAAAATTTTTAGGTTGACAGACTTTTTGGAGCTCCATAAAGCTTTGAACTTTCTGGCCATTCTCAGTAGATTATTCTAGCTTACTCTTTTGGAAGTGTTCCGATTTCACACTGTGTTTAGACTCACTTAATTTTATTAGGATTCTCTCAACACTGTTAAGAAAACTAAAATAAAGCTTACAGCAAATTGATATTGATAGAAAACAGCAAAAATAAAGCATGTAGAAGGTACCTCTATCCATGATCTTAAGTTCAATAGATATTTGTAGAATGTATAATAAATGTATGATAAGTTAAAATGGAAAATATATCTTTAAAACATGCTTTCTATTCGCTTACATTTTAATGAATAACAAACATGAATACCAACAATTATAATAATAAATTCTAAATCACAGTATAAACTATGTCATAAACAATGTTTTTGCTAAAGTAGAAAAACATGCTTCCAAGAATTAAACTTTTGACCCCAGTATGTTAACTCCTGATGTGAGTGTATGCACACATGTATATGCATGAGCATGTGTGTGTGTGTGTGTGTGTGTGTGTGTGTGTGTAAATACATACTTCTTGTTTGAAGTATATAATATAAGCACTTACTGCTACTTTCATAAATGACTAGCTCTTTTATGTATACAAGGAATATGTGTTTGTACTGAAATAAAATCATGATACTTAAATGGGAACATTGCCAACTAGCATTTGTTTTTAGAACCCTTTTACAATATTGTTTATTCTGCTTCTAAGACTTCTCATAGCATGAACCTAGATAGGCAGTATATAGCTTAAGGAATACTAGAAAAAAAATGGTTCACAGCCCAAATATTTTGTCATCATACATCTAGCTGAGTTTCCGTATTTATTTTTGGAGATTACTTCCTTTCTTTCAAGGCCATCATTGTTTTTTGTTTAGCTGTAAATAGCCATGGCCTTTATGTTACTACTTTCAATAGGAACATGTTCATTTGTAGACTACCAATACATTTTTCCATATGTTACTTGTTTATTGTTTTATTGTGACAAAAATACTTCATTAGGTATAAGTTATTAATAAATTTAGATGTACAGTACAGCGTTAACTATAGAATGATATTATACAACAGATCTCTTGCATTTATTCCTCATGCATAACTGAAACTTTACATGATCTTACAACAATTCCATGTTGCCATTACTCATAACCTCCTACTTTTCCACTCCATTTTTCTATGAGCTTGAGTCTTGAGGACACACCATATAAGTAATGTAGTTTTGTCTTGCTATTGCTACATAATCCTGTTCAGCACAAAATCCTTCAAATTTATCTATATTTCACATAATAAGAATATTTTTCCAGTACTGAATCATATTTCATGAATACACAGGGATTTATCCTTTAATTCATCTATTTTAATTTAGGTGTTTCTGTATTTGTAAATAATGTTACAAGTAATAGGTGGATAATATTTAGTGTTATCTTCACAGGGTGTAGATTCTTCCAGAAGACAAGCTTCTGGGCATAACTCCTTTTGTGGAGTTAGCTAAATAATTAATTATCTAGTTGTCCTCTTAATCCAAATATTGCTGACTATATGCCAATGAGTGTGGGACATTCCACTGTAGCACGAGAAAGGGAGACCCAGTCATTTGTTCATATACTTAGGAGTCCCATTAAAACTCTGAACTGAAATGCATCATATTCACACAGAGTACCTGCTTCAGACCCATGCATCCCTGTGCATGTTGCTTCAGTCTCTGTGAGTTCATATAAGGTTTACACATATTGATTCATTAGAACTTGTTTTCTTCATCCCCTCTAACTCGTTCCACCTATCAGTAAATAGTTTAAAGTTGTAATTTATCAGAGCATTCAATTGCAATTTCTGTACAAACCATTGTAAATTTAAGTAACTAATGTTTGAAATTTTAAATAATTAATATTTGAAACACAATACAAAGTATTATATCAAATCAGCCAACTATGTTTTTTATGGATTATAACCTGGGAGTACACTCTCTTGAAAAAGTCTAAATTTTGGCTTAAGGATTTAGTGCTGATTAAACATGTTGCCAGCAGTTTACTAATGTAATTTCTCTATTGGATAGAGTTGATCAATGTTTGAAAGCTAATGACCTATAATAAATTCTAATTTACTACTCAAGATATTTTTAAAATTCTGTCCCTGTAATATTATATCATCAAAATATATTAATCATAAAATTTTCAATGGATAATTAACACTATTACCTTTACTGAATTTATAATTTCATTTATTGCCTTCAAATATCATTGATTGTCACTGAAAATTTTTCATATAAAATCTTACTGGCCTATATGAATCTAGTCAAAGAATTTCTGTTTGAGTAAAACAAAATTCTTTATTTCAATGAGCCATCAAATTGATACCTGATTAAAATTCTGACAGAAAGTGTCTTCCTCACAATGAACTTGTATGCTTTTGGTTTTAAACAATTTATGACAACATGCTTTCCTTTTGTATTTGTTTATGAGAAGTGCAAGTTTAACTATAAAAACTTGCATTTGCTCTATATACCTAGTAACTGACTTTTTTATTTGAAATATTAATTTGTGTCTATTGCTTTCTTTTAAAATTTTCATCCTGGGTATAATAATTGTTTTTTCATATATATTTTCAGATAACAGATATCCTACCTAGTAAAAAATAAAGAACAAGTTATGAATATGGAATTTTTACATAACCCTCTGAACATATTAATTTTGGTTCACATATGTACATAAATATTAGCAACACAAAAATTAGGAACTCGTATCTTTTCCTTGCTAGAGAAGCCCCTAGATTAGATAGTATAATCCACCTTGTCTTTGTAATTAGTTTCTTGGATCATTGTGTATATTATTTATTTTTTTTATTGAAAGGCTATACTTGTAGACCAATGATGACATTTTTGTTGATGCCAGAGGAGAAACAATTTAAGTAGACAACTTGAGAATCAGTACTCTATGTACTTTAGTTCCCAATAGTTCTTTAAGTAATATGATTCACTGAGAAGTGTGTGTATATAAGAGCTTTTGCATACTACTGTGCTGTGCTGTGAAATTGAAGAAGTCCTTAAAGAACACTGTTTCTACCGAGGGACAACTATATTAACTTTAATACTGTTCTTCTAAGAAAGAAAAGTACAAACAAAATTTCAAGTTTTCGCTTAAATGTTATTACTCACTGCTCATAGGAATAATAGTTTATTCTTACAGTTAGTACGTCAACTTTCCATTAAAGCCAAATGCTAGACATTATATTATGTTTTCCTCAATATTCTTTTGACTTTTGGAGCAACCATGCATTGCAAAGATAAAGGCAACCGGACTGTGGTGCACGATAGTCTTGGTATGTGCTTGTATTCAGTTTGCTAGTATTTTACTTAGGATTTTTATAACTGTGAGATTCCCCCCCCCTTCTCTCTCTCTCTCTCTCTCTCTCTCTCTCTCTCTCTCTCTCTCTCTCTCTCTCTCTCTCTCTCTCTCTCTCTCTCTCTCTCTCTCTCTCTCTCTGTGCTCATTAAATGGTTTTGTTTTTATAACAACACTGGTTTAGGATAAGGAGTTTGGGAATAATCCTTTTGTTCCTTTTTTTCTTTCTTTTTTGAAGAGTTTAAGTAGGATTGGCTGAATTTCTTCTTTGAAAGTCTCATATAATTGTGCTGTTAATCCATCTATACCTGAACAGATTTTAGTTGGAAGACTTTTTATTCCTGTTTCCCTTTCCTCATTTTTTATGGATCTGTTTAGGCTGTTAGTCACTTCTTCGTTTAACTTTATATTTTCTGTTGTGTTGGTGTGGAGTTTTGTAGATTAAAGAAAAAACCACATAGTTTTTTCCACTTTTTGTGGGGCTTATTTTTCTGAAACATGTCTTCATGATTCATTCATGTTGTAGTGTGTGTCAAGATTTTAATCATTTTAATATGAAAATGATTTATCCCATGAATATATTATTAAGAGTATATTACTTTTTTACTAGTAGATGAGTATGTGCATTGTTTATGACTTGTATATTTAGTACATAATAATGCTGTAAGTATCTCTGTAAAAATAATTACTTGAGTCTCTGCTTTTATTTTTTTGTTCATATCTAGAATTACCGCTGCTTAAATTGCATGCTTGTTTGAGAAGCTGTAACAATGTTTCTCTCCAAAGGTGTCATTTTACAGAGTAGCTCAAAATGTACAAGAGTTCTCATTTCTTAAAATACATGTGAATAATTATTATTCTTTAAAATATATGTGGTTCGTTTTGGTTTTTGAAAATATACATTGTGCGAGGCATGTGTTTTTATATTGTTATGATTTTGTTCATCTTTAATTTAGATGTGAACTTCTAATCATTATAATCACCTACTGAGTTAAATAAGATAATTTCTAAACCCATATATTTTTGCTTTCATCAGAAAATGTTATTAGATTATATCAAATGCATCACTTCATTGATTGGCACATTTTTTTACTTTTCATTACTTTAAAGGGTTTTAACTATTGGCAAACTTTTAAACAGTGAATCAACTTTCATAGGATAAGTTCCATTTGGCCACTACATGTATTCTTTTTATATAATGATGTTGGGTTTCTGGAATTGTATTGATGATTACTTTGTGTTTTTATTAATGAAATAAGTACTTTATATTGTGTAATTTATTTTTTCTATTTTCATTACTTTATTGTTTTCAAATAATACATAAAATGTAAGCTTGGTGATATTTGCATACATAACTATCTTAACTTGATACTCTTTGCCCCAGCTGTTCCTCTCTCTCATCTCTCTTTCCCCGACCACTATTTATTTTCTTCTACTACCAGTATCCTTTCTTTTATCATACCATATATATTTTTACCCCTACCCCATTTGCCCCTCCTCTAAAGACCCTCCTCATTTTAACCTTCTAAGGGCAGGTTTCCTAATTTCCAAGACTCTACTCATATTCATTTCTGCATGCATGCATGTATGTTTGCAAGAACTTGTGCATACACTTGCACACATTAAATTAATAGCATTCACATATGAAAGAAAGCATAAACTATCATGAAGTACTGACTTTTCTGATCCTGAATGACCTCATTTAAATATAATATTTTCCAGTCCCATCTGATACTGCATTTTAGCATGTGTGTCAGTTGTTTCCAGCTTCTTATTCCTAAAATTGAAATAAGGCTGACAAATATTGCAAAACTTGTGAGGAAACTTTATTTAAAGCAAATACATAGTTCAGATAAAAAAGAGCTTTGCTGTCAAAGTTGACAGCAATCAACATAAGTGGGAGAAATCTTGGAATAATATTTTTATTTATAGTTTCTTTTGTGAAGTTTAAGAGAAAGAGCAATTTGGTCACAAAGAGATGTAGTGTAGATGGTTCTCTATTTTGGATTATGTAAGCTTTTTATTATTTATATGTCCTTTCCCATGATGTTTCAATTTTAGTCTTATGTATGGAAAATATGCCTAGACATAAGATAATAAGAAGAGATTCTTTCTACGAATTTACTTAAGAGACATAGACTCATTTATTAGACATGTATCCCAGACTAGTTCAGGTTATTGTCCCTCTTACCCTTAACTTTGTCTCAGAGGTTTTAGAGATTCATTGTAAAAGATTGTCAGAAGTGGAGAAGAAACTTATTCTATTGTTCAGAGTGGAGGGTGCCTGAACTTCAGAACAGGTGGAGGTCCTAGATCGCTCATAGGTATACTTTTAGAACAAGGCAGCATGGGTAGTAAGTATAGATGAAGGTCTTAGGCTGTCAAGTGCACTATTAGAAAAGGTGTGTACTTAAGGCCTTAATTGTTACTCAGAAATAAGACTATTTTTAATTTATTAGTACAGAATTTTGTATATTAATCCAGGATAAGTTTAATTTTGATACATTGGTATAGAATTCAAATTTAAGATTATTCTTCACACATATATTCTAAGGTATTGAACACATACAACTCAATTATAATGCAAGTTTTTCTTTCAATACTTTGAAAGTGTTATTGCAGGCTGTTTAGGATAATTAAGTTGCACAAGTTGATTGTAAGTAGATCAAATCATGGTCATGTCAATTGCTAGTCTATTTTTATCATAAGAATATAAATCCTAGGGTTAACAGACAGGTATGATTATATAGATAGATAAGGTAAAATAGACAATGCCTTCAAAAATCTCAGAGACCTATAGAATATGGCGTTTAAAGATGTTTTTATTATTTTAAAGATTCGTTGACAATAAGTCAGGTTAATTTCTCGTAACACCAACCTTACCTCAAAGAAGATGATGAGCATAAAAGAACCTCTTTATGGATATGATTCCAATTGTGGCAAACAAGCCACTGGGGGAAATGTCCTTGTTTCTACCACAGACAGAATTCTGCCTAAAAATGGGCAAGCTTGGGTGCAGGCAAAGTCAATGGCCAAACTCTGCCAAGACAGGGTAAGCAAGTCCTCAACAGTTCCTGCCTCAGAAATATATCTATTAGATATATTGGGCTAGAAGGCTGAAGATGATGCTCCAACATTATAGGGAGTTTTGAATGACTGATCAGGCATCAAACTGTCTTTGTTATTTTTTTTTTTCATTTTGGAAGCTTCTAACCTGCACTTCCTGTTTGCTCAGGTAATTAATTTTATTTCCTTTCAATTCTCTGATGGGGTTGAAGACCAGATAGTTTAATTTTACAATTAAGCTTATTTGCTTAAGGGTTAAGATGTTTGTAGGTCTAGATAGGTGTTTTTAGTTGATAGAGATGAAATATGATAGGTACTGACATATAGTCACAATTTTAGATTCACCAAGGGAGGAAAGATGTTTTCTTCAAGGTTGCCAAATACAAATAACTAAAACTCAGAGAGTAAAATTTATATAATTCCTGATTGTTTCATGGTTCTTCTTGCTATATGTAGTATAATGTATATATTTGTCATAATATAAATGTATATTAAAAAAAGAAAAATAATAATAATAAAAGAGAAGTATTGTATGTATATAACCTAAGCCAAGTGATGTTCTAGGTCCTTAAGCTATTTCCTGTATTTATCTGTCTCACACCCATTTTGTAAAAACTTAATCTTTTTATATGGCTAAATAAAATTTTTGGGGATAAAAGTAGCACATAGGTAAAAATTATCCATTCATTTATTGCTAGGCATACAGTTTGAGTTCATTTCCTTTCTATTATGTCAGGCAGCAATATATATATATATATATATATATATATATATATATATATATATATATATATATATATATATGGTAAGATATAAAGCTACTTGAGTATATATCCCAAAAAAGGACATGTCTGAGTCATAAAACATCATTATATTTATCTGTTTTATTATTATTATTATTATTATTGTTATTATTATTATTATTATTATTATCATCATCATCTCATCATCATCATCTCATCATCAACATCATTATCATCATCATCATCATCATCATCATCATTATACTTTCCTGGTACAAGTAGGGCTTATGATCAGCATAGGCATGTGCATTTCACTTGGCTTACAGCACCAGATATGAATTCTCTCCTGTAAAAGGGGGCTCATATACAATAAGAAAGTAAGTGGCTACTCGTATTTAAGTCACACCATTATAGCACTGGTTGTCGTATTTTCCTTGGTATGTCAGAAGTGCAGTATGTGATGTCAAATACTGTTGATAAAAATTCTCCCCCAGAAGCATATTCTGAATTCTGTCATAGTTATGCCATTTTAAATTCCCACCAGCATTGAATAAATTTTTCTCCTTCCCCTAGCTTCACTAGCATTTTTGGGGCCATTTTTCATTTGTTTGTTTGACTGATTTGTTATTTAAACTTTTTATAATGATAGCCATTCTGACTGGTATAGGATGGAATTACAAATTAAGTTTTATTTGAATTTGCTGATGGCTAATGGTATTGAACATTTCTAAGAACATTTATTGCATTTCTTCTTTTGAAAACTGTTTTATTTAGTAGAGATGATTAGCATATATTTTGTTATTTTTCAAAATTCATTATCAATTCTATATACTAAGCCCTTGCTTGAAGTATAGATGCCAAAGATTTTCTACCATTATATATTCTGTCTGCTCATTCTGAAAATGGATTATTTTGCTGTATTTTTTATTTTTAAGTAATCCTATTTGTTAATTATTAGCACCATTTCTTGTTTTATTGGGGTTCTCTTTGGAAAATTTTTACCTAATCTATATCCTGATTATTTTTTATCCAGAAGTTCTAGCATTTCAGACTTTATACAGAGCTCTTTGAGTCACTGTAAATTGCATTTTGTGCAGACTGAAGGATCTTCATTATATTCTTCTTCTGCAAGTAGTTATCCAGGTTTTCTCAAGACCATTTATTAAGTAGGTTGTCTTTTTTCTCTAATGAAGTTTGGAGGATTATCACCTGTAAACAGATTCTTACAATGCTGAGGGTGAGACCAAAATGATCATAATGGAAGACTGGATGAATAATGAGTTACCTACCCGGGTCCCAGCCAAGTGTGGCCACCTTGGACCGCTGGTGGAAAGTGTTTCTAGGTATCAGCAGCTGACACAAAGGAATGGAGATCTTCTCAAAGGGAGGGTGAAAAGCTCTAAGGAGAGTAAGTCTGCGTCCTCACAAAGACTGACTCCTCAGTGAGTAGAGGTGAAGTGATGGGTGCATAGGACTATGGGTACACTGGAAAGATTTGAGAAAAAGAATAATGAAAATACCTACCTGAGTCCCAGCTTGGTGTGGCCAATGGAGTTCCTGGTAGAAGGTGTTTTCTAATAGCAGTGGCTCAGTCAAAGGAGTGGGAATTGGCTAGAAAGGAAGCTGAAATGGTCCTCAGGAGTGAACAAAGCTGACTCTGCACTGTTAACTAATGGAGTCCCCAGGGACAGAAGAATCAATATTATTTTTACCCCAATTTTGTCAGATAAAGTCAATGTTAGGAAAGATAAAATTATTTGCACAGCATAACTAATTCAATACATGGTTATTATTTCACTTAATGTAAGTTGTTTAACCCCATAGAGTATGCTTTTATTGACTACTTATGCTCCCCACTCTCATGTTACAAACTGTGGTTAGCACACCATGAACGAAAGACAGTCTAATGTGGCAGTATCCATTACCATACCTGACCTAATAATATAGTATCTAAAATGAGGCTAAGGAAAAAATGTCATAAACTCTAGGAAATTACTAAAGTCATGTTAAGAAAATAGACTGGCTTTGTTTGTGGCTTGCTGTTTTGTTTCATTACTTTCTTCTCAAATAATAATAAGGCATATATTAGGTTTTTGTTTCATAATACAGATATATATATGTATATATATATTGCTACATTTCATCTACACCTCTGCAAACACTAGTTTCTTATTTCTTAAAGTGACTGAACATAGTTTTACGTCTTTGTTTCAAAATACTGAAAACTTGTCACTCCCGCGGTTCAACTGAGTATCTTGTGGTACTTACATGAAAGATTGTGAACGTATGTGGGGCTAATCTTTGTAGAAAATTTAGGCTTTAAAAATGAATGATAGAAATAAAAGGTACTATATCTAAGTAAAAATTTAAATTGGTATTTAAAAATATTTTGTCTTTAACCAAATTGGTCTGAAGAAAACTCAAAATAAAATAATATCTTGTCACACAATTCCAAATAACCTCTCATCTCCATTGAGAATTTTCCTCTATTTTAGTAAGTACTTGGTAATAACTTAAACAATTATATACAAAATTATTGATTGACATGTTAATGTAAATTAAATCATTAAAGGAGAGGAGATATTAAAACATGCTAAGTTGCCTGTAAAATCCTGAAAAGATAGTGTGCTAGTGGGATGGGTTAGAAGAGGAAGAATAATAGAGAGGAACACATATGATTAAATGAAAAAGTCTTTAGTGGCAAGAATTTGAAAGAGAACACAAGGGTATAAGGAAAGCTTCAGAAAGAGGAATGACAGGGGAAAACATTGTAATTATAACACCAAAATTTTAAAAGAAAATATCTTTAAATCTTTGAAATTCTATAGTTTTGCCTAACATTACAAAGGGCAACAAATTTTTCATTAAGTTCATAATTATATACAGTGAACATAGGCTAATAAAAACAAATAAATAAATTATAGAAACTAGTACATGAAAATAAGTTATATATTTTAATGAGTTTATCCAACTGTCCAACTGTATAACATCTACTGAGTAGAAGCCTGTGTGTTTGTGTAGGTATATAAATTTACAATCATTGAATATTTAGAATACTTAAAATCAACTTTCACTGGTATCAATTTCATTACCTTTGTATTTGTTCAGATACTAAATATTGAAAGATGGATGTTCATTATGGAAATACACAGTTTTGTTTTCTGATTTTTTTTTATATTGTAAAAAAAAAAAGTTATGGTATCTTGAGACTATAGTCATCAAGATTGTAAAAGCCAGAAGTTGTGGATTACTCTAAAGAAAAAGTCTTTTCCAGAAACAAAATGATTGATACACATATGATTTCACATAGTTTATGACAGTATGCATAGGACCAGTAAGGTTTCAACCAGACAAAATCATAGCACTGAGAAGGGTAAATGAACCTAAAATCACTGTTCTCCAGTTGAGCGTCACTGTGTACATCAACCACTCCAGGGCAAGCCTCATGTCTAGGATTACTAGAAGTTGCAAAAAAAAAAAAAAAAAAAAAAAAAAAAAAAAAAAAAAAAAAAAAAAGAAAAAGAAAAAAGATGTCAAGTTTATCTGCATTAGTTGTTGTTGTTGCTTTTTGGTATTTTATCTCTTATTGGTTTTCTTATTTTAAGCACAAAATGGGGTCATATTTTGTTGATTATATTTATACACATGAAAATACCAGATTGGAACATATAATTGTAATGTTGTTCTGAATAAAAATACTATGACTCTTCATCTGAATGTAAGTTGAGAAGTTGAGTCAGTAATAATAGCTACATCTTTACGTTTTATATAAAAGTCTTGAGTAGATTTCTACTATATGCATATTTCTTAATTAGGAGAAAGTTTAAGTGTAAAAGAGTGAAATGATAACTCATATTCTTATTTTAACTTAACTTTTAGACTACAGGTTCAGGAACCTGAAGAAATGAATAGCAGTTGTGAGGATCACTTCCGTTGTCAAAACCATGCAAATTACACTCTCTGTAAAATGGAAAACTATTTGAAAGAGAAAAAATTGTGTGATGTGCTACTTATTGCTGGGCCTCTCAAAATCCCAGCTCACCGGTAAGTATCCTTTTGCTGTCAGAACATCTAACAGGTATAAGAAGAATGAGGGAGATTTTGAAAATTGATTATATGTTGGACCATGGGGGAATCATTTTTTTTTGAAATATTGAAAAGTTAATATTTTCTTGCCCAGTATTTAAGGAAGCCACAGTTAGAGACAGTTATGATAAAAACCAAAGTATAACAAACCCTAAAAGTGTCAGCCTGCTTAATTACCCTAACATCAATGATATTTTGTAGGTTTTTTTCCTTTTTTATTAGTTAAACATTTTTACATATACATTTATATTACTACACACATATATAATAGGCTGTAGGTTTGTTTTAAGACAGAGTCTTACTATGTATACCTCTCTGGCCTGAAAGTTGCTATGTCAGCTAAGCTAACATAGACTTCACCAAATTCGCTTGGCTCTGCATCCCAAGCATGTCTGACAATTGTAAATTTTTATAGAGACGGCATACTAATAAGTTTTACAAACTTTTGAAAGCATTGCATAATTACTTGTGAAGCTATTGACTAACATAAGTATTGACTCAAAATTTATATTTGTAGATTGGTTCTCAGTGCAGTGTCTGATTATTTTGCTGCAATGTTTACTAATGATGTGCTTGAAGCAAGACAGGAAGAGGTCAGGATGGAAGGAGTAGATCCACATGCACTTAATTCTTTGGTGCAATATGCTTATACAGGTAAGTTTTCAATATCTATTAACTAACATTAATTCCACATTAGATAAAAAACATTATAAGTATTTATGTGCAGCAGGTATGAAAAATATACCGTGTAGCAGTTAAATCACTTTCTAAAATTGTTTGAAAAAGGACAAAAGAGAAGATTAATCACCATAATAAAAATATAGAGTATGCTGCTAAATATTGCTATCAGGAGAGAAGAAAGCTATTAACAGAAAATAAATGAATGTGAAAGTGCTCTGAAAGACCAAAAAAGATTATTGGATCCTGGAATTGGAGTTGCAGACAGTTATAAACAAACATAAGAGTATAGTCCATTTAGGAATGTTTGCAATAATATATCAGTAATGCTTTCTAAAACAACACATAGAGCACTATAAACATATGATTAAAGTTTATCAATTTAAACTTATTATGTATAAATTATAACTTCATAAGTGACAATACCAAAATGGTAAGGCAAATTAGCAGTTTCATTTGTGAACTCCTTGCAATACTCTCTACTTTTTGAGACAGTGTCAGAGGTAATTCTGAGCATAGTTCTTGGACAAATATAACCTTACCAGATAGTAAATGCACATACAAAATGTAGAGAAAATATATCTATATCCCTTGTTTACAAGATCTATGCCCATTAAAATGATCTCTATACCTATGAGCAATTTTATCATCCTTAGGAAACATGATATTACATACCAGAACTCATAATGTGAGGTTTTCCAGCTTCATTTATATGTGATCAATAATTTACAATTGAATAAATTCAAAGCGGTGTTCTTATGTATGAATGAAATATGAAATTATTAATATAAAATTGAAAGGCAGGCTTTAAGCGAATAAGAAAACACTAAGTAACTATTCCTTATAATATTCTCTATTCATTTGCTACAGTCATTTTGTATAACTTTGTCTAACAGCAGTTTTCCTCCTTTTGTATATGTACACAGACTCTTCTATATTTCTTAGTCTTAAGCCACATTCCTAGCAATGCTACTAAACATTAAAAGGCATAGATACCCTAGAAAAGGCAACAGAAATATCACCTAGAATATATGTGTTCCATTTTATGTGATGTGTAATCATTCTTTACAAATTCAAACCATTTAGGTGTTCTGCAACTGAGAGAAGACACCATTGAGAATTTGCTGGCTGCAGCATGTCTCTTACAGCTGACTCAGGTCATTGATGTCTGCTGCAATTTCCTCATAAAGCAGCTTCATCCTTCAAACTGCCTAGGGATTCGCTCATTTGGAGATGCCCAGGGTTGTGTGGAGCTTCAGAATGTGGCACATAAGTACACCATGGTAAAAATTATTTGCTTCAAATTAACTTACTGTAAAAATATATACTTTCTTTGATAAAACTGAAAACCTATGTAAGCTTACCTAGTTTTAGGTAACTTTTAATAATATATAATAGAAAAACTTTTTGTTTAGTTGAATAATACTCAGCCAAAATTTTTCATTTCAGAACAACAAAGGTTTTATTAAGTCTCTAAGCTCCAGAAAATTAAAATATTACTTATTATTAAATTGAACATCTCTGTATTTCTAATTCAATCTACTGTAGTAAAAATATTACCTCTCTGACTTTCTGCATAATTAGCAATTAGTTTTGTAAAATTGTACAAACTAGAATTTCTGTTAAAATTAAATATTACTCAATTTAATAAAAGTGCTAAGATTGTGACTACAGCTCAGTTTATAGAATGTTTGCTTAGAATATACAGCACTCTGAGTTCAACTCACAGACATTTCATAAACTGATCACTGTAGATAATATCTGTATTCTAGCCTGTATTCTAGAGGCAGTAGAATCAGGAATTGTAGGTTATCTTCAACTCCATGCAGCATCTGAGGCCAGCCTGAGATACATGAGGCCCTGTTACAGAAAACAAGAGAAGAAAAGAAAAATGCAAATAACATCAGATCCTCAAGATTAGTAACTCTAATGATTTTATTGAATTGGCTTTTTTATCTTAGAAAAACCTTGTGATTTGGTTAAAACAATTTTGATTTTATTCATTGAACTTTAAAAATCCTTCTTAATTCTATCATGTTATAATGAATCAAGTGAATATATCATTCAATCATTATTTAGAATTTGTACTAATTAAGGCTATCTTTATTTAATTGGATTACAATCAAAAGGCATATAGAACATAGATGGTCAAGGAAAATTGGACATTGGATATAAAGTATAATTTTTTACTGTGATTACTATTGCTTCCCTGATACAAAGGAATGAACTTTTTTTTAACCTCTAAAGCCATAGGTTACAAAAAAGATGGGTCTCTTTAAACTTTATCAAAAAATAAATAATTTGAACAAATTTTAAATTACTCCAATCATATAAAAGTTTAAAAAGAGGCATTTGTATAGTAGTGAACAATAAATAACTGAATATAGAATTATTCAATTCAACTAACATGTTTTAGCACTCATATGTACAGTTTTCTAAATATTAGCACATAAAAGTCAGATACAATCGTGAATCAATAGCAGTATGTTGAGAATCACACTATCACAGATCGACATTTTACAATGTGTTATTTAATTATGCTATTTATAGTCCTGTGTCGTAAATACAGTTACCATATAATCTATAAAAAGAAAAGCAGTTAGTTGTTCAAAGGTTATTCCTACCATAAAAGACAAACATGAACACTTCCTGTTAATTGCTTAAATTCTTGAACTAAATATTAACAGTTTCCTGTCTGGTATCTTACTCTTGCAGACAAAATAAATTCTGATAAACAACTTGAATTATTTTTGTTGGTCAAAATGAACTTGTCTTCCTCTTTGTATTGTGTTCTCCAAACTGAGTGTTAAGCAGGATGTCCATAAAAATGCAATAGTGCTTTGTCCTTAACACTCTATCCAATGATATGCATCTATTCTGAATACTATAAAGTTAGAAAAAATGCTTCTTAATTTTTTTTCCAATTCTGTATTGATAGGATTAGAATGCAAGAATTACTTTCTGAAATTAATGTTAGACAAAGTAGGTATTCAATTATTGTGGCTATGCAATATTATGAAAATTTTAATTAAATTTAATGAGAGTGAAGTTTTTGCTGGACCTCACAGTCAGAGTTACTAGCACACTTTGAAGTCAGTTAAGACTTAGGACTCTCTTATTATGTACTCAAACTATTTGTTTAGCCTGATTTTAATAAAACAATGTCCCAACCAATCTTAGTTCCTTTGCATTTTAGATGTAATCAACTTTCACAACCTAAGATAATGCGTACCTACAATTTGAAGTTATATCCTTTTCCATGCTTTTGACCTAGACTATTTCTGTATATAATTTGTTTAAAGTATCAAATACAGAAGCTAAAAACAACTTCTTGAAGTCTACCATAAAGATTGAAAGCAAATATGCATGAATATTGGTTAATAAACAATGTTTGTTGCCTGCCTCATTTGAGATCAGTTGGATCCAGTGACTTACTATAAAATTCTGCTAAGGATTTCTGTAGAGTATCCCATACTTTCACTGTGTGATGCTTTCTATGATGTTGACTTAATACAAAATATCATTCTTTGTTATTTACAGGAACAGAGACACACACAAATACAAAGAGGCAGGCACAGATACATATTCATGAACAAATTCAGACTCAAAACAAACAGGACTGAACACACAGGGAGTATGAAGGAGAGAATTAAATCTGTAATCTTGGCTGAATGACTTTAAGGGGGTCTCCAAGGGGAAATGATTTTCTTTCTTTAACATAACACCAATGCATTACTGGTGGCTCAGAGTTAGTCATTAATACATTGTAATGCACACAAATTATTGTTACGTTGGTAAAATGAGGAAAGCAGCTTGCCTACACTGATTTGTGTGGTTTTTCATCTGCAATTTCTCCCATATACATACCCCAAGTTGGCACCTAAAAGTCTCTCTTTGTCATGTAAGTATTCACAATGTGATAAGCAGTACATTTATTTTTAAATGTTATAAGAAATTAAATATAGATCTTAAATGATTAATGAAACATAAAAGATTTTGGGCAAAATTGCACAATAAGAAGTGCACTAGGTTAAAAATAATTTCAAATAAAATTATTTAAAATGATTGCTCTCTATAGTACTAAATACCATAGTGGCATGCAAAGATGTTTGGACATATTTACACTACTCCGTAATGCTCATCATTTTCCAATATTCTAATGAGGCAACACATTTAAGTGATAGCAATTGCATCACAAAGTATAAATTATGCTTATATATTACATATCTTGATAGTTATATACCATTACTCTAATTTTCAATGTTGGAAATGTAAATAAACTTCTGTATGATCCACTTTGGCATAGAGTAGGATTTTTTAAAACTTTTAACTTAATTTATTTAGTTGTTCACCCTATATCCCAATTGTAGTTCTCCTCCTCCTCTCCTCCTGGTCTCATCCTCTTCCCTCTTCCCCTCTCCCCTACCAGGAAAGTAGGGCCTTCCACTAACCCACCATAGCACTTCAAGTAGCACACTAAGTGGTGGAATTTATACACTGAATATCTCCATTGGAGGTTTCCCATTTTCATTTGAGGAATACAGTTTCAGGATTAATCCACAATAACAATGACAGTTAATTATACATTTGAACATTATAGCACTTTTCCTTAGCATATCTATAACTACTTTACCACCTAGAAAAGGAAGTTATATAATTGAGAAAATATAGTAAACATGATTACCGATGTTAATGTTTAAATTCAGATTTTCAGCTCATTATATAGAGATCAAGTAATGTGTACTGTAAGTTTGTCATTAAGGTAAGGCCACCCCCTCATGAGATCCCACAGAGATTACTTAACACTTGCATAATTGTTTATTAATGTGTGAAACAGTATTGTAGTGGTTTTCTATAAATGGGAGTATTATCAGCTAGAGTGGTTTGTTACATTATGAACATCAGTTCTGTCTCAAATCACAAAAGGTTCGTTGTCTAAATAGGTATGCAAGTTTGGGAATTCACAGCATCTGCATTTTATTATGGAATTATCAGCATTGTTTTCTACTTTATGGGAAATTGCGCTCTTAGGATGCTTTCACTACTTCCTAAAATAGAAGCTAATTAATGATTTGATTTATTCAAAGTCCCCAATTATTTAGAATCTGACATAGATGTCCTGAGAAAAACATAATTTTTTAATTATTAGAAGAGTACAATAATTTATTGTATTTAAACTTCATCTGTAAAAATATTATAAACTGTTTTCAAAAATATATATTTAAGAACTAGAAATTACAGGCATGCTTTGATGAAAAGTTGAAACATATCTGCTTATACTTTCTTACCAGATGAAATATATGACAATTACAAATTTAACATAAGATGTATTAAAACGTGTGTTCAGAACTTTATGGAAGTTAACAAAATAAAATGTTTTTGTATTATTTTTTATCTGCAGCTGCTGTGACCAAAATATTCTTATTTTATTAAGTAGCTTCTTAAGTACTGTATCAGAAGATGTTGTTTCTTTTTAGGAACACTTCATTGATGTAATAAAGAACCAAGAATTCCTTCTCCTTCCGGTTAATGAAATTTCAAAACTTCTGTGTAGTGATGACATTAATGTACCTGATGAGGAAACAATTTTCCATGCTCTTATGCAGTGGGTAGGTCATGATTCTCAGACTAGGCAAGGACATCTGGCGAAGCTGCTTTCTTATATCAGACTGCCATTACTTTCACCACAGGTATGGAACTTTATCAAGGTAAAGTAAATTAGATTTCTAAATTACCCCTAGGCATCAAACCAGTCATTATTTGTCATTTCTTTCAAAGAATATATAATGGCATATAAAGAATTTATTCCATAGAAAAGGTCTTCAATTAAAGGCATTAATAATGGGGGGGGGAAAGAAATATGCTTAAAAGACTAACCTAGATGATGCCCAATGTTGTAATGTCCATGAGTTTCATTTTCTTCCCTTGACAAATACTTTATAACAATGGAGGAAAATGACTGGGCCTCCTTTTCTATTTCCACTCACCTTCTAAGTAAAGTGGTAATAATCAAGATAGCAGCTTTGTGTAAGGGGCTTTATGAGGAGTCGATCATGGATAATACCTACAAACATGGGTAATTATCTCTGGTAATTGAAAGCAAGCTCCTGTCCTTTCAGATGCATTCATTATAATGGAATTCTCATTGTGCATACTGAACTGAAGGATTAAAGGAAAGATAATTCTAAAAGTAAATGTCCTTAAGTAAGATCCAAGATTATCTCATTTGTTGTTCAATTGTAATATTAACTTTTGTTCAAATGCAATGCAGGGCCATTGCTTAACTGTACCATTTAAATTAATCACACATTTTATCTCTCTAGAATACTGATCAAAGGTAAGTATGATATGTACAATATAGAAGAACATATTGATAATATGGATTTTTTATTTATTGAATTGGTCTAATATGTTCTAAATAATTTACTTTGAGAAAAAAGAGTTTTCTAAGATTAATGCAAAATTAATACATTTTATAAAACTTTTTCTGATTAAGTATAACAAATGCTAATGTACGAATAATTTCTCCCTTAATTTTTAGCTGTTACTTATTTATATATGTGTTCACAAAAAACATTAAACCCAAGCAAATTTTCTTTTCTAATGTGGCTGTTATTCCCATTCTAATGGAGTGAAAAATCATTACCTGATATTATTTTAATTTTTAATTTGCATAAAAAATTATGGCTCTCCTTATAACATTTCATATGCATCAAATATAGGTTGTTGATATTCAGGTTACTGTCACCTCCTCTTGCCTTTCTTTTATTCCCCACAAATATACATGCCATGAAAGTAGAAGGGGCACATACACATAAGTACACATGTATATAACTAAATACGAGATTCTGTATATAACTGGAAAAGGTATTATTCTTTATGGCTAGCTGGTTTTGCTGAGAATCATCTGTAGTTCCCTCCATTATGTTGCAAATGGTATTATCTAGTTCCTCTTTATGTCTTTAATAAATGAAATTAAACTAATAAAAGGAAATTAGTATGAAGTTTTCTCTAAAATCTAGAATACAGAGCAACAACTATATAATCCAGCTTCACCATCCTAGGAGTATGTTTAAAGAACTCTAACTCAACATTCTATGTACATAGTTACCTGCTTAGTCATAATTACTGCAACACTATTCACACAATCTCAGATATAGAATAAACCATGATGGCCATCAACAGATGACTCTATAAAGGAAAATGATGTTCCATTAATCATGACATACTCTTTCAATATTTTAGAATCTAAGTTATATTTTAAATTCATTTTTAATTTGTGTATTCACTTTACATGCTGATCATAGATTCCTTCCTTCTCTCACTCTGGTCCCACCAACCTACCCTTTTCCCCCTTATCCCCTCCTCTTCTCTTCAGAAAAGGGGAAGCCCCCACCAACCCATCCCCTCAAGTTGCATCAGATTTGAACTCATCCTCGTCCATGGAGGTCCTACTTGTTTCTAAGCTTCTTTTGGTCTGTGCATTATAGTATGCTTATCCTCCATTATATGGCTAATATCCACTTATAAATGACCATATACCACATGTACCTTTCTGAGTGTTGTTTACCATACTTGGGATGAACACTTCTAGCTCCATCCATTTGCCTGCAAATTTCATGATTTCCCTGTTTTTAATGGCTGAGTAGTATTCCGTTGTGTAAATGTACCATATTGTCTTTATCCATTCTTTGTTTGAGGTACATCTAGGTTATTTCCAGATTCTTGCTATTATGCATAAAGCTGTTATGAACATAGATGAGCAAATGTCCTTACAGTATACTGGAGCAATTTTGGGGTATATTCCCTGAAATGGTATAGTTATGTCTTGCGGTAGTACTGGTTCCAATTTTTCTGAGATATTAACAGATTGATTTCCAAAGTGGTTGTACAGGTTGAATTCCCCTTCTCCACATCCTTGAAAACATGTACTGTCACTTTAGTTTGTTTTTGTTTTTGTTTTTGTTTTTTTGTTTTGTTTTGTTTTGTCTCAGGTCATTCTTATAGGCTTAAGATAGAATCTCAGCATTGTTTTGATGTGAATTTCCATGATGATTAAAGACCAACGTCTTTATTTCTTTAAGTGCTATTTCTTTAAGTGCTTCTCAGCCATTAGAGATTCCTCTGTGCTGAATTTTGTTTAGCTTTGAATTACATTTTAACTGGTTTATTTTGTTGGTTGGTGTTTAATTTCTTGAGGTTTTTTTGTTTTTTTGTTTTTTTTTTTACCTATTTTGGATTAACCATCTGTCAGATGTAATACTGTTAAAGATCTTTTCCCACTCTATAGACTATTGTGTTGTTCTATTAATAGTGTCCTTAGCCTTACAGAAGTGTCTCAGTTTTATGAGGTCCCATTTATTAATGGTTGATCTTAAAGCCTAACCTACTGTTGCTCAAGAAGTTGTCTAAGGTGCCAAGTCTCTTCTGATAGACCTAGTGTGTCTGGATTTACATTGAGGTCTTTGATCCACTTGAGTTTTGTGAAGGGTGATACATATGGATATATTCACATTTTTTACATGTAGATATCTAGGTAGTCTAGCACCATTTGTTGAAGATGTTTTCTTTTTCCATTGTACAGTTTTATTTTTTTTGTCAAATAATCAGGTGTCTGTAGGTGTATGGGTTTATTTCTTGATGTTCAGTTATAGTCCATTGATCATCCAGTCTGTTTCTATACCAATACCATGAAGTTTTTATTACTATTGTTTTGTAGTACAGCTTGAGGTTAGGGATAGAGATACCTTCAGGAGTTCCTTTATTGTTCAGAATTGTTTAAGCTAGTCTGGGTTTTTTTGTTATTCCATTTGAAGTTGGAATTTTTCATTCAAGGTCTATGAAGAATTGTGTTGATATTTTGATGGCAATTACATTGAATTTGTAGATTGCTTCTGTTAAGACAAACATTTTTTTCTTTTTTTAAAATTTTTTTATTAATTTATTATGGTTACATCTCAATGTTTATCCCATCCCTTGTATCCTCCCATTCTTCCCTCCCCCCCATTTTCCCATTATTCCCCTCGCCTATGACTGTTCCTGAGGGGGATTACCTCCCCCTGTATATGCTCATAGGGTATCAAGTCTCTTCTTGGCAACCTGCTGTCCTTCCTCTGAGTGCCATCAGGTCTCCCCCTCCAGGGGACATGGTCAAATGTGAGGCACCAGAGTACGTGAGAAAGTCATATCACACTCTCCACTCAACTGTGGAGAATGTTCTGACCATTGGCTAGATCTGGGTAGGGGCTTAAAGTTTACCACCTGTTATTGTCCTTGGCTGGTGCCTTAGTTTGAGCGGGACCCCTGGGCTCAAATCTGCCTATCCTAATGTTCTACTTGTAGGTTTCTAGGACCCTCTGGATCCTTCTACCTTGCTATTCTCCCATGCTTCTCTCATTTAGAGTCCCAATAGGATGTCCTCCCTAAACAGGCAAGTGAAAGTCCTGTATGACAAGAACTTCAAGTCTTGGAAAAAAGAAATTGAAGAAAATATCAGAAGATGATAAAAATCTCCCATGCTCAGGGATCAGTAAGATTAATATACTAAAAATGCAGAATCCCTAGAAATACTCCATTTTTAGTATGTTAATCTTACTGATCCCTGAGCATGGGAGATTTTTTTTCATCTTTTGATATTTTCTTCAATTTCTTTTTTCCAAGACTTGAAGTTCTTGTCATACCGGACTTTCACTTGCCTGTTTAGAGTTATACCAAGATATTTTATAATTGTTGCTTTTGTGAAGGGTGACTTTTCCTCTAGTTTCTTTCTCAGTGCATTTGTCTTTTGTATAAAGGAGGGATAATGATTTTTTAGTTAATTTGTATCCAGCCACTTTGCTCAAGGTATTTATCAGCTGTATGTGTTCTCTCATAGAATTCTTGGGGTCACATGTGTGTACTATCATATCATCCATGAAGAGAGATACTTTGACTTCTTAATTTCCTATCCCCTTGGTCTCCTTCAGTTGTTTTATTACTCTAGCTAAAACTCCAACTGCTATATTGAATAGATATAGAGAGAGTGGGCAGCCTTGTCTTGTTCCTGATTTCAGAGGAATTGCTTTAAGTTCCTCTCCATTTCATTTGATGTTGCTTATTAGTTTGCTACATATTGACTTTATTGTGTTTAAATATGTGCCTTGTATCATTTATCTCTCTAAGGCTTTTAACAAGAATGGCTGGTGAATTTTGTCATGTTTTTTCAGCATCAAAATAGATGAATGTGTGGTGGTTTTACTTTCAGTTTGTTTATATGTAGATTTCATTGAAGGATTTTTGTACATTGAACCACCCCTGCATGACTAGGATGAAGCTTATTTGGTCATGGTGGATGACATTTTTGATTTGTTATTGGATTCAGTTTGTGAGTATTTTATCGTGTATTTTCCTGTTAAAGTTCACAAGGGAATTGGTCTGAAATTCTCTTTGTTGGTTCTTTGTGTGGTATAGGTATCAGGGTAACTATGGCCTCATAGAATCAGCTTGGCAATGGCCCTTCTGTTTCAATTTTGTGGAATAGTTTGAGGTGTATTTTTATTAACTCTTCTTTGAAGGCAAGTTAGATTTCTATGCTGAAACTATCTGGCTCTGGGCTTTATTTGGTTGGAAGAAGTTAGTGACTTCTATTTCATAAGTATTTCTTGCTTAAATTGTTTTCCTGATCTTTACTAAACTGTGCCCAGTGGAATCTGTCAAGAAAACTGTACATCTCTTTTAGATTTTCAAATTTTGTGGCCTACAGGCTTTGGAAAAAAGACCTGAAAATTCTTTGGATTTCCTCAGGGTCTGTTGTTATGTCCTCAATTTCATTTCTTATTTTGTTGATTTGGATATTGTCTCTCTGCCTTTTAGTTAGTTTGGCTAAGGGTTTGTCTATCTGTCAATTGTCTTAAGGAATCAGTTCTTGGTTTCGTTGATTCTGTGTATTGTTCTCTTTGTTTATGATTTATTGATTTCAGCCCTGAATTTGATTATTTCTAGCCATCTACTCCTCCTGGGTATGTTTGCTTCTTTCCTCCCTAGGGTTTTCATCTGTGTTATTAAATTAGTAGTATACGCTATTTCTACTTTCTTTATGAAAGCACTTAGTACTATGAACTTTCCTCTTAGCTCAGATTTCATTGTGTCCCATAAATTTGGGTATGTTGTGCCTTCATTTTCACTGAATTTATGAAGTCTTTAATTTATTTCTCTACTTCTTCCTTGACCCAGTGGTCATTGAGTAGTGAGTTGTTCAGATTCATGTATGTGTAGACTGTTTGTTGTTTGTGTTGTTGTTGAAGTCTAGCTTTAAAATGTGTTGATGTGATAAAAAACAAGGGTTATTTCAGTTTTCTTGTATCAGTTGAGGCTTGCTTTGTGACCAAGTATATGGTCAGTTTTGGAGAAGGTTCCATAAGGTGCAGAAAAGAAGGTGTATTCTTTTGTGTTTGGATGAAATGTTCAGTAGATATCTGTTAGAACCATTCTTTCTTTTTTTGAAACCAGGTTTACGTTTCAAATTAATTTTTTAAATTTTAATTTTATTAATTTATTCAGATTACAACTCAATTGTTACCCTATCACTTGTATCCTCCCATTCCTCCCTCCCTCCCACTTTCACTCTATTCCTCTCCCCTAGATCTAAGACCGAGAGGGACCTCCTCCCTCACTATATGGTGATAGGCTATCAAGTCTCATCTTGGTAGCCTGCTTATTCTTTCTCCACAGTTATGTGGAGAGCAGGGACTGACTCTGACATGAAATCTGGTGCTCAATATTTGACCACCTCCTCTTGGTGTGGAGGCCTGATGGTACATTTCAAGTTTAGAAGCTAGAACACCCCACTTGTTATTTAGCTGGTAAATATTTCACTTGTATATTCATATCATGAATTATCACTTAGCTTAAAAGGGGGAAAACTATTGATACATGAAATAAATGTGAATGGATCTCAAAAGCATTATGACAAGAAACAAAAGCCAGTGTCAATGGCAATAGACTACTTCAAATCTATTCATATAGCATTTTTAAGAGTCAAATTATAGAGATGGAAAACAGTCAGATCTCACACTACTATTTTATTTCTATTGCCTTCACACTTGTTGCTGTCCCTTTGACTCCTTTCTTCTTTGCATTATTTATTTTCTTATTTTAATTTTATTAATTTATTCAGATTACAACTAAATTGTTATCCCATTTCTTCTATCCTCCCATTCCTCCCTCCCTTCGGCTTTCACCCTATTCCCCTCCCTTAGGTCTAAGACCGAGGGAGATCTCCTCCCCAACTATATGATCCTAGGCTATCAGGACTCATCTTGGTAGTCTGCTTCTTTCTTTGAGTGCCACCAGGCCTCCCCACCAAGAGGAGGTGGTCAAATATGGAGCACCAGAGTTCATGTCAGAGTCAGTTCCCGCTCTCCACATAACTGTGGAGAATTTCCTGTCCGTTGGGTAGATCAGAGTAGTGGTTCAATGCAAAAGGCAAGTCATACGAAAGTCTTCATTTACCAGGAGATTGGGATAGATGTGAGGACGTCCTTCTGAGACTCTAAGTAAGAGAAATATAGGAGATGGGGAAATAGAAGGACCCAGATGGTCCTAGAAACCTACAAGAAGAACATCGTGATGGTTGGATCAGGGTCCTGGGGGGTCTGCTCAAACTATTGCACTAACCAAGAACAATACAAGGACCATTATTTCTTTGTTTAGTTTCTGTCTCGATGACCTGTCCTTTGGTGAGAATGAGGTCTTGAAGTCTCCCACTATTAGTATATATGGATCTACGTGTGTTTTAAAATTTAGCAATGTTTCTTTTACAAATGTGGATGTCCTTTTATTTGGCGCACAGATGCTCAGAATTGAGATGTCATCTTGGCAGATTTTTCCTATGGTGAATATGAAGTGGTCTTCCCCATTTCCTTTGATTACTTTTGTTTGAAAGTATTTTATTAGATATTAAATGACTACTCCAGTTAGCTTCTTGGGTCTACTTTCATTGAAAACCTTTTATCAGCCCATTACTCTAAGGCAATGTCTGTCTTTGTTGTTGAGGTGTGCTTTGCTTATGCAGCAGAATGATGGGTCTTGTTTACATGTTTATTCTCTTAGCCTGTGTCTTTTTATTGGGAAATTATGTCCATTGAAGTTGAGAGATATTAATGTCTAAGGATTGTTAATTAAAGTTATTTTTGTATTGGTATTTGCAGTATATTGTGTGTTTCTCTTCTTTTGGTTTTGCTGCAGTCAAGTTATTCATTTCCTGTGTTTTCTTGAGTGTCGTTAACTTTCTTTTGTTGGCGTTTTCTTTCTAGTTATCTCTTACTGTGCTTGGCATGGGAATGGATATTATTTTGGTTTGGTTTTGTCATTGAATATCTTGTTTTCTCCATCTATAGTTATTGAAAGTTTTGTTTGGTACAGTAGTTTGTGATGACATCTGTTGTCTCTTTAGTTTTGCAAGGCATTTGCCCAAGATCTTCTAGGTTTTAGACTCTCTGATGATAAGTCAGGTGTGATTCTGGTACATTTGCCTTTATATGCTACTTGGCCTTTTTCCCTTGTGGCTTTTAGTATTTTTTTCTTTGTTCTGTACATTTAGTGTTTTACTTATTATATGGCAGGAAGATGTTCCCTACTGGTCTAATCTATTTGGTGTTCTGTAGGCCTCTTTTATGTTTATCGGCATTTCTTTCTTTAGGTTGGAAAAATGTTATCTTCTGTGCTTTTATTGAAAATATGTTCTAGGCCTTGGAAAAGGGAATCTTCTCATTCTTTTATTCATACTATTCTTAGATTTTGTCTTTTCTTAGTGTTCTTGATTTCTTAAATGTTTTCAGTCAACAACTTTTTAGATTTCACATTTTCTTTGACAGATGTATTTATTTATTAGATTGTATCTTTTACACCTGAGATTACTTTTTCATCTCTTGTATTCTGTTGGTGATGTTTCCTCTTGTATTTTCTGTTTTCCTCCAATCTCTAGGATTTCCTCATTTTGTGTTTTATTTACTTTTTCTATTTAAATTTTCAGGTCTTGAACCATTTTATTCATTTCCTTCACCTATTTGTTACTGCTTTTCTATATTTCTTTAAGTAATTTATTAATTTCCTTTTTAAAGGCCTCTATATGTTTGCTTTTGTTTTCTTGTATTTCTTTGAGGGATTTATTAATTTCCTCTCCAAACCCCTTTAGCATCATCATAAGCATATATTTAAGGTAATTTTATTCTATGTTTTTGTGTGTTAGGGTATCCAGGGCAGCTTTTAGTGGCATAGCTTTGTTCTGTTGTTGTCATATTGCCCTGGCTTCTTTTGATTGATTTTAGGCTGCCCTTTAGCCACCTGGTTGTCTCTAACATTGGCTGGTTGTTTCTGGTGCCTGCTGATTCTCTGGGGAAGCGCACTGGGCAGGAGGCTAGATGTTCCTGGAGCAGCCCTCTTCAGGATGGTGTGTATGGTGGCCTGGCAGCTGGATCTCAGGGATTAGGCCACAGTTATTCATAGGTGGCTGTGTCTCATTTGGATACACAGGAAAGGTATTAGAGGTGGGATGTCTAGCCTACAGGTCTCCCCATGATCCCAGATGCCCTCCTGTCAGCAAGGGAAGTCTTGGAGTCAGCAACCCTGCCACTAGCTTTCTTACTTCACAGTCACTTAGCTTCAGATGTCCAGACACTGTGCACAATGGGAGCCATCATCTTGGAGCAAGATCTTGTGTGTTCCTAAGGTCTGGCAGGTCTCATCAGGGAGGCAGGTAGAGGTTTGGACCACAGGCTGAGACCATTTCTCTGGATCCCAAAAGTCAGGTGGCCAGAAGATAGAACTGTATGCCCCAGAACCTGCAAGGCTTCCTAGTGATGGCAGGAGTAGTTGTGTGGCCAGAGGTTGAAACACTTAGTTCCTGCCACTCTTGGGCTCTCCTCTCATCTGGGAAACTCAGATGCTTTTGTTTTGGAGTCCTCGTCATGGCCTCTCCTAGAATCTAAGATTTTTAGGCCCTACTCAGACTAGCCAATCATAGTCTAGCATCAACTTTACAAATATATGTCTTAACCTGTGCATCAGATATTTTTAGGTATGCAAAATCTTGAGAAGTCTTTCTGTATCTGAAGCTCATGAACTTAAGTTCTTTATGTAGATTTTATATTTTTCAGTAGGTATTAGTTTAAAGCTCTCTATATTAGAATGAAGGGATATGTTATATCTAAACATACAACTCTTGTTCTCTCAACTTTAATAATGCTGTATGCCTAAAATATGTTTATGTAAAAATTTCCTCATGCTGTTAGTGAGAGGCAATGACATACACATGTAAGCTTTCTAGACTAGTTAATATGCAAGGAACATGATAGAAATAAAATATACAAAGATGATAAATCTATAAAGTGTTTTTTTTAAAGTTGTGTATCTTAGTCTTCAAACCTATTTTGAATATGGTGCCCACTACTTGTTCACTTCCCCCTGGTGAGGTGGCCTTGCCAGGCCACCCAGGAAGAGGATGCAGGCAGTCCATAAGAGACTTGACAGGCTGAGGTCAGATGATAAAGGAGGAATGTTTCCACTTTCAGAAGACTAGGGGATGGGGGAGGGGGATAAGTGAGGGAGGGTGGGACTGGGAGATAAAGAGGAAAGGGGCTACAATCAGGAACACATTTTTTTAATCCTGAAATTACAAGTTGAAAGAAAACAAAATTGCACATTTCCAGGAAAAATAAGGAAATGTCAGAGAAATTTTATGAAACTCGATTAATAATTTCACTCCAGCAAGCTTGGTTGCTATCTCTTTTCATGTATTATGACAGCACATATCCAAAACTGAAAAAAAAAAAAAAGAATAGAATAGAATACATGTTAGCATTATGAAATTTGTCCATGACTTTTCACCAGTTCATCTTGGGAGCAATATTTTCTTATATTTCTTCAGTGTTATTTAGGATCCTATATTGTATCACATAATGATAGAATTCATCACCTACTTTGAAGGTCTTGACTAGTTATTCACATTATACATTAACTCATTTTAAAAAGCATATACTTTTAGAATAATGCTCTTAAGTAATGATAAAGATACAGTACCCTTTCAGTGGATTATATCTTAACACAGCATGTTTCTATGACATCTCCGATAGTCCAGATATACAAACATGTCAATTTATTGCATTATCCACAAGCAATGGATTAAGATACTCGACTTTGTGTGATTATAGCTAATCATTTTTATTACTTTTGCTAATTATTTTTATAAGTGTCTTTTCCAATACTTACTCTTTTGTATGACAGAAAAATATTTCTGATGTTGGACTTCTGATATATGTACAATGTACCATTTATTTCCAGTTACTTGCAGATCTGGAAAACTGTGCAATGTTTACTGATGATCTGGAGTGTCAGAAGCTACTAATGGAAGCTATGAAGTATCATCTTTTGCCTGAGAGAAGATCCATGTTGCAAAGCCCTCGTACCAAACCTAGAAAATCAACTGTGGGTGCACTTTATGCTGTGGGAGGTATGGATGCTGCTAAAGGTAAAAGCAACACATTAATCAATTGAGAAATATCTCCATTTGAAAAAGAAGAGATAGTTCTAACAAACTCCACATTATGAGGATGCGATTGAATCTTTATTATCTAAGTGTATTTGAAGTTGGTTTTCATAAATAGGGTATTGTTTTGTGATCTCTTTTTTTCTTCTTATCTTATGGATCATTAATCCTATAATTAGGATTGAATTAACACTGAATAGGGATTTTATTTTATGGACACAATTCTATGTTTGAATATTCAGTTTTCCCTATCAAATCTTTTCAGAGACATTATTTATCATCTATCTATCTACCTATCTATCTACATCCATATAATCTATATAGGTTTATATGGTAAGTGAAAAGTAAAAGAGATAAGTGCATTCAAGTGTATTTTGACACAAATGGAATAGTGACCTATAGATGTTGCTCTCAGCTCTCTGCTACATGCTAAAAGGCTAATTATAAAAATATTAAAGTGCTGAAAGTAAGATCATCACTTCAAATTTGCAATAAAAGCTTGACTTCACATAAATAATAATTCCATGAAATGAAATAAGAAATTTCTGAATCTATTAGCCTTCCCCTTCTTGAACATATTTTGTCTATGACTTTGGTTATTGTAAGTGATTTTTCACTCTTGCAATACATTTTGCTCATATGATGAAGCAAAGATTTAGTTTTTATTATTTTATTTTATATGCAAGGGTGTTTTGTTTTCATGCATGTCTGTGAAACATGCATATATGATTCTCATGAATATAGTCTCAATGAGACTAAAAGAGACATCAGGTCCCACAGAAGCTGAGTTACAGATGGTATTGTGCCACCATGTTAGTGTTGGGAATATAACCTGGGTTATGGGGACGAGCAGCTGGTGCTTTAACCAGCTGAATCATCTCTACAACATGGATCAAGGATTTTATAACTAAAATTTGATTTTGAATAATGTAAATCATGTTTAGAGACAACTGTATTGAAAATTCAAAAGCTGAAATTATACTTGATAAATTGACAAAATGAACTAGAAATTGAAAATCCATTATATTAGTTCAAATTTTTAATAGAACATAGAAAATATGTTAATATTCAATTAGTGAATATTCTATTACTATAAAAGTCTGAGTCTGAGAAATTTAAAACAATAGAAACTTATAAAAATAGAGCTGGAAGTCTAACATAGTTGAAAGTAGAAAGATAAAAGAGAAAGTGAAAATAGTAAAAAGCATAGAGGAGCAATACTGATTTTTATTATTGTCCCTTAATTGAGAATAGAATAGTTATGACACTTTTATATATACATATGATATAATTTGTTGTTATTCACCTCTCTTATTTTTTCTCCTTATTATTGTCTTTTCTTAAAAATGTTGCTGAATTTTTACTTTGGAATAGACTGCTCTCATGATAACTACCAGAGTTCTGTGAGAGCAGAATTAATTAATTTGTGAGGGAAATAGTTCATCATTTTATCACTTCTTCAAATGTAAACATCTCTAAATGTTGCCATATTATAGACAAAATTTTCAATATATGATTTCTAGAAGAAAGCAGGTGATGATGGTGGTACACTTATTTAATCCTATCACTGGAGCGGCAGAGGCGGGTGGATATCTGGCTTCAAGACCAGCCTGATCTAAACAGCATGGTTTAGGAAACCTGGGGCCACACAGAGAAACAACGTCTCAACAAGGAAACTACAACAAAAAAATCCAAACTAAACAAAACCAAATCAAAACAAAAACACAGAACCCTAGATGATTTATTTTCAAATTCGACACTTCTGAAAATGAGATTGTAAATGGATGCAAATTTCCAACATTGTAGAACTACATCATACAACTAGTGTTTTTCAGAAAATAACAAATATTATAGGATAGCATAATTGTTTGAAAATTTGGTATTTTATTGCTTTTTGTTGCTTTGTTTTTCAGTTTTGGTTTAGTTTTTCTTTCCATAGTGTAGACTGACATAAAGGTCATGGTAGTCCTCCTGCATCAGCTAAAGTGCTGGGATTACAGACATGAGCCACTATGCTTGGCATCATTGCACTGAATAAAAAAAAACTTAACAGCTTTGTGGTACTTAAATTAAATGAACATGCTAAGATACTGTTCTACTTTTGAGCTAAAAATTCTATCTAACTTGTGATTTCTGTAAAGGCACACTCTGCAATATAGGAACAATTTTAAATGTTGAGGAGTTTGTTTATTTCATTTATTAATTGTATGTGTGAGCATATGTGTGTCACAGTGTGCATGTGAAGACAATTTACAGGCAGCAGTTGTCTCCTTGGAATCAAACTCGAGCCATCAGGCTTAGCTACCAGCACCCTTATCCACTGAGCCATTTTTCTGGTACAGTATAGAAACATTTATGTGTGCATGTTTTTTTTGCATTTACTTCTATTTTGTCATTTTTAAGAATTTATTGTCTATTTTAAATTTAAAAGATGGATTTTTTAAACAACAATGTAGTTATAAGTACATGCAGCTTTATATCTTATTCTAAAAATAAGGGAAGTAGGAAATTTTTGTAACTAAATTCTATTACAATTACAGTTCAGTTTGGTAAGCAGTCAAACCTTTCAGTTTTAGGTGCCTTCTCTGAGTTCCTGATAGACAGAGAAGCCATAAAAGTCTCTATGGGAAAATGCTTAAATTAGGAAAACAATAAGAGCTCATATTTTCAATTATCTTTTGACAACACATCATAAGTCTGACCATAGTACTCAAAAGAGCTTCCATTATTTCAACATTGTGCATTTTAAGATTATATAATCTTGAAATGCTATTGAGTGAATTTGTACTAAAAATATATATATATATGCCTTTGTCTCTATTGCCACTATTCTAGAAGGGGTAGACACAAAACTCTCCCTATGGGCTCTTTAAAAACCAGTGTGAACCCTTAAGAACAACATTAAAACAGTAAAGAATTAGATACAAAATCTAAGTGTTAAGTGCAAAAAAATGTAAATGGTTGCATTTGCTTATATAAATAAACATTATATGTTATACATATACCTTTATATTATTACACATAACACAATAAACTACCTTTAGCAGGAAGAACCATGAAACAATAAGGAATTATATAAATGGTAAATTCTTAGTGTTTTGGTTTAATTAATAAAAATAAAATTTGAAATTAAAATAAACAAATAATAAAAATATCAGTTTTTGGTAAAAAATAAATAATAATAATAAATAATTAAATAAACATTATATTGAAAAAGCATCTCTCAGTACAGTTTTCACACTACTGTGTATGCCTTGCATTATAGCATATTGTTTCAGTTACCTTAAAGATGCTTTTTAAAATTCATTTATTAATAGCTGGGAATATAGTGCTCTCCTATTTGATTTTGGTTCTGTATCATGTCATAAATACACAATTACTTAATTAGACATAGATATCACACAAATATCTGAAGCTAACTTTAATGCCTATGATGATGTATCATAAAAGAAGCATCAGAGAGCTGTACCAAGATGAGAGCCAAATTTTAAGTTTTGAATAAATTGTCAGTAAAAGTGAATAAAGGAACTGAGAAAATATAATTCAAGTTGCTTAATTACAAATCAAAACTTTATGATTGTAGTAAAGAAGTTATAAAAAAAAAAAAAAACCTTCTATCACTACCCTAATGCCCTGAAACAAGGCACATAGCTAAATATTTCAAATTCAATTTTTTGTGATAGCTAATTCATGTAGCCTTGTCTAATATTTTAACCTATCACCTTTCCATTACCCTATATTTTCTTAATAATTAGCACAGCTTAATTTTTGAATAATAATATAAATTTATTATGCTATTATTAAATGATTAAAACAAAATAAAATAGACCAGAAGATAAGAAAATTTTATGAAAATTAGAATAATTAAACAGGAGCATAAAACATTCACAAAAAACTGAATGTGCAATCATATATTAATTTGTGTCTATTTCAGTTTTAAATCTATCATCTAAATATGCTTCGTGAAGAAAAGATGACCTGATCCAAAGTAAATTAACTAGAACCAATATATGCTCTGTTGAAGTTTTGCCTTTGTATGACCCTACAGTGTAGCTTTATAGTCAATGAAAATATTACAGATATTAACTTTATCTTCACCATCACTATGAATTATTTTTCCCACAAAGAGAGCATGGAAAGTATTTTGTTTATTCCTGTGGTTGATTTTATACAATTAAGATTCCCTGAAACCTCAATTCACTGGCTTCAGTAAACTGAAGAAGTGAATACTAATTTGACCAACTTTCACTTTTATTTTTTCATTAGAAGCCTTACCATAGTGAAAAAGCAAGCTTAACTGAAAATACTAAGCAGTGACTTTGGTGAATTACAAAATGTGTTGGCTACATAAGTGAAAAATTTATTATAGTAATAAGAAGAATGTACTATTGCACTGGTGAGATTATACTATTTCACTAAATTGACATTTTAGAAGTTTAAAGAAAAACTTT
The DNA here is from genome assembly GCF_903995435.1 of Acomys russatus. NCBI lineage: Eukaryota > Metazoa > Chordata > Mammalia > Rodentia > Muridae > Acomys > Acomys russatus. Next base: position 63,577,066 of record NC_067169.1, read on the forward strand.
TATCAGTGAGATAGTTCCTCAAAATTCTATACCATTGGCCACAATGGTATAACATTTTGAGAACCAATGCTAAGAACTTACTTGAAAGGAATTTTAATTTCTAATTGTTTAGTCATCTATATAAAGCTTAATTCATTTTAAATCAGTACACAGACACACACACATATGCAAATAATTTAAGATATGGACTTTTTTATTATTATATATGTTTGACACCTGTGTTGGTACCACTACTAATATTTTATTTTATCTTATTTCATACTATATTTAATACTAGCATGTACATCATATTTTGATGACATGAGCCCCATATGTTAAATTCTTTTCTTCTCAATCTTCCAGTTTAACCCAGAAGTGGTAGAGTTATCACTGCTTGCCTTTTATTTTAGTTAGTACTGTCATCTGAGCTAGTTAATTTGAGTTTTTTCCTCATGCTATGTGGTAAATTATAACACATACTATGAAATAAGCTAAGTCAGAATTTTAACATGGTTTTATCATCACTAATTGCATCTTTAACAGGTACCACTACAATTGAGAAGTATGACCTCAGAACCAACAATTGGATCCAAATTGGCACTATGAGTGGACGTAGACTTCAGTTTGGTGTTGCGGTTGTTGACAATAAACTATATGTTGTGGGAGGAAGAGATGGCTTAAAAACTTTAAATACTGTGGAATGTTTTAATCCAGTTACCAAAGCCTGGGTTGTGATGCCTCCTATGTCAACACATAGACATGGGTTAGGTAAGATATTTGAAGCTATATAATTTCTCAGAAATGTACAGGAAAGCTTTTAAAATTAATCTAGATGCAGTTTATGAGCAATTATTTAAAGATTCACAGTGGCTTCATAGTTCCTGGAAGGTTAAGCAAACCTGAAAATCTCAAGGAAATTTTTAATTTTAACATAAAGTTATATTTTAATTCCATATCCATTCTACCCACTTTTGAAAGGTTTCCAATTCAGAGAAGATAATTTTCAGAAAAAATATTTTAAGAATATAAAAAGCATACTATGGTGCCTCACATTTGACCATGTCCCCTGGAGGGGGAGACCTGGTGGCACTCAGAGGAAGGACAGCAGGTAGCCAAGAAGAGACTTGATACCCTATGAGAATATATAGGGGGAGGTAATCCCCCTCAGGAACAGTCATAGGGGAGGGGAATAATGGGAAAATGGTAGGGGGAATGGGAGGATACAAGGGATGGGATAAACATTGAGATGTAACAAGAATAAATTAATTAAAAAAAGATAAAAAAAAGAATATAAAAAGCAATATAAATTTTATATAGAATATAAAATGCAACACTCTCTTCAAGTTCAGTTGAAAGTATAGCATTCTTTACAATGGCAAAGCATTGTAAGTTGTAGTTAGAAAATTACTCATGGCACAACAAGAAAATTTGCATTCATTGAAAAATTTAGGGTGTAGGTCCAGCATAAATATATTAATGATTAGGGCTTCTGTTGATCAGAACTCTAAAGTACAATCAAGGCAGAATTTTCTAAACAGTTTAAGAATGAGTAAGGTCATGTAGAATAGTAGGGAAAATTAATTCTTCTGAATATTTGTCAAAATACATTTTTCCTTATCTTATGTTCCATGTGCTTTTAATATCATGATATTTGAAAAATAGAGTATTTCATTGCTTTTTTACACAATAGACTTTTACGGTTGATTTTTAAAATTGTGTGTAGCTTAACGTGTCTAAGTGTGGGTTTATTAACACATGAATGGTGCCTTGTAAATCAAAAGAAGTTACAATATCTCTTGAAGCTTGATTTACAGGCAATTGTGAGTTGCCAGACTTAAGTGCTAGAACTGAACTCTTGGCAAGATCAGTATCCACTTTTAACTACTGAGTTATTTCTCTAATTAGCTCAATAGACTTCTTTTGAGCTACTAAGTATCAGTTCCAGGACTGGAATTTTCTCCTCGTTTGCTTTGATAAATTTTTCTGTTAAATAATTTTCAATATAGTTATTATCTCTCATAGCAATGTAATTCTTATAAATGTGCATGTCCTGTAGAAAAAGTAAAAGCAAACTTTTAAAAATACAGTCTAACAGGTGTAAGTAACCATGTACATGAGATGGGTGTACAAAACACAATGAGATTCTGATTAATATTAAAGTGGAAAAGAAAGGCCAGTTATTAGAGTCCTGAGAGGCAGAAACTTACAGATTCGCCTAAAAAATGGATGATTATTGAATTATCTCAAGGAAATAATTTTAATTTTGTATTCAAATTTAAATTGGAAAGACATTCCACATTAAGGATGAAAATAGTGGTTTATCTTATGTTAAGTATCCTAGCATGTGTGTGTTTGCATTAATAAACAGTGTTGAAATTATGTTAGAAAAATGTTATTTTCCATTTTAATTGCTTTACTGGTATTATACTCTACTAGTTCTCTTGATTTTAGTGATATAAGAATGATAGATTTCCATGATATATAGTGATTAGTGGAAGTTTTTTGGCAATTAAACCACATTTAGTCTCATACAGGAATCAGTAAAATACTCACATGAACAGAAAACTATTTCAGATACAAAATAGAAAAAAAATAAGCAGTTGGTTGAGTGTAAAGCGAAAATATATGTATTGCATAAAGCATATCTAGGTGATCCCTCATACTATGTTATCCTTTAGGCGTAGCCACCCTTGAAGGACCAATGTATGCTGTTGGAGGTCACGATGGATGGAGTTATCTAAATACTGTAGAAAGATGGGATCCTGAGGGACGGCAGTGGAATTACGTAGCCAGCATGTCAACTCCTAGAAGCACAGTTGGAGTTGTTGCATTAAACAACAAGTAAGCCTAAGTGAACATCCTAATTAGCAATTATGAAAGTTTTTGGGGAAACTTCCCTTACATTCTATTGTAATAGAAAATGGTTGGCTAAAATAATTGCTTCATTAAATATTTTGTAGACCCTCTATTCAAGTTTTGGTCCCAGGACCAGAAATATCAAAATTCTTTTTGCCAAATTTTGCATCTTATCCCTATGTGAAAAGAGTCATAATCTGCATTTTAATGAGATCATCAGGAAAAGTGTATATACATATATTTGAGGAACACTGTTGTGAATAATCATTTATAATTTACCACAAATAAATGGCACATTTTGCATTGCTACTTATTCTAAATTTATAAAATCATCTGTTTGATAATGTTTAGATATAAGATACCTTTTTGTTCAACTATCATTCCTCAGAGAATTGAAGGTTTATAAGTCCTAAAATCCATCTTGTTTTTTACTGAAAAATTTACTTTTTCCTCTTTCTATGAGATAGAGCTAATAAACTAAACTTAATGATGCTTCTACTTATTGAATTAGTACCACATAATTATTGTTATTTTTACTTTTTCTCCTATTGTTGAGATTATAATATAATTACATCATTTTTTTCTTCTCTCCAAACTGTCCTGTTCATTTCTCTCGTTCAAATTTAGGGCCTCTTTTTCATTAATTGTTTTCACATTCATGTGTGTTTATACATATATTGCTAAATATACCATGCTTAGTCTCTATAATGTTACTTATATCTGTTTTCAGGGATATGGAACTACTCAAGGATAGCTTACATGATAGTAATTTCATACAATAGGGTAGCCAGTGTCTAAAACAGCTATGTGACTCTGTAATTTGTACTTGGGCTGTGCATAAAATGAGCAAATAAGGGAGCTCAGCAAAGGATAAGCACAGATATATTTTAGAACTCAACACAAGTAGAAACAAAAAATATTTACAGCATAAAAGAGCCCATTATTCATAATATTTTGGGATTTCTCATAGTCCTAAACTGATTGATCTAACGTGAGGATATTAAGCGATTCAGTTCCATAATCCCCTCAGCACATCACACCCTGTTCAAATCAATTTGAACTATTTTTCTGTTTTTACTGGGTTTCTGCTGTTCAATATTCAATGTGAAAGAAAGTTGCAAGCATGTGGCTTAATAAATGCTCATCATCTGTATTATTACAGAATGAAATGTAAATTAAAGTATTATATGTCAAAATAATTGACATTTTTAAATAACTAGGAAAGTGTAATAGCTACACTTTCTTCCTAATGATAACCCACCTTCTCAGTTCTATTCTGTCTTCTTAAATGTTTTACATCAATATATTTTAGGAGATATATTTCATACTAAACAATTTATGCCTGACATAAAGTGTGAAGTGAAGCAGTTGGACCTCCTTTAATTGTTGAAAATCATTGTTGGGAACATGTGTAAAACCATTTGATACATTCTGGCCCTCTGCACATACTTGTTTTCTGGATCTTTTAGTGTTATATTAAATTTACTGTGACAAAAATGAAAGGAGGATATCTGGAATAGGCGAGGCAGAAATAAGTCCCACAGATAAGTACTCATTCACAAACCACAAAATTTTTGTTGTAGTGATAAAATAGAATATTCATTATGAAGTATGAGAAAAACGCCTTCATTCCTATTTCTGTGAATGAATTTTGTGTGAATATGAGCACCTATATAAGAATGAATATATGTCTATATTTTTTCTAGGCTGTATGCCATTGGTGGGCGTGATGGAAGTTCCTGCCTCAAGTCAATGGAGTACTTTGATCCACACACTAACAAGTGGAGTCTGTGTGCCCCGATGTCCAAAAGACGTGGAGGTGTAGGCGTAGCAACACACAATGGATACTTGTATGTTGTAGGGGGTCATGATGCCCCAGCTCCGAACCATTGCTCCAGGCTCTCCGACTGTGTGGAAAGGTAATTTTTATGTATGTTCTTATTTGGAAATTTTAGTAAGAAAAATTTGCAGCTATCGGAATGCAATCTACTTATATGTTAATCTCTTAAGTATATTTTCTGTTTGTAACATTCTATCTACCCTTATGCTTAGACCCAAAGTATTTTGTAAATGTCTACAAAATTTAGCATAAAACTTTATGAAATATATTTCTGTTAGTTGTGTTATAAAGTATTGGCACAAAAGAAATAAATGCCCTTACACCTTAAGTGCATTTTATGAAAAGATATCAATCAACTCATCAGAACAAAATCAAATTAAGTTTACTGGTTCTGAACTCAGCTCAACTCTCAATGTGATTTTTAAAAGTGTTACCAAGGAATATAGGCAGAATTTTCAAATAAAATTAATTTTCTGAACAATGACCTTACTTACTGAAATAAATATTTCCTTGCTCAAAACTGAGTTAATTTGAGTGGAAAACATTGATTCAGATAAATAGAGCATGATGTGTTGCTTAAAATAAGGATCATCTGTCTGCATTGTTTCTCAAAGTAGACAGCATGTGTAGGTATAAAATCAGTTTCAAAAACTGTATTGTCACCAAGTCACAAACTTTCTGTTGGATATATGAAGACTCAGATGATATAGGGATTATGCCTTTAATGAAATTCATGGAGCATTTAGAATTTGTACTTTATAGACATAAGTTTCTGTTGGAATTTTCTTGCTAGCATGTGTGCACATGCATACACACACACACACACAAACACACACACACACACACACACACACACACACACACACACACAGAGTCACATACATTTAAAGTCACTAAAGTAAAGAAAAAGAAGGGTTTCTACTCTTCTGGTTTACTTCTCTGCTGTTATGAGAAAACACTGACCAAAACTAAGTTAAGAGACGAAAATATTTGTTTAAGTTTATACCTTTATAATCCATGATCAAGGAATCCAAGTCAGCAATTCAAGAAAGAAATGGGGCCTAGAACTGAAGCAGAGACTATGGAAGAACACTGCTTCCTTGTGTGTTCCCCAAGTCTTACTAAGCTTGCTTTCTTATGAAACCTAGACCCACCAGCCCTGTGATGGCACTGTGATGGCACAGGGGGTTGCACTACCTCCCATTAAGCATTAGTCTAGGAAATACCCACAAATCTGCCTACACGCCAAAATCTAATGAAGGCAATTCCTCAATGGAGACTTTCACTTTACCAGTGATTCCAGTTTGTGTCTAACTGTCAAAAACTAACCAGTAAATTGCTTTATTTTTCTGACATTACTATTTGTTGAAATAATGGATATCCAATATCCTGGAATTCTCTCAGCCATTATTTAACATACAAGCATTTACTTAATAGGTTCCCAAACAGTACACATTAATTTTTCTATAATGCTAACTTAAAATGCAGTTCAAGAAGTGAAATAATTTGTTCACCATTATTGTATCATAAATAATTTTCTTGTGTTTTCAAGATCATTAGACATTTCCATTAGAATGAATATGAATTTATGTGTGTGTGTCTATAGACTGAAAAAAAAAAAAGGAGATTCAGGGAGAGAATCGGTGCTATTTTAAATTGAATATGATGAACTCGTGTGTGGCTTGATAACTACCACTCCATGTCTTTACTGATTGTAAACTTAACAATTTCACTCTCTTCCAAAAATTCAATATTTCATGGGCTGTGGATATAGAAAGTGATAGAGTTAGCACATTTGTCAACCATGTTAAGAACCCAGATTCAATCCACAAGAATGCCAATAATGAAGAAATAAGCCAAAATCATATCAGTTCAACATTTTCTGAATTAAGTAATAACCTGATAATATGCACTTAATTATACATGAGTAGAAAAGACTTGAGAGTTGATGTTAATATGCAAGGACACCCCTCTGCAACTTCTGGCTCCCTCTGTACAAGTAAGTACATTATTTAACTGACTATAGCTTCAACTCACAACATTGCTTGGAAGATGCAGCACTTAAAACATCAACTATAGAGATTTAATTCTAGGTCTGAACATACTATAACAATCTAAGGATATACACTAAAGACATTCAATAATATATAAATACGTAGAGTTTGTCTTGATAATTTATAGTTTTCTAAGAGTATTAAAATGTTATTGAATTGATATTAAATTCATATACAAGTTAAAATGAGATATTTTAGATATCTATTGAAAAATTTAAAATTTAAAAGACGTAATATTAATATAAGTAAATTAGTATAAGGTGATACATAAAAATACTTTCTATGTGCTTTTACAAATAGTTCAACATGATTAGAGATTATTTCGTGTATAATTTCCTTAACTTTACACACTTTTTATATTTATTTTTTATTAAGTTATTCATATTACATCTCAATGGTTATCCCATCCCTTGTATCCTCCCATTCCTTCCTCCTTCTCATTTTCCCCCTACTTCCCCCCACTATGACTGTGACTCAGGGGCACCTCCTCCCCCTGTATATGCTCATAGGGTATCAAGTCTCTTCTTGGTGGCCTGCTATCCTTCCTCTGAGTGCCACTAGGCGTTCCCTCAATTCTCAACTCCATATGGAAAAACAAAAATCCCAGAGTAGCTAAAACAGTTTTGTGCAATAAAAGATCCTCCAGAGAGACTTTTTATATTTAATGTTATATGTTTTTAACATACACTTCAAAGTTTCTGAAAATTTTCCAATGCTTTGTGCGCCCTCTTGTGACCAAAGCCTGTTATGTCATGTACATGTTCCTTAATGAAAATTCTTTTTTTCATGAATAGCAATCCTATACTTAATAGTTGCAGTGTTTCCAACTCTGTCCTTTACACCATAACACATTTTATTAAAACCTATTAATTTTCATTGTTACATTACTGGAGTTTATTTCTCAATTGTCTTCCTACATCTCTTAAGATATGATCCAAAACGTGATTCGTGGTCAACTGTGGCACCTTTGAGTGTTCCTCGAGATGCTGTTGCCGTGTGCCCCCTTGGAGACAAACTCTATGTGGTTGGTGGATATGATGGCCATACTTATTTGAATACTGTTGAATCATATGATGCGCAGAAAGATGAATGGAAAGAGGTACTGTTATTTTTTAAAATCTTCAAATGAGAATTTTTCAGAATTTAAAGAAAGATTTTAAGTTTAATTTTGGATTTAATTTCATATTTCTTTACACAGTATTTAAGAAACCTAGACTCTATTTTTATATATCACTTTTTCATTCTTTAATCTCTCAAAGTATAAAAGAACACTAACAGAGAATGGCAGTATTACTATATATCTCAAGTTCTTGGAATCCATTATTTTATTAATCCTCAAAAATTGATGAGTAATATCATTAGTGGTGCCCTTTTAACTGGGGAATTTTTCACAAATGTAAAACTTATCCAAAATCAACTACTCTTCCAGCTACAATCTATTAGCATTCAACAGTCTACAATGATCTGGGCTACAGTTTTCTTATTTTTAGAAAATGTGAAAGTTCAAAGTAGGTTAAGACTCTTTGAAGGCCAACCTTCTGAGTTATGCTAATGATATTGTTTCATTTCTTCTTTTTGTCTTAGGAAGTCCCTGTGAACATCGGAAGAGCTGGTGCCTGTGTTGTAGTTGTGAAGCTACACTGAAACTATAGTTAGCTAACGCAACGAAATGGAATTATTTCGAAGAAAAACTGCTCTTTTATGAAGTTGATAAGCAATCTAAATTCTGTGGTGTCATTCTTATCTATAGTTGAAAGTGTTAACAATCACAAGGCTGAAAACAAAGCTTAAATGTGGATTACTTGTTTATGTTAAGTGTGTATTCTGTCTCAGTTTATAGACTAACGAGAAATCCAATGGGCTATTTAAAATTTAAAATATCGAATGAACATTTGGTGGTGGGCAATATATGAAAGTGATGAATGCATTAACAATTTTCATGTACGAATATGGGAAGTAAAAGCAAGCTTTACTAAAGGTACTCAACTGTCTGGAATAATTTAATTCAAAAAACAACAGAAGCGTTAAAGCATAATGTCTGATTTTCAAACAATAGCTCACATAGCTAATAATACCTCACATTGCCAAGAAGAAAAGTTTTTCTGTGTCAAAGTTGAAACAGATTATTCGTTGATGTAATTTACTATACTAATCACACTATGTCAAACTTTTCACAAGCCTATCATTTTCAGTTAACTATCTGCCAAAATACACATGTAGATGTTTATTTCATGATGTGGTGTCTTGCTAGATTCATTTACAGGAAAGTATAATGTGACATATACAAATACAATCTATATTCTGAAACAGTGAATATCATATTGATACATACTGTGACCTGAACTTTTAAATGTGAAGGCTTCATGTGTACAGAAATTAATTTTCTCTTCAAACATTTAATGTGTTCTTTGTAAACAGCTTCTATTAAATTAAAAAATTGGTTTAAACAATTCTAAAGAAGATTATAATTGAGAAAAGGATACACAATGTTAATACTTGGAAACACTAATATGTTTACTATGCATAGTTAATTATATAATTTCCTTTTCCCTATCAGTACTTGCTTTCTTAAAATTCATAATCATGTTTATCCAGCAGCAAATCGTAGGAACACATGTATTACTACTTTTTTGAAAATAAAAATTAAAAGACTATTGAGTCATATTTTAGCTTTTAACTATTATGCTCATTCACCTTACCTAATGATAAAACTATATGTTTCATTTTAGGATTTCTATATCTTCTTTTCAATGAACTTTGTACTGTAGACTATCAAAGCAACAAACAAAATCCAGAGAGATCCTTCGCAAATATACTACTGCTACCTATCAATTTTTTTAAAATCACAGCAAAGTTTCACAAAGGTGTTTGTACTTTCACAAGTTAAATTTAAATAAAATCTTTTTCCTCTGTCTATAAGAATTATGATTTTTTTTGAGTTGAACATTTTATTTCCACTTATTTGCTTATAGTATTTCAAGGAGATTTACATTTAAAAATAAATTCAACACATAATATAAGAAATATGCCAATCACCACAGCATTATAAATGGTAAAAACAGACACACAAACCAGCCCAGCTTACTGCCCCATAGTGTCAGCTTGCCTACTAACTTTTCATAATGAATTTCAGATGGTATAAATCTTTATCCTTTTACTGGACTATGCTTTTAGAATGTGCCCAGTGCATGCTGAATGATCATTCTGATGCTGCAGTGCCTCAATATCAAAAATATTTTACTGCTAATATATGGTTCCTCTGTTGTTTTTATTTTGTCTGTAATTCTTTTCTTTTTTAAATATATTTTATTAACTTATTCATAGTACATCTCAATTACTATCCCATCCCTTGTGTCCTCCCATTCCTCCCTTCCTCCCACTTTCCTCTTATTCCCTTCCCCTATGACTGTGACTGAGGGGAACCCAGCCAAGGACAATACATGCAGTAAACTTCGATCCCCTACCCAGATCAAGCCAATGGACAGGACATTCTCCACAGTTGAGTGGAGAGTGGGGTCTGACTTTCATAGGAACTCTGGTGCCCCATATTTGACCATGTCCCCTGGATGGGAAGGCCTGGTGGCACTCAGAGGAAGGATAGCAGGCTACGAAGAAGAGACTTGTCTGTAATTCTCAACAAAAAGCTACAGATGTTTCCATGTCTAGGGGTGAGATAGAATGACACAGAGAGGCTATAAAACACATATAAGAGCTTGCTGAAATTTTAATGTTTTTAGCATATATTAATTATACATAATACTGAGTTGTTTTGTCACATTTCCTACATGTACATGATGTATTTTGATCATACTTATTCAACTACCCTCTGTTTTCTCAATATTATCCCTCTTCTCACCTACCCCCATCTTTCTTGACTTTTGTATTTAACTTTGCTACTGAATGAGTTTCATTAGTTTACCATAGCATGGCTGAGATGTTGGTAAGATGATTTAGATTTAAAATTCTTTTCCCCAAATCAGTGTAATGGTAGAGATATCTGAACCTTTAGCCTTATCACACAGTGTGAAGCACCATGTTAACTAAGGTTGTGAACAATGTTTTAAGTTAGAATTTAAATAACCCATTGTTTACAGCAGGTTTGCAATGTTAAAATAGTGATTACATGGTATCAACAAAGAACTGTGTACATGCATTCATAGAATGTCATCTTTTTTTTTTCCAACTTGCTTTGGTTCCATTTAAATGCTTATCGACTTCTAGGAGAAATGCACATTATGCCCAGGGCTACCATTTCATAGTTGCATTTGAAAAGTATGCTTAGCCACTCTAGCTTAGAATGAGCAGCAAAATGAAGTCCAAAAATCTGAGTGTAAGTGACCAATAGGGATCGAGAACTACAGAGGCCTAAAACACAAAAGCATAGCTATATTTGTCTCGGTGAAACATAGCTGGGAAATGGAGTGAAAACAGTTCCTTCTTTCCATGTATTATTGAGACCATTTCCCAGTGCTAATTTAAGCAGACCAAGGTAGAGAAATGTATTAGCTACTGTTCTATCACAAGAGATATTGTGACCAAGGTAACACTTTTTTAAATATATATATATATATTTTATTTAATTAATCTATTCAAATTACAGCTCAATTGTTATCCCATCACTTGCATCCTCCTGTTCCTTGCTCCCTCCTGCTTTCACCCTATTCCCCTTCCCTAGGTCTAAGACCAAGGAGGACCTCCACCCCCACTATGGTCATAGGCTATCAAGTCTTATAAAAGAACATATTCAATTGGGTACTTGCTTATAGTTTCACACGATTAGTTCCATTTTTGTCCTGAGAGGGAAGCAGACAGACATGGGACTGGAAAATTAGCTAAGAAATTTATATGCTGATCTTCAGGAAGCAGACAGAGAGAGGGAAAGATACTAGGTCTGGAATAGATTTTGGAATTCTCAAAGTCCACCTCCAATGACACAACTCCTTCAAAAAGACTAAACTACTACAACAAAGACACACCTCCTAATCTTTCCCAAACTGTGCACCAAGGGTTTAAGCATGCAAATACATGAGTCTATGGGGCCATTCTCACTCAAACCACTACATGAAATGATTTGTTAATTAACATTCTCATAACAAGTGTATGAACTCCTACCTTTAAACCCTTTACAATTAGTAGACGGAATGTTGCATATATAATGATACATGTATATGCCCAATGGTGAAATAGTGGCATAAATGTTACAGAAAATAATCACACAGTTTCTGATTGGATTACTGCCTACTCCATATTATGGACACTTTACTTGGCAGCAATATTGGGTCCAACAATCTGGGGCTAGACAAATCATAGGCTTTAGGTGAATACTTACTTATTACTATTATTCTTCTAAATGGACTCCTAATAACTTCTGACTCTAACTTTATACTATCCTCCCTCATAAAGAAGGTTGTTGGTTTTTTTTTTTTTTTTAAACAGAAAATGGTGATAAACAGTAGGGTCTATAATGTTTCAACATGCAGAAAATAAGAGACTATGGAATGTTCAGCCCTAAATAGTATACTTAAAATCCTAACCCAGCCTCCTTAATCTAATTATTCTTGGTGGAAGAGAAAATTGAAAGATATGTAAGAGTCAGAAGTAGCAGATGACTACAATAAAATAGTGTGTTCTGAGCCAATAGGAGAGTTACACATATGATCTCCCAGTGCTTGTGATAGAATGCTTAAGAACTTCACAAGCTCACATCAGACAAAATCTCAGCATGGGGAATGGAGTTAGGACAAAGCCCCTATCCAAGGCAAATTGGCCATTTATAACTCCTGTAAGAAAGGCAGTCTGTTTTCTTTAAGGGTTTGACTCCTGGTAGATTTACTGCATTCTATCAGGTAGCCCCAAACCCAAGAAAGTACACTCCCTTCACTAGGTGTAGAAGAGAAAAAAGAGGATATGAAATTGGGTTGGTAGAAAGGTGAGGGTGGATCTAGGAAGAATTACATGGCCTATGGTTAATCACAAAACATGAGAAATAATCATGAATGTGTGAGAGAGACTGGTGGGGAAGAGAAGCTCTGACAACAGTGGTAAGTGGTAAGAAGATAAAACTGGGAGTGACGAATTTGCATTGCACTCATGTAAACTGTCTAAAAGTGAGTTGAATTGATATGAAATTATGAACTATAGTGGAAGCTACTGAAGGCCTGGTTTTCAGAGCAAGACTCATTTAACTTTAAATCATATAGAGGAATTTTAGCACAGCAACATGTCTGCTATGGCAAGTAATTACATACAAATATCTATATCTGTGTGATCTAGCTGGAATACAGACATGCCCTTAGTATATACCTTTAATATATCTGGTTGGAATGCACACCTTTAATCCCTCTGGGTAGCATTTAGAATATAATTTTAATAGCAAACAATGACATCTAATTGAGGCGCAGACAAAGTGATGAATCAGAGAAAGATTTAGCAATATGAAGTAGAGGAATTAAGTATTATGTTTGGGAGTACAGTACAATTTAGTGCAGTTCATTTGTGTGCAGTTGAGTTTGTCCAGTTTTTCTAAGTAAAGCAATTCAGTGTGATGCTGGGAGAAGCCAGTTTGAATAAGCTTGGGGAGGAGTTTGAGCCCAAAGAACTGAGTTGAACCATCAAACCAAAGTTCAGAAAGATTAGAAAGGATGAGCCTGTTTAGGAGTAACTCTCAGAGGCTGAAAACATTCTAGGCCCAGGATAGCAGACAGAGATTAGAGGCCTAGACCTGGGCCTAGGAATAGTTAAAAGCACTGTGGGCTTAGGCTAAGCCCCATATTCATAAAACTTAGGTACAGCTCTCATCGTATTTCCTCACCGGAGGAAATAAAAACAGCATTTACAAAAAATAGGCCTGAACTAAGAAAATCAGATGCAGATCTTTGACAATTATACTTTCACAAATCTTCAAAATTGCATTTGTCTTTGTTTTGCTAATTCTGCTCTAGCAAAATAAGGCTCAGAAAGTCATTCTGGACTCCTATGACATCTGTTCAGCCCAATGTACATTAATTTGTTTGATGGAGCAAATGTCAAAGTAAGCAAAAAACACATAATTCTCTTCTAATCATAAGCTGACTCTTGGTTTTATTCATTGTAGTATATCCAATAAATGTCATAATTTCTCGTTTAGAAATGGTTTAAACTTGAGGAATAAACACTTTTTTTATTGCATCGAAGACCTTCCATTTTATAATGCCAGGATCTAATTAAAAACACTGGAAATATGGTGGAATAGCTATTAAAAACAAGGAATTCCCGAAATTTGTGGACAAATGGATTGAGCTAGAAATGATCATAATGAGTGAGTTAACCCAGAAGCAGAAAGACTCAAATGGTATATACTCATTTATATCTGCATACTAGCCCAAGGGGCATGTCCCACGAAAGCCTTCACTTACCAGGAAACTGGGACAAAGGGGAGAACATCCTATTGGGACTCTAGATGAGAGAAGAACGGGAGAATAGCAAAGTAGAAGGATCCAGAGGGTCCTAGAAACCTACAAGTAGAACATTATGAAAGGCATATTTGGACCCAGGGGTCCTGCTCAAACTAAGGCACCAGCCAGGGACAATACAGGCTGTAGACTTTAAACCCTTACCCAGATCTAGCCAATGGACAGAACATTCTCCACAGTTTAGTGGAGAGTGGGATATGACTTTCTCACGTACTCTGGTGCCTCATATTTGACCATGTCCCCTGGAGGGGAAGACCTGGTGGCACTCAGAGGTAGGGTAGCAGGTTACCAAGGAGAGACTTGATACCCTATGAGCATATACAGGGGGAGGAAATCCCCCTCAGGAACAGTCATAGGGGAGGGTAATAAAGGGAAAATGGGAAGGACGGAAGAATGGGAGGATACAAGGGATGGGATAACCATTGAGATGTAACAAGTATAAATTAATAAAAAAATTTTTAAAAGTTAATAGATATGTTAAGCCCTATAATATACATCAAAATGAAAAAACAGGATGGTAATGGTGTACATGTTTTGGAGTGGGGGGAGCGTGTTGTATAATATTGTCTTTTGGACATGACATAGCCATTGCAACCATGAACAGAGAGCAGCTCTGGTTTATTGCACACGTAGTACAAAGATATGAGAAAGATTAGTTGAGAAATAAAAGAAAATCATAAGAAGTAGGTGAGTTATAAAAAGGAACTTTATAGGATCTATTTTAATCCCTGTATATCTCATAGGCAGGGTAAATTTTGTATTAATATTGTTGTGGGTGGACTGGTGTTCTCCCTCTATTAGGAATCTTGTCTAGTTAGAGGGTATCCTATTCAGTTTCCATGGTCCCGGCTACTAGGATTCTCAGCAAGAGCATCCCTCAATATCCTCTCAGAAGTCTGTTCTGTCTTAGGTCTCCAGGTCACAGAGATGCCCCAAGCCACACTTTCTCTTTTCTCTGCAGGCCTTGTCTTCCCACCTGCTTACCCTAGGTTTGATCTCCACCCTTATTATTCTCTGCACTCTCTCTCCTACCTTGTTCCCTCTCTTTATCCACTACCTCTATTCTATTTCCCATTCTGACTGAGATTTATTCATTCTCCCTTGGTTCCTCCTTGTTTCTTATGTTCTTTGGGTCTGTGCATTTTAGTATGCTTATGCTGTACTATATGGCTAAAATCCACTTATAGTGAGTAAATACCACATGTCCCTTTCTGGTTTTGGGTTACCTCACTCAAGATGATCTTTTCTAGTTCCATTCATTTGCCTGCAAATTGCATTCTTTCCTTGTTTTTAATAGCTAAGTATTATTCCATTGTGTAAATGTACCACAGTTTCTTTATCCATTCTTTGGTTTGGAGACACATAGGGTGTTTCCATAGTCTGGGTATTACAAATAAAGCTACTATGAACATAGTTGAGTAAATGTCTTTCTTGTATGGTGGAGCATCTTCTGGGTATATGCCCAGGAGTGGTATAGTTGGGCTTTAAGGTAGGACTATTGCTAATTTTCTGAGAAAGTGCCAGATTGATTTCCAAGGTGGTTATACAAGCTTGTACTCCCACCAGTGATGGAGGAATGTTCCCCTTTCTCCACATGCTCACCAGCTTGTGCTGTCATTTGAGTTTTTGATCTTAGCCATTCTGACATGTGTAAGATGGAATCTCCAAGTCATTTTGATTGACATTTTCCTGATGACTAATAATGTTGCACATTTCTTTAAGTGTTTCTCAGCCATTCAATATGCCTTTGCTGAGAATTCTAAAGGAATATCTGCCCAATGCCTAGCCCAACCCAAGTCCCACCTAATGGAAGAGAACCAGGCCCTGGCACTATTAATGCTATTCTCCTATGCTTTCAGACAGGAGCCTATCATAGTTGTACTCTGAGAGACTCTACTCAGCAGCAGTTCAAAACAGATTCTGAGACGCACAGCCAAACTCTTGGCCAAGCATAGGGAGTCTAATGGAAAAGTGGGGCAGGGTGGGGGAGGCGATAAAAAGACCCCGACATAACAAGAGCTCCATAGGAAGACCAACAAGGTCAAGTAGCTAGGGCCCAGAGAGGCCTGTGGAATCTGAAGCACCAACCAAGGATCATGCATGGACTGAACCTAGGTCCTCTACATAGATGTAGCCAATAGGCAGCTCAAACTTTATGTAGGTTTACTAGTACGGGCAGTAGAGCTATCTCTGACATGGACACTCTTGCCTGCTTTTCAATCACTTGCTAGGCCACAGGTTATGAGGACTAACTCAGTACTGATACAACTGGACTAGATGGGGTGGATAGATGGGGGGGCTCACCTTTTCTGTGTAATATAAGAGAGGAGAGGAGAGGGAGGGGTAGACTAGGGGGAGAAGAGGGAGAGAGCTATGACCAGGATGTAAAGTGAAAATTAAATTAATAAAAAAAGAAAAAAGGGAGCTTTAGATGTGAACACGATCACAGCACATTTTGTATACATGTATAAAATTTTGAAAACAAGAAGGAAAAATCTGGCATATTGGCCAGATTAGAATAAGTCAGTGTCTCTGTATTTGTTTTATCTATTCTCGAGCCTGAAGGTTTTAAGAATTTGATGTACAAATATATTTCTATGAATGAATTTATTGTGGATATAAAATTATGGTGTTTGAGTAAATTAAAAGGTCTACTTAATATTACATAAAAAGCATGTGAATTTCAAATTGTAACTTAAATTTTTCAGTGGAGCCTTACATTAAAAAATGTTACCCAAAAATTTCTCTCAGGTCAATAGAGATATTTTGAATATATTTTAATAAAATAAAAATATGAAACATGAAAAAATATAGTAATGTCAGATGAAAGGTTATAAATTTAGATACATAGCTGAGCTCTAAAAAGTTAAAATCAAAGCACTTGGAACTTCATGAGGAATAGTACATTCACTTGGCAACAGAGTTAATCTTGGAATTAATAATCTCAGTCATACATTCTAAGTACATGAGTTCTTAGTACCAGTGCAGACTTAGATCATAAAATCATAAGTGCTGTTAGATGGATAAAGTACATTTGTAAAAATGGATATTTGAAATACTAAAAATAAAAATCGCTGACAAAGTGAGCTAACAAATGAGGTAGAACTCATAAGAGACCAAAGTACATTTCTCAGAATTTAACACTGAAGAGTAAAATTGGAAATATAAAAATCCTAAGATAGCAAAAATATGGCTTAATGATTAAAAGAATATATAATCAAACTTGAAAACATGATTTCAATCCCTTGCACCTATATGGTATAAGATGAAAAATGACTCCAAGTTATCCTCTGACTTCCACATGCATACAAGAGCATGCACACACAATAAATAAATAATTGTAATATTTAAATATATTGATGAATAGATGATTCAAATAAAATAAATTATTATTCTTGATAATCACGAGTTATATTGACATTGAAGCATTGATTCCAAATTTGAAGTGAAGGGGCATAAGTCCCAGAATAGCCACAATATATTGAGGAACAAATTTAGATAGTTTACATAATACATATTTGACTGTCATAAAATCTACAAGAATCAATATGTAATATTAACTAAACCACAGACAAATCAATTGCTAAAATGAAACAGAAGATTACAAAAATATACAGAACTAATATATGACAAATAAGTGAATTTAATATAAGTGATTTAGGTAATTTTTCAACAAATATATAAAAATAAGTTTAAAACCAGTTACAATTGTGCATGCCTGTAATCCCAACAGTCTGGTAGGTAAACACAGGCAGATCTCTGTGAATTTGGATTCAGCCTGCTCTACAAAGTGAGTCCAGGACAGCCAATGAAACACAGAGAAACTCTGTCTCAAAAACAAACAAACAAACAAAAAAGAATTTGGAAAATACAAATCTCTTTTTGAATATTAGTTCCAAATGGATTTAAGATTTAAAGCTAACTTCTAAATTGCAACATGTGAAACAATCTAGGTGGTCTTTGTTTGATAATGGCTCACTATGTATAACACCAAACACATAATCTAAGAAAGAATTGATATGTTATGTTTTATTGAACTTAAAAAATGAATAAATCTCTGTAGAAGATATTATAAGAAGAATGAGAATATAATCAACAGAATTGGAGGAAATGTTTTCAAAAGACATTTGAAAAAAGATAGTTGTCCAAAATATACAAAGAACCTGTAAAATCAACAACACTAAAACAACTGGTAGTTTCTTAGCTTGTGAATACCATTGATAGAGTACCTTATTAAAATAGACATTTATTTGCTATGGTGACAGATAAATCATCTTGGTTTGAGTTCCAGCATGATATGATTTTTGTAATGGCTCTCTTTCCACCTTAAGACTGCCACTTTCTCCTTAAATCCTAACAAAATGGAAAACAGAGTGAACATGCTTTCAGAGTTATTATAAAACTATTCATTTAACTAAATGTAGTTCTGTGTTCATGGGATCAATTACTTTTGAAAAACCTCCCGTCTTAATATCATTATAAATAAGAAGTAGGATTGCATCATGTATTTAGGTAAGAGGCATAAATACTATACTTATATATTTAAATCCTGATTCTTCAAAGTACAATATAATATTACCTGTAAAGTAGTTATTCCACTGAAACAACTATAGACACTAAACCATTTTTGGATTTAATTCAGAATCCTGAAGTCTAACATTTTACCTAAAGATTTAAATCACATACGGGTATGAATAAAGATATGTTTTATCCTAAGGAAAAATATTTTCCATTCATGACCTTATGCAACCAAACACATTAATGTGAGTATAAATTGTAATGAGATTCCTTTGGGTCAGTCCCATATACCTAAAAATATTTTCTATCTGAAACATCCTATAATCCCATCAGGCTGGGACTCTCTCCTTCTTGTCTTCCGTTAAAATCTGTCCAGAAACAGGAAAATGAACATACAAAATATCAAACGTACTGGATCAGAAAATAAATTCCCTGTGATACATAACAATAAAAAGTTAAACATACAGAAGTAAATATTAGAAGCTTCAAGGAACATATTAAGGCAGAACAATTAGAATAGCACCTGTCTTCCCAATTGAGACTCTAAAAGCCAGAAAGGCCTGGATAGACGTTCTATAAACTATAAAACCTAAAGGTGCCAGTCTATCCTAATATACTCAACAAAACTATGAATCTAAAAAAAAGGGGGGAAATAACCATTCTGCAATATAATCAAATTTCATCAGTATTTGTTTGTAAATCCAGCTTTACAGAAAGTTCTAGAAAGATTTCAAGCTGAGGAAGTTAAACACATCCAAAAAAGCATAAGAATTGAATAATTCCAGATGAGTTATTCAAGCGTGGGGGCACATTGTAAAAACAAGATAGCAGGAATTTTAAAATAGTGCTCATTGATAACTCTCAATATCAATATTCCCAATTCGCCAATAACAAAATCACAGATGAATATATTGAATTAGAAAACAGTTTCCATCCTTTCGCAGCATCCAATAAATATACCTTAACATCAAGAGTAGACATTGCCTCAGGGTAAAAGTTGGCCAAAGATTTTTCAAGCAAACAGACCTAAGAAACAATCCAGTATAGGCATTTTCATATTTGACAAAATGGATTTCAAAATTAATCAGAAGAGATAGCAAAAGACACTATATATTCACCAAAGGAAAAGTCTGCCAAGAGGACATTGGAATTCTAAACAGTTACGCACCAAGCACAAGGGTACATAAGTTCATAAAAGGCATACTAAATCACATATTGATTCTGACACTGTGACAGTGGGAGATTTCAATGTCCAATTCTTGCCAATAAATGGGACATACAGACAAAAATTAAACAAAGAAACACTGGAGTTAAATAATATCATATTTCAAATATATAAATATTTGCAGAACATAATTAATTTTGTAGACATATTGTCTCATGTGGTTTTGTTGAGGCATATTTTTGTCCTACTGTCCTTCTACTTCTATACTATTGCTTCTGAATTTTGTGTTTTTAACAAGTTTTGTTTGTGTGTGTGTGTGTGTATGTATGTATTTTCTTGTGCGTTTTTCTTTGTGCTGTTGTTATTTTCATTTTGGTTTGTATGCCTGCTTACATTCTAAACAGAAAAAGAAAGAAAATGTCTTGAGACAGTGGGTATGTAGGTGGTAGGGGATTTGGGAGGACTTGGGAGGGGGAATGGGTTCAGAATTAAGACTACATTGTATAAAAAGTATTTCTATTATTATTTATTTATTTGCTAATCATCAAATAAATATACATATTAATAAAGGGACAGGAATATGATAGATTGTCCCCTCTAAAATATAAATAAAAGAAAAGAGAAGTGGCAGATCCCAAATACCAATTTTAAACCAAACCAACCTAACAAACATAAACCAAAAAAAAAAAAAAAAAAAACCCAAAAAATAACAACAACAAAAAGAATTAGTTTGGATCTTAAAGTCTAGAGTACAAATATTTCATAATGTATGGCAGTATTATTTATTAATAATTCATCACAAAAACCCATCTAAGTGTACATTTAATATCCCTAAACTACTAAATATCAAAACATCAACACAATGAACAATAGTGTATTAATTTCACATTCGTGATCATGTGGTTGCCTGAAAGTGTCAGTTCTCTGCTAGGCTGGGAAGAGCCAATAACTTAACACTTGAGGTAAGAATTTAAAGATGTCTCTCTTTTCCTTTATCTTTCTTTTGTAGGTATGGAGATAGGGGTTGAAAAGAAAGATGGGAAGATATAGAAATATACAGAGAGGATAGATGATAATGTAGATTATTGAATCTACTCAACTTAAGGCCTTAATTGTTACTCATAAATAAGGTTAATTTTAATTCATTGTAATCTTAACTTTAGATGTGGAAGTGGGAGGAGGTAGCAATGAGGAAGTTTATGGTGAGTAAATTGATGCTAAGGAATAGACATATACTATATTACGATTTTGAGGTTATAGAATGGCATATATTGTTATTGTCTCTTGACTGAACTACTTTTTAAAACTTGTCACAAATGTGTCAAATTTGAACTCTTCAGCTTTATTAAATGCTGCATAATAAATAATTTTCTTATAAAAATGTTATAAATTTAATTTCTAACTCACTAACTCAGAACAGTTGCTTTACCATTGGAGATATGCCTGTGTAGCAAGTATTTATTGAAAATTAAAAGTAAATTATTTTAAAAAATAATTTTGTATATTGATAGAAAATGAGTTTAATTTTGATACATTAGAATAGAATTAAAACTTTAGATTATTCTTCATACACATTATATATATATATATATATATATACATATATATATATATATATAGTAAGAGGTATTATACCCATACAACTCTAATTATAATACAAGGTTTACTTCTAATACTTTCAAAGTGGTATTTCAGGCTGTTTAGGATAATTACATGATAAAAGCTAATTTTTAGTTGATCAAATCATGGTCATGTCAATTACTAGTCTATTTTTATCATGAGAATATATATCCTAGGTTTAATTACAGAGAAATATGATTCTATAGATATATAAAGTAAAATAGTTGGATAAGGTGGCTAAGAGCCTTAGAGACCTAAAGAATATGGCATTTAAAGATGTTTTTATTATTTTAAAGATTCTTTGACAACAAGGCAGGTTAACTCCTGGCAACACCCAGCCTACCTCAAAGAAGACGGTGAGCATCAAAGAACCTCCTTATAGAGATGCCTTCAATTGTAGCAAGCCAGCCACTGGGAAATATGTCCTTGTTTCTGCCACAGACAGAATTCTCCCTAAAAATGGGTAAGATTGGTGCAGGCAGAGTCAAAGACCAAACTCTGCCAAGGCCAGGTAAGCAAGTCCTCAATAGTTCCTCCCTACAAATAAGTATGCCAGATATATTGTGTCAGAAGGCTGAAGATGATGTTCCACCATTATAGAGAGTCTTGGGTGAATGCTCATGCAGCAAACTGTCTCTGTCATTTTTTTCATTTTGGAAGCTTCTAGCTTACACTTCTAGTTCACTTAGATAATTAATTTTATTCCTTCTCAAGTGTCTGATGGAGTTGAAGACTAGTTTAATCTTACAATTAAGCTTAGTTGTTTAGGGGTTAAGTTGTTTTTAGGTCTAGATAGATATTTTAAGTGGATAGAGATGAGATATGATAGATATTAATTTTCATTCAGAATTTTAGATTCATCAAGAAAGGAAAGATGTTTACTTCAAGTTTGCCAAGAACAAATAACCAAATCATATGAATGTAACATTTATATAATTCCTGATTGTTTTGTGCTTCTTCTTGCTCTATGTAGTTTCTTTTATTTATGTGTAATAATATAAATGTATATGTAAATGCAAATATACAAAAAAGGTGAAAAGCAAAAAAAAAAAAAAAAAAAAAAAAAAAAAAAAAAAAAAAAAAAAAAAAAAGAAACAGATTGGAACAGAGGCATAACTTTCCATATCTATTTTGAATAGTAGACACATCCTTCAGACATATAGAATTAGAGGTCTCATATTCTGAAACCAGTAGAACAGTAACCCCATCTTCACAGATTTTCTGGCATGGCCCAGAATCACGTAATTTCATTTATACTGAGTGTTTAAAATTGAAAACTCATTAATGAATTGAGATGGAGATAATCGCTGGCTAAACATTGGGATATAAATGAGTGTGTTTGAAATTTTATAAGATAACAAAATTTTCAATTTAATTTTTGTTATGGTTAAATAACTCTACAAATAAAATTATAAAAACAAAAAGTCTATAATTTAAGTGAGTTATTATCCTACCATATAAATTTCACTCTAAATAAATATTTGTAAAGTTATTAAAATGGCACCCACCTGGTTTTATATACCCTAGAGATTTTATGTTTCTATTTGTTGGAGAATATTAGCCTGAATCACAAAGTGCTGTTATCTGTCATTTAGCTTAGTTGCTAACAGAGATGTCAATGTCATTCACCAGTTTTGCTCAATACTATTTTATGTTCAAAACTATTTTTTTGCTTGTTCTTTCACAACTATTTAAATTATTACTCCATTCCGAAGTTATTAAAAAATAGTTCATATTGTAAGCTTGAAGGATGTAGATATAAGAAAAAGGAATTCAATAAGAATGCATGTTAAATTACAAGTAGGTATTCCTGGGTCTCCCACTTAAAGTTTATAAAGATATCTTGGAATTAGAAAAAAAAAAACATTCTGAGGAAATTACAGATAACAGATATAACAAAGAAGCTGTGTGTGTGTGTGTGTGTGTGTGTGTGTGTGTGTGTACAAGTCTGTGAGAAACTGTGTGTGTTAGTCATAGAAAGAAATTGCCATATGTTTACCTTTTTTGACTTTGTCTTATAAACAAAAAGAACCATCACTTAAAATTAAGGATCCCAGCCAAGAGCGATAGTGAACATCTGTAATCCCAGAACTCTGGTAGGCAGGGGCAGGCAGATCTCTTTGAGTTTGAGGCCAGCCTGGTGTGCAAAGTAAGCCCATGATATGCAAGACTACACAGAGAGACCCTGTCTTTAAAAACCAAATAATAATGATAATGATGATGATGATGATATAATAGCAAAAAGAATATATGAAGTTCTTGTGTGACAACTAGAGTTATCCTGAATATATACAGCAGTCATGTACTCTATCTCAAAAAGATATATAAAAATTGATAGCTTTTCTCATCCAAATTACTTATTTTCCATAATAAAATCCAGAGGCATACTTATACAATTCTACTACTTCTGTTGTTGCTGCTGCTGCTGCTATTTTTGAATACACAGCATACATTACACAACTGTGTTTGTACTTTGACCAACTGAATTTAAATAAAATAATTTCCCTCTAGCTAGAAGGACTATGCTTTTAGAATATGCCCAGTGCTTGATGAATGTGCCTTCTGATGCTGCAATTCTTCAATAGAAAAAAAAATATTTGAATGCTAATCTACAGTTCCCTCCTTTAAGGCTAAAAAAGCCTGTACTAGAACATGAAGATGAAGGAGTAGTACTTGGTAATTGCTATCAGAAATTTCATCATAATGTTATTAGCCCTTCAGAGCACATTTTTGCACCTTTGATATTGTTCTCTTGACATTGATTCCAGAAGACCACAAGAAACCTTGTGGCCCTGCAGTTTAAACAAGGGCTCATGGTGGTAAGGTGATTATTGGAGTTTTGCCTGCAGTCCACCACATTGTAGGTCCATTGGATCACAGAGCTCACCCAGTAGTAATTTTCCCAGATCCAGAATGTAAAATTAGGATAAGTATATACATATAAATTGGCAGAATTCTCATATTGGATTCCTGACATATAGAGTTCCTATTATTGTTGTAAAAGTAAAAAAGAAACCATTACAGTTGCCTTTATCAAGGAAATAGTGAATTAAAGGCAATGTGGCATCCAAGGATAAAATGCAGAAATTAGTGTCAGTATCACAGACTTGTAAGGTTCAGGGGTGAGTTCCTAGCACCTCTCCATTTAACTGTTCTATCTGGCCATTAATGAAGACAAATGGAGCAATGAGAATATCAGTAGACTGTCAAAAATGTAATCAAGTAGTGAGTTTGATTGCAGCTACTATCCCAGGTGTGATGTCAATACTAACGCAGATTAACACATCTATAGTACACAGTATGCACCTGTGGATCTAACAAATGCCCTTTTCTATTTATTTTTCCATAAGGACCACCAGAAGGAATGTCCATTCAGTGCAAAAGGCCAGTAGTTAATGTTTACAGTTATCTAAGGATGTATTAATTCTACAACCCCATGTTATAACCTAGTTTGAAAACATTCTGATTGTGTCTTTTCCACAAAATAATACATTAGCCCACTATATTGATGATAATATAGTCATTGAACCAAGTGAACAGGAAATGACAAACACTTTGGACTTGCTGGTGACAAATATACGTGTTAGAGGATGGAAAATGAATCAAAACAAAAAGCAAGGGCCTTCTACCTCAATGTAATTTTAGGAGCCCAGTGCTGTGGAACATGCAGATATATTCTTCCTAAAGTAAAGGATAAGGTCTAGCACTTGGCCCTCTATCATAAAAAAGATATGGTCCTTTCTGGATTCTGGAAATACCACATTTCTTATGTGGGAGTATTACTATAGCCTGTATATCAAGTTAGTACATAGGTTCTAGGTTTGAGTTGGGCATGAAGCAGAAGGATCTTCAAAGGGTCCAGGATGCTGTGGAGGTTGTTCTACCATTTGGACCATATGCTGCTTCGAGCATTTGGCAGTCACTATAGGTAAATCCCAGAAGAGACCTTTGGGATTTTGGAGCAAGGTTCTATTTTTATCTGCAGACAATATTCTGTTTTTTTCCCCCAAGAAACAGCTCAGAGTCTGTTACTGGGCCTTAGTAAAAGTGTATGTTTGACAATGGGCCACCAAATTAGCCTGTGAACTAAGCATCTCATGGTGTTCTGGGTATTAGCTTACCCACAAAGTCATAACGTGGGCCATGTATAACAGCAATCCATTATCAAATGGAAGTAGTATATGTTATTAGGTACACAGAGGTTCTGAAGCTACAAGCAAGTTGTGTAAATTCCTACAGCTTCTACTGATGTTAAAATGCTGCCTGTTTGCAACATCCCCCTATGGTGCCACAGGGTTTATCATATGATTGGTTGACTGAGGAAGAGGAAAATAAGGTCTGGTTTGCTGATGGTTTGGCACATTATAAAGGCACCGCTCAAAAGTGGACAGTTGCTACATTACAATCCTTATCTTGGGCAACTCTGAAAGACAGAGGTGATGGAAAATCATCACAGTGGAGAGAAATGCAGGCACCACATATGCTCATACTATTTGTTTGGAAGGATAGTTGGTCAGATATGAGATTGTACACTGGCTGGATGATCAGAGACTTGGAACGCTCATGATTGCAAAATTGCTGAGAAAGACATCTGGAGAAGAATTATGTGGATAGATCTCCCCAAATAGGGGAAGTGTGTGAAGATTCTTGTGTCTTGTGCAAATCTTCATCAAAAGGTGACTTAACAGAGAAGGAGTTCAATAGTCAAGTAGATAGGATGATCCATTCTGCAGACAGTCTCTTCTCTGACATACATGTTATTGCCCAGTGGGTTATTGAAGAAAATCGCCATGTTGGCAGATATGGAGGCTGTGCAAGGGCTCCACAGCATGGGCTCTCACTCACCAAGGCTGACCAACATACAACTGCTGCTGATCTAGAAATATGCCAATAGCCAAGACCAACCATGAGGATTTGATATGTCACTATTCCCCAGGATAACCATCCAGAAACCTGGTGTCTGGTTTGACTACATTTGATCATTTCCTTCATGAAAACAGCAATGCTTTGTTCTTACTTTAATATACATTCACACTGGTTATGGATTTGCCTTCCCTGTGCATAATTCTTCCCCCAAAATTATCATACATAGACATTCAGAAAGCTATATTCAGGGATGATATTCCAAACCATATTGGTTCTCATCAAGGAACGAATATCACAGCTAGAAAACAACATCAATAGGCCCATAATCATGGAATCCACTGGAGGTCTGGGGTCAAGTTCTCCAGAATGCATTATATACTTTGAATGAGCATCAAATATATGATATGATTTCTCTCATAGACAGGAACCAAAAGTCTAGGAATTAAGATGTAGAAAAGAGAATTGCTCTACTCAGTATCTCATCCCTTGTGAGCACTGGGAAAAAATGCTCACTATTTCTACCACCTTAGATTCTACTCGCCTAGAATTTTTATTCCAGATTGCGGAAGACTCCTGCCAGGAGACACAACAGATATTACATTGAACTGGAAGTTGAGACTACTTCCTGACCCCTTTGATATTCTGATATCCTTAAGCCAGTGGACAAACAAAGGAATAATAGAATTAGAAGAGGTGATTGATTTGGATTACCAAGGGGAAACAGTTGAAGCAAGAAAGAACGTTTGGAGTTCAGGAGATCATTTAGATTGTCCACTCATGTTATCTTTGTGTTGTGATTAAAGCCAATGGAAAACTTCAAAAACCCAATCTAGGCATAAAGACAAAGGAAACAGACACTTCAAGAATGAAGACATGGATAACTCCTGCAGAAATAGAACTGAGACCTCTTAAGGTGCTTTATGAAGGTGAGTGAAGTTCCGAATGGGTGTTAGAGGAAGGTAGTTATAAATACCAGCTAAGACTATGTGACTAATTACAGAAATAAGGATTGTAATTCATATGTTTATTTCTGTCACATTTTGTTAAGAATGTGTTTGTGCAAATATCTGTGTTTTCTTTCTTTGAGTTCTGTATTGTGTAATCTAATACCAATTTAGAAAATCTTAAAGGTTATCATATTTCAGTTTTGAAATACTAAAAATTATCTCTCAATGGAGATTATAAATATATTACATGTTTGTAGTTGTATATAGGATAATTATATCATGTTAAAAATAATTGTGACCTGATTATTATTTTCACATAAAAATTAAGTATGCTGTAAAGACATATGATTTTGTATCAAATTGACAGAGGATGGGCTTGTAATGACTATTTTTGGTTGCCAATTTGACTACATGTAAAGTTAACTAATAATCCAAGTTTCTGAGCATGCCAGGGAAGGATTTTAAGTGAATTGGAGCATTTGAAGTCAGAAGACTCATCTTAAAGCCAGATCATCAGTGCCACATCTTCCAGTGGCAGGTATTGTAAAGGAAATGAAGAAAGAAACTTTTTGCTGTTTACCTTCTTGTACTTTGCTGTGCTGGCAAGTTTATTCCTTCACTGACATTAGAAACTACTTCAAGATTCCAGCATGAAAGATATTCGAGCTTGTGAGGCTAAAGAACTAGGAGATTCTTGGACTTTCCACAGAGGGCAAAAATGGCCTTGTGCACTCAGTTAGGCACTTCAATGGAAAGAGATGCTCAGCTGTTTCCTTGGTGTGCTGGGGGAAAAGTAGTTTATAACTTTTTAATATTTGCTATAAAATGAGATAGACTTTGTCCATATTTCCCAGAATTTAAGTGTTACTTATCCTTGATTCTTTCCCCCTAAATCTTGGGTCATTGCCTTTAGGGCATAAAACACATCCTTATGAGTGATGTCACTTGTGCTTTAAAGCAGCCTAAGTGACTTCTATGCTATTTTATGACCAGGCCATTCCTGATGACACAGGCAATAATGTTTACCTCAGTCACTCACCCTAGACACTAAATCTTGGGCACTAACTTTTAATCAACAGCATGTATTTTTGTGAAAGAAACCAGATGTACTTTGTAAAGAATCCCAATGTAAATATGTCTTTAAATTGTTGTATTCTTGGGAATGAGTTAATTGCTATCAGAATTTTTTATTAATTAAACATTTTTTATTTTTTACATATACGTTTATATTATTACACATATATACAATAAACTACCTATAGCAAGAAGAACTGGGACACAATCAAAAATTGTATAAATGTTACATTCTTAGTGTTTTGGCTATTTGTATTTGGCAGCCTTGAAGAAAACATCTTTCCTATCTTGGTGCATCTAAAATTGTGAATATAAATAAATCTCCATCACATCTTGACATTATCAACTTAAAACATGTATCTAGACCTTAGTTTTACAATGAAGCTTAGTTGTTTAGGGGTTAAGATGCTATCATAATTTTTTTTTAAATTGTGCTTTGCTTAAATATGGCTAAAGTTAAATGATCTGGCCTGGACTCTAGAAGTCATGGTCCAGCACTGGTTAGTAAAATTGGTCTGATCCCACTTTCATTTTTACCTTAAGAGAAAGGCATTGTTGGAAACATCTGACCATGACTTATAAGCCACTCTAAAATGCCATATATATTGTATTATATATATATATATACATATATTCATATATATTCACTCTATTGGTTCTGTTTTTCTAGGAACTCTGACTAATACATAGTTGTAGCTCCTGGTGTGACTTTGAAAAAGATGAATGAGTTTGGATATAAAAGCTCATGTTTGATAATTCTGCCTCAGAGTTACTGTGAAAAATAATTAGATACGTATACAAACATATGAAGCTTTATAGCATGTGCTAGAAGCTAAAGTTGAATGTATCATACCTGGTGGTTGCTACCTGAAATTTTATATCTTTTTAAAGCCTTCAGAGCAAAATTCTTTACACACGATACAATAATATCTGAAAAACAAAATCAATAGATTCCCTGTTAGAAAGGCTCATCAGCTTTTTTCCTTTTCTATACAAAAACCAACTTTTCATTTTCTAACAGATTTACTTGTTTAGTCCTTTAGTTCCTAACATAGCACCACTAACTAAAATGTCTTGATTTCCTGCAGACATCTGTCTCATAATCATCTCTGTCTCTGCAACTCAATATGCCTAGGATTTTGCCATGATACTTTACTGACTTCTCTGGATCATTGCTGTACTGAGTTATGCATTGCTCACAAAAGTGACATATTCCTGTGGGCACTAACTACATAAAGTACAAGGGAATGTACACAGATATGGATTTTGTTTCCCTTGAATGTTTTACTAAAATCAATAAAGAATGTGATCCAGAAATCATTAATTTATACTATGAAATCAGGAGATGCTGATGGATACAAAAACTAAAGCTGAATGAACTGATTTTGTCAATTTTTCTGTATTCTCAGATTTTCTCAGTAGATGGTGTTATATAGCCATTTTTCTCATTTCATCATCATATGAATACTGCTATCAGCATCAAATTAGTTGACAGTGTATGGCTTGTGAGGGAAATAGCAAGATAAAAGTAAAAGAAAAAGGGGAGGGTGTTTAACTAGGCAGGGAATAGGGATGTTAATACAGAAGAAGGAGAGATGAAGGCAAAAATAGCAAAGTTATTTGATAAAACCTGAAGGAATTGCATATTTTGTGTTTACCTAAAATTATACCACACACATATATTTACACACACATCACACAATATATATGTATATTTACACACATATCTTAAAGCAATTTATGTCACTTGGGTTGATCACACACCTCACAAGATCCATAAACAACAACAACATAAATGTCTATATGCTAAAAAGAACTCACTATCAGAAGTAAGATATTTCCTTTCAGGTGGTTGGTCAGGGTACTCTCCAACACTCCCAGAACAACATAGATTATTGCTGTTTCTTTTGGATATCCATCAGAGGTTGTAGTTAAGCCCTTACTGATGAAAACACTGCAGATACTGAAAACACTAAAGTTAGAATGTGCAGAATATTCAAGTTATATCTACCTTAAAGCCTCCTCCCTGTAGTAGAGCTTCCATGGTACATAAAATACTACACAAGCTGCCATGAGGCAGAATGAATTAATAGTCCTATTCACCTGGGACACCTATAGTACACAATAATAACCAACATAGGAAGATATACACAAAGATATAAGTAAAAGGGGTATCAACATGCTGGTACTAACAGCTAGCTGTATTTTATGGTCCATTGAAAAGAAGGGAAATCATGCCCTAGTCAAATACCCAGAGTTAGTGAAGTTATGCATATTGGAACAGTGCACTACTGACATTTTGTTGACCAGCGTAAGTCTGTAACTACATTCAAAATCTTATCCTTCTGCTTACAGAGACTTGTAGTTACCATCTCTCAGGAAAACTTTTCTTTAAAAAAAGTACAAAAAACAGAGACTGTCAGAAAAAAGGCACAACTGAACACAATGCAGACATTAGTGGATTGCTAAAATCATTCCCACAATGGATACATCTATAGCACAGATTAATCATCTGTGTCTCAAGGAACATTGTGGAAGAGGCATTTGAAAGATTTTTAAGAGTCAGAATGCTAGAAATTCTTCTGTGTTTTTTTGTGTCTTAGAAATGGATGCATAAACAAGATATAACAACTTCAGTATCAATAAACATGACATCATGGAAGGGAAATATCATGAGGTTCTGCCTCTAAATAAAGAACAAAAGGGACCTAATGAATTAGCTTCTTCCAGGCAGGAGTATGCTTATAGTTATCCAACAAAAAGTGATCAGCCCTGAAACTATATATGCACAAACAACAAATATGGATTCAGTTTATACACACACACACACACACACAAAAGTGACTATCAATTTGAGAATTAATGGGAGGGACATGGGAAGAAAGAGCTGGATATAGGAAGGGAAGGGGAAATTTATGCCATTCTATTTTTAATTAAAGTGTGTTTTTAAAATAATAAAAACCATAGGGTTACCATTTTCAACATTTAGTGCTCTCAGATCAACAGAAGTATTACAATTTGATGAAGGTAGAACTGCTGTTACTAATACCTATCAGTATCCAGGGTAAGGTGACAGATATCTAACTTCTACAGTCTTAAGGTTTGTGCTGTGATGTCATATTTCTAAATTAATGTGAGTGATGGAATCATTGTTGCCCAATCCAGAGCATATGGTGTCTTTTCATTTTTTCCAGATATATTATCACAGTCATCTGCTCTTGAAATTCAGAAAACATTCCGGGTAACATTTGTATACTATACACAGAGTGGGTTATTTTTCTAATCTATTTTTATTTCCCTTGAACAAGACTGAGTTTCTCAATTTTTTCTTACCATCAACTATCTCTCAAGGGCTATAGTATACAATGACTTGATTCTTTTCTTTGGGTACCACAAAGAACTGATTCACTAAGGGATAATATTTAATCTGAGTTTTAAATGATATGAAATATCTACAGAAATTCAAGTACATTAGTAGGTGGAACAAAAGAATAGAAAATATAAAAGCATAATTGCTTGAACATGATGAGAAAATCAGTATAAAGTGAAAGGTAAAATCAGAGTCTGGCAAACTTCAGATCATGTAGCTCTCACTCACTACTAGATATACTGCAATGCACTGATATACATAGGTAAGGTAAAGTGTTTGGACCCCACAACATGGTAAAGAAGATATATTATTTAGAAATTACACTAATACATTTGTAATTGTAAAGTGCACTAAATATAATGAGTCCAATCATCAGATGTGAGATTTCATGACTAAACTATACAATGTGATCTAACTAAAGAAAATTAAATAGAAGAAATCCCCATGATGGTGACAAAAAGATCAGTAGTCACTAAGGTTGAGAGAAGAATTGGTATAAAAAAACTAAGTGAGCTGTTAGTTTTATACTTAAAAAAATATTTTTAAAACAAATTGTTAATCATCAAATATGGATTGTAAAGGAGTAAATTTAAGATTATAAAGAAACAAGTGCTTTTTATATCTTCATGTACTTAATAAAATCATTAAGTCCACAAGGACTAACTCTGGGTTTCTTCTGGCAATTGACTTATCATTCTGAACTGTTGCAATATTTTAATTTAGAAGTGATAGCTCCATGTTGAGCATGTGAAGTGATACCAATGTAAGCAGACCCCCAATTACTGTTGACACCTTCTGGGGTAGGTTAAGATCTATTTTGGACAGGCAGTGTTACCAGCTTCTAGAAAATCTCACTATCCTGGCTATTTTTATCTTTTCTGCAATTTTCTTTCAAAGTCTCTCCTTGAGAAACCCCTATAAGGTCTTGCTCTGACAGGGTTCCAGTGGGAGGTCATGGAGGTGGTTTAACACATGTCTTTCTCAGGACCCTAACCTAGAAGGTTTTCAGTGCCCGATTGTCTACATCAAGATCAAGTGTCTCTTTAGAGGAAATTCTATACTATTAGATGCCCTTATGTGACCTCTGTTCATGTTATTCTTACTATATAATCACTTTCTAGCAGAGCCTCCATAAAGACACAGTTAAGTTTAAGTGTGTTCTTCAAGTGAGACATAGAAAAGTAACAAAGATAAAGGAGAGGTTTGAAAGTAGCAGGCATTACTTTTAAATCCTAGAGAACAGACACTCATGAAAGAATATGAAATATGAACAAAAGCACTATTTGATAATACCCCACTGTATGCATACATCAGTTGAATGGCAAAAATGAAATAATTGACTGTGTGGGTGAAAAAGAAATTTAAATGTATCACACAAAGAACTGGAGCAAATCCCTAACTTGGTCCAGTGCCAGATTCTTCTTTTGGAAAAGACTTTGTTTTGATAGTGTTTAAAATACTTA
This sequence comes from Acomys russatus, assembly GCF_903995435.1. Classification (NCBI taxonomy): domain Eukaryota; kingdom Metazoa; phylum Chordata; class Mammalia; order Rodentia; family Muridae; genus Acomys; species Acomys russatus. The sequence continues at coordinate 63,610,269 of NC_067169.1, forward strand.
CTTGAAATTTTTAAACCTTGATATTTCCCAGTGTTAATATTGATGCTTCCAAATGTGAAAATTCATATAATTATTACCACCATGACCAATAAGATGTAATTGCATGGTATTTAAAAGTAAGATGAATGTTAATCTGGTGACAGACATACCTCACATTGTGAGAGAAGTTAGAAGAAGCTTCAAAATACTAATTGACATTCTCTCCAATGTAGATCTAAGCAATACCTCTATAATGACTAAAATTTGGATATTCTCAGGTACAAAACCACATCAAAAATTAAGAATAAATCATTATAATCCTATAGCTGAATGTTTTATAACTGTGTTGATGTCGTTTGATTTTTAAGGACCAAACACATTTGATATTAGAGAACTGACATTCTTTTCTGTTAGTAAAATTGAAATAAGACAATATATGAGCTAACACCATATGAATCTGAAATTAAACTAATTATGAAAATCTAATTGAAATATGAGAAATAATATATCCTGATTCACTTAACTATATTTTGTAGCCCATGCTCTTAAGGTATTAAATTAAGACCTTATGGGGGATATGAGGGCTTATTATAGCTGGATGTTTGACTAACATCTATTTTTTCTGGTTAAATTTCAGATTTTAGTTTTTCTACTACTGGTAAATGCAATAAATAAAGTTAGTTAATCTGACTCTGTCGCATTCAAATATTATCAAGACATTTCTCATAAGGATAGTGTAAATAACTTATGCTGAACAAAATGCAGTAAGTGTTGAGCGTAAAGAGTTAAGTACTGCTAATTCACAACTACAAAGAGTGTGCATAAAATTTCTATGCAATTAGATCGAGGAACTCTTATTCTGAGTTAACTTAAATCATTGGATTTTCAGCTTACATACATGTGAAAAAAGTAAAAGACTAAATGCTATAATTGGCTACACGGCTAGAAAAACTATCATAATGTAAGGATAATTTCTGTGACATCAAACTTTTCAAATAAATTATTTAAATAATTTTATCAGATTCAATGGAACCAATAGAATATTTTTTTCTTATTTGGGAGAAAATAAAACACTTGAAATTGTTATGAACAATTTCTTATTTTTTATTGACAATGCTTGTTTTCTTTTTTTCTTTTTTTGGTTTTTTGAGACAGGGTTTCTCTGTGTAGCCTTAGCTGTCCTGGACCCGCTTTGTAAACCAAGCTGGCCTCGAACTCACAGTGATCCACCTGCCTCTGCCTCCTGAGTGCTGGGATTAAAGGTGTGTGCCACAATGCCTGGCTGACCTCGTTTGTTTCAAACAATCTATTCTGATCATGTTTTTCCCTTCTCTTAATTCTTCCCAGATCTCCTTCCTTACCCCCTTTATTCTTCTCTCTCTCTCTCTCTCTCTCTCTCTCTCTCTCTCTCTCTCTCTCTCTCTCTCTCTCTCTCTCTCTCTCTCTCTCTCTCTCTCTCTGTCTCTCTCTCTTTCTCTCATATGTGTATGTGGAGGTCAAAGAACAACTGGTGAGTGTGTTTTCTCCTTACATTATTGAACCCACATTGTCAGGTTTGTCAGCATATACCTTTAAATTTTTGGCCACCTAGCCAGCCCTATATATGATTTTATTTCATTTTATTTTTAGTTAACCTACAAAACGTTGAGATTCACTGTGTTGGGATTCACTTTTGAATACATGTTACTTTGTTCACATATTCCCTATTGCCTTCTGCTGAATGATATTTTAAATTCAGTTAAAATTTAATCTACAAATGAAGTAGTTTATAGTAACAGTATGATCCTAAATATTGGTTGAATCATGAATCATATTTTCCATAGAAAACAACCTTTTAGAAAATGTTTATGGAATTGTTTATAATAGAAATATACTCAAACTACACCCAAATATTACTATAAAATCCTGCCAGTCGGTGTAATAAAAATATTAAATGAGCCTTGTTGACAAAATGTAATAGAATTTTTGTGAAGTTTTTATTGAGTAATAATATTTTCAAGTGTCTTCAAAATATAAGTATCTCCTTCCATCTTTGATACCAATTATCAGTTAGAATTTAGATATGTTTCAAAAGCTATCATTCTAAGAACAAAGTCTTTTTTATAACTACTTTTAATTAAGCTATTGAACAAGTATAATAAGTTACTTTTAGCAGCCAACTATGCTAATTAAAAATTTTTTCTACAGAATCAATTGTTACTCCTTAATGCACTAATATAAAATACTTTTTTTTCCTTTTCTTTTCTTGGCTTTTAGTGAATCCTGATAATTGAAAATAAAATATTATGTTATACCAAAAAAGGATAAACCATGGATACTGGGGAAGGTAATCTCAAAGTGTAAACTTATAACTAACCTGAATAATATGCAGATTCTTATCTCCATTGAGAAGGAGTATAAGTGTATAGCTCAGTAGTAGGGATCCTTCCTTGCATATAAAAGTTCATGAGTTAAGTACACAGCACCATTTGTTGAAGATGCTATCCTTTTTCCATTGAATGGATTTGGCTTCTTTGTCAAAAATCAAGTGACCATATGTGTGTGGATTAATATCTGGGTCTTCGATTCGATTCCACTGATCAACCAGACTGTTCTGTGCCAGTACCATGCTGTTTTAATTACTATTGCTTTATGGTACAGTTTGAGATCAGGTATGGAGATTGTTCCAGAGCACCTTTTATTGTACAAGATTGTTTTAGCTATTCTGGGGTTTTTGTTTTTCCATATGAAGTTCAGAATTGAACTTTCAATGTCTTTAAAAAATTGTGTAGGTATTTTGATAGGGATTGCATTGAATCTGTAGATTGCTTTTGGTAGGATGGCCATTTTTACTATGTTAATTCTCCCCATCCATGAGCAAGGAAGATCATTCCATCTTCTCTGGTCATCTTCAATCTCTTTCTTCAGAGTTTTGAATTTTTTTTCAAACATGTCCTTCACTTGCTTAGTTAGAGTAACTCCTAAATATTTTATATTACTTGTGGGTAATGTGAAGGGTGTGGTTTTCCTAATCTCTTCCTCTGCAAGCTTGTCATGTGTATATAGGAAGGCTACAGACTTTTTTGAGTTAATTTTGTATCCAGCCAATTTGCTGAAGGTGTTTATCAGTTGTAGGAGTTCTCTGGTGGAATTTTGAGGGTCACTTATGTACACTATCATATCATCTGCAAATAGGGATGATTTGACTTCCTCCTTTCCCATTTGGATACCCTTGATCTCCTTTTGTTGTCTTATTGCTCTGGCTAGAACTTCGAGTACTATATTGAAAAGATATGGAGAGAGTGGGCAGCCTTGCCTTGTTCTCGATTTTAAAGGAATTTCCTTGAGTATCTCACCATTTACTTTGATTTTGTTTATTGGCTTGTTATATATAGCCTTTATTATGTTGAGGAAAGTGCCTTGTATCCCCAATCTCTCTAAAGCTTTAAACATGAATGGGTGTTGGTTTTTATCAAATGCTTTCTCTGCATCTAAAGAGATGATCATGTGGTTTTTTATTTTCAGTCTGTTTATATGGTGGATTACATTGATGGATTTCCATATATTAAACCATCTCTGCATGCCTGGAATGAAACCTACTTGGTCATGATGAATGATATCTTTGTTGTGTTCTTGTATTCGTTTTGCAAGTATTTTATTTAGTATTTTTGCATCGATGTTCATAAGAGAAATTGGTCTGAAATTCTCTTTCTTTGTTGAGTCTTTGTGAGGTTTAGGTATCAATGAGACTATGGCCTCATAGAATGAATTTGGTAATTTTCCATCCATTTCTATCTTTTGGAGTAGCTTGAATAGTATCGGTATTAGCTCGCCCTTGGAGGTCTGGTAGAATTCTGCACTGAAACCATCTGGCCCTGGCCTTTTTTTTTTGGTTGGGAGACTATCGATGATTGTTTCTATTTCTGTAGGGGAAATGGGACTATTTAGCTTGTTTATCTGTTCTTCACTTAACTTTGGCAAGTGAACTTGATGAAGAAGAAAAAATTAATTCTTAACTGAGCTCATTAAACTTTTTTTCGGTGAGCCTTAAACTCGTCTTCTCCCTGCCTTAGCCTTCTTAGGAATTGGAGTTATAGGTATACATGACTACTCCAAGCTCCACCTGACTTTTGGCATTTCGATAATTTGTCTTTACAAGATGTGTGATTTTACTTTTTGTAACAGTCTCATTTTGAAAATGGTCTTTTAAGATGTGTTTATTTTATTTCTATGCACATAAGTATCTGAAGATTTAGCCTGCATGTCTGCTATATGTATCACATGCATGTCTGGTTACTGAAGAGATCAGAAGACATCATCAGATCCTCGGGAACAAGAGTTACATATGGCTATGAGCTACTGTGTAGATGGTGTGCATCTAACCCAGCTCTTTTCTGAAAGAAGAGATGTTATTAATTGATAAGCTATGTCTTGAGACTCATTTTCTTGTGTTTGCTGTTTTTGTTGTTTTGTATGTTTTCTTATATACTAAAGAGAAAGAGGTCTAAATCATATCAAATCTTATAAAAAATAGGAACTCATCACATTCAACACACCAAGAACAAGAGTAAAGAAGGACGAATTCTCAAGTTCAGAAGGGAGTTGAAAACTAAAATAGCAAAGCAACATACTCTATGAACCCATCCCTACAAATATTGTGGGAGTTGGTGATTTTCAGTGATCTTCCACAAGAAACTATAAAGGAAAAGTTAATGTTTATTGTTCTATATGCTATTCTTAATATTATTTTCAGCTACTGTAGTCATGAAGCTGTTCAGGAAAGTAAAAACTATTCCACTACGCACTTCTGTTATCAATAGAAAATCCCAGAAACATCAAGTTCAGGACACACAAAGGCCAATGGTAATGCTGCAGCTCACATATTTCAGAGTATGGATTACACTAACTCAAAATATGCTGTTGTTACTATTCTATCAATGTACTGAGAATAATTTTAAGACAATAAATAAACATTTTAAAATGTACAGTTATACTTGTTTTAATATTCCCATTCATTCTATAAAGTACTGGAGTTTACATTTGTAGCCTAAATCTCAGGTTCAGTGTATTCATTGTCCAAGATCATCAAAATCACTGCAAGTACTTCTATAAAGCAAAGCACAGGTTAGAAAACACAGTGCAGGTAGTACAGCTGAAAATTGATGGACTGAAGTCCGATGTTAGGGGAGGAGGAATTCCCTTTCAGAGGACTAGTGAGGGAGGGAGAGGGGATAAGGGAGGGAGGATGGAATAGGAAAGGATACAATCAGGATGTGAAGAATTCAAACTGTAGAACAAGCAGGTAACTTATTTTGTTAATCTCATGACATGGGAATAACTGTGAGACTGGCTGAGACATGAATATCTATGCACAGACAAGGGTTCTTGTTGGTCACAGAATCCATGTGACTTTAGATTCCGTTCCTTATATGATATGAATGACGATTTGCAGATGTCTTTCCTCTGTACATACAAAGAACAGAGAACCAGCCTTAATTGTTCTATGTATGCATCATACACAACTTATACATTTATACTTTTAGGACCATATAATGCTTGTGTGAAATTATATGTTTTCTGAACAAAAGAACTGGACACTGACATTGGATTAGACCTGATAGCATTCATTTCTCTCAGCATGCTGGACACTGATGTCCTGCATCCTTCATTTTCCAGCACTAAATGTTTTAGTTGCTGTGCCTCATCAGAACAGGACAGCTTCCAGGAGAACTTTTAAGAAAGCTTACGATCCCAACTGGTCCAGCATTTCAGACTGCTTAACACAGGACTCTAATTAAGCCTAGAATTTCTCAACATTTAGAAACTAGGCCACAAATGTTATTCCTAGCTTGTTTAATCATTTACATCAATTTTATTTGGGCCCATACAAAGGTATTATTTTCCACAAATCAACCACAAAAAACCTTAAGAGAATGATGCCCCATTTCGCATAAGGAGTTTGAGTAGGTTTTTGGTTGTTTTCTTAGGTGACAGATGCTTATTTTCGTTGGTAGTTGGTTATAAGTTATTATTGAACTTATATAGAAAGAAAACAAAGTTGAACTCAGAGATGTCTCTCCTCTCCTTTACTTTTCATTCTTAGGTTTAGGGATAGGGGGTGAAAAGAAAGAAGTGGGGGATATAGAAATATATAGGAATGATAGGGCAAAAAATAGATTAGTGAATCTACTCCTCAACTTAATGCTTTAATTGTCACTCACAAGGTTATTTTTTATTTTCTGGTATAGAATTTTGTATATAGATGCAAATTAAATTAATTTTAGATACATTGATATAGAATTCAAATTTGAGATTATTCTTCAAACACATGATATATATTTATACTCTAATATGTGGTATTGTCCCCATATAACACAATTATAATATAAAGTTTATTTCCAATGCTTTGAAAGTGCTTTTGCAGGCTGTTTAGGATAAAAGTAAGTTATATAAGTTATTTGTTACTTGATTAAATCATGGTCATGTCAATTACTAGTTTATTTTTATCATAAGAATTTACATTCTAGGTGTAACAGATAGATAAGGTAAAATAGAATGTGACTAGAGAGTTAAGAACCTGAAATAATTCCCTTGCAGTCAGCCAACTCTTAGGTATGCTCAAGGTTGTGTGCTGGTCTATATTAAGATGCTGGCTCAGTTGGGGATTTGGGTCACAACATTAGGATTAATAATGAAACCTGATTGAAAACTGGTCAAGCCACATTATTGGGCCACATTATTGGGCATTAAATCCTTATTAGTAAAGGCAGAAAAGTAAACTTTTGATTGGGGGATAGAATGAGAATTCTGAGAATTATTATTTGGCACTGTAATGGATAAATAAGAAAGTATTACACAATCATTCAAAGTTCAGCCTCTTTTTACATGAGTTGCTATTACACCCATATGTGTATATTTTTAAATTTTATGTACTATGTACCTTTGAATGTTTATGAAGGTGTCAAGAATTTAGAATAAGTAAATAAAATTCACCATGTATATCAGCACTACACAACAGATGTGGAGCAATATAATAAGCAAGTGAGTCTGTTTTATGTTTATTATTTGTTTAATTTCTTTGTTGTTATTTTTGAAAGGGTTTCTATAAAAAAGTATAACAAAATAAAAAATCAGTGAAAGCAAATTATCAGGATTGCAAATAACATTTAATATAGATTCTTTCATCATTTCAGATTGACCTAAACTTAAGATTACCTATTACTTTTAACAGCAGTTTCACAAGTATGTGTGTATACACACATATGTTTGTATCCTTAGTAGTAATCGTGAGGATATTAGATGTGAAAAATTTAGAAATCAAGGAGATTTTTATGAATGAATATGGCTGCATTTTCTGTGATGCATTGACAATTCAAAAACAGTACATAAAATTATAGATGAGAGGAAACATAAATATTAGTTAGAAGATGTGGGATTTTAAAACATCTAACTCTGAAGCAAAAAGTTGCATCAAAATATTGTATAGTTATTTAAGACTATTTGGTTTTTGAAAGATGAAATGATGTAAGCTCAAGAATAATTAAAAGTGTATTTTTTGTTGTAATTAATCGCCCTCATTGTGTATGAATTTCACATTATATGTTGCTTTTCATATGTGAATCTTTAAATTTTTTATAATATCATTTCATATATCCACCAAAACCAGGATAGGTAACTATAACAATATTAGATAAATTATTAAAATCTGTACAGGTTATGTAAGTGATGAAGGTGTGAAACAGGTTACAATAGAATGCAATGGTTATAACACAACTATTGCATTTGATTTAACAAGTGAACTGATGATAAAAAAGAAATTCTAATCCATGTGGAAAACTACTAGTCTTTCTGAATATTATATTGCTTCAGGTCACAAGAGCCTTCTTATAGCAAGAAGATGCTCAAAAATTTATCAATAGCCAGAGGATTTCTTCAATGTGACTGAATAAAATAGATTCTCTAAAGAATGTATGAAAGGAACATTGAAGCAGAAAGTTTCCTTCTTCTTCAAAAATGAATGACTCTAGTCACAATGAACTTGTTTGTTACCTGACTTCAATTTCTAAAAAAGATTTTATCTATTGTAGATACCAATTTGAGGCTATTGCTACCTATCCCACTTTAAAGAAGACATGCTTTCTATAGAACACAAAACCTCAAAATGTCAATGATGTTTTTCTTTCTCTAATATTATCACTTAGTCTCTTCTTATGGGTTGAGTAATTTTGTCAAGAGAAAGGGTGGACACACTGAATCATAAGGGTCCGCTAACTTAGATAGGATTTCTCAGGGCTGTCTCACTAACTGTGTCCCAGTCAATTAGCCTTGGATGTGACCCAAGAGAAGAAAACTTTCATAAAGCTCTGGGAAATTTACTCTAAATTCAGATGAAAGAGGAAAAGTTTTACTTTTATTAATAGATTTTAAAACCTTAGTTATCTACAAGAAGGAACACTTTAGACAGAGGCCTACAACCTATTTAGTATGAACTTTCTAATTTACTTTAGCCATTCATATACATTCTTTTTTTTTCCTCTTAGGATTAAGACTCTATGGATATATAATACTTTAAATTATCTACAAACTAACAGGTGAGAAACAAGAGGAAAATGTGTACTATCTTATAGTAATACAATCCTTATTATATAGAGTTGTGAGAAGAATGGCATTTCATAAGCCTCTATCAAGACAAGAAAGGAACACACTGAAATGATGAATAAATGTATTTATAATCGTTGACAACCAATTTATTTATATTTCTCTGAGGTATACTTTAATCACAGTGAAAGCATATTGCTATTTTAAAATCTCAATTAATACATCAACATTTTAATCATTCCACAAAGCTTCTGCATCTCTGCTTCTGTTTGATCCTGGGATCTGTTTGCAGATACATTTTTAAAATATTTTTTTATTTTTGTTTTTTATACATTTATGTGTTTGACTATATATGGGTCATGAGTGCAGGAGACCACAACACAGTGGGCATTGTGTTGACTGCAGCTGAATTTACAGGAGCTTGTAAGCCACTCTACATGGGTTCAGGGAACTGAATTTAGTCCTTTGAAAGAGCAGCACATGCTTTTTACTACTAAGAAATCTCTCCAGCCTCTCAAAACTTATTGTTATATTTACTAAAAAAAATAATTTTGACTGTTTCTGATCTTGACAAGTGAAATTATTGAATGCACAAAATTTTTCTCCTGTTTTCTTTTGGCCAATATATTTTTCTACAGATATTCATTCATTAATAAGCATCATGGAGTCACTTTGTCTTTATGTGTATACTTGATATAATTCCTGTATGAGATATAATCCTCTAGAATTGTTGAGGTATACAAGAATTACATTTCAATTTTTAGAAAGACATGAAAACCTTTCCTTAAAAATGATAGAAATTTATACTCCTACCAGCAGTGGAGAGTGAAAGAAATATTTACAAGCTTATTTTACTTCTTTTACATTGATTTATTACTTGGACCAACCTGTTAACAAAATTAAGGACAAAAACTTGTCACCTCTGACTTTATCTTTTGTTTCTTTTACTTTGAGTTACTTGTGTACTTCTGCATCCTTGTTAATCACTCAAGGTGTGACTGTCTACCTAGTCTGTCCCAACTGGCTTCATGACTAAGTCAGCTTGGAGTTCTGGAAGAACAAAAGTTATAAGAATAGCCTATGACACAGGAGACAACTTCCTGAACAGAACACCAACAGCCCAGGCCTTAAGGTCAACAATCAATAAATGGGACCTCGTGAGGCTGAGAAGTTTCTGTAAGGCAGGAGACACTGTCAAAAGAACAAAGCAACAGCCTACAGACTGGGAAATAATATTTACCAACCCTACATCTGACAAAGGTCTAATATCCAAACTTTATAAAGAACTCAAGAAATTAAACGCCACCAAACCAAATAACCCAATTGAGAAATGGGGCTTGGAACTAAACAGAGAATTCACAACAGAGGAATATCAAATGGCTGAGACACACTTAAAGAAATGCTCAACATCTCTAGTCATCAGAGAAAGGCAAATCAACACAACTCTGAGATTCCATCTTACATCCATCAGAATTGCTAAAATTAAACATTCATGTGCCACCACATGCTGGCAAGGATGTGGAGAGAGAGGAACACTCCTTCATTGCTGGTGGGAATGCAAACTAGTACAGCCACTTTGGAAATCTATCTGGTGCTATCTCAGAAAAATGGGAATAGGGTTTCCTCAAGACCCAGCTATTCCACTCCTTGGAATATACCCAGAAGATGCTCCAGCACACAACAAAAAAATTTGCTCAACCATGTTCCTAGCAGCCTTATTCATAATCGCCAGAACATGGAAACAGCCTAAATGTCCTTCAGTAGAAGAATGGATAAAGAAACTGTGGTACATATACACTATGGAATACTACTCAGCTATTAAAAACAAAGAATTCCCGAAATTTGTGGACAAATGGATTGAGGTAGAAATGATCATAATGAGTGAACTAACCCAGAAGCAGAGACTCAAATGGTATATACTCACTTATAACTGGACACTAGCCCAAGGGGCAGATCCCATGAAAGTCTGCACCTACCAGGAAAGTGGGATAGAGGTGAGAACATCCTATTGAGACTCTAGGTGAGCAAATATAGGGGATAGGGAAGTAGGTGGATCCAGAGGGTCCTAGAAACCTACAAGAGGAACATTATGATAGGTGGATCTGAGCCCAGGGATTCTGCTTGATCAAAGGCACCAATCAACGACAAAATGTGCAGTCATCATCAAACCCCTACCCAGATCTAACCAAGGGACAGAACATTCTCCACAGTTAAGTGGAGACTGGGGACTGACTTTCACAGGATCTCTGGTGCCCCATATTTGGCCATGTCCCTTTGTGGAGGAGGCCCAATGGCACTCGCAGGAAGGATAGCAGACTACCAAGAAGAGACTTGATACCCTAGCACCATATTCAGGGGGAGGAGGTCTCCCTCGGTCACAGTCATAGGGAAGGGGATTGGGGTGAAAGTGGGAGGGAGGGAGGAATTGGAGGATGCATGGGATGGGATAGAAAATGAGATGTAATATGAATTATTTTATTTTTCAATAAGAATGTGTTAAAAAAAAGAATAGCCTATGAAATGAGCCAATTATTCAGGAGTGAGATAACATCACCTTAATATCGAAGAGATTATTGCCTAAGAACCAGTTTGTCATTTCAAACAATGAGAGCCTGTTTACTTCATCTTTTAAGACAAGCCCAGAATCAATACTCAAAACAACCATATCCAACTGCTTATATGTGGATACCTTCCCTCCCTTCTTCAAATGCTCTTTATTTTAAATCTACAGCTTGGTTCAATATTCCAGAGATGAACTAAGTATCACTGGATATTTAGTCTGTTTTTCTTTTCTCAATGTTACCAATTTATATAAAGATATTTTTGATGACTATTCTTGTTTGTCAACTTGACTGAGTCTGGAATTAGCTAAATCCAAAATGGATGGCATGCCTGTGAGGGATTTTGGGTTAATTTGAATCAGGAAGATGCACTTCTAATACTGATCTTGAGGCAGGAAGCCAAGCATCATCAATATGGGTCACATCTTCTGCTGGAAGATTACATAAGTACATGATAGTCCAAACCTTTTGCCTTTTGTCTGCTTGCTCTTACCATACTAGCAACTTCATTCTTACACTGATATTAGAGCCAAAGTTGGGATTGTAGAGTCCAATGAAGATGAACTGAGGTATTCATTCTTATGAACTGATGGATTTCTCGATTCTTGGACTTTTCGTGCATAGCCAGTTATTGTTGACTTAAGTGATCCACACACTTTTTTTTTTCTAAAAAACTCTAACACAATAATCTTTCTGTTTATAACTAATAATTGTCTGTCTAATAGGCATATCAGTAGTAGGCAATGTCTAGCTTATTGCAGCTGCAGGACGTTGGTTTTTTGTTTTAAAAGTCACCAGTTACAATAATGATGCCATTTATTTTTATATATTTATAAATATGTAGTATTTTATAGGCTTTTTGAATTATATCCCATTTATTTTAATTTGTATTTGGCAGTTTTCTAATAATGACCATATTTTTATGTTTATAATGACAATCTTATATAATCACTTTGAAATATTTTGCTCACTATTGTATTTTTACCATTGTATTTTTAAAAGAATTATCTTTTGTATTCATTACATATCATGGACCCAAATTACTTATTTGATTGCACAAACATTTAAATAAGTAATAGATTTTAAGAAGTGAAAACAGTATAATTGAGTTTATTTCATATATTTATTATTTTCTGTGGTCAGTTACTGTTCATATGTGAATATATTCTCATATGTTTTCATGCAGAAACTATCTGGATTTAAAATTTACTGTTATGTCTGTATTACAAATTAGTTTTGTGTACGTGGTGGGTTTTAGGGTCACATATCTTTTCTTTCATGATTATACATTTCCTCTAACACTAATTTTTAAACAAAAATGACTTTCTTACACTGTTCATGGTTTTTAACTTTTTAAAAAGCGTTCAGCATGGAGTAACATCAGAGGAAAAGAGTCATGTAAGTAGTTGTAAGGGCTTCCCAGCTTATAATCAAAGAACAAGCTAGTAAAATTGTCAGAATCAACCATGCTTATGCTTGTAAAGAGGCCAGAAATACACAATATATGAAACAAAGTTTATTCAACAAATAATACTGGTCAAACTATACAGCAACATATAATGGAATGAAACTAGATGCTTAGCTTTCACAGTGTACAAAATTCAATTCAAAATGGATCAAGGACCTTCAGATAGATATGATATCAGGAATCTGATAGTTAAGAAAGAATGGAATACAATTCAACTTATGCACAGGTAAAGGCTTTCTGAATATGGTTCCAGTAGCATAAGCATTAAGACAAAATTTAACAAATGGGACCTCATGAAACTAAAACACTTCTGTAGAGGAAAGGACACCATAATTTGACTGAGAAGACAACCTTCAGAATGTCCAATAAATCGTTAGCAGATAAACAACTGACATAGTATTTTTCTATAAATAACTCAAAACACTAAACACCAAGAAAACTAACAAATCATTTAAAAATTAGGATGAGTTTCTGAAAACTGATAAGAAAACCTTAAATTTGGGAGCTGGAAAAATGATGGTTGAGAGGATGGCTTAGGAAGAGTTGCGAGAGGAAAGTGAAAACATTGTACAAAATTCTCAAAAGTGATTAAAATTTTATTTTTAAAAATTGAGTCCCAGATAATTATGAATAAAGCTGCTATTTATTCAAAATTTCCAAAATCTGGAAACAACCTAGATGTCTCTCAGTTGAAGAATGCATAAAGAAACTGGTACATTTACACAATGGAATACTACTCAGCTATTAAAATCAAGGAAATCTTGAAATTTGCAGGCAAATGGGTGTTAGAAAAGATCATCCTGAGTGAGGTAACCCAGACCCAGAAAGTCATGCATGGTATATGCTCACTTATAAGTGGATATTAGCCCAACATTGAGAGACTCTACCCAGCATAGATAGCACAGAGGTTTGGACTTACAGCTGGACTCTGGGAGGCATGCTCAGAGTTGTATGGAAGAACTGGGGGATGGAAGGATCTGGAGGATTAGGAGTTACACAAGGATATCATGCAATCTGGCAGATTTGTACCCAGGGGACCGGGACAAACTGATGCACATGCAGAGAACCTAGAAGCCCTCTTCAGATGTAGTGAAGGGACAGTTCATTCTCCATGTTGGGTGGTGGTGGTGGTTGAAGCAGAAACTGCCTCTGACTTAAACTCCAGTGCCCATGATTTGATCACTTCCCTTTGGCAGGGTGGCCTTGGGTAGGAAGAGGATGCAGGCTATCCTGATGATAGACTGTAGTGAGATGGGAGAGGGGCCTCCTCTCCCTCTGTCAGAGAGCTAGGGGAGGGGAAGAGGGCAGAAGACAGAGGGAGAGTTAGAGCTGGAAGAAAGGAGTTAGGGGATAACAGTTGTGATGTAATATGTAATGTGAATAAATTACAATAAATAAAAAAATTCAAAGGCCATGAATAGATTACTTAAATTTTAAAAAAGGCCCAAACATGGTGGTACATACCTCTAGTCTCAGCACTCGGGAGTCAGAGTCAGGTGGATCTCTAGGCCAGCCAGAAGTTCAGGGCAGCCAAGGCTACACAGAGAAAGCTTGTCTCAAAAAAAAAAAAAAAAAAAAAGAAATTGAGTCACAGAACAAATAAAGAATTCTCAAATAAATAGTTTTTTAAAAGTGTTCAACATTCTTAGCTGTCAGAGACATGCAAATTGAAATTATTTTAGATTTCATCTTACCTCAGTCAGAATAGCTAAGATAAAAATGACAATAAATACTGGGGATGATGTGGGAAAAGAGAAACATTCATTCACTGTTGATGGGAAAGCAAATTATTGCAATCTTTAATGAGAATTAGTGTGGCGGTTCCTCCCGGGCTCAGAGATCATTGTATAAGATGTGGTCAAAAAGGTTGTAAAAGCCTAATATAGTGGATGAATTCAATAAAACTGCTTTCTTGACATGAGGACACTCTTTTTTCCATGAAACCACAGAGACTCTGAATTTACACACAGTACATACAGAAGGTCAAGTCAGACCAAAGCATGTTTAGGAGATGGAGTTCTAAAGTCTCACCCACATTTGAGGAGCTAGCTATTTTCAATTTGTAGCTGTTGTGGGATAGACTGTCAAGTTTTCTCAAGAAGGCAGGCTTACAGTGGCTATCCACGCTGTTGCAAATAGTCCAACACCTGTTCATACATATAATACTAAGTGCACTCGTGTTTTTAAATAAAAAAAAAGAAAAAGAAAAAAACGCACATGAAATTGGGAGGGAATAGTAGAAGGGAGGAGATTGGGAAGAAATGGACAGAAGTAAGTTGGGGATAAAGGATAAATTTAATCATTATTATTTTTACACATAAAAGTTAAGTCAAAATAGTTACTGGAAAATCACCAAACTATGTAGGAATAGATGCAACCAAAGAAACAAAAGTACAGTGAAAATTATAGTATAGAACAGAGATCTCAAAGTTATACACATTAAGTAGACAAATATGCTCTTTTCACAGATTTGAAGCTGTAATATATTTTCAATGAAATAGTACAAAATTAAGCCATATAATCCAATACTTACCAAAATCCAAATAATTATTTTGCAAAACAAATAAGAGCTTTATAATTTATGATTAATCTGAAGGTGGCCTAAATAATATTGCAAAAAAGTTGGAAGTACTACTGTTTTTTATTTGAAAACTTTCTACAAACTTGTAGTAATTCAAACATTGTAATGTCAGAAATTTTCTTATTGTATATATGATATATATCAACAGAATAGCATAAGATTTACACAAATAAATATTTACAAGTTATTTTTACACGGGTAACAAGACCATTCAATAAGTGATCTATGTTGAGATAAATGAAACTCTTGTTCAAATGAAATAATTTTGCCTCATCTTTATACTATAAAAATGAATAAAAATGCACCAAAAAAACCAATGAGTTTTGATAAGGTTTTTTGAAATTTGATACAAAAAACAAACTTTATGTAAGAAAAAGATAATATATTGAATTTACTGGAATTTTTATATACTTAAAAATAGGACAAATTAAAATAGTAAAACTTCTATCCATGGTGGGAAAAAATATCCATAAAGAAGATAAACAAATAGCCAAAAGTATATAATAGGTTCTTCACTATAGGAATTCAATTGATGTAGTATTTCATAAAATCTATACTGGTTACTACCAAAAATGTAAAATGTAAGTCACATATACTAGCATGTCTCTACAATGCTAGAAGTAATGGACCTGTGGGATAAGGATCATAAATTCAAGGCAGGACTGGACTATATATTAGGATTAAGTCTTAAAAACAAATACTCAGGACTGGTAAGATGGCTCACTTAGCAGACAAAGGCATTTACTGCTTAAACCTAGCAACCTCAATTCCACCTCTGGATCCCATCTAAAGGCAGAAAGAAAGAACAGATTTCACAAAGTTGCCCTCTGACTTCCACATGCAAACCATAGTACTTTTGACCACATGTTTCCTAGCATATGTCATGGGTATATATTGTCATGCACACACAATAGTAATAATAATAATTTTTAAAAATAAAAACATATGTAGAGACTGTTCTCCAACTTATGCCAAAATTGTAAAACTGTTCCTAAGTATATATTAAGACAATAAACACAAAGAAATATGTATATTTCAAGGGTAATGTTAGGACACACCCAGTACTTTCAGAAGAGCATTTTTGTATAACCTAGCTTATATAAAATATAAATGTATAGTGTATATTTTAAATGCATCCATAGCTCCATTCCAATAACTCTAGCTTCATCCTTATAATTGTGTCTCTGAAAGTGGCTTTTTTTTCTCCAGTATATATGCTTCAGAAAGTTAAGTCAAGAATCCTTACTAAGGTGACCAAACATTCTAGAGTATCTGTAACTGTCTGCCTCTGAATATCCATCATCACTAAGCTAAACAAAAGCTCGTGTAGCTGAAACTATGTCATTGTGTGGGAAGATTACACTTTATTACTTCAGATCTCTTCTTAATGACACAGAAAATTAACCATGGTAACAACACATGGTAAATTTCTAGCACTGCAGAAAGCTGCAAGTATGCTTAGAGAACAGTCTCCGGTAAGAAACTTGCTTGCCTAAGGTTTTTGTTTATTTGTTTGTTTTTTTTTTATGATTGGACGAAGAAGTTACCTTGTGTTTATACTGAAAAGAAAACAAATGTACTCTCCATCTAGGAGTGTATGATGGTCAAACATCCTTAACAGATGTCTCTAATGTGTTTTTTTAAGAAAAAATATGAAATCTTAACATAGTTGTCTCACAACACTCAGGACACCGTAACAAAATCATCATGCTTGGTTGTTACAACTGTTCCAAAAGATGAGATTTGTGTTCACATCATGTAAGTTCTGAACAGTTCAATCTCAAGTAGCATGAGTTCTATTGTTTCTGAAATTTTGCTTTTTTTTTTTTTTTTTTGTACCAGAGAAAACAGAAGGGTTGAGATGAGGGAAGACCACTCTGAGTCTTCTATACAATACTGATTGATATGCTATCTTGGGGAAAGTTACTTATGTTTCCAAAATTTCAGTGTTCTCACCTGTCAAATTAAAGGTAAATATATGTACCATGATAAAATTGTCATATAAAACTTCAACATTCATGCAAAATAAAATTATTAACTATACTTTAAACATATATTTTATGTGAAAGTACATTTATTTATCCACTTGTCAACTTTTAATGGTTAGATAAGTTAATCCTTTAAAATGTACACACAAACATACTTTCACACACACACACACACACAAATACACACGCAGACATCTTACCGAGCCTATTTAGTGTTGCCAATATTTCATGTGTTTAGGGTTAACCACTTTGGACTGCATAACTCATTAGGGCACTAATCCTTTCAGAAAACTTATCCTGTTACTCTTTGAAGCTATTTATTAACTGTAGTTCTTCATCTATTAATGGAGCATCTTAAAACTACCTTCATCAATGATGGAATGTCTACTGATGGTGTCATTATTCAGGTAATATTTTGTCAGTCATGTGTTGCAGTTAATTTACCAGTGTAGCCTAATAATGTTTATTATAAGGTCTATAATTCTTACTACAGCTGTGTTTTCTAACCTGCTAGCAATCAATCAAGACACAGCCATGTGTTATATTTTAAAATATCTTTAGTTAACCTGGGGTAGGGCAGATACTAATGCCCTAAACTACTTCCATAGTGGGGCAGGTATGCGGTTCCTGTCCCAAGCCCATGGTGTCTAGTTCTAATAATTTCTATCAAGCTACTTCCCATTCATAATCCCAAATACTTGCTAATGTTCTTCATCTGGGCCAAATCCTCCATCCATGCCAGCCATGTGCTTCTCCTCCACCTATCCCATAGTGTAGCTTTCATCACCTCTCCTCTCCTCTCCTCTCCTCTCCTCTCCTCTCCTCTCCTCTCTTCTTGTCCCTTCCTTTCCAATATTCTCCCTGTCTCCCCTCACCCTGGAGCATTAGCCACACTGATCCCATTTGCCCTGCCCAGGTATTATGGTCTTCTATTGTCAAGGTGGGTCACAGAGACAGCAAGCAGTAATTATCATCAAAATACATCAGACCAAGCTCCAACAGTTGTGTTGTTGAAATTTCATGTGTGCATGATCAATGTCATGTGTAAAAGACACTATGTAGTAGCAGATATTATGATCATCTGTCCTTTCCATCCTTCTTCTGCAATGTTCTCTGAGCCTGGGGTGTGGAGCAGTGGTTTTCAACCTGTGAATTAGTGGTTATATATTGATGTAATACACATCAGATATTTAAATTAAAATTCATAGCAGTAGTAAATTTACCATTATGAAGTAGCAATGAAATAATTTTATTGTTGAAGTCAACACATGAAGAATTGTATTGAAGAATTACAGTACTAGGAAGGAGTCAAGGATGTATTGTTGATGTGTCAATTGAATCTGGGCACTTCATGATGACTTCTCTACATTTTGAGAAGTATGGATCTCTGTAATAGTTTCCATCTGTTGTAAATAAATTGATGAATGATAAAAGCTACACTTACTTTGCATATAAGGATAAGCTTTTAGAAAACACTTTGAAATTGTACTTGTTTACTGAAGTGATATTAGTGGCTGTCTCTTTAAGAGCCTGACCTTATCAGCCATGGGGAGTTGGCTAGGTAGTTTGTATACCACGAGAACTAATTATCAGGGAGGAGGTTTCTCAGTAATTTCCACCAATATACTCAACAGTGGAATTTTGTAAGAAAGTCTGGCTCTTGGAAAGAATTCTATCATCTCATGTAGTATAACTCACTTAAACTGTATATGATAGGTGTATATTATATATGTAATTAAGTAAGCTCATAAAATAATATATTTCCCTATTTTTTAAACTTGTGATAAACTTAATTTAAAACTAAGTCTGTTAATAAAAATGCTTCTCAGTAGATGTACGATCCACAAAGAGACTATTACTAAATCTAAGCAGTGGGTCTAGGTCCACATCATACATGGTCCTTCGTTGATGTTCCTGACTCTGTTTTGTAGTGTAGTTATCCTGTATTATGTGGCTAATGTCCAATTATGAGTGAATATATACTATGCGTGTCTTTCTGGGTCTGGGTTACCTCACTCAGGATGATCTTTTCCAGTTCCATCCATTTGCCTGCAAATTTCAAGATTTCCTTGTGTTTAATAGATGGGTAATGTTCATTGTTCAAAGAACATGTTTATTTTTGCAAATTTCAACTTTGAAAATGCAATGTGACCTTTATTGGGAATTGACTCCTGGCAATGGAAATTCAGAAAATGTGCTTTTCAATCAATATTTTATATAGAATTGCTATTGGTTTGCTGGTATATAGACACACTTTTATATGTGTTTTGTCAGTTCAGGGAGACCAGCACATTCTTAAAAGAGAGACCATCAGATATCATGCAATGTGGTGAAAATTCTTGGTAAATGAATATCAAAATCAACTTTTTTATAGCTCAGAATATTAACCCAAAACTGACAGTATCCCAGAAATTATTAATGAACAGTGTTTTGTTTTCCATACAAAGTATTGAGTTTTATAAATATTTTGTCTTGTGATAGTTACAGTCTTTCCATTTTCAATGTTAACAACTCATGTTGTGAATGTGAAAATATGAAAGATAGCAACAGATATTTTTTATAAATTTCATTTCCAGTCACTACATTTTGACCCACAAAAATATAGGCATGCATGCTCTTACATACAAACCACCTTGATAAACGTTTACATGAAAAACAAATCTTCCTTTTATCTAACTAGCAACTTTATAACTTCATAGACATTAACCTTGGTATGTCTGTTAAGGAAAATAGACGGCAGAGTTTTAACTGTATATCTTGCTGAAAAAGTGAATAAGAATTAAAATACAGAGGTAGGTGATTTTTATTCTCCTTCCACCCTCCATTAAGATCTCTCCAATATCACAATAGCCCTGGAGCTGTCTGCTTGCTAGGACGCCCTCCTCCAACTTTACCTCTATTCTCTGAAAACTCTAACAAAACATGATGTGAACTCCCTTATAGCTCATTCTGAATTGTTTGTATCAGCAGTGAATAACTAGAAATATTTTCTACCTGGGCACAGTGTGGCAGGAACTCAGGTATGTGATTTTTCACTCTCTTTATTGTTCCCCATTAGGAACTCTCCAGTCCTACCCCAACCCTGGAGCAGTCTGCTTGGTGGTACCCAACATCTTACCTCAAATCTATTCACTGAAGATTAATCCTTGGTAGAGATTCAGGACCCCCCTAGTCCTTTCATCCTGTTCTCTCCAGATTATTCTCCATCATACTGTAAAACTCCTCAAACCACACCTCTCACTACATAAAGACCTTATGTCTTGGTTTGAGTAGATTCTTCTTAGCTCTTCTCTAATGTGATCTCAGCTTTTTCTATTTTCTAATAGCCCATGTCTACTCCTCTCTACCATGCATCAACATGTAAAAGCACACTCCAAGAGGCAACATACAGTCAACATACTTTCCTAAGATCCAGAGAGAGCAAAAGAAAGCAAGAACTATATAGGATGGGTATGGAGAGAAAGCATGTCCTTTCATACTAGATTTCATGTTAATTTTAGTGGAAATACTTTTATTTCCTGTTAAAGCTGATGTTAGCTGTGGGCTTGCTATAAATTGCATTTCTTATGTTGATGTATGTCTCTTGGCCCCAGGATCTTTATCATGAAGGGATGTTTTATTTTGTTAAAAAAAGAAAAACAAAAAACCTTTTGTGCTTCAAATGTATTTTGTCTTTCAGTCTGTTTATATGGTGGATTGTGTTTATAGATTTGCATGTGTTAAAAAATCCTGCAAGCAGGATGTGGTGGAGCACTCCTGTAATCTCAGTACTCCAGAGGCAGAGGCAGGTAGTTCTCTATAAGTTTTGAGGTCATCCTTGTCTACAGAGCGAGTCCAGAATAGCCAAGGATACACAGAGAAATCATATCGTGAAAAAATAAAAACTAAACTAAAAACAAACAAACAAACAAAACATCCTGCACTCTTGGATGAGGCCTACTTGATCATGATGGGTATTATTTTCAATGTTTATTGAATTCACTTTGCTGATATTTTATTAAGAACTTTGGTATCTATGTTCAAAAAGTATATTGATTTGTATTTTCTTTCTTTGTTAGACCTTTGTGTGGTTTAGTTATCAGGGGAATTGTGACCTTGTAAGGAAAATTAGGCAATTTTCTTTTAGTTTCTATTTTGTGGAATAATTTAAGGAGTACTTGCATTAATTTTTCTGTGAAGATCTGGTAAAATTCAATGCTTAATACATCTGGTCCCAATCTTCTTTTGTTTGAGAAACTTTAAATGACTGATTCTGTTTAATTAGAGTTTATAAGTCTGTTTAATTGCCTAGCCAATCTTGATTTAGTTTGATAGGCCATATTTACCAAGAAATATATCAATTTCTATTAAGTTTTATAGTTTGATAGCTTACAGATTTTAAAAGTGTTTTTGTCCTTATTTTCTGGATTGACTCTGTTTTGTTTTGATGTCCCTCTTATTGTCTTTAATTTATTCATCTCTTTGTCTTAGCTAAAGTTTTCTCAATTTCATTGCTTTTCTTTCTTTCTTTCTTTCTTTCTTTCTTTCTTTCTTTCTTTCTTTCTTTCTTTCTTTGAAGATCACCACATGACTTTATTGTAAAACACCTGCTCTTTATTAGCAGTTTTTTCTCTAAAAACTGAAACATGAGAACTGAGCAACACAACCACAGTGACTTGCTCCTGTGGATAGGGAGATGCCAGGACAGAGGTTGTGGGCCTTTCCTTGTCTTGGCTTCTTCACTCACTCCAGGGTTCCAGTGCTATCTCTGAAAAGGAAGAGGAAACCACTAAATCCCCAAGCACAGAAAGGTAACAATCACATTAAGGATACTGATGCTAACTGCCGCACATCCCAGGCTGAAACCCTAGCAACAATATCAAACCCACAGTCAAACAGCTATTCCTGGTGACACTGATTTTTAATATGCCGCTAGCCTCCAGCCTGCCTCCTGCATACCCCAGAGCATATATGCTAACATCCACATGCAGCATCTGTGTTCAAATATAAAGCTTTGTTCATTGCTTTTATTAAAGATCCAACTCTTCATTTCATTGAGTCTTTTTTTTTTTCTTCATGTTGTTTGTGTCTATTTTATTCATTGCAGATTGAAGTTTGATTATTTCTTGTGGTCTAGTCTTTTTGGATGTTATTTTTTTTTTTTTTTATTTTTGTCTTACAAATTTAATGTGTGTTGTTAAGTTACAAATATGAGATTTCTCCATCTTTTAAAACTGTATGCATTTAGTACTATGAACTTGCCTCTTAGAGCTGCCTTCATGGTGTCCCATTGATTTGGGTATATTTCTCCATGATGAGATGGTAAAATGAAATCCTTCTCTCATCACTAACCAAGAGACTATCTCCACGTGCAAAGGAAAAATCAGGTCTTTTCCAATGGAATGTTACTGGGTATATAAACCATACTTAAGTGTAGGTCCCATGCTCAGAAGTAGAGGGTATATGCACACACACACACACACACACACACACACACACACACACACACACACATACACACACACACATACACCTCAATTGTGTTTTGGTAGATATGCTTTGTCTCACATTGTTTTGTTTGTTGTATATTATGGCTTCCAAAATTTTTGTTTTTATGATGTGTGTGTGTGTGTGTGTGTGTGTGTATGTGTCTGTGTGTGTCTTAGGTTTTTCCGTATTCTGATTTGTTTTGCTTTTATATTTGTTTTCTAAAGAGAGAAAGAAGGTATGGAGTTGGGTTGGTGGAGAGATGGAAAGAATGGGGAGGATTTGGGGAAGGAGAAACTATGATCAGAATTTATTGTATGAATTTTAAATAAAAATAAAAGAAAAATTAAAATACAATATATATCATATTAAAAACACTTAAAAGAATCTGACGAATGAACTGTTTAGAAGTGTTTAAATGTTCCAAAACATTTCTGTAATTCTCAAAGGCCAAGAACTTGCCAGAATATGCTCATGATCAGCAGATATCTACATAGGATATAAGTATCACATCTGGATAAGCTTCAGAAAGAGGAAAAGCATTCAATAAACTCTACAAATGCATATATAATGTCTAGTTAATGTCTCGTTAAGATGGGTTATCATATGACAGATTTCCTTCTACATATAAAGGTAGAAAAAGAGAAGCAACTGGCCAACTGACTCCCCCAAATTGATTTCTGACTTCCACACAGGTGCCTGATCTAACTAAATAATTTTTAAAATAGTGAAAAGACAAAAATGCATATGCATTTTGGTAAACAGTAAATGAAATTCATGTTGTTCTCAGATAACATAATAGTTTACGGAAAATTCTAAAGAATTTGTATGTCAGGCTCCTTGCAAGAGGAACAGTAAAAAAAGCTCTAGAACTCATGGAATGCAGCCCACAGTTAGCAAACCCAAAATAGGTGTGTCTCGGAGAGGCATAACCCCAAAACTATGAAACTACATTTCCTGAGGACTTCATGCTGTTATGGATTATGGAGTATAACTCTGCTTGTTACCTTTGTGGTCCTTATAGTCCCCTTAATATGTGAACTGTGTGAGTACTATAAATGGCATTCCTAGCCCTTCACTGGGCAGTATCATTGGCATACTCACTAACAATGCTTGATCTCTTTCAGGCATTGCTGCTGGAGCAGCTTAATGATTTTACCACCACCTTTGAAAACAATATACAGATATGGATTTTAACAATGATAATTACCATTAGAAAGAATTTTGAAAAATAGATTGTTCAACAAGGTTAGGTAAAAATGTTTTTGCTCATGGCTCTGACATAGAAAGTCTTACGGAAATATAGACTGTTTTGCAAAGTGAGGCAAAGATATTTTTACTATTGCCCTTGATGCAGGAAATCTTAGGAGACAATTGAAGCAGAGAGAAAGTACACTCTTATTTGTAAAACTAGGGACTTTTTGAGGTTGGCAAAGCAAGAACAATGACCCACAGCAGCATTAGCTGACGTGACTCTTTCAAGCTGGGCTGGTGACTGAGATGACGATTGATTTCCTTATTCTGTTTTTCTGCCCTCAGCTTCCTGATGTGATTTAATAAAACATATTCATGAGTAGATGTGCAACTTTATGACTTAAAGTAGAAATGGCTGTTTATTTTTTTAAATAGGAGTGTAGATTTGTGATTCTTTTATGATCTTTATAAGATTCCTTTTTAAGCTAATTGATTCTTTTATGTAACCACTAATTGCAGCCTGCCAGTAAAGAAAAGCTGGCTGAGAAATTACCTTGCTTGTTTATACTCTGTTAATATATAATATATAATAATGCATGTGTGTTATTGGAAATAATTTGTTATTCACGTTTCTTTCTTATCCATAATACGTAAAATATTTGATCATGTGAAGGTATTGAGGAACATAATTTTCTTACATATATCCATTGTAATCATTTATTTATAGAGAAATAGAATGTAAACATATTGTGATTTTTGTACTGCTTGAAAGATTTTTTTGGGGTTTATAAACTGTGAGAGGAAGAATAAGTATAAGAATAAAAAGATAATAAATAAGAAGAAGCTTGTTGAAACCTATATGCTGCAGTTCGTCTTACTTCACCATCAAGTATAAGTGTGTATGTGTGCATGTGTGCATGTACATGTATGTGCATGTGTGCATACACGTGCACACATGCGAGCACACGTGCGTGGTTCTTTTCTTTCCCTTTCTGTTTTAGATGCTTGCTACCATCAATGGAAACCTCAACTAGGAGCCATCAGCCCTAGCCCCAGCTTGCCACTATCAGTGGAAGCTGTTGCCAGTAACTGTCGGTTCCTATGCTGGAAGGATGCCCTCAGAGAAAGTTTACAGTGTCACTAGCCATCTAACCACGAGATTCATGTCCCACCTCAGTTTTCTCCAGTTCATGTTGAAGCTGGTATTTAATAATGGTAGATAAGGACAGGGACTCTATCTGACCCTGGAAAGGCTTACAGGCATGTGGGAAGCTTAACAACCTCCAGAGAAGATGATGAACAATGTGGATCCAGGGTAGAGCCCAGATGTGATGCTAGCAGGGGATGAGATTTACAACTTGCAGCACTAGCTGCCGACTCAGGCTCCAAAATAACAGAGAATTGGTATTTTATTTGGTCACCCAACATAGCTACATAGCAAGACATTATTGCTGACAACACCACACTGTGGAAATTAAAGACCAAAATGGAAATTTCCTCCTGTTGGATCTAGTTTATAGTGCCAAAAAAAGTTATGCAAGCTTCTGTAAAAGAAAAGAAATGTGATCAATGGTCTCACGTGGTACTGATCTATACAAATTAAAATACTGATATTAGACAAGATGTGACCACTGATATAACAGTAGTCCATGTGTTAAGGGGTAACTCATTGCTTTCTGATTTTACTGAGACCTTTTATTTTTATTTTCTTAAGTGGTTTTATAGTCAAATTGCCTTCTTTTTTTCTTTTCTTTTCTTTGGGGAAGATTTGAGACAGGGTTTCTCTCTGTAAAAGGTCTGGCTGTCCTGGAACTTGCTCTGTAGTCCAGGGTGGCCTCTAACTCATGGAGATCCACCAGCCTCTGCCTCCCAAATGCTGGGATTAATGGCATGTATCACCACCACCCAGCAGCAACTTTTTATTTTAGTATTTTTTTATTTTATGTATATTGGTGTTTTGTCTGCATGTATATCTATGTGAGAGTGTCAGATCTTGGAGTTACAGACAATTGTGAGCTGTCATGTGAATGCTGGGAATTGAACCCAGGTCCTTGGGAAGAGCACTCAGTGCTCTTAATTGCTGAGCCATCTCTCCAGCCCCCTCAAATTGTCTTCTAAATATAGGTTATGCCCATAGATATGAACTGCTCTCAATCATGGTCAGAAAAATTTATTTTTGTAGTGAGTGGCATCCAATGACTGGCCAAAATGTTGAGAAGAGACTGCATAATCAGCCTAACATAGAACATTTTATCAACTGCCCTTTCAGCCATGTCAAGGCTCTAGGAACTTAGTAGAACAAAAGCCAGAAAGACTGTAATAGTTGGAGCATTAGAAAGAATGCAGTGAACAGTGTTTTCTGGACATGACACAGCTATTACTCTCATAAACTCAGGCAATGAGTGGCATGCTCAAGATCTATACAAGATTGAGCAAACAAAAATTCTGAAATAGAAGATAGAGGAATGCTCAAAGCCCATGACCTTCCTGAGGAGCTAATGACCATTTATGGATGTTGGAGAGGGAGAATTACTCTCTCTAAGGTGATAGAGAGATAGCTGAGAGTTCTACATCTGAATCAGAAGGTAGCAGGAAGAGAGACACTGGGCTGGCTTGGACTTTTACATTTTCTTTTTTTTACATATACATTTTTATTAATATATGCAGATTATATCTAAATTGTTATCCCATCACTTGTATCCTCCCTTTCCTCCCTCACTCCCACTTTCACCCTATTCCCCTCTCCTAGATCTATAACCAAGAGGCATATCCTCCCCCACTTTATGGTCCTAGGCTATCAAGTCTCATCTTGGTAGCCTGCTTATTCTCTCTTTGAGTGTCACAGGGGCTCCCCACCAAGGGGAGATAGTCAAATATGGGGAACCAGAGTCCATGTCAGAGTTAGTCCCTATTCTCCACTCAACTGTGAGAAATGTCCTGTCCATTGGCTAGATCTGAGTAGGAGTTCGATGTTTACTACTTGTAATGTCCTTGATTAGTGCAATAGTTTGAACAGACACCCTGGGCACTGATCTACTGGTTACAATGTTATTCTTGTAGGTTTCTAAGATATTCTGGATCCTTCTATTCCCACGTCTCCTATATTTCTCTCACCAAGAGTGCTAGTGTATTGTCCTCACATCTATCCCAATCTCCTGGTGGGTGAAAACTTTCATGGGACATGCCTTTTGAGCTAGTGTCCAGTAGTAAATGAGTATATACCATGTGATTCTTTCTGCTTCTGGATTAACTCAGTCAGTATAATTGTTTCTAGTGCCATCCATTTGTCCACAAATTTTGGAATTTCCTTGTTTTTTATAGCTGAGTAGTATTCCATAATGTAAATGTACCATAGTTTCATTATCCATTCTTCAACTAAGGGACATTTAGGCTGTTTCCAGTTTCTGGCTCTACTTAATGACACACTGGTCAAGGAAGAGATAAAGAAAGAAATTAAAGCCTTCCTGGAATTCAATGAAAATGAAGAAACAACATACTCAAATTTATGGGACACATTGAAAACAGTGTTATGAGGAAAATTCATAGCACTAAGTGTGTTTCTAAAGAAAATGGAAACATCCCACATAAGCAACTTAATGACACATCTGGAAGTCCTGGAGAAAAAGCAGAAACACCCAAGAGGAGTAGATATTTGGAAATAATCAAACTCAGGGCTGAAATCAAGAAATTAGAAAAAAGAGAACAATTCAAAGAATCAAAAAAACCAAGAGGTGGTTCTTTGAGAAAATAAACAAGATAGACAAACCGTTCACCAAACTAACCAAAAGGCAAAGAGACATTATCCAAATCAACAAAATCAGAAACGAAAAGGGAGACATAACAACAGAAACTGAAGAAATACAAAGAATCATAAGATCCTACTTTAAAGATATATATGCCACAAAATTTGAAAATCTAAGAGAAATGGACAATTTTCTTGATCGATTCCACTTGCCAAAATTGAATCAAGATCAGACAAACAAATTAAATAGCCCTATTTCTCCTTTAAAAATAGAAGCAATCATTGATTGTCTCAAAAACAAAACAAAACAAAAACAAAAAACAAAACAAACAAACAAACAAAAAACGAACCACAGAGCCAGATGGTTTCAGTGCAGAATTCTACCAGACCTTCAAAGAAGAACTAATACCAATACTCTTAAAGCTACTCCAAAAGATAAAAATGGATGGAATATTACCAAATTCAATCTATGAGGCCACAGTCACGTTGATACCTAAACCCCACAAGGACACACACACACACAAGAGAATATCAGACCAATTTCTCTTATGAACATAGATGCAAAATACTCAATAAATTATTTGCAAAATGAATACAAGAACATACTAAAGATATCATTCCCCATGACCTGATAGGCTTCATTCTAGGAACACTTTTTAACATTTAAAAATAACTGAAAAAAGATAATAGACTTAAATATTAAATGAATAACCAAAAACTCCTAGAAGACAATGTAAGAGAACATCAAGGAGAATATGCCTTGATGATGATAATTTTCATATATAAAAGCCACAAAAATAGAAGAATGGTAAATGAAGTTTGATAAAATTAAAACCTAGTCTACAAAACAAAGGAATAAAAATAGAGGTCATAGATAGGTAACAAAAATATAACAGACTTCATTGGAATATCTGATAAGAAGTATGTTACTTAATAATGAATTTACTTTGAAAGGCAGATTGACAATTTTTTTTAAAACTTAGTACATTCATTCCATTTAACCCAGAAATTTCTGTCCAGTATTTATCCATATTAAATGAAACCCATGGCCACATAAATACAAACATGCAAATACATATAGAAACCTTATTCGTAATTGACAAAACTCATACTTTTAACTGCTATTACCATAATATACTAATAACCTGTAAGCCACAGAACATCCACCAACATGCTAATGTATAAGGAAATTATAAAGCATTCCTATAATAAAGTATTGCATAATAATAAGTAAAAACTGTTTTGTAACTCAAACTATAATGGAATCATGTGTGTGTGTGTGTGTGTGTATGTGTGTGTGTGTGTGTGTGTGTGTGTGTGTGTGTGTGTGTGTGTGTGAGAGAGAGAGAGAGAGAGAGAGAGAGAGGATTGATATATTTCAATTCCAATTATATGATAGTCTCAAATAGGTGATATTATATGAACAGGAAAAAGATAAATGTCATTATGTTGTTTACAATAAAAAATTAGATGACTGATAGTATAATATCACAGAAATTTTATTGGAATAAAATTATTCTTTATGCCAGAAAAGCTCACATAATATACAAGATGAATATCAAGGATATAAACAATGTACTTTGTTTTAGTTCTATTATTAGTGCTTGTTCATTACCCTTAGGAAAGAGTGCTTCACACTTAATAAAGTGGTGAAAAACAAAGAGCACTCAGGAAAGGATGTTGAAAAAAGATAGAATCTACGAATAATTTTTTCTGTAAGCTTAGAGATTCCAAATTTCTCTATAAGTTCCAAAGTAATTAACAAAATATTTTTATCAAAATAGTCTTGAAAAGTTATACATATTAAAACAAGAAAATTACAGTAAACTCCATATAGGATTCCATTTATATTATATTTTCAGCATAATCAAAAAAGTTTAGGCAGAAAGTTACTATTTGCAAAGTAAGGTCTGTTGGGGTTTGCAGGTAGCTTTTCATAAGAATTGGTTTTCTTTTGAAATAGATGGCAACAATTTAGGTGTAAAAACAGTATTGTTTACAAAATCTTGTGAATACAACTCACATCAAATAATTTTTGCATTTCAGTGAGGAAGTTATGTCATGTGAATTATATTTCAATAATAGTAATAATAAGAGTAATGAAGATATGATGAGATCATTCCTAGCATCATATATAAAGAGCTACCACATTATTCACCAAGGTTTCCATTTTCTTTCCTTTTTTTTTTTTTTTACATCTGTTGGAAATATAACTTATTTTTATTTCAAGCTGTATCACTGCAAATATATGCATATAGAAAGGAAGTAATGATAGAAGAAGACATAGTCAATGCTTCTTTAAGCTTATATAAACAAGGCCATTCATTTTATTTTTCTTCCACTACAGATATAAATGTATTAAGCAATTAAATGTGTGCTGCCTAACTTTGCCTTTCTAACACTAAAGATGGTTGCTTAAAAACTGAATCAGACGAGTTCAAAGAATCTCAGTTGTCATGGCAGAAAGTCATGGAGAGAAACTTTACACAGAAGCCATTCCTGGACATGAAACACTTAGCAGTAACTGACACGTTTGGTACTTCTGGTAAGACACATCTGGGAGTCAGACACTCCAGGGATCTGACTCACAAGGTCTGACTCACAAGGCCTTCTCCATATTTTTGTATGTCTCAGGGTGAATATTGGGAAATTTCTGGACTTCCGTAACATAGAAGGGGAAATAACCACTTTGGTTTTTTTTTTTTTTTCTATTTAATTTATAAATGTGACAGGAAAGAAACCAATAAATTCCTCCAAGTCCTGAGCCAGATTTTTAAAACCTGATAAATTGTGAGAACATTGTATTTAGAATTATTCTGCAAACTGGAGGAATACATCTCATATAACATGCTGTATAATTGTATGATCCATAATAAAGGTCTCTCCATTTTCAGTCTTTGAGAATTTTCATTCTCTAATCCAGATTCAACAAGGACTGAGTTCTTATGTATGTTTATCACTCTCATGTTTGGAAGGAAGTCATCTGAAAGTTGTTGAATATATGTGACACACTCCACACAACCTCTGGTAGTAACTATTTACTGTTGCTGTAATAATATGACTGGAACATGCATTATTCTGAGCTGAACCAAGAACCAGTCCACCATAAGAGAAAAATGAAAAAAAAAATGAGTCTGATGATAATCTTTCACCTACTTTGAAATCCTAAAACATTTGGGAAAAGAACCAAAATTCAGTGGGCTTGACAGTAAATACGAAGCTAATTTGTTACTGGCACAAATTCAGCAGCAGAATATTTCTTATGGGATAATAGTGCACTTAGCAATAGTCAAGGGTCAGCTTGCCATCACTAATTTAACAACAAAAATTTATCATGATTAATAACATTGTTCCATTAAGAAACAATCACAAATCTAAGATTTGACAGGTTTTCGATAGACTCAAACTTCATAGCAAAATGAAGCTTTTCTAAATGCAACATTTGAGGTATATTTTCTTTCGGTCAGCAATCTTTTTTTAATTTATTACAACTTATTCAGATTACATCCCAATTGTTTCCCTTCACTTGAATCTTTCCATATCCACTCTCCCTCCTTCTTCTACCCTATTCCTCTCCCCTAGACCTCTGACAGAGGCAGCCTCTTTCCCCTACCACAGCCTACCAGATCCCATATGGATAGCCTTCATCTCCATCCTCTGTGTGCCCACCTGGCCTAGCCACCAAGGGAAAGTTATCAAATAGGGGCACCAGAGTTTATGTCAGAGGGAATCCCAGTATCCTCCCATAGCCATGGAGAATGAGCTGTCCATTGGCTATAACTGAACAGGAAATATAGGTTCACTGCATGCATTGTCCTTGGTTGGTTCAAGATTCTGTGCAAGTTCCCCCTGTGTCCATATCTGCCTGCCTTGCTTGTCTCCTTATGGGGCTCGTGAACCCTCTGGGTCCTTCCATCCCCTACTCTTTCACACTACCCTCAGCACTCCATCCAGAATCTGTCTGCAATCTCAGGGTCTGTCCCATTCCCCGACTGGGTGCAGTATCTCAGAGGACATCTATGTTGGCTTAATATCCAGTTATAAGTAAGTATATACCATGCATGTCTTTCTGGGTCTGGGTAATGTCACTCAGGATGATTTTTTTTCTAGTTCAATTTGCCTGCAAATTTCAAGATTTCCTTGTTGTTTAATAGCTGAATACTATTCTATTGTGTAAATGTACCATAGTTTCTTTTTCCATTCTTTTGTTGAGGGACATCTAGGTTGTTTCCAGATTCTGGTTATTTTGAATAAAGCTGCTATGAACATAGTTGAACAAATGCCCTTGTTGTATGGTGGAACATCTTTCAGGTATATGCCCAGGAGTGGTATAGCTGTGTCTTGAGGTAGAACTATTCCCAAGGGGATATTCCCCTTTCTCCACTTCCTCTCCAGTATGTACTGTTACTTGAATTTTTTATATTAGCCATTCTGGTAGGTGTAAGGGAATCTCAGAGTTGCTTTGATTTGCATTTCCCTGATGATTAGGACATTGAGCATTTCTTTAAGTGTTTCTCAGCCATTCTATGTTCCTCTGTTGAGAATTAATTTTAGCACTGTGTCCTTTGCCTTACAGTAGCTTATCAGTTTCATGAAGTCCCATTTATTAATTATCAATCTTAGAGCCTGAACTATTGGTGTTCTATTCAGGAAGTTGTCTCTTGTGCCAACGAGTTCAAGGCTCTTGTCACTTCTTCTTCTAACAGATTTAGTGTCTCTGGTTTTATGTTGAAGTTTTAAACCACTTGCACTTTAGATTTTTGCAAAGTGATAAATATGTATCTGTTTGCATTTTTCTACATGTCAGCATTCAGTTAGACCAGCATCATTGTTGAATATGACTTTTTTTCCATTGGATGGATTTGGCTTCTTTGCCAAAAATCAAGTGTCCATAGGTGTGTGGGTTTATTTCCTGGTCTTGGGTTCTATTGCTTTGGTCTTGCAGCCTATTTCTATGCCAGTTCCATGTCATTTTTAAATCTCTGTTTCTTTATAGTACACCTTGAAGTCAGGGATGGGGATTTTTTTTCTGGAAGATGTTTTATTATACATGATTATTTTAGCTATTCTGAATTTTTTGTATTTCCATATGAAATTAAGAATTGTTCTTTAAATGTCTGTAAACAATTATGTAGGTGTTTTGAAAGGAATTACATTGAATATGTAGATTACTTTTGGTAAGATGACCAGTTTTACTATGTTAATCCTACTGATCCATGAGCATGGGAGGTCTTTCCATATTCTGATATCTTCTTCAGTTTCTTTCTTCAGAGACTTGAAGTTTTTTCATACAAGTCTTCCATTTGCTTGGTTAGAGTTACACCAAGAATTTTTATATTATTTGTGGCTGTTGTGAAGGGTGTTGTTTTCCTAATTTCTTTCTCAACCTCTTTGTCATTGTATAGAGGAGAGCTACTGACCTTTTAAAAATTAATCCTGTATCCAGTAAATTTGCAGAAGTCATTTATCAGCTGTAGGAGTTCTTTGGTGAAATTTTTTGGGGGGGGTCACATAGAACAGTATCATATCATGTGAGAATATTGATACTTTGACTTCCTCTTTTCCTATGTGTATCCCATTGATCTCCTTTTGATGTCTTATTGATATACATAGAATTTCAAATACTATACTGAAGAGATATGGAGAGAGTGGGCAGGCTTGTCTAGTCCCTGAATTTCTTTGAATTTCTGGCCATTTAATTTGATGTTGGTTATTGGCTTGTTGTATATAGCCTTTATTATATTTAGGTATGCCTTGTATCCATAATCTCTACAAGGCTTTAAAAATGAATGGGTGTTGTTTTTTTGTCAAAAGCTTTTTGGCATCTAAAGGGATAATCATGTTTTTTTCTTTCAGTTTGTTTATATGGAGGATTATATTGATGGATTTCTGTATATTCAACTATCCTGGCATGTCTTGGATGGAGCCTACTTGATCATGGTGAATGATATCTTTGATGTTTTCTTGGATTCAGTTTGTGAGTATTTAATTGAGTATTTTTGCATCAATGTTCCTAAGAGAAATTGGTCTGAAATCCTTTCCCTTTGTTGTATCTTTCTGTGGTCTAAACCACAATGTAACTGTGGCCTCATTAAATGAGTTTGGTAATTTTCCTTCCATTTCTGTTTTGTTGAATAGATTGAAGGATATTGGTATTTACTCTTCTGTGAAGGTATGGTAGAATTCTGCACTGAAACCATTTGGCCCTAGTGGGCTTTTTTGTTGTTGTTGTTGTTGGGAGACTTTTGATGACTGAATCTATTTCTGCAGGAGGTATAGATTTATTTAATTTGTTTACCTTATCCTGATTCAACTTCGGTAAGTGAAATTTATCAAGAAAATTGTCCATTACATTTAGATTTTAAAATTTTGTGCCATATAGGCTTTGAAGCAAGACCTAGTGGTTCTTTAGATTTCCTCAGTGTCTGTTTTTATATCTCCTTTTTCATTTCTGATTTTGTTTATTTAGATAGTGTCTCTCTCTGCCTTTTAGTCAGTTTGGCTAAGGTTTTGTCTATCTTGTTGATTTTCTCAAAAAAAAAAAAAAACAACAACAACAAAAAAATCAGTTTTTGGATTCACTGATTCTTGGAATTGTTCTTTTCATTTATAATTTATTTATTTCAACCTTGAACCATCTACTCCTCTTGGGTGCTTCTGCTTTTTTTTTTCCCTAAGATTTCCCAATATGCCTGACTCACCTCTACTGATTCATTTTCTGTGACCAGGATGGGCCTGGCCAACATGCAGTGGGCAGGCAGAGATCCAAACCCAAAGATTCTCCTGTGTCCCAATGCGTATTTGGGATAGCCACTAAAGTGGTTTGTTACCCAATTCCAACTCACCTTTTGTTTGTTAGCTCTATGTGTCCTAGATGGGCCAGGCATATAAGCAGTGGGCAGGCAGAGAGAGATCTGATTGTAGCCCTATTTTAGTGTTCTTTGAATGTTTGTGTTACAATGTAGTTCATTAACAAAGAAAAGTCATTTATCATAGCACAGGTCTTATTATTAGTATCAAATTGATTAAATCAAAGTTACATTTTAAAATTGAAGTAACTCAGCTAATATTTATATTGTAATGATGTTATATCGATAAATTACAAGATTATAGTTGGTAAAAAAGTACAATGAACACATATGAATTTATGAACTTTCTGTTTCATATTATTTGGCAAAATTTATAACCTCAAAGGTAAATATTTTTAATATAGATATCTATACAACTGCACAAATTGTCATATATTTTGTTTTCCAATGTTTCAATATATCTTTATAATATTCTTCCAAATTGAAGTACATTTCTTGTTCCATTTCTATTTTACTTTGAATTCCACATCAAAGTAACAAAGAAAATATCCAAATTAATTATCCTGTGTCTGTTAGACTTCAATTTCAGCCAATTCTTTGTATATAAGTATTTATGTTTTTCAAATTGCTTACCATACCAAAGTGTTTAAAATTTTTGAGACATTTTCCGCTTGTTAATCTCCCAGGAGGTTTATATAAAATACTTATGCCTCCCTTGACATTTTTCACAAGTTTGTATTGTCTAGGGACACAAGAGAAAATTCTTATAGTTATTAGGATTTGGGAACTTATTCAGTAACTGAATTTTCCTGAAAATGTTTAAAATTTCAAGTGTAAAACCAAAACTTTAACATATTTCTTCCATACAAACCACAAAATATATAATTATTTTGGATCGTAGCATTCAATATTCATATTGAATCATTATTCAGGAGTTGTAAGCCACTACTCTTGAATGACAGAAAGGTCATCCTCTAAATACTGATGTTAAACAGACTGGTATGGCAAGAATTAAAGCATTTTCATACAATGTTTATTCCACAACTGCAGCCACAAGTAATAATTCCTTGAGGACTGACGATTCTCTCAGAATATGATCAATGTCAAATGAGAAAAACAAAAATATGCTTTAAATTCTTAATATGAAGGAAAATGTGGCATCTATTATTGAGTTGATTATAGTATTTCCATTGCAATCTTAAATTTAAATTAACTTGGCATGTGGCTAATAAAATATTATTTAGAAACATTTAATTTTACTTGTAAAATCTTAAAAGGTCATAATAAAAATACTAATATAATCAATTTTAAAGGGAGCTCAAGGTATTGTCCTGAAATCTCATAGCTCATGTCAACATTAGTTAAAAAAAAACAACAAAAAAACCAAGTCTTTTGTCTCATTGCTAGATTCAAAAACACAAACTGCACTCTCATAAACAGGGAGAACAAAGAATATGTTTTATCAGCATAAAGTTTTTCCATTTTTCATTTTAATACTGAGAAAAGATAATTGTCTTATAGAAATGCAACAAAGAAATATGCCAAAATTTAAATTATCCCAACATTATTTAATATTCTAGGCTACCATTTAATGAGCCATTTAATGACAGTTATTTAAGCACTGATTATTTAGAATTAATGTTAGTAACAGTTTCTTCAGGATCAATAGAATATTGCTGTAAAAAACTTTCAAGAAGTGAAGAATGAAAAATAGTATGAGCAAGAAATAAATATAAATCAACAATAATAGAAAATCCTCATGAATTTCCCCAGTGACAGACTTGGTGACAGTTTTAGTTGAATCAAGTATTGCAATCAAATATGATTGATGAAATACAATGTGATGTGTGGTATAATGTACCTAAAGGGAAATACTAATCATGAGGAAATTCAGCTCAGTACAAAAGAAAATAAAATTCGATGTCTGCTGGATGCTATGAGTACATATTTCCCTGTAAGAAGCAGCCAGTTGCCCAAGTGCAATTATAATGTGCATCTTTACATACAAGCAACTATTTATTTCTCATATTTTTCTATATCTTAATGAAATTTGTGGGAAATCAGATATTCTTCTTGTAGATGTCATGCAAATCAAATCCATCCAGATGTCAACATGGGATTCTGAGTGTTTATCTAAAAAGAATATAACCAAACAAAAGGATGATGCCAGTAGGGTGATTTTGTATATACCAACACTTCCATATCTAGTCTCTATAAAATTATGACATATTCATATCTATAGTCATAGTAATTTGTGATACTGAAGTATAAGGAAAAATATTTTACTTGACCAGGATGAGACTCTAGTGTCAGATTCTTATTCTTTGAAATTTTATGTTTTGGAAAGGAAATCTTAGTCAAACCATAATAAGTGAACATTCTATTTCTTATAGCCAACATTCTTAAATTGCAACATTTTCTCTTTTCTTATCTTAATTTTGACTTTTTCCATGTATTAATTATTGCTGTTATAAAGCACTGTGACTGAGACCAACTGTAATAGAAATGACTTTTTTGTCTTTCAGGTGTAGAGGCATACTTGTTTGTGACTGTAGAGCTAAGGTAGCAAATTGGTGACTGGAGCCACAGCTGGAAGATCTTATCTTAACCCACAATTGAGAAGCAGGGAAACACCTAAAAGGTGGAGACTTTTCAAAACCACCAAGCCTGCCCTCAATGACATACTTTCTCTACCAAAGCCACACTCTTTGACTCTACCCCAACAGTGCTGCACACTGGGGAACTAGCATTCAGTAACCGAGGAATACGAGTGACATCTCATGTCAAGCACAACAGCCTATATATGATATTGAAGGTTTTAAAATAAAGAGAATTCTCAAAGATTCTGCAGTAATTAGAATGCTATATATATATTTGTAGGATAGTTAAGATGATGACGGAAAATGAATAGGAAGCCATTAAAACAGAAATGGAAAAATAATGTGTGAAGCAGAGAATGCAGTAAAGAAGGCTTCAGGTGTTGCTACTGAACTCTGTCCACAATGCAATTACTGTACACTGTGAGTGGTATCACAGTGGCTTATCACATCTATTACAAATAGTGGATTCCCAGGATGTTCTGACAGATAATTCAATATTTGAATATTTATGATGAAGAGTGGACAAACAATTGTCAGTGATTCAAGAAACTTCTCCCAAATAGATTTTAGTACAGTTTACCACTGAACAAAAACTAAATAAAATGAACAATGAAGGTACCTTTATCTATTTTGTTGCAAATTCTTCGTGATTTTGGAAAATTAACATTATCTGATTGTATTAAACAAAAGTAATATTTAAATGCACTGCAACAAAAAGTTATATTTAAATAGACATAATAAGAGGGGAAAGCTCATACCAAGATTAGAGCATGCTGTCTCTTCTCTTTAAGTCTGCATTACCAAACTATAAGTAGCCAACTAACAAATTACTTTGGTCTGTCTCAGAAATTCTTGCCTTTAACAAGCCATTAAATAAATTAAATTTTCCTTAGGACTACCCTTGCATGTATTCTTTGATGGAATTCAATGAGCAATTATTTGTGTATATGTGTTTATTAATATATTTTCTGTTAAATTGCTTATGTTTTAACATTTTAGCTAAAATTTAACATTAATAAAGCAAGTTAAAATGGCTACTTAGATTTATGTCATTAAAGATGGAAGAATGATAATAAGGTAAATATCTCATTATCCTGTCATAACTGTCATACAACAATAGTATAAAACATTATTTTATGAAATTCTAAGGAACAATTGAGCTCTTATCTTTATAAATAATAAATGCATATTTATTTGTTTTATTTTATCATGCATTGAGAAAACAAGTAAAGTCAGGAAGAAAAAATCCACTAATTTTCAGAACCATTCTTTGCATATTTTTTTACTACAGACAAGTCATTTTTATTGACAAATGATTTATCCTCACATAGTTTTCTTAAACCAATATGTTTTTTGTCACTAATCCAATTCTGTTAATTCAAGTTTAATTTTAAATATACTTTAAAATAATTATATAATATAATAATCTCATTTTTCTGAAATTTAAACTTATATTTATAAAATAATAATAGAAATAATTAAATCAAGGAAAATATACCATGGTCAACATGTTCTCAATACTGACATAGAAAAAGAGAAATAAATTTGATTACAAAGAGTCAAAGCACAACATACCTCCTCTATATCCTTATTGACATTATATGCTGCTCTCAGTGCTAGCATTGTTTCTTA
Organism: Acomys russatus; assembly: GCF_903995435.1. Classification (NCBI taxonomy): domain Eukaryota; kingdom Metazoa; phylum Chordata; class Mammalia; order Rodentia; family Muridae; genus Acomys; species Acomys russatus. The sequence continues at coordinate 63,648,866 of NC_067169.1, forward strand.
TATTCTATATAAGATATAATCTTGTACTAGGTCTTGCTTATTCAGACTTTCTCCTTTGTAGCGAACATACCACCATCTCACTGTTTATACACTACCAGGTACCTTAAAGAGTTTTTATAAAGGCAGACTTAAATTATAGTTTACATTGTTACTTAAAGAGATAATGCAAATTCCAGCAAAGGAGTGTCAGTTATTCTTATTTTGAATAATTAAGACACAGAGAAAGGATAAGGGCATAGAACAACAGAAATGAAAGGTACTTTGACTTGATCACTGCAGTTTGAACCCATGCATGGAAATGCTACCCATTAACCTCTAACTGCAGATAATATCTAAGTCAATTAAATATAAAGATAAGTGATGGTACAGATCATTGGTATAATGAGCTTTGCAATCATGAGGTCTTGAGTCCAATCCTCAAATATCCAGCAATAATAATGCTGATAATAGTGATATTAATGATATATTGAGGTTAATATACTTAACTCATATTTTCTATGCTTCTAGTACTGGAAAAGTTTCAGTTTTAACATCTCAAGTTGTTGAGAATTAGACTGAACTCTCATAGGTAACAAAGATATCGTAATCTTCAGGTGACTTTTACTCTATATAAATGACAAGTTAGGCAACAGAAAAGTAAAACATCTTATATTTGGATTTGGGCATGGTGACACATTTCTTTAATCCTAGTTGTTGGGAGAGAGAGGCAGGAAGATCTCCAGAAGATTAATGCCACATTTGTCTACATGGTGACTTCCAGATTGGCCAAAGACACATAGAGAGACCCTGTGCCAATAAAGTAAATAAAATATTTATTTAATTTAGGAAGCATCTGTATTACTTAAAGAACATTCAGAAAGCAATTAACATAATTAAAATAAGGTTTTTCTGCATGCAGTAGAATTGCATGAAACTACTAATTTTATAGAGACATCATTTTCTTAAAATTATCGTTTTATGGGTATGAGTGTTTTGCCTACATGTATATCTGTATACTGCATGTATGCTTGGTGCCCATAGAGGCCAGAAGAGGGCATTTCATCCCACAGAATTGGAGTTAAAGATGGTTGTGAGCTGCCTTCTAGGTGCTGAAAATCAAACTTGGGTCTTCTTAACCTCTGGGCTATCTCTACAGCCCTGCAATGTTTTCTTTTGAATGGAAATTTAAAACATACCTATCCCCCATTTAAATTTTGTCTGAGTTTTCTCCTCTTCCACTTCCTCCTCCTCCTTCTCCTCATTCTTATCTTCTCTTTTTCCCTCTCCTTCTCTCTCTTCCCTTCCTCCTCTTCCTCTTTATTCAAAACATAATCTTTCTATGTATCCCTCATTGTCTTATAATTTAGTCTGAATTATTTAGGGGTACCACTGGGACCTCCCTGACTGACAACTTATAGGTATCCTGTGCCTGGCACTGAGATTTCCATTTAATAACTCATATAATCTGGGAACAGCTTTGTCCACCCATAAAGCTTAGTTCTGTTCAGATTCATGATAAAACAAAACAAAATTAATATAATATAATAATTATTTTAATGTATTTACATAGTAATATATGTCCATAAAGCTTTTTGATATATCTTTAGATTTGCTAAACCATACACTAGCTCTCTTTTCTCCAATCTCCTTATTCCTTCATAGATGTCTACATAACACTTTCAGGCACATTTCATTTTAGTTAAGACAGCCACTAATATTTAATTTCCCCATATCCCACCCTTGCTTCATGATTGAGGCAAGCACTTTTCTTTTTACCTCTAGTATGTCATTTTTTGAACTTTGAATGTTATCTTTGTTTCACTTTCCCAGCATTACATCCTGACTGCAGTTCTGCCCAGACACCTGTTTCTCCTCACTATCTCCCCATTTGCCAGATCCATGCCCTATCCCTTGACCTCGCCACAGACATGAGCATACCTTCTAGGGACATCAACAAAACACTGTATATCATACATAATAATATTATAATAATATTCTCACATTAAATCTGGAAAAGGCAACACAGTAGAAGAGTTCCCCAGCAGACAAATAAGAGACAGCTCCAGATCCCACTGTTAAGAATTTTACACAAGACCACCAAGCTATACAATCATAACATATATTCAGAGGACCTGGCTCAGACCCATACAGATTCCCTGATCTCTGTGAGTTTATTTGAGTGTCAGATAGTTGATTCAATGGGCCATATTTTTGTGGTTTCCTTGATCACTCTGCCTCCTCCTGTCCTTCTTCCTCCTCATCAGCAGGACTTACTAAGCTCCACCTAATATTTGGCTGTGGGACTGCATCTGCACCTCTCTGATTACTATTATGCTAGGATCAAATCCCAGTACATCCTGCAGGCATGACAAACTATAGGTTGGGGGTTTTATGAATGGGTTTGTATCTCAATCCATCCACTTGAGGACTTGCCTAGATACAGAGGATGGACTGTTAATGCCCAACTGCAGCTCTGAAGAGGTTCAGGGTAGGGTCTCTGGTGCTGGATGCAGATGCTCTTCGAGTTTGCTTCATCTCTTGGCTTGATAGAGCTGATGGCTCAGGCAACTGATAAAGACTAAAAGAAGAAAGAGGACTGGGAGCCGAAAGTTTCTTCTGTAGGGACTGACTATACTGTGGCAGAAGGAGGAGAACTTAAACTGATCCTAATATTCCTATGGCTGAGGTTGTAGAAGTGGCTTCTAGCTAGAAATTTCACAGGGGTCATAAAAGGAGGTTTTTTTATCTGTAGATAGGCCTCTTTGCAGAGATCTCCAGTTAGTTAATGGAAAGTTAAATCTGCTAGGCACTAAAGATCTGATGGTAAAGCTCTGAGTCTGCTTATTTGCAAATCTACAGGGAAATCAGAAATAAGAGAGAGGTAGAAAATAAATGACTCACACACACGTATATTCAAGAAAAAAGGTGAAGTTAGGCATCTTAACTCCAACTGAAGTTAAGCTTCCCAGTTTCAATGCATACATTCAAGAGAAAATGTAGATGAAGTCAGGCATCTTAACTTAGTTATGATTCCCAAATTCTTTCTTTCTTTTTTATACATGATCATAAGCCACCATGTGGTGACTGGGAATTGAACTCAGGACTTCTGGAAGAGCAGCCAGTGTTCTTAACTGCTGAGCCATCTCTCCAGCCCAAGCTTCTCAATTTCAAGTACGTTTATTGTTGGTCACCATACTTATACTTCTGTGAAAAGAGAATTACCTCATAGTCAAAAAAACGCACTTAATCATGAAAACAGATCAATTCTAAAATGCAGCAGGTTACATGTTTTAAATCTAAACATTTCTTATCTAATTATCCATTACATAAGTTCACAGTGAGTTCGGAGTGGCAAGGGTCTAAAGGTTAATAGGGTCTGAAACTTACAAGAATATATGGTTTATCAATTATGACTGACCTAACTATACATTATCCCGCTATCTCTTAGTTTATTATGAGTTCAGGACAATAATTTTATCTTTCTTTCATTCTAAGAAACAGTAAATTCAAAGAAAAAGTAAATTCAGACATCTCTGGGTAGCTTCATTGCACATTGGGTTTATGAGAAGCTTAAATGAACTTGCCTATATTTATGGTGAAATACTGGGATTCGTGGTGCCATCTGTAGTGGAGACTTATTTGAAGCCACAAATCTACTACAAGGTTGTCCTTAGTAAGACATCTGGAGGTCCACAAAGGTATTTATTGCAGTCATAAACTCTCTAAAATTGTTTTAAAACCTCTAAAACAATTTAACTTTTAAACCAATTTGACTCAAATTGGGAATTCCATAAACCGTACACCCTCCTGTAGGAAGTTTGCTCAATCAGAGCTGGTCAATACCCAAAAAGTGACAATTCATACCAATGTCAGATGTTTTATCTTTGGTTTTTCAAGACAGGGTTTCTCTGTGTAACCTTGGCTGTTCTGGAGTCACTTTGTAGACCAGGCTGGCCATAGACTCACAGGGATTTACCTGCCTCTGCCTCCCTGGGTACTGAGATTAAAGGCATGAGTCACCATGCCTGGCTCTAATGCCAGATTTTAGAGGGATGCAGCAGTGCACAATTGACAGGGTAGTCAGAGGTTGGAAGCAATTCTGGGATGCATCACGGTACAGACCTTGCAAAATACTGGATCCCTTCGAGAAATCTCTCATGCCTACTGAACTGCCCATAATCAATGGCTCCTGACAGAGTGTCAAATGCTAGAAGCAGTACTAGGGGTGCATAACGGTGCAGACCTTGCAACTACAGGATCACCTCCTAGACAGCCCACATACCTAGTGAGCTCCCTTATTAGGGTGGCTCTTGGCAGTGGACTGCTCAGGCTCCCTGTCCCTATTACTAAGAGTCTTCACAAGTGTTATCCTGGTATATTCTATGGAGCTATGCACTAGATTTCTACCTTTCTCCTGAAATGCACCCCAATTCCATTTGTATCTCCCAGTGTTCTCTCCCTCCATCCCTACTTACCTACCTTGATGTTCCCATTCATACTCAACCCTAGTCCAACTGCAAAATCTATGTTATTTCCCTTTCCCAAGAAGATCCTTGCATCCCTCCTTTAATCCCTCCTTGTTACTTAGACTTCTTAGGTCTGTGTATGGTAGCATCATTATACTTTAAAGCTAATACCCACTTATAAATGAGTACATCTCATGTTTGCCTCTCTGGGACTTTGTTACCTCGCTCTGAATGATTTTTTTTTCTAGTTCCACCCACTTCATAGAAAATTACATGATGCCATTTTTTCAAAACTGAGTAATTTATTATGTAATTGTACTTTTAAAAATCCATTGTTCAGTTGAGTGACATCTAGGTTGTTTCCAGGTTCTGGCTATTATACATAAAGCTGCTATGAACATAGTTGAGAAAGTGTTATTGTATTAGGATAGAGTCCTTTGGGTATGTGCCCAGGAGTTGTATAGATGAGTCTTGAAGTAGATAAACTATGTTCATGGGAGCTTTATTCATAACAGCTAGAAATTGTAAACAACCTAGATGTATGTGGTCATCAACCAAAGAATGGATAAAGGAACTGTGGCACATTTGTGGAATGGAATACTACTCAGCTATTAAAAATGAGAGAATCATGAAAGTTTCAAGATGGAATTAGAAAAGATCATCCTGGGCGACATAACCTAAAGCCAGAAAGACAAACATGGTATGTATTCATGTATAAATGGATATCAGCCATAAAGTACAGGTTAACCATGTTACAATCCATAGGCACAAAAGCATAAAAGAGAAAGCTATCTTTCAAATTGATTAAATATTGAAACTGTCATTTGTTGTATTGAAATATAGAGTAAACCCTTTATGCTTGACTTTAACTGAAATGTATAATAAAATCGCTGTATGTGGCTTTGAGAAAAATGTTTCAATAAAGCCCTTGCTATGGTTGGGTCAATAAGTAGAGGCTAAGAAATTGTTTTGAGACTGAACCTGGAAGAAATGTTTCTCTGGAGAATTTCTACTAGGTGCTATATGAAAACTTGCAGCAGCATAGACCTTGGCTTTTTGGTTTTAACACACTCCTGGTAAACCTGGAGTTCGCAGTTTTTACTATGGCTAGCCATGGTGAAAGAGGACTGAGATTTGTGTGGGTTGTCTACTCTCACAGGGACCAAGGGCAAGATAACGCTGCTAGTTAGAACCTATCCCAACCCCAGCTAACTTTGTATAATGTAGCAATAAAGTAACTGGAGTGAACTAGCTTGGTATCAATCTCTCCCAAGAAGATCAAACCCCTCTGCTTCTTCAGAAAATGAAGAGTTAATATATTGGTGAGCTTCTCTCTCTACTGAAGCAACTCTTCTTATGTAATGTAAAATTATCCTAAACATATTCATATACACATATTTTTAAATATATGCTACTTATAATTTCCAGCAGAAAAATATGTTAAAGAAAGAAATGGAATACTGAACGAATTGGCCAGAGTTTTCTTTTCGGAAGCTACAGGTGCACAGATTGGGTTTTGACCCAATAATATTTTAGAAATCACTCTAAATTATTAAAAGATTAATCAGTTGAAAATCTCCCAAATGTCATATTTTTTTCTCAGAAATCCCAAACAAACTCCAACCTAATTTTAGTTTTTTACAAAGTAGAGGCAAAAAACATTTTTTGTTGACTGAAGTGGGCATAAGGTAAAATGGCCCTGAGGTAAAATGGCTCTAACAGTTGCTTGGGACTGAATATCTTTCCTGTCCAGGTCAGTTCACTGTGAGTGGCAGACACTCTGAAACTATCCTTATCCCTTCCTTGTGAGAGTGGAAACTCATGAAAAGAATATATGACTGCAAAGACGGATTAGAATTTCAGTACTGTGTATATAGGGATGTTTCAGATCCAGAAGCTAAGCATGACTAGTTCCTCCAGAACACTCAGTCCTTCCCTTGCCTCTGTGTCAGACATAATACCTTGTGACTAATTGATAACAATAATTTGGAATCTATAAACTTTGAAGATTTTAAAGTAGATTCTATCAACACAAAAGCTAAGGATGCCATCCAATAGCATATTGGTTCAACAGAAAAGCCTCCCACATCTTGGTGTAACCGTCTCTCTGATATACCCCTAAATGTATTTTAAACATTCTTTGATTTATGACTTTATTTATTCTGCAAAATTACAAAACTTCATGAAACTACTTTCATGTTGGAATATCGAATTTGGGGTAACAAAAATCTATTTAACCACGTCATGGTCAATCAAAAGGGCTCCAGAACAATCTTTTATTTCCTTTAGGTAAATGCTCTGGTTTGCATTTTTATCTTTTATCTTTATTTTCTATTGAGAGTCAGAAAGTGAGTAGATCTCCTTGCTAAAGGGGGAGGGGAAGAACTTGGAGAGAAAAGGGAGAGGAAATCATAATCAGAATATCTATGAGAGAAAAGAATGTTTTTCAAGAAAAGAAAAAAGTCGCAATCAAGCTAAAAAGAATATAAATACTTGAATTTGTATCACTTTATAATTAGATATTAGTAACTTTAAATCATGGCATTTTACTTCTATGATATCAGGATGAAAGCTGTATTTTCTGCATCAATAGTTTTTTACATGTCATTTTATTTTATAAACTTAAAATTATAATCTGTTCTTCAGGCCAGGCCCAGCAATCCATATCCATACTAACAAAGAGAATTAAATGAGCCAATTGAATATTAAAATCAATTAATCAATCAATAAATAATTTTTTTATTCAATGTAACTCCATTGGGAAAAAAGTCAAATAGATCCATTGAACTTTCCCTACCCACACCCAAAGTTTCATCTTCCAACCAGATGGTATTATAGATTGTTAATATCCATTTTTCTGATGGCTAAGGATCTTGAACACTTTTAAAAAGTATTTACTAGCAGACTAGACATGGTAATGAAAGTCTTTAATCTAAGAACTTGAGAGTGAGAGACAAAAATTCAATAAAAACAATAATAAAAATTTGTGAGTTTAAGGCTTGCCTGGTCTGCATAGTGAGATCCTAGCCAGCCAAGGCTACATAGTAAGACTCTGTCTCTCTGCTGCTCTCTCTCCCTCTCACTTTCTCCCTTTCTTCCTCTTTCTCTCTCTTTGAAAAAAGTATTTAGCAGTCACTTGTCTTTCTTATTTTGAGAAGTTTTTATTTGTTTAGTACCATGGCACACCCATTCAATTTAGATTATTTGCTTTCTTGATGTTTCTTTCTTTCTTTCTTTATTTTTTTTTTGTATATTCTAGACACTAATCTGCTGTCAGATGTAGAACTGCAAAGATTTTCTCCTATTCTATGGGTTGTCTTTTCACTCAATTATTCACATTACTGTATAGAGCCTTTTGGTTTCATGATATTCCATTTATTCAGTTTTGATAAATTTCTTGTCCTAAGGGAGTCTCATTCCAAAGGTCCATATCTATGTTTAATAATATGTTTAATTTCAATGTATTATTTTTCCATGTTAAACAAACTTAGTGTATGTATTGCCCAATGATCTTTAATTCTGCCAATAAAAACTTCCCAAAAGATGGCTAAAGAGATGGTCCAATACTTCAGGATACTTGCTGCTCTTTTAGAGTACCCAGGTTCAAAGTACATTGCTGTTCACAGACATTTATAACTACAGTTTCAAGGGAACCAGTTCCTTTTTCTGACCTCTGTGGGTACCAGGTATGAAAATAGTGGACATTCAGATATTCAGGCAAAAACTTCATACACATAAAATAATTAATAAATGTTAATAAAATAAAATATAAAATAAATACAGATAAAACCTCCTTAAAACAAATTCCCAAATGAATATTCAGAATACTAATTCATTTTCACATTATCATTCAAATATTTAGTCTAATGTAAGTCACATATCTACAGTTATTACCTGTTATATATAGTAAATGAGACACAGAAATTATTTTGAGTTTATTTGGTTTAGGCCCACAAAATACTGATAAATTGGTATATAGTACAAGGATATCATGCTTGTTAACCAGAAAAACTAGTAAAATCCAATGTTCTTAAGTAAAAAAACAAAACTAATATGACCAGTAAATGTATATTAAAACATAATATACCAGTGTATATAATAAATTACCTAATCAGTTATTAGAGTTCTTATCTATTTCTTCAGATGGTTGATGTGCTTAAACATCGCTTTAGAATTACAATTTGGTGTTTCGTGGTTTCTCTCTGTGGGTAATAATGGTATGAGTTGACTAGAAGAACTAAGTTGAACATGCCTCCAAACATAAAAATTAGCTAGCATGTAATATTTCACTTTGAAAAAGAAATATTTATTCTAACGAAAGTGTGTAGTATGTCTTATTAATAAAGACAAATAGCAAAAAGTTATACAATTACCTACATATTAAAGTCTTTTTCCAACATAGCTCATATACAAAAATTACATATATACTCTCAGATATTTTTATTCTCATAGATAAGCTGGTTATATTGCAAGTCTTTCAGGCACAGACAGAATTCTCTTATTAAATCTATCTCTCTCAGGTGATCAGAAATATCTTCTACTATATTATAAATGCCCAGTGTACATATGCCCTTATTTTTATATCAGTCAATTAACTGAGTTAATTCCCAAAGATCTTTGGAACTGAGTTATTCACTCAGTTTGTTTTGGGATGTATTTTACTTCTCATTGAAGAGGATATTAAAATTTAATAGTTTCATTATCAAGATATAATTGGATTTATTCAAATTAAATTCTGCTGAATGAAACACTAATGGACCCTTCTTGTCATTGAAATTCTTATATTCAGGAGTATATTGTCACACAGGGAGTGGAATATCCTAACATGAGATAAAGAAAGGATAATGATAGCAGAGGCATAAGCTATTGCTATAAATGGATGAAAATAGACAATTGTCAAAATTCATTTGTCAAATGTTGAGCTCTAAAATCTATAGGTCTCTGATGACAGAGATAACATGTGGTTTTTCTCCTCTGCCTGCGAGCTGATAATTCTTTGCTAATTTCCACCTTCTGACTCTGCAGAGAGCACTTCAGAACAGAACTGGAATGAAGTACATACCCTTCAGATATGTTTCCAATTTTTGATGTACATAATCTTTAAAACACCACTGGAAATAAGAGTAGTGAAACATGAAATAAACCCAGACAAAAAATTACTTAGAATCAAGTAATTAAGATTTTAAGTCATTCAGATCAACGTTTTTTCTTTCATGCTCAATTTTGTGAAGAATGCTACTTTTTCTTAAAAGAACACAGAAAACTAAAATCATTCATTAAACATTCTTTAATAATAGACATGGCAAGATGAAAATGATATATCTTTGGTAAAAACTATTTGATACGAGTACAGGTACATGGAACACAGCATAGCAGGAAGAAAATAAGTATAAGAGTAAAGCAAATCATTTATAAGTTAATAAATATCTATAAAAGGGTGTCTAGCAAAATCAATGGAGAGAAAATATCTGTTAAATATTTCATTTAAAACTAAGACCACTGGCTGTTTTTTCACAGGAATATAGTTCAATTACTGGGACCCTCGTGGCACAATGTATAACTAATTCTAAATGATCTGATGCCACTTTTGGCTACTATGAACACTGCGTGCATGTGGTGTACAGACATATATACAGGCAAAACACCCATATGCACTAAAAAAAAAAAAAAAGAAAATGATAACTCAGTGAGGCATCAGTTTTAGAGATATAAATAAAATAATTTAACACTATGAATGCAAAGTTAATATAATTCCTGATTGTTTTGTGGTTCTTCCTGCTGTATGTAGTTTATTTTATATGTATGTAGTAATATAAATTTATATATAAAAAATACAAATGAAATAAAAATACTAAAAGCAGAGAGAATATCAGATGATAACAGTAATTATGAGAATTTAAAAAATATTTTTCTTTTCAAAATCAATTGTAATGATTACATTACTTTGACAGATTAAAAAAATCAAGCTTTTTGAAATATAGAAATGATGACAAGAAAAAGAAAAGAATCTAACTTCAAATTTTCAACTATAGAAACTGAGTGATAAGAAATGAGTGTGGTCACCTTTTTCTTTTCTCTTTATTTTTTTGGAAGTTGCCCTTAGTTTCATAAAATTTGATTCTGAGATATCAGTGCAATATTTAGTAGTGTATCCCTATTAAAATTTCAATTTCTTATAAGAGTTCATACATATGAGACTAATTTGTTGAAGAGATAAGAAAACATGAACAATATTTAACAAGACGTTGAGTTTAATTTTATATTCACAATTACATAAGATGAGAAGATATAAATGGAGAATATAAAGGACAAATGCCCAGCACAATAAAAGTATCAGGAAATCAAAACATTATCAAATTTAAAAATGTTATCCATTAAAAATGCATGATTTGAATCCTAATAAGTTATAACTGTATCCATTGATTAGTTCATTTATAAACCCTCATTAGAGAATGCTTCTTCTTGCTGTACACAGATATTAGCAAGGAGACCACAACCAATCAAGTTGCAGAAAAGAGACTGTAGAGTGCTCAGATTTAAATAGAACATTGGTATCTCATCTGCACTTACCAAATCTAAGGTGAGGGGCAGAAAGATTGGAAGAACCAGATGTGGTGGATGAGTTCACAGAAACAGTGTTTTCTACATAGAACAGGACAGTTACATATATGAATGAATGGCAGTTGGGATAGCATGCAAAAAAGCTTGAGGAGCTAAATCCACACAAAATTCCAGGAAGGAAGCTACAGGTGGACTTGATTTCTACCCCAAGCTAAGGAACTATTTGTAGTAGACAGCTGGAAAGAGAGTTTTCTTAAAGAGTGTGACCCCTGGCAGGTTGAAAATATTCCAGTGGATGTCTCCACACCCAAAAACATTTGAGCAACATAAATAGACTCCATCTACCTTATTAAACTGTATCTTTTCCTTTATGTACCCTATCTAACAAAGATTGATGCATATATTATGAGGACAGACAGAACTGAATGAGTGGGACAATAAGAAAAATGTACAAGGGCAATGTATAATACTTTTAAAAGTCGATATCAACACCAATGTACTGGTGAATGAATCAATACTGTTAATTCTTCAGAGATCCATAAACTGTATGTTAGTCAGGGTATAGTTCTTCTTTACTTTGCTGAAACTTATTTTACTCTGTTACTGAAAGCCTTTGTATAAACAAAATTTTAATTTGTATTAAAAGATTGACTCAAATTCAGATCTAAAGATTCTCATCCATCATTGTCATGCATCTGGGATTCTGTCTTTCATCCTCTCATTTACTAATGAGAAAGCACAGGCATTTAAAGTAGCTTCTTTAGTGTACCACACTGAATCAAGGAACAAATTATAACTGAAACTTCCTTTGTGACTTGAAAATCCATGAACTAATGTAATTCTGCTTATGACTTTCAATATAATCATATCTCAATATAGCTAATAGCAATATCTAAGATCCACTGTGCATAACTGAGTATCAGGAGTCCAGACTTTGGGTTGTGAGTCATATTAATATTCAGAAATATTATTAATCTGTCTGATTTAAGGTAATAAAATTATGTAAAACAATGGAAAAATAAAGTTTTCCATTTTTCTCTATTTAACAAAATAGATAAGGATGTTAGTTATCCTTCATAGTGACAAAGATAAATTCCATATCCTGTCCTGAAATGATTCCAACCATATGATTATATATTAAAATATCAATTATTGTAAATAAAATTACCAAGACTAAATCAATAAATAAAAATTTCTCATTTCATTACAATTTTTAGTTCATTATTTATATTGTTGAATGGCTTTACAGAAAATTAGCAAGTATAGCAAAAACTATGTCATGTTGCACATGAGAGACTAAGACTGTCACATAAAATGACTTGTTCTACTTCTTATAAAAAATGAAGCATTATCATAATAAGAACTTTACACCTTTCCAATATATCAACCTCTGCATGGTCTTTATCCTAAGTTTTCTGTAATTCAGCTCTCATTTCTTTTTTTGTATTTTTAAAAGATTTTATTCTATTGTATTGGAATATACACTAATATGATTGCACATAAGTAGAAATATTACATACAGCAAGAAGAATCAAAAAATAATCAGGGATCAAGGTGTTTTGACTAATTGCATTTGACATCCTTGTAGAAAACATCTTTCCTATCTTAGTGACTGTAAAATTCTGAATGAGAATCAATATCTTTCATATCTCATCTCTGCTAACTCAAAACCTCTATCTAGAACTAAAAACATCTTGACCCCTAAACAGCTAAGGTTAATTGTAAGAGTAAGCTATCTTGTCTTCAACCTCATCAGAGATTTGAGAAAGACTGAACCTTAATTACTTGAATGAACTGGAAATGCAGATTAGCAGCTTCCAAAATGAAAAGAAAAAGAAAAAAAAAAAAATGACAGAGACAGTTCGCTGCCAGGACAGCCACCCAAAACTCTATAATGTTTGGGCATCATCTTTAGACTTCTGGCCAATGTCTCTGCCAGACTTATCTGAAAGGCAGAAACTTTTGAGGACTTGCTTACCCTCTCTTGGCAGAGTTTGGCCATCAACTCTGCCTACATCCAAGCTTGCCATTTTTTAGGCAGAATCCTTTCTGTGGCAGAAATAAGGACATTTTTTTTTCCAGTGGCTCATTTGCCACATTTGAAGCCATCTCTATAAGAAGGATATTTGGCGGTCATCATTTTCTTGAGGTAGGCTGGATGTTACCAGGAGTCAGCTTTCTGCTGACTTCCTGCTTTAATCTCACTTCCGAGGTTAGGTATTCAATCATTCCCAACATCTTACTTTCTACATTTTTTTCCTGCAATACCTTCAAAGACCATAAATTCTTTCTGTTTCATTTCTTTTCTTTTTAAAACAGTCTCATTATTACATTCAAGTTGTCTTAGAACTGTCTATAGCCAAGGTCGACATCCAATTCATGAGTCTCTTGTCTTAGATTTCTGAGTACTTGAGTTATAAACTTTAACTAACGTGTGTAGTGATTTGCTCCCGTTCATCATTAAACAGCGTTATACCTTAATAGTCATTCAGAACACCCTGTGTGTTTTTAAAGATCTTACCACATTACTAAAGAATAATTTTTACAAAAAGATAAAAATTATAAGTTTCATAATGATATGGAATGAACAAGTTAGGCTTTTATTTAACCCATTGATGGAGAAACTTGTAATATAATATAAAATATTCAAAAAAGAAACTAAACAGAAATTTATTTTGAAATTTTTGAATGAAAAAAAATAGTGCACTTTTGTTCTTTAACCTTTTCTACAGTGGGTAATAAAATTTAAATGAGTCTATGAGTCAGAATATGAATGTCAACATAAAGTAATTTTTTCATTTTTATCAGTAAACTATAATTCCCAGAGTTGTATTATACCTCTTGCTAATATCAGAAAGATATATTTTAAACAATACAGACACGATTTATGTAAGTACTAAGGTTTGCACGATTTATCCCTGGAAAATTGACTTTTATTACCAAGATGCTGTGAGGATGAAAAAGCTTTAACAATCTGTCCTCCAGAGTTCTTTTAGAATTAAAATAAATTTGTTTATGGTATTGCTGCTGATATCCTTTTCCATGTGATGTTTTAAATGGTTCTCATAAGTATTAAAATTTATAAAGGCATATCTTCTAAAAAATGTTCATGGCCAAGCTCATAATTCCTCACTTCCTATGTCTGATTATAAAGTAACAAATAATTTTTTCCAAGTGGCTTATGCAGTGATTTAAATGGCAGTTCAAACAATATTAGAAATATTTTAGTATACTTATATAAGAAGTATTATTCCAATTCAATTCAAGAAGAAATGATTGACCTCCTAATAGGTTTTCAGCAAGTATGTATGTAACAAAAGTACACTAATTTTGTAAGTAGCATAAGCAAGGCTTTGCTGATGATGTAACATCTCATTCTACCTCTTATTTACTTACATTGTATGTCTGAGGCTAATATGGTTAAATAAGGTTTTACTACATTATTCAATTGGTGTTGAATGACATTTTACATCAAATAAAAAAAGTACCAATTATTCATTTCTCATGATTGTTAACTCCTGCTATTATATGTCATTGTTATGAGTATGCACGTTAGTGTTTCATGTGTTGGAAACTTGTTCCTGATTTTCATAAGGTTGGGATATGAGAGAATTCTAAACAGGTAGGACTTGAGGGGAACTTGATAGATAACAAAATACACTGATCTCAGAGAAGATTAATGCTACCTTACAATGTGTTACTATGATAATGAATTATTACAGAAGTTGTAGACTGGACCTTTGTCAATTTCTGTCTTTCTCACTTGCATATGATATACACTGTTTTGAACAGTCTCCATCTTTCTGAAGCAGTCTTCTAGGAAGTTATTTACAGAGATAAAATAGATGAGACTATGGGATCCTTGAATTTAAGCCTCTATAATTAAAAGGAAAATGAACTTTCTTTATTTTATTTTAAACGCTGTAGCTTGTGACATTTTATTATGAATGTGAGAACAGACAAATATGCTTTTGACTGTTAAAATCGTATGAGTATTTTAAAATGACTCAAGTATGTATGCAAATCACATTGCTAACACTAAAACACATTCGTTGTGGTCACTAAGTTGAACTAAAATAAATTTATCCTGAGTAGTATCTGTTTACTTTGCTCTATTGACTTTATAAGAAGGAAATTAATTATTGAAAAATGAGGTTGAAATTTGTCAGCTTGCATTAGTAAATATTTATTGATGCCTATTATAAGGATTACAGCAAAATGTGAAGCAGAAAAGCAAATAAAACATCTACTTCATGGTCAACAACTACAATGGCAAGATCACAACGTTGGGAAAATAAACTTAGGTGCAAGCAATACCTTGAATATAATTATATAATTAATGACAGTGACAAAGAGACAGTGAAATTGAGAAGTAAAGTTACCTCTAATGGAGTCATCAAGCAGCACCATATTGTATGGGAAAAAACATAAAAACAAAAGGAAATGTCAAATAAAGGATTGCTTAATTATATAAAATATGTGCCATGATCTGTTAGATTAAGCATTCCTTATATTTTATCAAGAAAAAGGTTATTCTCACTTGCAAAATCTGTTTGCATGTCTTCAATGAAATCTGCATTTGGAGATATGTTGAAATTATTAAAAACTAGATGCTGTTTGAGAGTTCCTTACTGTATTTCTTTAGATCATTGTCATATGATTGGGCGATTACTATTGCTCTATGGAGGAGTTTTGTTCAAGGGATTCCAAAAGCACTCCGAAGCTTTAAACTAATATTCTTATAGTCTAGTTCATATGAAAGTAATTTAATGCAACTTAGTTTCATATAGTATGATAGTTTGAAAAGATCAGTATCACTTAAGATGCAATCTGATATAGTATTTTACCAAGTGAACAAAATAGCATTGTTTTATTCTAACTGGATTGCCACTTATTGTAAAAACCCTCCAAAATTCAAAATTAGTTTAGTGATCAGAGTTTGATCAAAGACTACAGTGAAAGAAAATGAAATGATGATATTTCATATGTATTTACACTGGAGTGAATCTCAGCGATGTGTTAAATGAAATCCTTTAATAGAGATAGAGAAAAAGCAAAACCTTATATATGTGGGTGAAAATATAGCCCTATTGCTTTATGGAGTCATAGTTCTTTCAGATACTTCACAATTACCGGCCTAAAAGATGTATTGATTCAATTCTACATTTGATGAACCAAAACTGACAGGTTTATGTCCATGTATATTCTCTGAAATCTAACATTCCTTAGTCTAGAGAAGCTAGCAGAGCACAGAAGGTCTATAAACTCATGCAGCTTTGAATTACAATGGAATGATCTGAGGGTCCCTGAACTTGCAAAGGTCATTTAAAAATTATGATAAAGGCCTGAATATCAAGAGAAAGTGTTTTAGCTCTTTTAGGGAGGGAGACCAGTCATAGGCCAACAGCACTCTTTATATTTTATATCTCTTTTAGTATTAGGAAAATACTTTATAACATAAAAATTTCCTGTATATCAGCTCAATGAATTAAGATAATAATTTAACAATATCTTTGCTATTGCTGCCATTATTAATAATTCTTAGAGGTTTGCAAAGGAACTTTCAATGTTTCACTCCAATCTGAGGAATGTGTAGGAGTGGGCCCCTTGCAGAAAGATAGAATTTCTGTATCAATCCTCCCTTGTTTGGTAGACAATAATATGTTCATGATCTTATGTACTCCAGTCATTCTGAGAAAAGGATGCTGACAAGCTGATTTAGTAGTAAATATTCCTTTAATGTTAACGATAGCTTATCACTTCAGAGTCATTTGAAATCTTAGCTCACATTTGTTTTGTATACTGAAATAGTAAATATGGGCATCTTCACTTTGTCCCAAGGGAAAAATCATTTACATTTTACATTAAATATGAAGCCTCTTACTCTCTCCAGAGGGGTAAATATGCATGTGTGATATGAACTCACTGCATACATGAGCAACATTTGGAGTTCTCTATGTTACCCTATGGGAACTAAGAAACTAGGCTTTGTACCTAAGACTAAAGTGGCTTTCCTTCCTGCTTTTACTTTAGCAGTGATAACAGAATTTTAAAGGTATTTTATTTGTGTAATGTGCTGTGTTGTTTTAATTTATGATTTTTGTTTAACTTTTAAAATAAATGAACACATTTAAAAAGGGTTCTTAAACTATGTGTTATTGTGTTCATCTTGAAAATAAAACCTTAAAAATTACTCATTAAGGGTCTAACATATGGATAACAAGCTTTACTTTTAGTAAAAATATTTCTCAACATTCTACATGTTACTAGAATAACACTTTGAAAATGAATAGTATACATCATTTATATAACAATTATATAGTAGCATTTTATGCATATTTCTTCCTTTATTGTTTTGAATTGAAATCACTAATCTTCCCAGAATTGACCCCAGATACAATTTGTCATTGTCTTTTGTGTTCTGAAAAACATGAAAATATAAATATTCCTGCTGTTCTATTACTTCTCATCTTAATGGCAAATAGAAAACCAATTCAAAATGGAATGCAATTAAACATAGAGAGTAGCATATATAATGTCATATATTTGCAAACAAAATCTAAAATTAAAACATCAAAGTATACATGACACAGTAGAGGAGTGAACATTTTCCAGGTCATTGTCATGCAACCAGCACTTTTAATAGTAAGAAGGAAACATACTCAGCTAGAAAATTTTTGTCCATTTCACACATGACTTGCTTGAGTTAGCTTCTCCCTTAAGTAGACACATCTAAGAGATAATTCTTTCCTTCATAGTCCCAGGGTTTTGTTATGCTTCCTTTTGAAAACCGGGGCATGTGTACTGACCAGCTCATATGTAAGAAAAGGATGAAAACCATTTCATATAATTGCCCAAATTCAGAACAATTATAATCTTTCTATGTAGTTTAGCTGCACTGAGAAAGCAAAATAGTGTGTTTTTCCCACAGAAGTGATAGAAGTATCAGATCTTACTAATCAGGCAGTGAAATAATAATTTATTATTGTGAACTAAACTAGGAGCATATGAACCACATTTTATTTTATATTTTTAAAAAGTATACAAATCAAGTTCCTTTCTAACTACTGATTTATAATTAAGCAATCATATATATTTTTATTTATATTATTTTAAATCATTGCAATGCTATTTTATACAATAATTGAAGTCATATAGCTTGTCAAATAAATTAGAATATATCCATCAAATAGAATAGAACAAAACAGAGTGAAATACCTGTTAGAAGGCTGTAAGACTATAAGATAGACATGTTTAAAATACAGTTTCAAGTGAAGACACTGAAACTTGAAACTATGTGAATAATGTAATCATGACTTGGTAAACCCCTGTGAACAAAATATCTAGAAAGAAACATAATTAAATATTAATAATAATTGTCTGTCTTTGGAGGACAGCTACAGATAATAGTTTTCTTCTTTTTTTTCTCATTAAAAATTTTACTCTTAGAAACAAATATATAAGATTTTAAACTTTTATAAAAATGATGTGGACTGATTCAGCATGCAGTGAGTGAAAGGAGAAAGAGCATTCTGTGCCTTCAAGATTAGGGTGAGTGAAAGGGAGAAAAGAGAGACATCATTGAAGTAAAAATAAATGGACTGAAACAGATTCTCTTTGAGTGATAAATCACAAGCAAAGCAGCATCTCATTTCATGCATGCCACATTTTACTCTTTTTATAGTGGATGCTGGTAAGGATTCAATTTTCCAATTACTGTCCCACAGTTTTTTATATCTACTCTCAAATTTTCTTTCAAAAACCTATAGGCCACAAAATTTGAACATCTAAATGAAATGGACAATTTTATTGATATCTACCAATTGCCAAAATTGAATCATGATCAGGTACACAAATTAAATATTCCTATATCTTCTAAGGAAATAGAAGCACTAATCAAAAGTCTCTCATGTAATAAAAGCTCAGGGCCAGATGGATCCAGTGCATGATTCTACCAGACCTACAAAGAATCGCTAATCCAATTTCTCTTCAAACTATTCCACAAGAAAAACAGAGGGACTATTACCAAACTCATTATATGAGGCCATAGTCACCTTGATCCTAAACCACATAAAGACCCAGCAAAGAGAATTTCAAACTAATTTTCCTATGACAAAATACTTGCAAATATCAAAATATCACTCACCATCACTAAGTAGGCTTCCTCCAGGCATGCAGGGGTGGTTCAATATGCAGAAATCCATCAATGTAATCATATAAACAAACCTAAAGAAAGAAAATGCTTGATCATCTCCTTAGATGTTGAAAAAGAATTTGACAAAATTCAGCACCATTCATGTTAAAAGTCTTGGAGAGATGAGGAATATATGGCAAGTATGTTACTATAGTAAAGGCAATACACAGCAAGTCTATAGCCAACATCAAACTAAATAGAAAGAAACTTAAAACAAGTCCACTGAAATCAGGGACAGGACAAGGCTGTTCACTAAGTAGCTCTTTAATATAGTACTTGAAGTCCTAGTTAGAGCAATAAGACACATAAAGGAAATCAAAGAGATACAAAGGTAGGAGTCAAAGGATCACTATTTACAGAAGATATGATAATATACTAAGTGACCTCAAGAATTCTGCCAAGAACTCCTACAGCTTATAAATACCTTCAACAAAGTGGCTGGATAAAAATCAATTTGAAAAATTCATTACCCCTCCTTTATACAAAAGAAAACAGGCTGAGAAAGAATAATAAGATTTGGTAAGCTATGTTTTATGGTGGGAGAGGAGGTCCCCTTCTATCACAGACCACGGGGTGGGAAATAGTGTGAAAAAGGGAGGGAGGAATTGGAAGACAAAAGTGAGAGGATAATTATTTAGCTGTAATCTGAATAAATTAATTAAAAGGAAATTTAAAAAAGAGAAATTAGGGAAACAATACCTTTCACAATAGTCACACACACACACAAAAAAACAAAAAACAAACAACAACAACAACAAAAAAAAACCCATAAACAAACCTTTAAGTCTCTGAAGAAAGAAATTGAAAAAGTTATCAGAAGATGGAAAGATCTCCCATGTTCATGGATCAATAGGATTTACATACTAAAAATGGCTGTGGGGACCTATGCCAAATTCTGCCATGTCAGAAATCTCCTGCTTAGGTTGTATGCTGTGACCTTCGAGTTGCTGACATTTACCTCACCAGGAGGTCTTGTGTTCTAGGCTATAGTTGGACTATTTACCTTTGAAAGAAGTAGAGAAGTCTCAACTTGGAACCACCCAAGGGATCTAGGAAGTTCTTACAAGGAACTACTCAGAGAACTGGGAAGTTCTACAGGGAGTGATTTAGGCTATTGCAGTCTTGCCTGGGGGCTAGGGTGAGTGAGATAAGAATAGATCCTATTGCCCTATACATGTTCCTGCTAGTTGGCAATAAAGTGAATCTTGATCAGAAATGTCCTGACTTGATTCGTTATTTCTCGCGTGTCTGTATCCTACTTTCAATCCCCACTCCCTCTTTCAGGTGAACCCTGATTCGATTTTTCCCGCAGACTGGGAACCAACAAATGGCCATCTTACTAAAACCAATCTACAGATTCAATGTAATTTCCATCAAAATGACAGCACAATTTTTTGCAGACCTTCAAGTAACAATTCTCAACTTTATTTGGAAAAAGAAAAAGAATTTTAATAGCTAAGACAATCCTATACAATAAAAGTTCTTCTGGCGGTATCTCCATCCCTAATCTCAAGCTGTATTATACAGCAACAGTAGTAAAAATGGTATGATATCAGTATTGAAACAGACAGATTGATCAATGGAATCTAATTGAAGACCCAGAAATAAACCTACTTATGGACACTTCATTTTTGACAAAGAAACCAAACCCACACAATGAAGAAAAGATAGCATCTTCAACAAATGGTGCTGGTCTAATTAGATATTCACTTCTAGAAAAAATGATAATAGAGTCTTATTTATCACCCTGCACAAAACTCAAGTCCATGTGGATTAAAAATATATAACCACACACACTAAATCTGTTAGAAGTAAAAGTGGGGAAGAGCCTTGAGCTAATTGGCACAGGAGAAAACTTCCTGAACAGAACACCAATAGCTCAGGTTCTACAACCAACAATTAATAAATGGCACCTCATGAATCAAAAGATTCTTTAAGGCAAAGTGTGAGTTCTTTCTCAGGGAGGCTGGGCTTTGAATCTGGTCGCTGAGTTTTCTTCAGCCTATATGTGAAATTTTCTTCAGCCTTCTGAATGCTAGCTAAGGAAGGCACTGCCCTGAGAAGGGGTCATGCAGAAGGCCACCTCAACAGGGAGGGAGATTTCCAGTCAGATGCTCTAGTTTGAGAGAGCATAGGGTAGCCCTGCATTTAGCCAGATTGGGATGCTGGAGTGAGGATCCCTTCCAACAGGTGGTGGGGGAGGGGCATTGTGGGAGAGGCTCAGACTTGAGAAAAGGCCAGATAGCTTGGTCAAAATAAAAATAGCCTAGAGTCAAAAAGTCTAACCCCAGGACAGCCAAGGCTAACCCTGTCTCAAAAACAAACAAACAAACAAAGAAACCAAAAGTGTCTAACCAACTCAAAGATAAAAGAGAGACAAAGTCAGGGAGTTGTGGCAAAACAGACAGCAGTTTAGGAGGGCAGAAAGAAAGAGACACCTCCCCACCCCATGTCCCCTGGATTTTAACCCAAATGTATGTAAATTGTAAGAGTACTACCCAGGACATGTCCTGGGGTTTGCCTCTGGGGTCCATCCAGGGCAGCTTTGATATCTTTTTTTTCAAAGAGCCAGATTTTGACACCTTTTGGCCTAAAATCTGTGTGTTTTCCTTTGAAAGTGACTCTGCATTGAACTAACCTTTGAGGACATTCTGTCTAGCATCTTGTGGACTGTTGTCAGCAGGGGGTAAATCTGCCTGTTTCTGAGCTCAAAGCTTACCAGGAGGCTGTGTGTCCTCCACCTTCAGACAAAGGCCCACAGCCAAGGAAAAATGTCAACAGAACAAAGGGGCAGAATAAGGACTGGGAAAAGATCTTTACCTACCTTCCATCTGACCAAGGGCTAATACCCAAAATATAGAAATAACTCAATAAATTAAGCACCACCAAACCAAATTATCCAATTAAAAATGGGGTACAGAACTAAACAAAGAATACACAACAGAGGAAATTTGAATGGATGAGAAATACTTAAAGAAATGCTTAATGTTCCTAGTAATCAGGGAAATACATATCAAAGCAACTCTGAGAATTCCATCTTACAACCATAAGAATGGCTAAGATCAAAAACTCAAGTGACAGCACATACTTCATTGCTGGTGAGAGTGCAAACTTGTACAACCACTTTGGAAATCAATCTGGCACTTTCTCAGAAAATTGGAAATAGTTCTACCTCAAGACCCAGCTATACCATTTCTGGGCATATACCCAAAATACTCCACCATGCTACAAAGACATTTGCTTAATTCAGTTCATAGCACCTTTATTTGTAATGGCCCGAATCTGGAAACAACTTAGCTATCCCTCAACTGAGTAATGTATAAAGAAACTGTGGTACATATATACAATAGAATACTACCCAGCTATTAAAAAATGAGGAAACCTTGACATTTGTAGACAAATGGATGGAATTAGAAAAGATCATCATGAGTGAGATAACTCAGACCCAAAAGACATGCATAGTATATATTCACTTATAAGAGGATAATAGGCAATTAAGACAAGATAATGACAGCACAATACACAGACCTAAAAAACCTAATAACAAGGGGGATCTGAGGGAGAATACTTAATTCTTATTTAGAAGGACAAACAGATTAGACGATGGAAGCAGTTGAAGGGAAGGAACAGGAAGTATACCTTAGAGGTTTTCTGAAAGAATCTACCCAGCAGGGAATCCAGAAGATGCTGGGACACACCACAAAATCCAAGGTAGAGCACAGGGAGAGTTATGGAAGCTTTGTGGTATAGAGAGACGTGGATGGTTTCAGGAACCCCACAAGGAGACCAATGGAGGCAAAAAATCCAGGCAGAGGAGGAGGGTGATACAGAGACTGATGCACCAACCAAAAACAATGCATGGTAAGGACCTATATACTCTGTTCAGATGCAGAACACTCTCCTTGTGATTCCCACAATACATGGAGTAGGGACTACTTTTGACACAGATTTTTTCCCCCACATGTTGATTACTTCCCCCTTGTAGGGTGGCCTTTCCAGTCCACAGAGTAAGAGGATACAGACAGTCCAGATGAGACATTACTTACTGAGGACATATATTAGGGGAGGAGATATCCCCTTTCTGAAGACTAGGTGAGGGACTGAAGGGGGTATGAGGGATGGAGAGTAGGATCTGTTGGTAAGGAGAATTGGGGCTACAACTGGTATGTACTTAAATTAAAAGTAAAAATAAAAAAGAAAAAAGAAAAATAATAAAAAAGAAAAAATCTAGCAGTGCACACATCATAAGAAAATTCAAATCAGAAGCCCAAAGCTGAAAATACATTAAGAAAAATATTGGTTTCATTTTCAGCTAATTTTTAAGTCACTATCAAGATTATAAAGGTGATATGAAAGAATTTTTAAAGTACCCTCCAAAAAGTAAACAATTAATATTTTATTTATACCATATCATTTCATTAACATTTAGTTAATATAATTTCCAAACTATAAATGAATACATATTGGGAGGATAGAGGAGTAGAAGATGTCTTTCAACAAGTGTAATTAAGATTATTTGCTGTAGAAGCACTGTCACATCATGGCTGCAAAAAGCCATTGCATATACAGAAAAGCTCATTCTATGATTTCAGAAGGTCCTTCCTCCTGTCTCTAGTCTCTTCAAATAAAATATTTCCAGCAATAGTATTGTGACCTTTTATTCATCTCAAACATTTCATTTTTGTATTTCAAGTATTTTTCTAAGGATTATATATGAATATTTGACTGACAAATATTCTTGTAACTGAAAAACTCGATGGACCTTAAATGCCAAGTCTTCAGATAAAAGGAACATTCATTTTATTACTATTAATATTTTTATGGAAATATGTTATCTCATACAGAATTTTCAGCTATGTACACTTGGGTGGAAAGATTGAGTTTCTCCTCAAAATATAATTTAAAATGTTCTTTATATGAGAGTGTATAAAGCTTTCTCAAGGTTATAGAGAAGGAGCCTATTTCTGACTATACACTGCCTTCATAAAGCCAAGATTCATCGTCCTATAGCAGTGCAGAAACATTTAGCAAATACAGTTTTATATATATAATTTAATCTTGGTTTTTATTCTAATGATCATTCACCTATTTTGTTGTCATTTTTATATCAGAAGTTGAACTATGCTATATAAAAATATATTAAAATGTTATCAATATGCATTCATATAATTAGCATTGACATACACTGTGAACTGTCACCTTATACCAGGAATTTCACACTAGCTAATTGATTGTAATAGTGCTATGTCTTAGTGATTCAGCTACATGAGCATATACAACATTTGGAGAATCTTTAAAAATCAAATAGGAGCTGAGCTGTTGGCTCAGCAATTAGAGCCCTTTACTACTCTTCCAGAAATCAACAGTTTTGTTACCAGCATCCACACTCATGTCTCAAAAGTATTTATATTTCCAGCTCCTGGAGATACAACACCACCTTCTGTCCTTTAACTACACTTTGACTCATGTTGCGTGCACACATTCAGACAGAAACAAATACACATAAATAAAAATAAAAATAAATCTGATGAAATGGAAGATAGGAAACTACTATTCCTGAAACTGGAGCCTGACTGTATATAAACTTTTTTCACTTCAAATTATATTGTGTAGGTAGGGTTATAAACTATCGCCTTGAGTATTTCACATTCATAAAGTAGAAAATTATTGCTATTTAATTGAAGAAATGAAAAATTTGTGCTAAATTCCAGATACAATGAATTGTTTTCTTCATTTTAACAAGACTAAATGATTTTACACATGTTAAAATATAAGTGTGACTGGACAGGTTTATTTAATTTATATGGTTGAAAGAAAACATATCAGTCTTTTCTCCCAGAGTACCAGAATAAAGCAAATACCTCATAGTAAGATCATGATTCATCTTTACTTATTATATACTTTAGTCTTATTGGTTTGTAGCCTCTATTTCTATATTTGGAATGAATTTAAATACTTTTCAAAATTTTTGAGTCCTAAGATTTTTAACCGTTTTTAGAAATTTTTTACCAAGGAATATGTTTTTTCTTGTTTTTATTATATTTCTTTTTTACATATACATTTATATTATTACACATAAATAAACTACTTATGGCAAGAGAAACCACAAAACAATCAGGAATTATAAAAAATGTTACATTCATAATATTTTGGTTATTTGTATTTGACAAACTTGAAAAAGTATTTCCTATATTGATGAGTCTAATATTCTGAATGTAAGCCAATATCTATCATAACATCTTTCTAGACCTAAAACCACCTTAGCCTCTAAACAACTAGGCTTAATTTTAATTTATCTGGTCTTCAACACCATCAGAGACTTGAGAAGAAATAAAATTAATTAACTGTGTAAACTAGAAGTGCAGGTTAGCAGTTTTCAAAATGAAAACAAAAACAAAAACAAAAACAAAAACAAAACACAGAATTTGCTGTGTGAACAGTCAACCAAAACTCTCTGTAAGAATGTTCAGCCTTCTGGCCCAATATAGCTGACAGACATATTTGTAAGTCAAGAATTGCTGAGGATTTGCTTACCCTGTGGCTGTCAACTCTGCCTGCATCCAAGCTTGCCAATTTTTAGGCAGAATTCTGTCTGTGACAGAAACAAGGACATTTTCCCCAGTTGAAGCCATCTCCATAAGTTTCTTTGATGCTCATCATCTCCTTTGAGGTAGTCTGGGTGATGGCAGGATTTAACTTGTCTTGTTGTCATAGAATCTTTAACATAATAAAAACATCTTTAAATGCCATATTCTGTAGGCCTCTGAGGCCTTTGAAGACTTTATTCAACTATTTTACCTTATATATCTATAGACTCATATTTATTAAACCTAGGTTGTATATTTTTGTGATATTTGTTTTTATGTTACTTTTTTTTACAGTCTTAATCTGTTACCCAGGCTGGCCAGGAACACACCATGGAGTTCAGTTTTTCTTAAAACTTACATGTTCCTCCTGCCTTAGCCTCAAAAATCCTGGGAACAAAAGCATAAATCACAATTACAAGCTGTATAGATAGAGCTCTTTCACACACTGCGATATCCTTTTTTTCCTTAGGTGTAGTGAACTTTATTGATGGTTTCAAGAGAGTAAGCCTCCCTGGGCCCCTCCTGTTATTCTTTAGGTCTAGGATGGAAACTGTGAAGAGGAATGCTCATTTGAGGGGCTGAGTTGGAGCAGGGACTCCTCAGCAGTCAAGGGCTTCTTTCTTTCTCTTATATCCTTGCTGTGATTGGTGGTCCAAGGCTTCTTTCTCCTTGGAGGTCATGTAGGCCATGAGGTCCACCAACCTGTTGCTGTACCTGTATTCATTGTCATACCAGGAAATGAGCTTTACAAAGTTGTCATTTAGAGCAATGCCAGCCCCAGCATTAAAGATAGAAGAGTGGAAGTTGCTGTTAAAGTCTCAGGAGACAACCTGGTCCTCATTGTAGCCCAGGATGCCCTTTGGTGGGCCCTAAGATGCCTGCTTTACCACATTTTTTATGTCATCATACTTGGCTGGTTTCTCCAGTATGCATCTAAGATCCATGACGGACACATTGGGGGTAGGAACATGGAAAGTCATGCCAGAGTTCTTCCCATTCAACTCTGGGATGACCTTGTCCACAGCCTTGGCATCACAAATGTATACAGGGAAAATGTTTTGTGCAGCTCCATGACCATGACACCATAACTCTCCAGAGGATCCATCCACTGTCTTCTGGGTAGCAGTGAATGGCATAGACTGTGGTCATGAGTCCTTACATGATGCCAAAGTTCTCATGGATGACCTTAGCCAGGGGGCCAAATAGTTGGTGGAACAGGAAGCATAGCTGACAATTTTGAGTGAATTGTCATTGTACTCATGGTTCACACCTATCACAAACGTGGGGACATTGGCAAAAGAGGCAGAGATGATGTCCCTTTTGACTCCACTCTTCAATTGTTCCCCAGATTTCCCCATGGTGGTGAAGACACCAGTGGACTGCACAACATACTCGGCACCAGCATCAGCCAATTTGATGTTAGCAGGATCTCACTCCTAGAAGATGGTGATGGCCTTCCTGTTCATGACAAGCTTCCTGTTCTCATCCTTGACTGTGCCACAGAACTTGCCATGGGTAAAATCATACTGGAACATGTAGACCATGTAGTGGAGGTCAACAAAAGGGTCATTAAAGGCAACAATCTCCAGAAAAGAAGCAAGCCCTAATAACCAGGAGCCGAATATGGCCAAATCCTTTCATTCCGACCTTCACCATCATGTCAAGGGATGAGGCTGACACTGCAATGAGATAATGCGGCTGTCTGTGGAACAGGGAGGAGCAGAGATTATACCTTTAATATTGGCTCAAGGTTCCCAGTTGAGCAACTTTGAATATGCATAGGTATGTTAGGGTTCATGCAAGAGGAACAGCAAAACAGCTCTAAAACTCATGGAATACGGTCCACCGGTTAGCAAACCCACCATGGCTGTGACTCAGCAAGGCATAACCCCGAGATCTGTGTGTCCTCATGACTTCATGCTGTTATGGAACATACCTCTGCTTGTTACCCTTGAGGTCCTTATAATCCCCTTATTTGTGGATTATATGAGTATTATAAAGAGGGCTTCCGGCCCCTCACTTGGAAGTATCATTGGCATACACAAGAACAATGCTTGATCTCTCCCAGGCACTGCTGCTGGAGCAGATTAATGCTTCAACCACCACCCTTGAGGAGAACCTGCAGATGTAGATCACTAGCAATGACCACTACTCTTAGAAAGAATTTGGAAAAATAGATTGTTAGGTAAAGATGTTTTTGCTAGTGGCCCATGGCTTTGATGTAGAAAGTATTCAGGAAAAATAGATTGCTTAGCAAAGTAAGGTAAAGATGCTTTTGCTATTGGCCCTGATGCAGGAAATCTTAGAGGACAATTGAAGTTAAGAGAAAGTACATTCTAATTAGTAAAGCTAGGGACTTTTTGAGGTTGGCAAAGCAAGAACAATGACCCATAGTAGTATTGGCTGACATGAGTCTTTCAAGTTGAACTGGTGACTGAGATGATGATTGATTTCCTTATTCTATGGTTCTGAACTCAGCTTCCTGATATGATTTAATAAAACATATTAATGAGTAGATGAACATATTTAGGACTTGAAGTAGAAATGGCTGATTGTTTTACTTAGGAGTTTACATTTCTAATTCTTTTAAAATCTTTATAAGATTACTTTTAAGATAATTGATTCCTTCTTTGTAACCACAAATTCCAGCCTACCAGTAATGAAAAGCTGGATGAGAAATTACCGTGCTTGCTTATACTCTGTTAATATGTAAAAAGTTGCTTAGGTACAAATGTATGTGGGTTCTTGGAAAGAACTTGTTATTCATATGTGTTTCTCACTCAAAATATGTAAAAATTGGAGAACATGATTTTCCTATGTATATCCATTTTAGTCATTTATTTATAGAGAAATAGAAGGTAAACACACTGTGATTTTTGTAATGTTTGGAAGATTTTGTTGGGGGATATAAACTATAAGGATAAAAATAAGAATACAGTAATAAAATGAGGAGGATGAGGAAGAGGAGGTGGAGGAGGAGGAGGAGAAGAAGAAGCTTATTGATACCTATCTGCTGGACTCTGTCTTATTTCATCATCAAGTATAAGTGTGTGTGTGTGTGTGTGTGTGTGTGTGTGTGTGTGTGTGTGTGCATAGCTCTTTTCTCTCCTTCTTTCCCTTTCTTTTTTAGACACTTGTCAGCATCAATGGAAGCTGTTGTCGGTAACTATCAGTTCCGGCCTGGAAGGTAGCCCTCAGAGAAAATCTACTGGGTCATCAGCCAGCCAGCCACAGGATTCATGTCACACCTCAGTTTTGCCCAGTTGGTGTCGAAGCTGGACTTTGATATAGGCAGAATTATATTTAAGTACAGATTGTGTGTGTGTGTGTGCGTGCACACACACACACACACACATATGTGAAAGTTATCTCTTAAACATAAGTCTCTGAAGACTCTGTAAGGTTGGTCAATAAACTTCAAGATACTAAAACCAAATTGAGAATTTCTTTCTTTCCAAGATAACAATGGTGTGATAGAATTCTTGTGTATAGTTTTTGTTTCTGTTTCTTTTATAAGGAAAACAGCCATGTCATTCCACATGACAAATCATGTATTTTGAGAATAAAATGTTTAATTTGATGTTTTCACAACCTTCAAGAGATCTAATTACACAACAATATTTGTTGTCACCACTAGTTAAAATTTTAGTATACAGTTTGGAGGCTTTATTTTATTGCATTTTTTTTCAGAAAAAAATGATATTTCACATTCTTCATCCCTTAAAGTACTCTTTTATAGTGCATGATTATCTATAAGGACAATAATTTGAAATATCCATAAAGTGCTATTATAATAAAATTCCATGTATATATTATACAATTACAGTTATAATTCATAATGGTTTTATGTGAATACATTTATTCAATTTTTAACGTTGAAAATTTTCAAATTGACATTTCT
Source organism: Acomys russatus (assembly GCF_903995435.1). Taxonomy (NCBI): domain Eukaryota; kingdom Metazoa; phylum Chordata; class Mammalia; order Rodentia; family Muridae; genus Acomys; species Acomys russatus. Next base: position 63,678,554 of record NC_067169.1, read on the forward strand.
TTAAAAGCAGGAACTAAAGACTTAAATTAACTAAAGAATGTAAGCAAATATAAATGTAATTCAGATCTAAAGTGGAGTTATGCTATTCTGAGAGAAATAATGAGAATTAATTTGCATTTTAGTAATCATTTTAGTTATAATAGGGATTATAAGGTGTCAGTTATGTTCCACATATGACCTTTTAAAATTTCTAGGTAATGTACCTCAATTAATTGTCTGTGCCATCATAAAGTACCTTTTTCATTGCAGCATGACTATAAAAAGCAATAATGACTATGCAGCTGAAGTATGAAATGTACAACTGACCTAAGCACTTAGGAGTAGCTCACTGTGTCAATGCAGATTTTTCTATTGGCATAAATTACCTTTTAATCAAAAGTCTGGGCATCTCAGCTAAGGTTTTCTAACTAGTCACATTAAGATTTGTGAAGTCATAGTAATGACCAAGCTTTTAAGTTGATATGACATTACCTGCTGTCTAAATATATAATGAAAATCAAGTCACAATTCTCTAGCTACCATAATGAGCCAAATTGCAAATAATATTTTTGATTCTTATTGCAGGATTTTTAAATTTTCTCTGAACTTATTAAAATCTATGTAAAAAATAAAATATTTGTCAATCATTCATTTATTTACTTTAATATATGCAAACTGTAGGAACCAGGCCCAACTGGGCTGCCTGCCTGTCTTGCTGTTTCATGTCCTGTTTCTAGCAGCTTCCATGTCTGTGTTTATCTTGGTTAGCTAGTCATGTTTACTGCTCTGAGAACGCGCCCCTCCCTTCCTTGAGACTTTTCCTCCTGTGGGATTTTCTTTTGAGGGATTTTACCTGGGGGGAGGAGTCCTGTTTTGCTCCCTATAAGAAGGGTCTCTGGAACTCTGGGAAAGAGGGGAATAATAAACCACTGCTGCGGCTGCTGCTCTCTTAGCACGAAGTACCTGCTGTGTTATTGTGTGTGTGTGTGCATGTGTGTGTGTGTATGAGTTAAATCCGCAGTCCCTTGCCCTTGACTCGGTACCGCGGTGGCGCGGGCACCACACAAACTAATTCATGGTTTGAAAAAGTAAGTAGTAATAAAAACAGGAAGTTACTTTTATCGTAAGAATACAAGTATCTCTTTTTTAGCTTTATACAATGAGTAACAGTACAGAAAATTTTTAAAATGTTATCTTATATCTAAAGTTGATATTGGGCATAAGATACTGGGTAAGTAAAATTTTCGAGAATTTATTTCTGACAAAAGGAGGAGTAAATTAACACAGAATTTCATGCCAATATAGGATTACACTGAGCTGTCACATCTAGCTTAAGGAACTCTACTACAAATGCATAAACACCATTTCTGTAACAAACTTTACACAATCCATTATGCTGAATGTATCATTTAATTTATCATGACAAGATATTTTAATATGAAACAAACCCTTATTAATTTCCAGTAATTGACTTTTTGATATTTGATATTGAAATTGATATTTCTTACCATATAATTAGAGAAAAAGACTACTTTTAACCTGAGCTATTCACTGCGGTAAAACTGACTTACCAACTATTAATATTCCAGCATAAATGATCTTTCCATTATGTTATCTTCTGAATTTTAGGGTGATTTTAAAGCTTATTCATAATGCAGGATTCTGTTTTGAATTTCTCAAGAAAATATAGTACACAGGTACATTCATGCAAACACAAATACATAGAAAATTTTTACTTTTACAATTTAAGGTTGCCCTGCTCTCAGAACTCATAGATTTTAAACTTATAATTCCAGTGCCAATTTTGAAATAGATATCTATGTGTTGTTGGCCAGCAAGTTACTAGAGATTGCCAACACAACACAAACTATTGCTATAATTCTTGATTTCCACCAGAGTTTGATAGTAAGTGACAACTGATGAAAAAAACTACATATTTTAAATATAATACACCAAGAAATCAAGCTGAAAGTGACCTGCATACTTCTTTTCTGTTGTCTAGTTGTTCATAGAACTTAATAGTTCAATGTAAGTTGCTGGGGAAAAGATATCAACCACCTTATCAACACCTGGAGTTTTCACACTACAATACCAATTTGGCAGGCAAGTAATGTCTAATGGTACAATTGTGACATGACTATTTTGGAGATAACCAGATACTTTCAGATTGTATTTAAAGTATGCTACTTTGAAAAACTTTTATCTAAAACATCACCAAAATATGTGACTGAAGAATCCATACTCCATATGTGGGAATTCTACTACTGTTTTTTTCCCTAAAATGAAATGCAGTAAAGCTGTCGCTTAAAGATTTTTTAATACGTCTCTCTGTATTTTTTCAAGTATCATATTTTTAAAGTTAGCAATAGTTGAATCAGTGATTCATAACTTGTCTAAGAACTGTGACTAAGCTGCTGAGGAGTGTTTTGAAATATAGAACATCTATAACATACCATCAATACCTGGGAAAATTCCTACAACAGTGGACAGAAAATCTGGGAAAAAGTATTTTACAGCATATTGTGTATGTCTATAACATGGCAATTGCAAACACAAACACATAGCAACTATAAATAGCTACACATGATAGTCACTAAGTGAGTCATGAAAGCATGATAAGGATAAAAATGATGCTAAGATTCCATCTTATAACTATGTGAATGGTTAAGATAAAAATTCCAAGTGGCAGCACATGCTGGTGAGGATACAGAGAAAGGGGAACACTCATCCGTTGCTTGTGGGAGTGCAAACTTATACAGTCACTTTGGAAATCAATGTGGTGCTATCTCAGGAGATTTGGGATAAATCTACCTCAAGACCCAGCCATAGCACTCCTGGGCATATATCCTAAAGATGCTCCATCATACAGCAAGCACATTTGCTCAACTATGTTCATAACAGCCTTGTTCATAATAGCCAGAATCTGGAAACCACCTATATGTTCTATATGAACTATGGTTCATTTACATAATGGGATACTATTCAGCTATCAAAACAAAGAAAACTTAAAATTTGCACGCAAATGGATGGAACTAGCGATAATCATCCTAGGTGAGGTTACCCAGTCCCAGAAAGACACACATGGCATATACTCACTCATAAGCAGATTTTAGCCACTTAATACAGGATAACCACAATACTATACAGAAACAGATGCACCAACAACAGTTCATGTATGCTATGGAACTAGACCCTCTGCTCAGATGTAGTAGATAGGCAACACAGTCTCCCTGTGGGTCCCACAATACGTGGAGTAAGAATTACTTCTGACATGGACTCTGGCCTCCAAACTTGATCACTTCCTGGCCCCCGCCCCCAGCTCCCTGGCAGGGTGGCCTTACCAGGTCACAGAGGAAGAGGATACATGTAGTACAGATGACCCTTGATAAGCTGAAGTCAAGTGTTAGGGGAGGAGGGCTCCTTTTTCTTATGAATAGGGGAGGAAGGGAGAGAGGATAAGGGAGGGAGGGTGAGACAGAAGGTTATAAGGGAAGGGGCTACAATCAGGATATAAAGAATTCAAACTTCAGAACAAGCAAGTAACTTATATTGCTAATCCCACGACATGTTAATAGCTGTGAGAGTGGCTGAGACATTTATGTCTGTGCCTAGACAATGCTTCTTGTTGGTTAAGGAATCCCTTTGACTAATTACTGGATGCCATTCTTTGTGTGGCATGAATGAAGATTTACAGATATCTTTCTTCTGATCATGCAAAAAGCAGAGAACCAGCCTTATTTGTTTTGTGCATCATGCACACCTCCTATGTTTATAATTTTAGGACTGTATAATGCTTCTGAGAAATTATATGTTTTCAGAACAGAAAAACCAGATGCTGGATCAGAATAGAAAAGATTCATTCCTCTCAGCACGCTGGTTGCTGACATCTAGCATCCTTCATGTTTCAGCCCCAGGTGCTTCAGTTGCTGTTGCTCATCAGAACAGGACAGCTTTGAAGAAAAGTTCTGATCCCAATTGGTCCAGCATTTCAGAATGTCTCACACAGGACTCCTATTAGGCCTGGAATTTCTCAACATTTAAAAACTGGACTATAAATGGTATTCCTGGCTTGATTAACCATTTTCCAAATTTTATTTGGGCCCTCACAAAGGTATTACTCACCGCAAATCAACTGTAATAACCTTTAAGAGAACAATGCCTCATTTCCCCCAAGGGGGCTTTGGTAGGTTTTTTGTCTGCTCTCTTGGGCTACAGATGCTTATTTTCAGTGGCAGATGGTTATAAGTAATTATTGGTCTTATACAGAAAGAAATCAAGGTTGGACTCAGGGACGTTGATGTTTTACTTTATCTTTCTTTCGTAGGTATGGGTTGACAAGGGTTGAAAAGAAAGAATGGGGGAATATAGAAATATATAGGGATGATAGAACGAAAAGTAGATTATTGAATCTACACCTCAATTTAAGACCTTCATTGTTACAAAAAAGGTTGTTTTTAATTCGTAGGTATATAATTTTGTATATTGATTCAAAATAAGTTTAAATTTGATACATTGGTATAGAATTAAAATTTAAGATTATTCTTCATACACTATATATATATATACTGTAATATGAGATATTTTACCCATAAAATTTCATTATACTGCAAAGTGTACTTCCAATACCTTTAAAGTGAACTTACAGGATGTTTAATATGAAATAAAACAAGCTAATTTTTAGTTAATCAAATCATGCTCATGTCAATTATTAGTCTATTTTTATCATAATATATATCCTAGATTTAACAGATAGCTATGATTCTATAGATATATAATGTAAAATAGTTAGATAAGGTCTTCAAAAGCCTCAGAGACCTACAGAATATGACATTTAAAGATTTTTTTATTTAAAATATTCTTTGACAAGAAGACAGATTAAATCCTGCCATTACCCAGCCTACCTTTAAGAATATGATAAGCATCAGAGAACCTCCTTATGGAGGTGGCTTCCAATGCTGCAAACAAGCCACTGGGGAAAATGTCCTTGTTTCTGCCACAGACAGAATTCTGTCTAAAAATGGGCAATCTTGGATTCAGGCAAAGTCAAAGGCCAAACTCTGCCAAGACCAGGTAAGCAAGTCCTCAATGGTTCCTCCCTCACAAATAAATGTGTCAGATATATTGGGCCAGAAGGTTGAAGATGATGCTCTAACGTTATAGAGAGTTTCGGGTGGCTGTTCAGATAGCAAACTGTCTCTGTTATTTTCTCATTTTGGAAGCTGCTAACCTGCACTTCCTGTTTACTCAAGTAATTAATTTTATTCCTTCTCAAGTCTCTGATGGTTTTGAAGACCAGATAGTATAGTCTTACAATTAAGCTTAGTTGTTTAGGGGTTAAGCTGTTTTTAGGTCTAGAGAGGTGTTTTAAGTTGATAGTGATGAAATATGAGAGATACTGATTTTCATTCAGAATTTTAGATTCACCAAGAAAGGAAAGATATTTACTTCAAGTTTGTCAAATACAAATAGCCAAAACACTATGACTGTAACATTTTTTTAATTTCTGATTATTTTGTGGTTCTTCTTGCTGTATGTAGTTTATTTTATTTATGTGTAATAATATAAATATATATATATAGAAGAAGAATGTAGCAAAAATTGCAGAAATCAGAATCAGACAAGATAAAGAAGAAGAGAAAGAGGAAAAAGAAGAGGAAAAGGAGGAAGAGAAAGAAGAAGAAGGAAGAGGAGGAGTACAAGGGGTCAGTAGGAGTGGGATATAAACAAATGAGGGAACTAGAGAATGAGTATGAAATTATCAGAATTTTAAAACATTAAATCATTAAATCACAGTCTTTTTATGTAAAAACTATTTTTATTAAAATTACTTTTATTTGTTTAGAACATTTCTTGTATTCTTTCCTTTTAAGGTTCTGTAAATCCTTGAAGATGAGATATATTTCTTATAGAGTGATCCATAAGTATTATGATGTCTGATTCTATTGGCTAACTGGCATATTTTGATTTAAGTATTGAAGCAACATTCTTCTAATTTAGTATTGAAAAACATGTATAAATCACTGTCATTTTGTTGCTTTTGTGGGGTTTGTTTTCTTATTCTTAATTTACATAACGACTTTCCTAGCATAATGCATTTTTTTCCAACAGTATCTGAGATTTGTTTTAAATGTGTTTCTTTGGTGTTTGATAATTTTGCAGTGTTCAGCACAAAGATTATTTACTCATTTACTTAAAGACTCTTGCTATAAACCCCCTCCCAAAAAAACCCCACATTTGTAATGATTTGACTAATTGGGAGGATAAACAAAATACATAGGTTCTAGGACTAAATACTGCTAAAATTTTACATTATACTAAGTGATTAATAGATCCAGTGCCATCTATATCAGAATATAACAGAATATTTATAAAGTATAAAAATAATCCGCTTTAGAATTTTTAGAGATCTAGATCCTTAGCACAAATCAAACCTTGAATCATAACACTTACAAGATCAACAGTTGTATTTTGTATGGCCAACACAACTGAAAAATAGAATAAAGAAAAATATATTGTGTACATTAAAAAATAAGCATACATTTCTTAGTATTTATTTTTTAAATTTGGTTTAGTTAAAGTTTTTATTTTGGTAACCTTAATTTAATTAAATTAAAAACATTTAATTAATCTTTGAAGTAGTGATGACAGCAATATTAAACTTTGTACCATTGGTAAAAACAGTGTTTATTCTGAATTGCTCATGTGTTCATTCTGTGAACATTAATTGATAAAAGTGTATTTTAGAGATAAAGTGATATATTCAATAAACTATAGTCTCATTGTTCCAAAGTTCTATCAGAGAATTGGCAGTATTACTTAGGTAAATATGTTCAAAATAGCTGGTATATTACTAAATAACTTGTACGTGGTCTATCCTGAATGATTTAACTACAAATGGCTCATCAACATTATTCCACACAATCAAGGCACAGAGATCATTTAAAGAAGGGTGTAGAAGCATTGTAGGAACTAGAGAACAGGGACAACCAGTGCAAAACCACATGTTTTGGGCATGACAGCACCACTATACTCATGAACTTCAAACATCTGTTGTTTGTATTGCTATTTTCTTTAATTCTTTATATATTGCAGATACTAATCCTCTACAAGGTGCAAAGTATACTTCCCACCTTCCTGATTTGCCTTTCCACTTCCTTAATTATTTTCTTAACTATTGAAATAATTTTAGTTTGAGGAGGTCAATTGTTCACCTTAATGACGGAACAGATGGAATCCTATTTAAAAAGTCCCTTCTTACATCTATGTCTCAACTCTCACAGAGAAAAGATGGCTTCAGACATGTGGCTGGTTGGAGAGGCAGGACTAGGAGGCTGGTAGTCTTCTAAACTGGCCTAGGAAATGCAGTTAACTGACTAGAAAAATAATAAAATAATAACTGCTATGGTCCCTTTCCAAGGCATTTTGGCTGAAGGCTCCTGGTTTTTTTTTGTTTTTTTTTTTTTTTTGTTTTTGTTTTTGTTTTGTTTTGTTTTGGAGGTTATGAAATTGTTTACAATGGGCTTAGTCATATTCACACTTGTCCACACCCTCTCAAAAAAAGTTCAGGGAGAAAGGCAGAGAGCTGAGAGGTGTGAGACTAAGTTACTGACAGCAAAATGGAAAGAAAGAATTGAACTCTTCTCAATAGAACTGATAAAGGGTGGAATTCAAAGCTTCTTAGCTACAAGGTGTTTGTCAGCACTTTCTGGATAAGGGTCCACCAAAAAGAGATAGCAACAAATACATTCCAAGGACTGGTGGACAGGGTTTCACTAACTGAAGCCTAAATTGGCTCAACTGACCCAAGAATTAGAATTTTTTTTTCCCCGCTTGATTTTTGCTTAATATTTCTAAAGGTTTTGACTGAATTAAGGTGAAATAGTTGAACAGGGCAGTGGTAGCACACACCTTTAATCCCAACAGTGGAGACAAAGACAGGTGGAACTCTTTGACTCTCCACAGGGCTTGAGCTCCTACTGATAAGATATTTGCAGAGATTGTCTAGGATTTAACCTGACAAACTTTTCTTTAAATTTACTATGTACGTTCCTTTTCTTAACAATGGATTATGTGTCCTTACTGATCCAAAGAATCGATACACATCAATCTCAGGTTTATGTAAAGAAAAATGATGTAACTGTTCTACCAAAGGCCAGCCAATCTCCTTGAAAGTGGAACTTCTACAGGAGAACTGGTGCCAAAGGGTAATTGGCCTAAGAGATATATTCTGTTGGTCAATGTAAGGACCAAGTCTGGACAGGGAGACAGCCATGCAAGCTGCATGCCTCCCTCGTCAAGAAGGGGTGAGACAAAAACATCCACGACTAATGTGAAAAGCCAGGTATAATATGCCTATGGTATACATAAACCCTAAAATAAAATGGAAGTTTAAATAATCTTTATTTAAAGCTTAATGCATTTTCCTTTGCTCAGGTCAACTGGCTTGTTTCTAAAATGGGAAGCATTATCTCAGGAAACAGGTAGAGGCCTGGCATATACATGAGGTGCCATACAGCCTAAAAAATGACATTTAGAACTATACAATCTTGCTTAGATTTCAATATGATAAGAATTATATGTTCATTGTTAATGGTGATGTTATAATTCCTATTTGAAAGAGGTCAAAATAAAACAGACCTGGATAAAAGAGAGACTACTAACTTAAGGCAGTCTATGTTTACTTGAATTCAAACTGCAGAATAAACAGTTAATTTATATTGCTAATACCACTACATGGGAATAGCTTTGAGACTGGCTGAGACACTAGTTTCTATACACAGACATTGCTTCCTGTTGGTTACAGAATCCCCATGATTTATTATTAGATGTCATTCTTTGGCATTAATGAAGATTTACAGATGCCTTTCTTCTGCTCATACAAAAAGAAGAGAAGCAACCTTAATTGTTCTGTGCATCCTGCACACGTAATACATTCATAGTTTTAGGACTGTATAATGTCTAGTGATTTTCTAGTGGAATTTTAGCATCCCTTATGTATAATAGTATATTATATGTATATAGAGATAATTTGTCTTCTTCTTTTCTAATTTTTATCCCTTTCCATATTACCCTGGCTAGTACTTCTAGTGCTCTATTGAAAAGTAGTATGAAAAGTAGTATGAGCTGGGCGTGGTGGTGCACACCTTTAATCCCAGCACTCGGGAGGCAGAGGCAGGCGGATCGCTGTGAGTTCGAGGCCAGCCTGGTCTACAAAGTGAGTCCAGGTTGGCCAAGGCTACACAGAGAAACTCTGTCTCGAAAAACAAAAACAAAGCAAAACCAAAAAAAAAGTAGTATGGATAGCACGCACTAGTGGGGTTGCTTTGAGGCCCATAAACATGTATATTGAGAATAATGATCAGTATGAATTTATCATATATATCTTCATGCTGTTTAGGCATGTTCCCTCCAGTCCTACTCCATAACTTTTATCATGAAAATATAGTGTTATTGCTTGAAGGCTTTTTTTTGGGGGGGCTATATTGAGATGACCACATGTCATTATGTTTTTTCAAACTCATTTATATTATTTAGTAGATTTATTGTTGGATAATCCTTGAATATTTGGGATAAAATCAACCTAATCTTGTTGTATATTATTGCTTGCTTATTCCTGTCTTCATCTTGCAAGTATTTATTTAAGATGTTTTTAATTCTACAATTAATCTTAGTTGGTTAGGGATTAACATGTTTTTAGGTTTACATAGATGTTTTAAACTGATAGAGATGAGATATGAAAAATAATTGATTTACATTCAGAATTTTAGACTAACCAAGATAGGAAAATGCTTTCTTCAAAGTTGCCAAATGCAACTATGAATGTAACACTAATATAATTTCTTATTGCATCATGGTTCTTCTTGCTTTGTGTAGTTTATTTTATATATGTGTAATAATATAAATGTATATATAAAAATTAAACATATTTTTTAAAAGAGTTTTTAATCTAATACTGTCAGGAGTTAGCTCTTTCCCATGGAGTGGATCTAAAGTTGGACAAGTCATTTGTTTTCCATTTCCTCAATCTCTGCTCCATCATTAACCCTATACTTCATGTAGACAAGACTAATATAGGGTCAAAGGTTTTATGGGTAGGTGACTGTCACCTTCCCTCCAATGGACGTAGAGTCTGTCTGTGACTCTTTTGGCTGTTTTGGATTCTTTTCTCCTAGCTTTGTTGCCTTTTCTAGCCTTGGTGGGAGAAGATGCACATAGTTCTGCTGTTAATTGAGGTTTAAGGGTGAGTTGGCACCCCTTAGGGGCCCCCTACTCTGAGAAGAAGGAGAGGGAGAAATAGGGGGAAGGAACCTGTGAAAAAATAGATTTTTAAATCTATATTCTTCATGAATATTGACCTGTAATTTTCTTATATTATTGTTGTCTTTTGTATTCCTTTTTGTTCTTGACAGGGTTTCTCTGTGTAGCCTTGGCTGTTCTGCACTCACTGTGAAGACCAGGGTAGTCTCGAAATCATAGAGGTCTACTTGCATCTGCCTCTTGAGTTCTGAGATTAATTGGGTGTGATACTACCACCAGGCTGCTGTTGGGTCTTTAACATGTTTCGATATTAAAATTATGGTGGATTAATAGAAGGAATTTGGAAGTGTTCCTTATGTTTCTATTTTCTAAAGTTGTTTAAGAAGAATTGTTTGCATATCTTCTTTCAAAATCTCTTAGAATTCTGATAAGATTTCTATGGTATGTTACTAACCCCGGGATAAACTAGTTGTAGAAGTAAATAAATATTCTTAAATACATTAAAATAGCCAAACATTGTATTTGCTTAAGGGACATATTTTCCAAAATCTAGAAAAATTTATTCTCAAAATGGAAATAATATATTTATCAAATAAAAAATGAAGATTCTTAAAATGCAAAACACATCTCCAACCTGATTTTATCCCAATCCTGAAAGTTTTCACAGGCTAATAGTGGTTGCATGAGGGAAATCATCTTTAAGTCTTTATTTAGATTGTACTACTATAATATAAAAAACCTTCTAGATTATTCATATTTGGAATTTCCTGCTGCATCTATTCCATCTTTGACCTTTCATCAGCAATAATAAATTAATTGTGACATAGGAGAAAAGTTATTACTAGGACTATAAATCTGGTCAAAAATCTACTATGGCTGGGAAGGTCACAGGCTTTTCAATAGAATTTAGTATATTATTTTGTTAAATGAAAATGAGATTAAACTTTCTAAATATTTATGTTTATATCTTCTGATTAGTACTAATCTTGTGCTTGGTAATGAAGCCTTTGTTTATAATTGGATGAGATTAATGTAGAGAATCATAACTGCTTACAGAGCTAAGGAGTAATTGTGTGGTTAATTGTGTGGTTGACTTTAAATGAGACATCTGTATCTATTGCTCTATAGCCCAGAGAACAGTGCATAAGAGGGGCAGAAAGCATATGAGAATTGAAGTTTTGAGAAGTCCTATGAATTGCTGTCATAATCTGTGTATAAAACGGCCTTTGCAATCATGAATACCCAGAAATTGAGACTACTTTCCAAGACCTGGACAATAAAAAGACATCAAAGTAGGAGTGAGACTATGTGGGAAGAAGGGTATCAGCAGAAGTGAGAGGGACAAGAAAATGTGATGGGGTGTGAAAATGATCTCAACACACTGAATGTATTCATAAAATTATCAAAAAGAAAAAGAGAGACCAAGTCAATAAAATAATTGAATTATTAAAAAATACTGGTTAGCTAAAAATACAATAATAATTTACATAAAACTATTTTGTGATTACAAACTTTGGAAAGAGAAAAAAAATTATTAGGCTTCAAATCTAATTGTTCCCTATGCTCTTTGATCTTGGGGAAATTCCTTGGTTTCTTAGCTTTACTTCATGCTATATTTCATTATGCACATATCATGTATACCAACACTACTGTATAAAACATGATGAAGAACATGTAAAATTATTAAAATTATTCCTTATAACAGTTGTTGAAGGGATTTACAGATATTCAAAACTTGCTACACTACTTTTTGTGACTCTTAATGTCTTTGAAAATATCTGATATTAATTATATAATAAAAACTCATGTATCTATTAAAAAAGGATGTTTGAATCATATGGAAGCCTGCTTTTTTATAAGCTTCATAAATATCTATCTACATATGACTTTAATTATGTTATTCTTCACAGGAGATTATGTTCCTTGAAGCCAAAGGTTGCCAAATGAAAAGCTCAATGAAAAATTTTGTATATGTTCCTTTGCATTGTTGATGAAAGATGTCCTTGAGTTCACCAAACAATTCATAATCTAGTTGATGGTCCAAGCCCATGAGTATATGAGCAGCATAAATAGAACTCATTGAGTTATCAAAAACAAAAAATGAGGCTTGAAATTAAGAGAACATATGGAGTTGGAATGGATATGACAGGAGTTAGGAAGAGGAGTTGAGTAGAAATATGGCCAAAAATATTGCATAAGTGTCTCAAATAATAATTAAATTGTATCTTAAAAGATTAATTGTATTGTATCTTAAAAGATTAATTGGAACTGCTTATCAAATTAAGTGCACTGTAAAACTTATATCATAACTATTTGAATTGTTGTTTAGGAAATTAAAATTTTAACTAGGCATTATGTATTTTTATTTGCTTCCTAACAATAAACTTAATAGCAAAATAATCTTGTTTGTGTAATGCATTAAACATTTAAAAAGTAATTTAAAACATCCTTTAAAGAAATGAAATTTTGTAATAATCCTTACAGCATTGTGTTTATTGTATATTTCCTGTACTGTACAAAAAATAAAGCTTAGTTAAGATTAAATTTTATATCAAAAGTAATATAAATAAATGTTATCTATGGCATATCAGCTTAAATATTTTGAATTAAAAAGTTGTCATTCTGTACATAATCATTTGCTGAAGGGTCTCTTATAATTAAGAAATTTATTATTCAAAACAAAATTTTAATTTTAATATGTTTTGATCACATCCTTCCCACAAGTTCTTCCAGATCCTCTCTCTCTCCTTTCCTACTCAACTTTGAGTTCTTTTTCAAAAAGCCAAAAACCCAACCCAACAAACAAATCCTTCCAAAATAAGAAAACAAAATAAAAATAACACTCAAGTGGGAACAACAACAATAAAACAAAACTGAAACCCTGAACTATAACCAAATGTATCAATCAAAAAACAAACCCAAACAAAAAACAAAACTGCTGACTGTTGAACAAATTTCCCTCTCCTAGCAGGTATAAGTGACAATTCAGTTGTTAATCTTTGCCTTAATATATAGGTTTCTATTCATTCATTCATTCATTCATTCATTCATCCATTAAAAAATAACAAAATAAAATGTAATAAGATAAACAAAACTATCTTATCAATGTTGGACAGGACAAACCAACATAAGGAAAAAAGCTCAAGAGAAGACACAAGAAACAGAGACCCACTAGTACACACACACAAAAATCACATAAAACACTAAACTGGAAGCCATAATGTATGTGCTAAGGACCTGGTCCAGACCCATGCAGGCCTTGTGCATACTGCTTCAGTCTCTATGGGTTCATATGAGCTTTGCATATTTGATTTATAGGGCCATGTTTTCTTGGTGTCCTTCATATCTCTGGCTCTTACACTCTTCCTGTTACAAAATGGAACAGTAAACAGCCATTAAAAAATTCATAAAAATGTTAATGAAATCGATGGAAGTAGAAATAAGTTACAATGAATGAGGTATCCCAAACGCAGAAAGACAGATGTGGTATGTATTTGCTCACATATGGATATAGCTGTTAAGTAAATGATAATTAAGCTACAAATCATAGAATCACAGAGGGTAGAAATAGAGAAAGGAACTAGAGGGAACAGATAGATATCTCTAAGGACTGGAAATAGAAAAGATAATGATGGCTAGATGGGTATGGAATGGAAGAATCAAGTGGGAAGGCAGTAGAGGGCATTGTGAGATGGAATATGGAGAAAGACAGGTAAAGTTAAGGAGCATTTGAAAGATAGTGCAGAAACCTAATATGTTTGAAATTTCCTAAAATGCATACAGATATGAAGACAATCTAAATGAAACTACCAAGTAATGGAGAGAGAAAGAATCTCAACTAGCCATCTTTTGTCACCAAGCAAAGCTTCCTGTACCAGGACTGAGCTATATCTAATTGTGTTGTTTTTCAAAGGGGCCACATGGAAACCCTCAAACAACCCAGGCTGTTACCAAGACTGCAAGTCGCTCTTCAAGAGCTGTAGACAACACCTATACAACTCATTGAACATGGAGATTTTAAGCTGGAGCCTATATAGGGTATCCGTCCTTAATTTGTTCTAACATCTTTTCTATAGGAAGTTACTCAGCATAATGCCAAAAAAGAAATGTAAACACCAAGCCATCCATGTCAGCCACAAACTTTTTTTTAATGGTGTGCTGTGCTGTCTACAAGATATGCCAGGGCAATGGTAGCACAGATTGTGGGAGTAACCAACCAACATCTGATTTGAAGGAAAGCACATTTCTTCATATGAACACATTTCAGACTGTGATTGGGTTACCAAGAACCTAAGACTAGATAGTCCAGGAACATAGGGTGAAGCCTGTAGTAAAAATTATATAGATATTAGTACATCTTTTATATATAAAAGTATATTTCTCTACAGTTACAGTATTGTTTATTTTTATGTATAGCATAATCTTTTTTGAGGACTGATCTCTCATCTCTGAGTACTTTATTATTTAAAATGAACTTTAACCTGAATCTTTAACCAAGTCTTGGATAAGCCAAATACATGTACATTTGTAGTCTTTATGTTTTAGACTTTAGACTATCCACACACACACACACACATACACACACACACACACACACACACATATATATATATTTCAACATTATAAATAGGTGTAGTGATAAATAAAACTTAAAAAACAAACAAAATTCTAATTAAAAGGCTAGTTTTTAAAAGCTGCATATACATGACTCAGTGGATAGTGCAATGGACAAAGTACTTGTTACACAAGCCTGATGACATAAGGTCTAATCTCTGTCACTCATTTAAGAGACTGATTCTGTAATTCAAGTATCTAATATTCTAGTACCTCCCAAAAGAACATGGGAGGCAGATACAGGAAGCTCAGATGATAAGAAACCTGGTATATGCAGAAGTGAACAGTTAGAGAGACTTTGCCACAATCAAGGTGCTTGGAAGGTGAAGACTGGCCCCTGAGATTATAACTGACTTCCGCATGCATGCTGTGCACTCCCACAGTCCCCAACGTTCCAGTTAAATAAAACCATACATGCATATGTATATATTTCATGAACATGCACAAGTTAAGAAAAATGGTGAATATACAATATATTATTTTGTTTTAATAATAATAACTCACACCATGATGGTATAGTTTTGATCTTTTAATACAATTTTTTCCTTCTTTATTTTTTATACCTACATGAAGCTAAGAAGCTGATAAGAAAGAAACTATAAACATTGATAAGTATGTTCCAAAATTAATTTAGAAAGTTCCAGAATCCCGACTAATTAAAGGCTTTTGACATTAAAAAAAGCAACAAGCAAACAAATGAGTAAGTAGATAAATAAAATCAGAATTCTTTATAAATCCCTTCTAATATCAATTTGTACTATGGAATAATCTGACTTCTGCTTTTCTTGTAGGGTGGCAAGCATAGCTTGGTATTGGAAATAATTTGCTCCTGACACTATAAGGGAACCAAGTTTTATGCTTCTGTCTCATATCATGATGACATTTTTATCTGCAGAGTAGTAATGCAGTCTTCTGGAATTTATATCAATAATTACCAGTAAATGTGATTCAAGGAAATGTGTGATACTTTAATATTCTTTTAATATCTCTTCCAAATTTAAACCAATCATCAGTATCACTAGTGTAAAGATTCAGACTAATAATTGGAAAAAAGAAAATTGTGGTTAATCTTAGTTTCTGTTTGACTGGTTACTAGCTATGGGTCTAAGATGGTAACATGAGAAATTATTAGTAAATTTTAATTTTTCCAAAATCACTAAACAGTTCTGGGCAAAGTACATGCCTGTAGTTACTACAAAATGAAGCAAGATACAATCTCCCTAGCAAATAACACTTTTGGACAAAGTTCACTGGTTTTACATTCTTTCATCAGCATGAATTTCAATTGTGCACAATTTCACATGTAAAAGTGTTAAGGAAAGGTTAGGATTTATAGGCTATAACAGTTTATGTTCTCAGAACTTGAAATCACGATTCTAAAGGTTCAAGTTCATTTTTCCCATCCAGCAAGTAAAGAGCTTAAACATCATATGCTTGTGCTTCTGATCCTACATCTCAGCTTCTGAAGGGCTATGAGTATAAGAACTGCTACCTTATCCTGCTTTGTCTAATATTTTAATGAATCAAAGTCAGAAAAGTCAAAACAGAGGTTATGGAAAAATAAAAACACTAAAATGATTTAAAAAATCACCCTTCTAGATAACTGGGGAGATTACTCAGTCAGTAAAGTGCTTGACATAATGACATGACTACTTGTGTTGAGATCTCTAGCACCCAACAAATAGTTGGCATTGTGTTTGTACTTGTTAGTTTTTGGCAACTTGACCCAAAGCTAGACATGCCTGAGAAAAGGGGATATTGAATGACAATTTGCCTACACCAACTGGCCTCTGGATTTAGCGGTTGGACATTTTCTTGATTGCTAATTGGTATAGAATAATTCATCCCACCTGGCCAAGTGAGCCTAAGATGTATAAGCAATGTAGCTAAGCAAGCCAATGGAGAGTAAGCCTGCATTCCTCTACAATGCTTGCTTTGTTTTCTGCCCCCCCCCCCAACTCCTGCCTTGAATTGCTGCCTTGGTCTCTTGCAAATGTAACTTGTATCCAAAATAAACTCTTTCTACCCACAAGTTGGTGTTGGTTCGTGTTTTATCTTGATAACAGAAAGCAAGCTAGGACAGGGTGGCAGGAATGCAATTTCAGTACCTGGGAGGCAGAGACAAGGGAACTCCTGGGACTTGCTAACCAGGGAGTTTAACCAAACTACTGAGCTACAGATTCAGTGAGAGATTTTGATAAAGAAAGTAAAAGGAAAAGCAACAACTGGGATGGCGTGATTTAAGAAGATAACAGCCATTGAAACTTGGCCTGTACATGTATATTTATACATATGCAAACATGTAAAATGCATATACACATGTATAGAAAAGAATTCACCATTCTATTACACAAAGAAGTAAGAAGCTGAATAAAATAAAATTAACCTTTGCAACCTACATTCATTAGAGAACTGTTCTAACAAACATTAGAAATTTAGATAGGTGAATGATTAGAGAAAGGTAACTTAGAAACATAGAACCTCCATGGGAACCCATGTCTGCATAGGAATCTTGGTGTGATATTGACAATCTCCTTATAGCTGTGTGTAGGGAAGTATGGTAGTTAAATTCTCCAGTGCTTTTCAATTGTGGAAAAATTCTCCTTCATTGATTTTAACCTCTCTACTACAACTTCACAATAAATACTGTAAAAAAAAAATCCCTTTATTATTTTTTTCCTTTCCTTTTCTTTTGTTTTTCTGGTTGCGTTTGGTTGTATCTTATGTCTCGGGCTATCCAGCCTCTGCTTCCTGACTCTCCAGAACTCTCTCTCTCATAGGTTGCAAGATGGACCACCTATTCATTTGCCACTCCCCTAATTTCCAGACCACCTTTGCCACAGAACTTTTGTGGACAGGACAAATTGTAAATCCAAGATCTTGAGGCTAGGTTGGTGTCCCAATCCCTGTACTTGAAGTTTTGCAGGGTTACAGGAGATGGCAGGCTCTGTATCCCCACTTACTGGGAGTATTAACTAGGTCTGCCTAAGTGATTCCTGGGACTTTCCATTGTACTATTTCTCTCTTGCTCACAAATGCCCCCTAATTCCAGTTGTCTCTCTCAGTTTTCTTTCTTTTCAATTTCGTTCCACCTGGTCCCTTTTATTTATGCCCCGACCACCTGTGGTATCTATTCTATTTCCCATATGCCAGGAAAATTCATGTGCCCCCACCTCGTTCATCACCCTTGTAACTTAGGCTCTCTGGGTCTATGCACTGTGATATGATTATACTTTGCATCTAATATCCACTTATAAGTGAATACATTTTTTGACTGGGTCTTGGTTACCTCACTAACCATGATCTTTTATAGTTTTATCCATTGGCCTACATATTTTATGTTGTTGTTGTTGTTTTAACAAACAGCTGTAATTATTCTGTAAAGGTACCAAAATTTCTTTATCCATTCTTTGTTTGAGGAACATCTATTTAGGTTGTTTCCAGTGTCTGGCTATTATGAAAAAAGCTGCTATGAACATAGTTCAGCAAATGTCCTTGTGGCAGAATGCAGCTTCCTTTGAATATGTGACCAGGAGTTGCACAGCTGGATCTGGAAAAACCAGAATTTAAAAAATAACATTAATATGTGAAGTGCTTTGGTTGAAATACTATGGAATGGGGGAAAAAACACTGGAGAAAAAAATTTTTTGAAAATTAAAACAAAGTGCTAGAAGTAGAAAGAAAAAAACTATGACAAAAATAAAGTACAGCTTTGATGGACTTAGTAATAGACTGGGCAACTTAGCTAAGCATATGTTAAAAATGCAGAAAATGCAAGATAAAAGATGACTCATAAAATTATTACTTACAGAATAACAATCATATTAAACCTATACTCAGAGGTCCCATCAATCTGAATAGGTCCTAGGAAAATTCCAGTGTATCCTGTGCTATTATACAAAAGTAAAGTAAACTTTCTTTTCAAATAAAAAATTGAGCTTTATTCACCTGAGTGTCTGTTTTGATCACTTTTATATTTGAAACATTCCCAAAGTACAAGAAATATCATATCAATGAAATAAATATGTATTAAATTAAGAAGTGACTGACTGACAATGATTTGAGTTTTGGGGTCCTCTAACATGCAAGAGAATTTCATAGTAATAGGATCTTTTATTTCTCCTATGATTCATATTTGAGCTTGAGTCATAGTGAAAAATGTCAGGTAAAAATAGTGACAGGGTTATTAAATTGCCTCTAGGTAGATGGAAAGATAACTTCAAATATGTCACTTTTAATATAAAAAATATTAAAAAGCCAACAAAATTGACTCCAAAAAGAGGTTTTAATAATTGTATGTCTTAAACAAAGGGTCAAGGTTTAGAGGACTAAAATGGAAAATTTTGCTTTATTCCTTTTTGAAGAAGAAAAGTAATATATCAGTTTGCTAAATTTAGACATTTCTTTAACACCTCAACAACTTCAGAAATAAAAGTATTCACACAGGAAAAGATGAACACAGCTCAAGTTAATGAACACAGAACACAACTATACCTTAGATCTAGCCTTATTTCAAGGAGCATGTATTTTCAAATGCAATTAAATTTCCTCTTGAATTTATATTGTTTCTCCCATAGTCCTAAATATTCTTGATATTTTGGCTTAATTATCATACATGTATGTTAATCACTGTGAAACTGAAAGCATCAATAAATAAATATTCTCAAGATGTCATTTGAAACAATGACATTGAATATTAAGATTTAGGAATGAAATTGAAATGATACTTTGTTTCTCTGTTCTAATACTCTCAGATTTAGCAATAAGTTAATATTACATCAGAAAAATGTATTCAGGAATACAGAACTATTATGGATTTCTGGGGGTAGAGATCGATGTATATTCATTCATCCCATGGTATCTGTATAAAACTGGTTTTCAAATCATCATGGATAACACAGTTTATGGATACTTAATTTCCTAATATAAAGTGGTGTAACACTTTGCTTATAAGACCTAATACAGCACAAAAAGTGCTTAAGGTTTCACACTATATTCTGGATGGCAAAAATATTGATATATGATTACATTTTCCCTAGTATGTTTCTATGATTTTATGGTTGCCTTGCAGGTATCTATATTGAAAATAATATTTTGGAAGACAAAAACTGTGCATTTAGTATCCAAAATGTTCCAAGATCATGGTTGAAAGAGATAAATTCAGTTATCAAAGTTAATAAAGTGAATACTAGAGAAAATATTATAGAAACACAATTCACGATTAGATAGACATTACAAATAAAAGGAGACTGCATTCTAGAATGGAAGGAATTGGAGACAACTTTATAAACAGAGCTGAAAAAACAAGCAATTTAGTTTCACTAATTTGCTTTAAAAAGTTTTTATAGTATTTTGAATTATACCTAGAGCTTTATATTTGCTAGAGAAAAACTGTCATTATACTACACTGTCTGCCTTGGTACAACTAAGCTTAAGAGTCTGAAGATTTTTGAAGCACTAGTTGCTGCCACAATACTAATTGATCAAAGTGAAGTACAAAGAATTAGAAGGGAGCTTTGTGTGTTATGATTCACAAAGTTTCTATTAACAAAACAGAACAGGAATTTAACATTTAATAATAAGTGTCATTTTGTGCAGTGAAGTGCTGAAAAAAACAGCAAAAGTAACATTTATTTATTAAATGATTACTTACAGAGTGCATAAGGCCTGGGAAGTCTGATATAGTGAGCAGCCCATACACGGCACCTGCCTAGGTAGTTTAGTAAGTTTACTGTAACTAATATGTAAATGTTCAACAATTTTAAAGTAAACAATAACAATTGTGATCACATACTGGATCACATACTGAACTGAGACTGTCATAAAAGATGGTTTCTAGAGCTGGGTGTGGTGGAGCACGCCTTTAATCCCAGCACTCAGGAGGGGGAGACAGAGGCAGGAGGATCATTGTGAGTTTGAGGCCAGCCTGGTCTACAAAGTGAGTCCAAGACAGCTAGGTCTACACAGAGAAATCCTGTCTTGAAAAACGAAGAAAAAAACCCTGATTTCTAATAATGCACATAAGTCAGTAAACTGTAACTATGTTTGATATAAGGTGCTCCAAGTGCAAAGGTCTTTGAGTGGGAATGGTGCTTACTATAACAGAGGAACAAAAGAAGTCTATCGTCTCTTATATTTGGTGATCTAGGGAAATGGTGATACAAAATTAGGTTTGCCTTAATTACTTTTCTACTTCTCTGATAACAGACACTGAACAAGATAACTTATCAAAGAAAGAAAAGATTTTATTTGGAGATTAGAATTCAGAATGTGAGAATCCATGACCATTATGATTGGGAGCATGACAGCAAGCAAGTAGCAAGCAGAGAGACAGACGGAGAGAGAGAGAGAGAGAGAGAGAGAGAGAGAGAGAGAGAGAGAGAGAGAGAGAGAGAGAGAGACAGAGAGAGACAGAGAGAGACAGAGAGAGACAGAGAGAGAGAAACAGAGACAGAGACAGAGACAGAGACAGAGAGAGAGAGACAGAGACAGAGACAGAGACTGTGACAGAGAGACACAGAGAGAAAGAAGCCTGGATTTTTGAAACATCAAAGTACAGCAAACAGAAAGAGAGACAGAGACAGAGACTAGGATTAGCATGGGCTTTTGAATCCTCAAAACCAGTGATTTACTTCCTCCAAGAAGGCCACACCTCATAATCCTTCCCTAAACATTCAAAGAACAGTGGACCAAGTACTCAAAGCCTATGGGGGCCATTCTCATTCAAATCACATTCCACTCCCTTGCTTCCAAAGACTCATGCCCATTACCATGGTACTAAATATATTTAATCGAACTTCAAAAATCTCTATAGTCTTTCAGTATCAAAACCTTTTAAAAGTTTTCGTTTTTTTCTGAGAACCAAGGCAATATTTTAACTGTATCTCCTTGTAAAATCAAAATGCAAACATTAACCTTCCAACATACAGTGGCACAGAATATATGTAACAACTCATAAACAATGAATGGAACATGGTAAAGAAAGATTGTATCAAAGCTCGATTATAATGTTGCTGGGCAAATTCTGATTTCCCTGATGTCAAAGGGATTAGTTAGATGACTCTTCCCTTCCAACTTTGTGGATTGAACTGCAACACATTTCTTTCTGTTAGTTGTGATCCACCCTCTGTTTATACTTCTTTGGGAGCTAATACTTTGAGGTTTCCAATGTCATCCAGCAGCTGTCACAACTCATGCAATTGCCTCTCACAGACTCCATGAAGGGATAACCCTGACACATTCTTGGACTCATTGGCTCTCCTTAACTACATAGGAAGTCCCACAACCCCTTCATTTCCATATTCTTCATAACTCTAAAGCCAGAACCTTGTGGACAACACAGCCAAGTGTGACTGTCCACTTGGGATGGAGGCTGACCCTCTGAATTATATTTACAAAAGTATTAATTTGTTATTACATTTTAGGAGCAGAGAGTTCCACAGGCATTTCCTTTTCATAAGGTGGAAGCTGAGCTGGGTGGGTTCTTGCTTTGAGGGCATCACTTTTTTTATTCCCTTTCAGAGCATGCCTTAATCTCAGGCATTAGCTACAGCATTAAAATTTTTTGGTGCTCCTTTTCTTGGAAAACTGTATATTTTATAATTATTTCTGTTCCACATGATCTTTATAATTGGAGACTTTCATAAAAAAGAACACTAATAATAAAATAATGTGCTGGATAGTTTTTAAAATATTTTATTTACTCTTTGTGAGTTTCACATTATGTACCCCAGTCCTACTCATCTTTTCATACCCTCATGTCCAACCTTAACTCTTGCAGCCACCTTCTGAAAATAACACACACACACACACACACACACACACACACACACACACATGCACACACACACTACATTCAAACACACACAAACAAACCCAATCACACACACAAACTACACAAAGAAAACAAAGCATACAAAAACAACTCATTGTAGAACTTTTACTATATCACTGTGCATAGGAAAACATCTCATTGTGGAAGTTGTAGTATGTCACAATGTGTCCCAAAGTATACCCTTCTGTCTACAGTTCTTCATTTGCAAATGTTCATTCTATTAGTCATTAGTCTGACTGGTTTGAGTTCTTTGACTTCTGTGACATCATCAATATTTGATCCTTAGCAGGATACCTCCCAGTTATCTTGTAGCTGTTCTGTATCATAAAGATCTAACAGCTTTGAGAAAAAAGAATGGGCCCTTTCACTGTCCCAGTTATGCACTAATGACTTTGTGGTGGGCTAATTCAGAGCCCTGGGTCTGGGTCTGGGTAGTAGCTGACATGGTCACCCTGCACACTCTCTTTTTTTCACACCACCAGGGTGACGAGAGCTCTGTGCTGGGTAGTTTTATGTCAACTTGACACAAGCGAAAATCATCTGAGAGAAAGGAACAACAATCAAGGCAATGCTTCTATAAGATCAGGTAGTAGGAAAGCCTGTGGGCATTTTCTTTATTAGTGATTGATGGAGAGGTTCTCACTCATTGTGAGTGGTGTCATCCCTGGGCTGGTGGTCTTAGAGTCTATAAAAAACAGGCTTAGCAAACCATTTTGAATAAGACTTTAAGAACTGCCCCTCCATGACCTCTTCCTTATCTCCTGGCTCCAGGTTCTTGCCCTGTTTTCTGGCTTCCTTCAGTGAACTACAAGCCACATAAGCCCTTTCCTTGCCAACTTCTGTTTTTGTCACAGTATCTAATTGCAGCAATAGAAACCCTGACTAAGATTGAACAATTACGAATTTTCTACCAATGAAATTAATACATTATTTTTCAACTCTGCCTCAGGAAGATTCTTATGCTAAAAATAGTAGGAAGCCATATTATTACCCAAAGCCAACAAGAATAGTCTCCACCCCTGCTACTATTATTCCCCTCTGATACTTCTTGAGCTGGGGTAGGGGGTGAGTGGGTATGTATAGGGGAATGGGTGCAGTAGGTGCTCGATAGTCCATATTGCTCTTAGCACTATTGTATTCCAATCTCCTACGAGGATGCCCTATAAGTATTCAACCACTTCCCTAGTCCAAAGTCTCCCATATTCCACCAAAATAGCATAGTTAGGCCTGTCAAAGAACAGTCTAATTTCTGTTATCAACTTCTGTCTTAGTTACTTTTCTATTGTTGCTCTGTTACACCATGACCAAGGCAATTTAAAGATGAAAAAATTTATTTGGAGCTGACAATTTCAGAAGTTTAGAGTGCATGACTATCATGGTGAGACAGGCAATCTTAGCACTAGGGAAATGGCTGAGAACTTACAGCTTGATCTTCAAATTTCAGGTGAAGACAGGTTTTTTGAAACTTCAAAGACCTTCCTACAACAAGGTCATACATCATAATCCTTTCCATACAGTTTCACCAACTGAGGAAAAAGTACTTGAATATTTAGGTCTAAAGGGGTCATTCTTATTCAAACTACAACAGGATTAGAAACGAAACTTGACTATATGAAAGAACAAATACAAATGGATTTTCCCCATTATCTCCTCATGGATGCCTATTGTCTGAACATAGTTACAAATGGCCCAATTTTGAGAAAATTCTGGGTTGCAAGATAATTCATATGCTAAAAAACAATTTACAATTTAATGAATGATATTAGTATATGCTAAAGACAGTGGATGAAGAGGTATTGCATTTCCTTTAAAAACAACTGTTCTAACCAAACATAAAAACAGGAGAATGGATCCTTGAAGTAAAACTCATTCCAAACATAAAGCAGAATTGTTCAAAAAGAGCCAAGCATATCTTGCTGCATTACAAAGAAATTACCACAGTGGTAAGAGTTAAGTTTACAGGTATTAGGAACATATCTGACTTAAATTTCACTGATGAAAAATTGTAGTAGATTTTAAGAAATGAATTTAAATCTATGAGTTTATAATGATAAAACAGACAGATGCATCATTGAAATGTGTGGTTTATGTTTTTAAAAAAAGTTACTATTTTAACCACTAAACAAAAAAAAGAAAAAAATCAAGCACTTAAACATTGAAATTAAAAACAAAGAAAGATGCCTCTCTCTCAAAGTACTTAAGATAATAAAATATTAATGATGAGAGGATTAGGATTTCAGTATTATACAGAAATTAATGACTGAATTAATTTTAGCAATGAACAGTAATAGTAATTCTGTGGTATGTAAAACAGACATATAGATTACAAATACTATGCAGGATACTTGCCTAAATTTTAAGATAGAAACAAGCCTCTAGATCTAATTACTTAATTATAAAGAAACAGGTCAATGGAAACAGTAATGATGAACTCAGTCAAACACTCAATCTTAACACTCTAGAGTAAAAACAAAACTACCTCAAAAATTAAACTTCAAGAAATATATAAAATCAATAAACTAAATAGAAACCCATAGATGTATATAGTAATGTAAGATCTATGAATCAACCCCAATCAATAGACCTGATTTATACAATGGATTTATTGGCATGCACCTTGGTTCTAAAGCTAATCTTAGCTATACAGTCAAGTCTCTGTCACCCAAAACAGACAAATCGTGAAGGATTTCATTTAAATCAAACTGGCAGTATTTTTCTCTGTAAAATCACATTAATGTTAGTAGCTTAAGAAAGATAGTTGTTGAAGGTCAAGACTCCCAGTACTTTTTCTCCCTTCTGTCTCAAAGTCACCTAAGACACCTATTCAGTCTGTCAGTCTAATGTTTAGTCATCCAAAATCTTAGCTTTGTCTAGAAAATCTGCTTTTAAAATGGCTTATTCTTTTATTTTTATACATTTATTTTATTACACATGTATAAGACAAACTACATACAGCAGGGAGAACCATGTGACAATCATGAGAATAATGAGTCTATACATGTTACATTCATAGTGAATTGGCCATCTGCATTCGTCCAGTTTGAAGTAAATGTCTTTCCTCTTGGGTCTACATTTCCAACTGAAATTCAATAACTATCCTATCTCTTTTATTAACAGAACTGTTTTCAGAAAACTTTTCTTGGAGTTATAGGCAAGAGGCCACATCCCCTTCATTGAGAAGTTTCTATTGAAACATAGCAGCTAACTTTCTTAGGGTAAATAATATAAGAGAAGATGAGAACTAAATTGTAGTGTCTTTTATTACTAAGTCTCTAAAGCCGTATACCATTACTTCTGTTGTATTCTTTAGAAATGAAGTATTAAATTCAAGCTACAATGAAGAAGAAAGAAACCAATATGCATCTCTAGACAAGAGTATCAGAGAATTTGCTTATGCATCCTAAAACTATCAGAACTTACTTTTATTTGTAAAAAAAAAAAAAACATTGTTCCCTTCTACATGTAAATATACTAATACCTTCACATGCACCTAATCTTATTACAGAATCATCTCAAAATCCAGGATCACAAAATTTAAAATATGCTTTTCTGAAGACACTGTTTCTTAATCATAATTCCTTAACTGTCAGTTCACTAATAAGTATGTTTGATCTCTGTACAGGAAAACTAGGTAGTAACTAATCACATGTTATCCATCTGATGAGACAAATGTAATCCAAATATTCCAAACTCAATAGCAACATAAACTAGAAAATGTAGTTTAATATTTATTATGACACTCAAATCAGCCACAATTCATAAATCAAAAGTAAAAACTATATTATAAAATGTTAAATATATTGTCTGAAATCAACTTGCAGATAAAATAGCTAGACCAAAAAAATAGTAACATGTTTTGAAAAATATTTTTTCTGAACAGAAACGAATTACATTATCTTTTAAGGTAAACATTTCTCCTATGGCCTCAGTCTCTAAGAGAAAATGTACAAAATAATCTTTTAAAGACATGTTGCTCTCAGGCTGGATATAAACTTTAGTGTGATGCTTCTCTGCTGAGTGTGAGGTCCTGGACTCAGTCCCTAGTACTGTGTTTTAGGCAAACAAAATGAAAAACACCATGTTTAATAAGCCCTGAAATGCATAGAAGAAACTGATCTTTCACTGTTCCATATGTACATTAGATGGCAGCATCCCATAAATAATAGATAACAATAAACATTTCAGGTCACATTGTGTGAATGAAATATCAAAGCCAATGAGGATTCCTTCGAAGGGCATTTCAACTTTACTTTTGTAACATTTGAATATCATTGTTTGGTTACTTAACATTTTTTAGGGTTTCTGATTTTCTTTCTAAAGTATCAAATGTTTGTTAATTTGCTCCTGTCCTTTTTATTTTTAATTTTATTTTAATTTTTTGACAGTTTCCTACATGTATTTAATATATTATCATATTCCTCCACTACATTCCAATAACCCTATCTACTACCCTTGTTGACCATCTTCTTCCTAACTATTCCCATTCCTCCTTTCAGACAAAGTCTTTTTATATAGCATAAATAGTTCTTAAACTTATGATCCTCCTGCTTTGTTCTCAAAAGTTGAGACTAAAGGTGTAAGCTACCACTCAGGAAGAAAATTATTTTCAATATGTTTATATTTGTATGCATTCATTGTATACAGTGTTTGATTCGATGAAGACAATTTCTTTATCATGTACTTTGACCATATCCATGCCTTTTCCCCTCATTATTGTCCCGATACTTTCCTCCCTCATGCTATTCTCCTTCATTCCCCATTGTCTCTTTTGCGTGTGTGTGTGTGTGTATATATATATATATATATATATATATATATATATATATATATATATATATATTTGGCTTTATGAATCTTTAAAGCAGTGGTTCTCAGCCTTCCTAATTCTTCTATCCTTTAATATAGTTCTCAATGTTCTAGTGAACCCAACTATAAAATTATTTTTTCCTACTTCATAAATACAATTTTCCTATTGTTATGAATTGTAATTTAAATGTCTGATATGCAAGATACCTGACATGTGACCTCTGTAAAACGGGTCCCCAAAGGGATCATGATCCATAGTTTGAAAACTACTGCTCTGAAGCATTCTATGATCTACAAATGAAAGAAATAATCTAATCTCCATTTATGACTGTTTTCTAGCTGATGACATAATTTAATTCCTCTCCACAGTTTTAAAAAAAGTACCATTCTCTCTCTCTCTCTCTCTCTCTCTCTCTCTCTCTCTCTGTGTGTGTGTGTGTGTGTGTGTGTGTGTGTATGAGTGTGCATGTGTGTGTGTGTGTGTGTGTGTGTGAAATTTCATTTATTCATTAATCTGACATCACATATGTAAGCTTTCTTTGTAACTTGACTATTGATAATAGTGCTACAATAAACAATGTGCAAATACATTTGTGGACTCTTAGGGGCTTCTGATTTACACCCAGAAAATATGGGTCATATTATGGTTTTAATATTAGTATTTTGATGAATCCACATAATTATTCCATAGCAGTTAGAACAGTTTACATCTCCACCAGCAGTATAGAACCATTTTTCCCTAAGAGTTTTTTACCTGTATTTGCAATTGTTTTCTTTCAATGTAGGTATTCTGGTGGGAGATAGAAGAAATTCTAATTTTTAAAAATGTGTTGTAACTATTGTATTGTGATAAGGGGAAGTAATATGTATATGAAGTGCAATGCAGAAGGTGACAGTGTGACACAGCACCTGTGTGTATCAGAGCATAGCTTTGTAGAATTGGGTCTATCTTTTCACTTCTATGTGTGTTCTGAGGATTGAAATCGGGTTGTCAGGCTTTAACAACAGTGATCTTTATAGTCTGAATCATCTTGGTAATTTGTTGTTATCAAAGATGTGTAATGACTAAAATCTACTGCGAAAACAGCATTCTATTAAGAACAATGTTATAAAATAATACATTTCACTCAAATCCCTGTTGAGAAGTCATTATATTTTTATATCACTCACGTGCACACATTGACAAAAAGACAAACACATAATTAAAATGAAATCTTGAAAATGAGAGAGTTTTGTTTGCCTTAACAAGTCTTACACAAATTTAAGCCAGTTGCTATTCTAGAATGAATAGGTAAGCATTTATATTAGTTACTTCGCTGTTGCTATGATGAAATATCATGACTAAGGCAGCTATGGTGGTTTGATTGAACATGGCCTCCATAGGCTCAAATATTTAAATGTTTGGTTCCTAGTTTGAGGAATATTTTCAAGGGATAGAAAATGTGGCATTCTTGGAGATGTGCCACTGAGGATGGGTTTTGAAGGTTCAAAATTACAAATCAGGTTCATTCTCACTCTCTCCTGTTGTGGTGGTTTTCCCTCCAAGCCTCCAAGCTCCTGGAATCATGACTCCTGAGTCTCAGAATAATTTTACAAATATTTGAGCCATATAGCTAGGCTCTTCTGTGACTAGCTAATAACTTAAAATAACCCATTTATTCTAAACTACATTCTGCCACGCAGTACCATTTGTCTGTCCTCACATCTTGCTGGCTGAATCTCTAGTGCCTGACTCTATCCCAGAATATTTTCCTCCTGTTGGATGTCCCACCTCCTATTTTATGCCTCAGCTATAGGCCATTATCTTTTTATTGATAGGTGATGCTTCCATACAGACACAGGAGATTTCCTTCTACACTCTCTCTTCCTCCTGCCTGCAGATCAGGATGTAAGTTCTCAGTTTCCTGTTCCAATAATGATGGAACAACCTTCTGAAACTGTAAGCAAGGCCTAAATAAAATGCTTCATTTTATATTCTATCTTGTTCACAATATCTCTTCATTTACTTAGTAAATCTAACTAAGATAGCAACTTATAGAAGATTTATTTTTGCTTACAGTACAATGTGGTAGGGAAGCATGGCAACAAGTACCATGCAAATAATCAGGTCAAGGAAGCTAAAAGCTCACATCTTCAAATGGAAGGAAGAAATAGAATGTGATATCTGGGCCTTTTGTTGCCTGTTCACCCTCATCCATCTAGTTCCCATCCACCATTCACTTTTAAAGGCATGTTCATATTTTCAGATACGTGTTACAGCACTACACTGTGTCCGGTAACAATTTCTATTTTTGTTTATTGTTACTGTTTTAACAGAATACCTGGGTGGGATAATTTTTAATAAAGAAAATTTTGTTTTGTTTTGTTTTATAATTCTGGAGGTCAGAGGATTGAATATTAAGTTGACATACCCTAGCAAGACCAGTGGTTGCATTATCACTTGGTAGAAGTTAAAGTGGTAAAAAAAGAAGTAGCTAGAGGGAATGAACACACCATTTTCTAATGTCATTAACTTGTGAATAATATGCTGTTAGTTGCAGTTATTTAACCAATTCAAATTGCCAACTTTTTAATACTGTCACAATAGCAATTATGTTTCAATACAAGTTTAATAAAAGACAAACATTCACATTATAGGAGACTAGAAGTTTCACACCAAAATTAAGTGCTAAACCAGGGAAATAAGCATGAAAAAATGAAGTCACAAAAATGAACTATTTTTCAAAACTTTTGAAAAACTTTAATATTATTAAACCCTTTAACTAGCTTTTACTTTAAGTATTCACATAGGTATTTGAAAATATGGATCTATTTTAATGAACACTCAGTGTTATCTCATAAGGCTAGTTTCACCTGGAAGATAATTTTTAAAAAATTGAGGATGGTATGGAAGGACCCAGAGGAATCAGGAGCCCCACAAGGAGATCATCAAGGTTGACAGATATGGACCTAGGTGGCTGTGAACAAACTGTTTCAACAACCAAGAACAATGCAGGCAGTAAACCTAGACCCCCTGTTCAGATCTAGCCAATGGACAGCTCATTCTCCACAGGTTGTGGGGATAGCAAGGACGGCCTCTGACATGAACACTGGTGCCTCCAATTTGACCACTTCCCTCTGGTGGCACTCAGAGGAAGGGGAATCTGGCTATCAGGATGAGACCTGAGAGGCTGTGATCATATGGTCAGGGAGGAGGTCCTCTTCTGTCAGAGGTCTAGGGCAGAAAAGGGAGAGAGGATGGGAAAGGGAAGATACAAGTAAGGGGATAACAATCCGGAAGTAAGATGAATAAATTATAATAAATGTTAAAAAACTAAGGATGAGAATCACAGAGAAAGATATCTCCAATGTAAATTAAAAAAGGTTAACCAAAATCCTTTGTAGAATAACAAATATTATATTTATAATTCACTTTTATTTTTTAAAAAAATGGTAAAGAATGTTACTTTTTGAGTGACATTCATTTGGTTAACAGAAAATACTTTTCTGATTCACACCACTATATATAACATATTAATGATATAGCTTAATTAAAAATATACTTGGTACCTGATATTTTCAGTGATGGCTTTCATCCAAGAGATCTATGTCTTATTTTTTTACATAGCATTTATTTTTAAGTAGATGAATTACTTTTAATAGTCATAGGAGAAACAAGTATGATTTAATAATTATGTTTCTTATTTGCTAAGTATTGTCAGCAGATTAATGTAAACTAAGTGTCAGAAGAAAATGAGATTCAATGAAGTGATTCACATTATGAATTAATAACATGGATCACATTTAATCTTCCAATAGAATACTTAAGATTACCCATATGGAATAACTACTTTGAATTATATATTTCAATTTAATTTGGTTCTTTGAAGTTCATAAGGCATTCCTTAACAAGATTGCCATAAGTCTCAGGTATTGTGACCATTGAAATATTGTTTTGTGTTTTTCCAAATGGGAACTCTAATATGTTAGAACCAATAAATATATATTTTATATTCTCACTCTATATATGTATATAATGGCAATATATATCAAGCAAGAATATAATTTTGAGTATTTTAAATCATGGACATATTTTTCCTATTAATACATTAACTTAAAATTGAATCAATTGTCAGTATCATAACTTCTTTTTCTGTTTTTATTCATAAGCATCATTTAATCCAATTCGTTCTTTCTCTCAACTTTTGAAGCAGAAAAGTGAAATCACTATGAATTTGTAACTGAATATTAAAGACATTAGGTTTTATTTTATAAATTACATATTAGTTATATTTTATGAATGAAAAATTAAAAATCTAAAAAATAGTAATTATACTGAAAATACAAATTGTATTAGTCCAATTTCATTTTAAGTTTTCTATCCCTGTATTCAACAATATTATTAGTGTCCTACACCTCAACCTAAATGTAAACTCAACACTATTTTTACTGTTCTATTATACCTCAACTTAAATATAAAATATACTGTTTCATTAGTTGGCAGCATATGTCATAGAATGTAATAAAAGAGATAAAATATAGTGAACCTTTTCCTATAAATATAAGATCAACATACATAGGAAGGACAGAACTGTGTGGTTTGGCCAGCTGAGATCTCATTTCTTTTTTCCTCTCAGTTATTAAAATGTACAAAATTATTTACTGCTCTAAATAAGTATAATGAAATAATATCACTAAAAAAAATCCAGCAATCAATTACTGGTCAACAACTATGCAGTTGATAAACTTTCGATTATTTTAAGAGTTATTAAATAAAATATAGATAAATATGATAAAAGATACATGATAACCTGCAATGGACTATGGTTCAATGTATAATAATGAAAAAGGCAACCAGCCTTAAAAAGTTATTTATTGCTTATTTATCTTCTTACTGCTCAGGTTCAAACTCAGGTCACCAAAGTTCTTAAAATTCAAGTTTTTATAGGCAGGTATCTAGTACCAAGTGGTATCTTAAGTTCAAAATTGTTTCTATTTCATTTATTTAATGTTTTGGAGACAGGGTATCATTGTGTAGCTCTGGCTATCCTGGAACTCAATGTGTATCCCAGGCTAGCCTCAAATGCACAGAGATCCATCTGCTTCTGCTTTTCATGTTTTGTTTATAAAGATGTGTGTCATCAAGCTCAGGCCAAAACTCTTAATTTTTCAGCTCAGATAATTCAGTTACAAAGGAATGCTAAGTTCCAAAAATGAAATGAATGTTTAGTCTTTTAAGACATTTCTTTTTTTTAATTCTTTTATTAATTTATTCTTGTTACATCTCAATGTTTATCCCATCCCTTGTATCCTCTTATTCTTCCCTCCACCCATTGTCCCATTATTCCCCTCCCCTATGACTGTTCCTGAGGGGGGTTACCTCCCCCTGTATATGCTCATAGGGTATCAAGTCTCTTCTTGGCAACCTGCTATCCTTCCTCTGAGTGCCACCAGGTCTCCCCCTCCAGGGGACATGGTCAAATGTGAGGCACCAGAGTACGTGAGAAAGTCATATCCC
This sequence comes from Acomys russatus, assembly GCF_903995435.1. Classification (NCBI taxonomy): domain Eukaryota; kingdom Metazoa; phylum Chordata; class Mammalia; order Rodentia; family Muridae; genus Acomys; species Acomys russatus. The sequence goes on from NC_067169.1 coordinate 63,711,541, forward strand.
ACTCTCCACTCAACTGTGGAGAATGTTCTGACCGTTGGCTAGATCTGGGTAGGCGCTTAAAGTTTACCTCCTGTATTGTCCTTGGCTGGTGCCTTAGTTTGAGCAGGACCCCTGGGCCCAAATCTGCCTATCATATTGTTCTACTTGTAGATTTCTAGGACCCTCTGTATCCTTCTACTTTCTTATTGCTTCTTTGAATTTCAAACAATGTGTTTTCATCATATTTACACTCCTCCCAACTTTTCCTATATGCACTCCCACTTCTCTACCCACTAAACTCTATGCAATAAAAAAAATTTCCCAGATCAGTCTGTGCTGCCCCAAAAATCTTGTATATGAAATGTTCAATTGGAGAGTGGTCAAGTTAAAGGGAATACACTATTAGACAACATCGTGTCTTCCTCTCCCAGCAGCTAACACTTGCCAATGTCTGCACAGTGGCTCTGTATGTAAGAGAAGGGTTATGTGACCAATTCCATTGTCATGCAGGTGAATGCATGCTGCCAAAACCACTGTGAGATCATCTAAATATCTGTCCTATTGTGTTCAGAAGATAATGTTTCCTTGCAGTAACCCACAGCTTCTGGTTCTTACATTTATTTTGCTCTCTCTTTCACAATCTTCCCTGAGTCTTAGGTGGAGGGGATGCAGCATATATGTTCTTCTTGGGAATAAACACCATGTATTCATTTATTCTTTGCATTCTGGACAGTCATGGGTCTCTCTGTTAGTCATCATCTAACACAAGCAGAAGAGCTCAGACAAAGTTTGAAGTATTAATTGATCTATGCATATGAAGATAAGTGATTAGTTGTTAGTTTAACACTGGGTCCATTTAGATTCATAGCAGTAGTGGATTTAGTTTTCAACCCTGAATTATTTTTGTCATTTCATTCAAGTGTGCATTTGTGTTTTCATTTATCACTATCCTTAACGAAGTATTTGTTTATGTATTATTTAAATTCCTTGATAAATGTTATCATATTTCTTTTAAATTCTGTGTTTAGAGATTTATTTAAGGGGCTCTTGTTTGAGAACATTTCTATAAGAGTAGTAGGCTTGATAGGAAACCTGCTCTTTTGGCTATTTATGCTGTTTTTGTTTTAGAGATTTGATTTTGGCAAGTGGATTTCTTTGTTATTTTTTGTGTATGATACGATACTCTGGCCTTCCTTAAATTGGGCCAGAGTAAGAGATGTGCAAACTGATTTGAGTCAGGTAATGCCATTGAATGGGGTGTTTAATTTAAGTAGAAAAATATGGGTCTTAAACCACCTGTCTAGGGCTAGGCCAAGCAAAGGTGGTCACAAGGAGAGCTCATGATCACAGGTCTGAAACTAGACTTTTGGGTTGCAGATGGTGGTAAGTTGAGGGAATGTGGGTAATGGAAGAAATGACTTAACTATAAAAATTCACTTGTACACAAAGAGGGTTTGCTGGCTCTGGGTCCAGAATTAGGCTTTTCTACATCTATGTATTTTTTTTAAGTATACATTGCAGGAGTCTGTGGTATTAATATTTAATATATCATATCTTAAATGTTTTGGAGATTTTTGGAGGATCATTGACCTCCAGATATTATATATAGGCTATTGTCATTGCTCTTGATTACCTTCCATAAATTTAGAGAAATATCTTTTTGCTGAGGACAATATATACTTATATCAGAACTGAGAGAAATCAAGTCGTCAGGGATCTTGACGTTTCATCACTATTGGTTAGCTTTCATAGTGCTAGAAGGTATTATGCAAGATATCATAGGAGAAAATTAATCATGAATCACACCAATAATGAATGGTGTAATAGTAGCTCTGTCATGGTGTAACCCATCACTGTATGATTGGTTTTTAACTCCTGTTCTACAAGATGAAACACATGCTTAATACTGTTATTGGGATAAGAACATAAGCTAGGTGCCACCTTAAAGTAAAAACATGGAAAAAAGAATTCTAAACAAATGTTAAAGAGAAGCAAGCAGGCATCATCATTCTGTTGTCTGACTTCAAGATAATGCTAAACAGAAAACAAAGAGAAATTTATGTCATTCTGATCAAGAGATCAATTATTCAGGAAGATAACACAATGTTAAACATATATGTACCAAACATTTTTTCATCTCAAATTCATAAAAAGTATACTGGAATTAAAGACACATAATAACACAAATGATAGTAACAGGTTTTAACACCTCATTTTCTGTAGTAGGTCATCTAGACAAAATAAAATAGAGAAACCCCAGAATTAAATGAAATATTGTGTCAAATGGAGCTAACAGATATCTACAGAGTACTCCATGCAAATTTCAGAGAATTCTACTCAACAACACAAAGAAACTTATCTGAAGTAATCCACATTCTGGGACACAAAGCAAATCTCTAACAAATGCAGAAAGTTAAATATTTCCATGTATCCTTTCTGATTATCATGCAACAAAACTTAAAATTATCATCAGACAGAATGCTAGTAAGTACATAAACTCAAAATGATTAAGTAAGTCCTTACTGAATGATGAATGGAATCAAGAAGAAATCAAGAAAGAATTTAAAATATTCCTGGAATTAAGTGAAAACAAAAACATAATATGACAAAATTTCTGGCATACATTAAAACAATTTTAAAAGGAAAGTTTACATCTTTAAGTGTTTAAATTAAAAATAAGAAAGAGCACAAATGGATGACTTAATGATGCAACTCAGCAATTTAGGAGGACCAAAGGAAAACAAACTAAAACGCAGTTGATATAAAGAAATAATAAAAATCAAAGCAGAAATTAATGAAATAGAAAAATGAAAATATCAAGAATCAATGAATGTAAAAGTTCATTCTCCAAGAAGATAAACAAGACCTAAAGACCTCTTTGGCTGAACAAACCTAAAGAAAGGGATATGACCCAAATTAGCAGAATCATAACTGTGCCAGGAAACATAACTGACAATAGAGATATTATAAGGAAATATTTTTTTCTTTTTTTAACACATTTTTATTGAAAAATAAAATAATTCATATTACATCTCATTTTCTATCCCATCCCCTACATCCTCCCATTTCTCCCTCCATCCCACTTTCACCCCAATCCCCTTCCCTATGACTGTGACCGAGGGAGACCTCCTCCCCCTGAATATGGTGCTAGGGTATCAAGTCTCTTCTTGGTAGTCTGCTATCCTTCCTGCGAGTGCCATTGGGCCTCCTCCACAAAGGGACATGGCCAAATATGGGGCACCAGAGATCCTGTGAAAGTCAGTCCCCAGTCTCCACTTAATTGTGGAGAATGTTCTGTCCCTTGGTTAGATCTAGGTAGGAGTTTGATGATGACTGCACGTTTTGTCCTCGGTTGGTGCCTTAGATCAAGCAGAACCCCTGGGCTCAGATCCACCTATCATAATGTTCCTCTTGTAGGTTTCTAGGACCCTCTGGATCCACCTACTTCCCTATGCCCTATATTTTTCTCACCTAGAGTCTCAATAGGATGTTCTCACCTCTATCCCACTTTCCTGGTAGGTGCAGACTTTCATGGGACCTGCCCCTTGGGCTAGTGTCCAGTTATAAGTAAGTATATACCATTTGAGTCTCTCTGCTTCGGGGTTAGTTCACTCATTATGATCATTTCTAGTTCAATCCATTTGTCCACAAACTTCGGGAATTCCTTGTTTTTAATAGCTGAGTAGTATTCCATAGTGTAAATGTACGACAGTTTCTTTATCCATTCTTCTACTGAGGGACACTTAGGCTGTTTCCCTGTTCTGGCTATTATGAATAAGGCTGCTATGAACATGGTTGAGCAAATTTTCTTGTTCTGTGCTGGAGCATCTTCTGGGTATATTCCAAGGCGTGGAATAGCTGGCTGGGTCTTGAGGAAGCCCTATTCCCATTTTTCTGAGATAGCACCAGATAGATTTCCAAAGTGGCTGAACTAGTTTGCATTCCCACTAGCAATGAAGGAGTGTTCCTTTCTCTCCACATCCTCGCCAGCATGTGTTGGCACGTGAATGTTTGATTTTAGCCATTCTGATGGGTGTAAGATGGAATCTCAGAGTTGTGTTGATTTGCATTTCTCTGATGACTAGAGATGTTGAGCATTTCTTTAAGTGTGTCTCAGTCATTTCATATTCCTCTGTTGAGAATTCTCTGTTTAGTTCTGAGCCGCATTTCTCAATTGGGTTATTTGGTTTGGTGGTGTTTAATTTCTTGAGTTCGTTATAAAGTTTGGGTATTAGACCTTTGTCAGATGTAGGGTTGGTGGAGATTATTTCCCAGTCTGTAGGCTGTTGCTTTGTTATTTTGACAGTGTCTCCTGCCTTACAGAATCTTCTCAGCCTCATGAGGTCCCATTTATTAATTGTTGACCTTAAGGTCTGGGCTGTTGGTGTTCTGTTCAGGAAGTTGTCTCCTTGAGATCAGGTATGGAGATTCCTCCTGAGGATCTTTTATTGTATAAGATTGTTTTAGTTATTCTGGGTTTTTTGTTTTTCCATGTAAAGTTGAGAATTGTCCTTTCAATGTCTTTTAAAAAATTGTTTAGGTACTTTGATAGGGATTGCATTGAATCTGTAAATTGCTTTTGGTAAAATGACCATTTTTACTATGTTGATTCTCCCGATCCACGAACAAGGGAGATCCCTCCATCTTCTCAAGTCAACTTCAATCTCTTTCTTTGGGGACTTAAAGTTTTTTTCAAACAAGTTATAATGAAATATTTTTAAAGCCAGAAAATAATTAAGTTGTAAAACCTAAAATAAATGGATGAATTTCTCTAATTATTCAAAGTATGAAAATTATACAAGATCTAAAATTTAAACAAACCCATAATAAATGAGGAGGTTGAGATACTAATAAATATGCTTCTGAGTAATAAAAGTTGATTTTCATAAAGTTTACTGGGATTAGAACACAATTTGTTCTCTATCTCTCCCAAATTAGAGGCACAGAAATAGTCTATTTCAGTAAATATTAATTCTACTTTTCCAATTTTCAGAACAAAATCTTTATAATGTTTGACTTCTTTCTTACACTAAGTGATTAAACCACCAACACATCTAGTATCAATAAAATGATGTTATAATTTGACCACATTTATCAAAGTGCATTGATACAATTGAAACAATTCAAATAACTTCATATTATCACATCTCATCAGAATTATAACATTTTCGTCTGCATTCTGCCAGTAGCTTTTAACATAGGACATGGCATAATTCTTTCAAAACTGTTTAAAGTCAGATTAAAATAAAAATTTGGTTGTGCTGAAAATGTTATTGGTGAGCAAAGGATAAAGTCACTCAATTAACTAAGTGACTACTGACAGGTTAATATTATTCCTTCAAATCCCCATAAAGCCTTACTTAAAATCAAGCTCTTTAAGTGTTTCCCAGCCATTTGATATTCCTATTCTGAGAATTCTCTGTTTAGTTCAGAGCCCTATTTCTCAATTGGGTTATTTAGTTTGGTGGTGGTTAATTTCTTGACCTTTTTACATATTTTGGATATTAGTCCTTTGTCAGATGTAGGGTTGATGAAGATCTTTTCCCAGTCTCTAGGCTGTCACTATGTTCAGTTGACAGTGTCTTCTGCCTTACAGAAGAATCTCAGTCTCATGAGGTCCATTTATTGTTAACCTTAGAGCTTGGGCTATTGTAGTTCTGTTCAGGAAATTGTCTCCTGTGACAATGAGTTCTAGGCTCCTCCCCACTTTTTCTCATAACAAATTTAGTGTACCAGTTTTATGTTAAAGTCTTCAATCAACTTGGATTTGAGTTTTTTGCATGGTGATATGTATGGATCTACTTGCATCTTTCTACAAGTAGACATCCAGTTAGACTAGCTCAACATCTTTGGTCATCAGAGAAATGGAAATCAAAATGACTCTGAGATTCCATCAGAATGGCTAAGATCAAAAACTCAAGTGACAGCATATGCTCAAGAGGATGCGGAGAAAGGGGAATACTCTTTCATTGCTGTTGGGAGTGTAAACTTGTACGATCACTTTTGAAATAAATCTGGCATTTTCTCAGAAAACTGGGAATGGGGTAATCTCAAGACTCACCTATTCTACTCCTTGGTATATCCCAAAAGATTCTCCACTGCACAGCTTGGACATATATGCTCAACCATATTCATAGCAGCCTTATTCATAATATCCAGAACCTGGGAACAACCTAAATGTCCCACAGTGGAAGAGTGGATAAAGAAACTGTGGTACAGTTACACTATGGAATATTACTCAGCTATTAAAAACAAGAAAATCCTGAAATTTGCAGGCAAATGAGTGGAAGTAGAAATGATCATCCTGAGTGAGTTAACCCAGACCCAGAAAGATACACATGGTATATACTCACTTATAATTGGACACTAGCTCTACAGAGATGTCCCCTGAAACTCTTCACTTAGCTGGTGCATGGGATAGATACTGGGACTTCTTATTGGGACTCCATGAGAGAAAGGTAAGAAGAACAGGTAAATAGAAGGAACCAGATGGTCCTAGAAACCTACAAGAGGACCATTAAGGCTGGCTGATCTGCACCCAGGCAGGTCTGTTCAAACTACTGTACCAAAGAAGGTCAATGCATGTAGTACACCTAGAAACCCTATCCAGATCTAGCCAGTGGACAGCACATTCTTCACAATTGTGTGGAGAACAGGGACTGACTTGGACTTGAACTCTGGTGTCACCTATTTGACCACTTCCCCTTGGTGGGGAGACCTGTTGACACTCAGAGAAGATTAAGCAGGCTACCAGGAAGAGACCTGATAGGCTGTGATCTCATAGTGGGGGACGAGGTCCCCTTCTGTAACAGACCTAAGGAAGAGGAACAGATTGAAAGAGGGAGGGATGGAGGGAGGGGGAATAGGAAGATACAAGTGAGCAGATAACAAATAAGATGTAACCTGAATGAATTACTTAAGAAAAATGTAAAAAAAAAATAAATAAAATACAAGCTCTGATATGTGGACCAGCTATTGTTCTACGTTTATTCTCATGTTCCATTACTTTCTCACTCCTTTCTTCACAACCACCACCTGTCATGTCATGACACCTAATCATGGTATTGCTGGAGATTTATCTGTCTCAACCGCTTAAAATGATATTGCAAAACTATCTTATCTTCTTCAAGTCTTTACTAAAGTGCTGTCTTTGTGGGCAGACTTTGAATGGACAGGTATTTTCAAATAGTACAACAAATAATTTTTAGTTTCTCTTCTTTGTCTTGTTTTTCCATAGCATGTTAGTCCATGTAATTCATTTATTTAAAAGTTACTACTCTTCCTACTAGAATACAAATTTCACCTTAAACATTTTGATATTGTGTGAAACAATATTTAAGATATTACAGATATTCAACAAATTTTGGGAATGAATTGAATATATGGAATTTAACAGATGTGATTGGGAGTTTCTCAAATGTAAAAACAAAACAAATATCAAAAATAAACACAACAACAAAAGATCAAATTGTCAAGTTGAATCTTGAATCTTATCTTTGAAAGTAACATCTCTGGAATTTAAATATCATTTAAAAGTGTTGGTGATTCTCTATTTTAAATTATAGTTAATGTATGGAATTGGCATATTTTGACTTTAGGAAATAATATTCCTCATAGAAGAGAAAGAGAAAAGCACGAGCATCCAATCTCTGTATAGATGCTATATTTGGGTAGTGTTTCACAGTATCACAAATTACCAAGAATTATCCATTATGCCAACTAATTTATGTAATACTTGCTTATGAAGTCACCTATTCCAGTAATAGTCTGCTCTGTTGTTGTTGTTGTTGTTGACAAAAAACTCAATATCATTCATAATACAGCTCTCTCATGTTGCTACTCTTTCAATTTGTATAGCCTGAGAACATAGTTGATAAACTTATAGATGGAATTTTTTAAATAAAATAATTTATATTCTTATATACAAGGTATACTGAAATATATACATGAATAATAGAGTATTATAAATAGCATGACTGACTAATAAATATATATAATTAACAATTTAACATTTAAGTACAAGAGAAATTATTTTCTAACTAATAACACTTTCTTCATTCTAAAATATCACTATATCATGCTCAATTTAGAATAAATACAAGAATTATCTTGATAATAAACTTAAATTTCTTTCTCTTTCAGGAATATACTTCTTTAGTTCCAAATTTTTCATTTATGGTAACTCCACAGTGCCTGAAATGATTGTGCAAGTATTGAGAAGAAATAGATGATCACTAACTGGAGGAGATGCATCCCATGATGTATCCATGCCAAGTATCAATGAGTAAAGTAAATTTCTACTTGTCTAGCAACATTTGGCCTTCCCATTTGATGTAGAATTTGTGAATGAGCTTAGACATTCAAAAGCAAAAATTTCTTGACATTTACAAAGTACACGAACAATTTCGACTTCCTGTATGATTTGAGATATGAGTCCAAAATAAACACACCTTTTAAAATCCCAGTCTATATTATAGTCTTGAAGAAAACATCTTTCCTATCTTGGTACATCTAAAATTCTGAATGTAAATCAACCTCCATCACATCTTGTCATTATCAACTTAAAACAGCTATCTAGACCTAAAAACATCTAAACCCTAAACAACCAAGCTTAATTATAAAACTGAGCTACCTGGTCCTCAGCTCCATCAGAGACTTGAGAAGAAATAAAATTGATTGCCTGAATATGCCAGAAGTGCAGGTTAGTAGCTTTCTAAATGAGAAGATGACAGAGAGACTTTGCTACCTGAACAGTCACCCAAAACTCTCTATAATGTTGGAGCATCATCTTCAGCCTTCTGGCCTAATATACCTAACAGACATATTTGTGAGGCAGGAACTTGCAGACTTGCTTACCCTGTCTTGACAGAGTTTGGCCATGGACTCTGCCTGCATCCAAGCTTGCCCATTTTTAGGCAATCATTTATATAATTCCTGATTGTGTCATGGTTCTTGCTACAGGTAGTTTATTGCATATATGTATAATAATCTAAATGTATATGTAAAAAATTAAAAATATTTAAGTAATAAAAAAGAAGGAATTTTACTGACAAAATATACAGGATGCATAATATTAATGCTAATATTTAAATAGTGGAGCTTAATTGTGTACGTGCTTATCTCTACTTTATTCATGTGAGCATCATTTAGTCCTAACTTTTATTTAAACTCCTTTTCATGTTTGGGTTTTTATGTATTGTGTGTGATTTGATGTAATGTGCTGTGTGTGTGTGTGTGTGTGTGTGTGTGTGTGTGTGTGTGTGTGTGTTTCACATTATTGTGCAATTGCCAGGAAATGTGTCAAAGCAAAATGAGAGATCTTTTCTTATAAGGCCTCCATTACATTACTATGAAGCAGAGTCTCTAGCCATTAAGCTGTCACCATCCATGTGCCCTTCCCCCTACCCCAGTGTTACTGTTATAAACATTTACAGATATGCCTGGCATGTTTGCTGAAGATCAAACACAAGCCACGATAATTGGAGAGCATTTGCTCTTACTATTGACACATCTTCCCAGCTCCCCTTTTTGTCTTATAAGTAACAGCTGTAACACACATATAGGTTACATACTTTGACCGTTAACCTATTTTCAGATTTGTAGTTTGTGAATATTTCCTCACTTTATGGGCTGCTTTTCATTTTGTAGATTATTGCTGTGAAGTGCAAAAGTATTTTTATTTAATACAGGCTTATTTATTTACTTTTGCATTGTGAGTTTAAGTTTTCATGTTATAAAAGTAATTACTAAGTCAAAAGCTCAACAAAAACTTTTCTATGTTACAGTAACAGTGGAATTAAAAGGATATATAGGAAACTATATGTTCATAATGGAAAAAGAGGGCATAAATTTAAGGGAGGGCAGAAGCCATGTATTGCAGTGTTTGGAGGGAGGAAGAAGGAGAGAGAAATGTAACAACTATGTTATAATCACCAGAATGAGCAAATACACAGAAAAAAAAAAAAAACCCAATTGCTGTAATATCACATCATAATCTTAAAAATAAGACAAAATATACTTGAAAATTACTAAAAGTGAAAATATAAGATAAAATTATGAAAATATTGTTAATTTTTAAAAAACATTATATACTAAGTCAGAATCTTTGCTCTACCCTTCCCCTATCAGTTCTCCAAGCTTAAAGGTACTGGAGTACTTTTAAAGATAATTTAATATTACACATTTCCAATGTACAGAAAAAGAGGAAACTATTTAAATCCCATTTGACACTAAAGTCGAGATAAGACTATCCAAGAATAGAACATTACAGATTAATATTATTTGTAAGCATAGATGTAAAAAGCCAAACAAATATTATCAAACTGAATTAATCATTGTTTATATGCTGAGAAAGTATTAGGATTTCTTCCATAAATGAAGAGATGCTAAAATTCACAAAAATCTATACTAATATATTTATTTCTCTAATGGGTTAGAAGAAAATAAAATCTTAATAGATAGAAATGACATCTGATTTTCCAGTTCCATACATACTTATGAAAAATGTAATTTCCATTTCGTGTCTATTATGTTTAGAAAGAAAATGAACATCCCTGAACAAGAGCCTGTGTTATAGAATGTGAAGTCCTTTTGGCATATTCCAAAGATTAATATAGGTGGATTTTATGGTAGATTTATTTTTAGACTTTTATCAATTGTCCATATGAATTTTCAGAGTGGCTAGAACAATTTGCATGCTCACCTACAGTGAATAAGGGCTCCCTTTGCCCCACATATCACCAGAATTTGTTGTTAGTTTTTTAGTTAATCTCTTCTGATTACTTATGGGCTGAAGACTATTTTGTCAGATAATAGAATTCCAATGACTTCTGGCTTCTTCTTTTCCTTTGCTTAGATTACTTTTTCCTACCTTTCACTTTAAGATAGCTCCTATTTTTGAAGTTGAAAGAAATTTCTTGTCGTCAACAAAGTGATGGATTTCATTTTCATCTGCTTATATGTTCCTTGTTTTTTTTTGATAGGAGAGTTGAGGCCATTATTATTTAATGTTACTATTGAATAAAGTATCCTGACTGTGTGTAATATTATTTACTAGTTTATTTTTGATACATGTGTTCTTAGTTGTAATTTGTTTTTCAGAATCTATAATTTCATTTGTTTTCTTTCTGCAGTCTTTTGGCTGCCCTCCATCATCACCCACCATTGTTTTTGTTTTTGTTTTTTTTTTTTTTTTTTTTTTTGAGAGAGAGTTTCTTTGTGTATGCACGGCTATCCTGGACTCACTTCGTAGACCAAGCTGGCTTCAAACTCATACAGATCCACCTGCCTCCTCCCCCCAGAATGCTGTCATGTACCACCCTACCCAGAGCTTTCCCTCTCTTTGGTCTGAACTATTGCTCCCAGTATTCTTTTTAGTTGGTTGAGATAAATTCCTTTAGCCTACATATTTTGAAATATTTTTTTCTTCTATGATATGAAATAGAAGAAAATTATGTCAGATTGCTTTTTCTGGGTACAGTAGTATAGGTCACATATTTGTCAGAGCTGTGGTCTATAGAGGTGAGAATACAGATGAATGTTTTATAACTAAATTCATAATAAGTAGTTATGATAACAATAAAAAAGAAGCACAGTTGTTCTTATTGAAACAGTTAAACATTGCAACAAATCATCTTATTTATGGTGCACCAAATTACACTATTCATAAAAAGTTTTCCAGGTCTATTTTCTTTCTCTAATATATCCACTATGCCAAAATATGTATGCTATTATAATTGGTCAAAATTAGTAGTCATCTTCATTCTGAGGAAAATAATGGAAAATTTGTTTAAATGCAAAATATTATATAGTACCATAGTTACGTTTTGCTGTATTTCAGACTTGAAATAAAAACTTTGTAATTCAATCACATGAAATTCCTCTGGGAGGAAAATAATTTAAAGTCAAGGAACAAAAGAAGTTAAAATGAAGAACAGTTTGACAGCTCAATATTAATGTCATATCTACTTCACTTTAATAGATAAATTTTTTCCAACAATTAAAGTGTCTCCAAACACATAACACTCAATATTAGATTTCACAACTAGTTTGGCCTAGCTGTAATCAATTCTAAATAAGTAAAAATTTTCTTAAAAGTTTAGTTAGAATCATTAGAGTATAAGGAGATGGCATCTGTAAAAAACAGGTGAATGCATTTTTATTAAAGAAATGACATTCAGTCATAATAAATGGTGACTGTCAAGGAAAAATGTAACATATTGGTGAAAAAACAGATATAGATATTGTTTAGCTGATTGTCTATAATTTTATTCTTTCTGACTCATAGGAAAAGGGATTTAAGACAATGGCAAAAACTGTGAAGACCATTTCAAGAATAAAAAATATGTTTTCACAGCCTTAAAGGAAGGCCAAACTTTATATCTTATTTTGTTGAAACACAAACCTGTCAGTTATTTGTCAAATAAATATTTTATGAACATCTGAAGCTATAGAATTTCTCACTGACAGTATTTCCTTCATTTACCCAATTATTTATTTTATGTAATCCATGTCTCCACAACCACGAGAGAACAAAGAATAGAATAACATGATATTTGCAACACAGCAACAGTAACACCAAACCCACAGTTCTCTGGGACTCCACCTTTATTTTCTCCTCAACATGCTATCCACAAGTATTGTAGCCATTGGGCCAAATGAAATTGAGTTATTTGGGGGAATGTCTCATATATTATTTGGTCCCTGGCTTTGCTGGAAACTCTCACCATTTTCTTTTTTTCTAGATAGACTCCTGTGGTCAATAGTACCATTGATGTGAATGAAGATATTGTTTGCTGCCATTATCTATTTCAGAAGTGGGTTAAGTAAGATGAGATGAAAAAAAAATGGCATGACTTAGGCTGCTGTAATGATGGCTCAAATGTATGTTTTATGCTAATATATTTCTAGGGTTTTCACAAACATATACCTAAGGCTTGGTAAAAGAAAGACTATGTAGTATAAAGCTGAGTTGCATTATCAACTTCCTTTGACTTATTAGAATTTCATTTTAAGAGTATTTAAAATTATCACATTTATTTCATTGTAAATCTTTGTTTCTCTTAGCATAGTAATTTCTTTCATTTTTAAATTGATAAGTAAATTGATTAATTCAGAACAATGAGAGTTATATGATAAGTTAAATAGATATAATTATTTGTTTTTTTCAATGTTTAAATTTTACAACTAAATTCAAATGTTGTAGGAGGAATGATACAAAGGAAATATTTGATTCTTAACAAGAACTGTTCTTTGTGTCTTTTTGTCCAATGCTTTAGATGCAGTGATGATCCTGAAAATGTCTAATGGAGATTGCATATTTAAAGCCCTGGGTACAGTATGCAGTGAGTTATCCAAGTGTGAACTTAGAATTGACATAGTATTCCAAGGTACCACTTTCAACTCATAGTAGCATAAGAGTCAATAATTAATGTAAATTGTTCATAAAACTCCATGATAGTTTTTTGTTCAAATGTTCTTCAATCATTACTCTTGTTGTAGATAAGTAATATGAGCCCAGATCAACTACATGAGCAGCCATATAAGCCTAAGTATGCCAAGTCTTCAAATATGGTACACTGGGGTATCCTTTTCTTATGTAGGTATAAATAGTGATACTTTCTCCTTGTCATGACATATGACAATATGCACAAAGTAATAGCCACAGGGAAATTGCCTCAAGGCTTTGATGTCCATATTTCATTAATATTCAATTAAACACTGTATACTTGCTTTGTTGCAGTTTCTTCCAAGACTAAAATTTTCTAAATTCATTAAGACACAGGCTGTTAGAAAAAAGATGAAATGACATAATGTCTTATGGAAATGTACAACATTTTATCCTGGAGAGAAGTCTCCAAGTAATAAGCAGCTCCAAAAAGCATCAAAAGGTTCCTGAAACCAATATATTAGCTAGAATCCTCCCTTCTGAAGCTTATATAAGGAATAAGAACTTCTCAGAGAAGTTGAGCTTCTAGAGGAGTCTCTGTCCAGCCAGACTGGAAGAAGCAGCCAAACTGTCTAGAAAAAACAAAGACAAATTAGGTTCCTGAGAGCGACTCAGATGAACCAAACTTCCTGCAGAGTACAAACTCCAACCTTTTGAGATCCCTGCAGGTACTGCAGTGAGAGCTCCAGGTTTCCAAATTTCATTAACTGTCACCAATGCTGGTTTTGGTGATGCAACTATCATTAAGAAATTTCTGCTAACATTAATAATTTCTCAACTATATTCATGTCAGTAACCACAATATACTTCATTGGTTCACTAAGTTAGACTTCGGTGGTATCCATACTTTGATCTATTGTTGATTTCTTGAATGAGTAGATGTTTGTTCATTATTGGGCAGAAGAGTCATGTTTACAAAATACCATGTGATGGACCCTTATTTTCCAGTGTGTATTAGTGTTTAGTTAACATATTTAGTTATCGGTCCTTCTAGATGTCTCAATTAAGACTTTATCTCCCAACCTTCACCTGCCCCTAACAAAAATAAGAGTAACAAACTGTCTTTTTGCACTAGCTCCTAGGTAGATAAAAACATTTTTATTACTCAGGAATTTTTAATGTTCTAGATTAGATCTTCCTAATAACCAAGAAAAATGTCTGAATCTCAATTTGTATAAGCTGAATCCTTTCTATATAAAGCGTAGCAATTTTTTAAAGCATTTAAGCAAACTAAACCTAAAAATACATTTCTTAGGTATAACTATATAGATAAAGTCTTGTAAATTGAAGCCTTGGGAATCTTCCAGCAGGAATGATGAAAAAGACTTCAATTTCCTTTTTATGGAAGAATCTCCAAAAAGCACTTAAAGAAAAATGCTAGAATCCAAAGGCAGACAGAAAATAAAATATTCCACTAGAGACACTCAAGAAACTATTAGTGGGAGGCGAGAATTCTACCATTGAAGGCACCAGCCAAGGACAATACAGGAGGTAAACTTTAAACCCCTTCCCAGATCTAGCCAATGGTCAGAATATTCTCCACAGTTGAGTGGAGAGTGTGATACGACATTCTCACGTACTCTGGTGCCTCACATTTGACCATGTCCCCTGGAGGGGGAGACCTGGTGGCACTCAGAGGAAGGACAGCAAGTAGCCAAGAAGAGACTTGATACCCTATGAGAATATATAGGGGGAGGTAATCCCCCTCAGGAACAGTCATAGGGGAGGGGAATAATGGGAAAATGGGAGGGGGGAGGAATGGGAGGATACAAGGGATGGGATAAACATTGAGATGTAACAAGAATAAATTAATAAAAAAAAATTTAAAAAAAGAAACTATTAGTGTAAGCCATAAACTCAGACTTTCATTATTTACTGAAAATCCTAATATACATGGTGATATTTTGATTTTGATTAGTTTTTTTCCTATACTTGAAATTTTAAATTATGCATGATAAGACAGATCCTAAGCAAATGAGAAAAGCAACAGGAAAACAATGATAATAAGCCTCCTTGTTTACATATGCTTTAGACAACAGTGTAGTAGAATGAGAGCTTTGCTCTGGGAATCCTCACTTGATTCTGGCTGCATCCCTATTTTATGAAGGTTTCTGTATGTGAATGCTCCTGTGAATTTAAGTATTTTCTTCCTTAACTATATTTTACCTCTGAGTACAGAATTAAAACTGGCATTATACACAAAAATGCAAGGAATTTTAATAATATTCTCACTTTTTTTATTAATTTATTCATATTACATCTTGATTGTTAGCCCTTCCCCTGTTTCCTCCCATTCTTCCCTCCCTCCCATTTCTCCCCTTCTCCCTTCCCCTATGTCTGTGACTGAGGGAGACCTCCTCCCCCTATATATGCTCTCAGAATATCAAGTCTCTTCTTGGTAACTAGCTATCCTTCCTCTGAGTGCCACCAGGTCTCCCCATCCGGGGGACATGGTCAGAAAAAGGGCACCAGAGTTTGTGTGAGAGTCAGATCTCACTCTCCACTCAATGGTGGAGAATATCATGTTCGTCGGCTAGGTCCTGGTAGGGGTTCGAAGCTTACTGCCTATATTCTCCTTGGCTGGTGCCATAGTTTGAGGAGGACCCCAGGATACAGATCTGCCTGTCATAAAGGTCTTCTTGTAGGTTTCCAGGACCCTGTGGGTCCTACTATTTCCTCTTTCTTCCATGCTACTCTTGCCTAAAGTCTCAATCGGATATCCTTTCCTCTGACCCACTTTCTTGGTGAGTAAAGATTTTCATGGTACGTATCCCTTGGACTAGTGTTTTGATATAAGTGAGTATATGCCATTTGTCTCTTTTTGCCTCTGGGTGAACTCACTCATTATGATAATTTCTAGATCAATCCATTTGTCCACAAATTTCGGGAATTCATCATTTTTAATAGCGATTGAGTTCCATCGTGTAAATATACCAGTTTCTTAGTCCATTCTTCTACTGAGGGACACTTAGGCTGTTTCCATGTTCTGGCTATTATGTATAGAGCAGCTATGAACATGGTTGAGCATATGTCCCTGTTATGTGGTAGGGCATTTTCTGGGTATATTCCAAGGAGTGGCATGGCTGGGTCTTGAGGAAGCCCTATTCTCACTTTTTCTGAGAAACGCCAGATAGCTTTCCAAAGTGGTTGTACTAGTTTGCATTCCCACCAGCAATGAAGGAGTATTCCTCTCTCTCCACATCCTCGCCAACATGTGGTGTCATTTGAGTTTTTGATCTTAGCCATTCTGATGGGTGTAAGATGGAATCTCAGTGTCGTTTTGATTTGCATTTCTCTCATGACTAACGAGGATGAGCATTTCTTTAAGTGTTTCTCGGCCATTTGGTATTCCTCTGTTGAGAATTCTCTGTTAATTTCCAAGCCCCATTTTGCAATTGGGTTGTTTGCTTTTGTGGTGTTTCATTTCTTGAGTTCTTTATATATTTTGGATATTAAACATTTGTCAGATGAAGGGTTGGTGAAGATCTTTTTCCATTCTGTAGGCTGTCATTTTGTTCTCTTGACAGTGTCTCCTGCCTTACAGAAGCTTCTCAGCCTCATGAGGTCCCATTTATTAATGGTTGACATTAAGGCCTGGGCTGTTGGTGTTCTGTTCAGGAAGTTGTTTCCTGTGCCAATATGTTCCAGGCTCTTTCCCACTTTTTCCTCTAAGTGGCTTAGTGTCTCTGGTTTTATGTTGAGGTCTTTAATCCACTTGGATTTGAGTTCTGTGCAAGGTGACAAATATGGGTCCAGTTGCATTTTTTTGCACATAGACCTCCAGTTAGACCAGCACCATTTGTTGAAGATGCTATCCTTTTTCCATTGAATAGATTTGGCTTCTTTGTCAAAAATCAAGTGAGCAAATGTGTGTGGATTCATCTCTGGGTCTTCAATTCGATTCCATTGATCCACCAGTCTATTCGTTTGCCAGTACCATGCTGTTTTAATTACTGTTGCTCTGTAGTACAGCTTGAGATCAGGTATGGAGATTCCTCTCTAGGATCTTTTGTTGTATAGGATTCTTTTTGCTATTCTGGGTTTTTTATTTCTCCATATGAATTTGAGAATTGATCTTTCAATATCTTCAAAGTATTTTGTAGGTATTTTGACAGGGATTGCGTTGAATCTGTAAATTGCTTTTGGTAAGATGGCCATTTTTACTATGTTGATTCTCCCGATCCACAAACAAGGTAAATCCCTCCATCTTTTCATGTCATCTTCAATCTCTTTCTTCAGAGGTTTGAAGTTTGTTTTGAATAAGTCCTTCACTTGCTTGGTTAGACTTACTCCTAGATATTTTATATTGTTTGTGGCTATCGTGAAGGGAGTAGTTTTCCTATTTTCTTCCTCTTCCTGTTTGTCATTTGTATACAGGAGAGCTACTGACTTTTTTGAGTTTATTTTGTATCCTGCCAATTTGCTGAAGGTGTTTATCAGCTGTAGGAGTTCTCTGGTGGAATTTTGCGGGTCACTTATATACATTATCATATCATCTACAAATAAGGAAAATTTGACTTCTTCCTTTCCCATTTGGATCCCCTTGATCTCCTTTTGCTGTCCTATTGCTCTGGCTAGAACTTCAAGAGCTACACTGAAAAGATAAGGGGACAGGGGCAGCCTTGTCTGGTTCCCGATTTTAGAGAAATTTCCTTGAGTATCTCTCCATTTTATTTAATGTTGGCTGTTGGTTTGCTGTATATGGCCTTTATTATGTTTAGATATGTGCCTTGTATTCCTGATCACTCCAGAACTTTGAACATAAATGGGTGTTGGATTTTGTCAAATGCTTTTTCTGGATCTAAAGAGATGATCATGTGGTTTTTCTCTGTCAGTTTGTTTATATGGTGGATTACATTGATGGATTTCCGTATGTTAAACCATCCCTGCATGCCTGGAATGAAGCCTACCTGGTGAATGATGTCTTTGATATGCTGTTGTATTCACTTTGCGAGAATTTTGTTGAGTATTTTTGCATCAATGTTCGTAAGAGAAATTGGTCTGAAATTCTCTTTTTTTGTTGGATCTTTGTGAGGTTTAGGTATCAATGTGACTGTGTCCTCATAGAAGGAATTTGGTAATATTCCGTCCATTTCTATCTTTTGGAATAGCTTGAATAGTATTGGTATTAGCTCCTCTTTGAAGGTCTTGTAGAATTCCGCACTGAAACCACCTGGCCCTGGACTTTTTTTGATTGGGAGACTATCAATGGTTGCTTCTATTGCTATAGGCAAAATAGGGCTATTTAATTTGTTTATCTGGTCTTGGTTCAATTTCGGCAAATGGAATCGGTCGAGAAATTTGTCCATTTCCCTTAAATTTTCGAATTTTGTGGCATGAATGTCTTTAAAGTAGGTTCTTACGATTCTTTGTATTTCTTCGGTGTCTGTTGTTATGTCTCCATTTTCATTTTTGATTTTGTTAATTTGGATAGTGTTTCTCTGTCTTTTAGTTAGATTGGCTAACGGTTTGTCTATGTTGTTAATTTTCTCAAAGAACCAGCTCTTGGTTTTGTTGATTCTTTGGATTATTCTCTTGGTTTCTAATTTATTGATTTCAGCCCTGAGTTTGATTATTTCTAGGCGTCTACTCCTTTTGGGTGTTTCTGCTTCTTTTTTTTTTCTAGAGCTTCCAGATGTGTTGTTAGATTGTGGGTTATGTGGGATGATTTCTTTTTCTTTTTGAAGGTGCTTAGTGCTATGAATTTTCCTCTTAGCACTGCTTTCAATGTGTCCCACAAATTTGGGTATGTTGTTCCATCATTTTGATTGAATTTCAGCAAGTCTTTTATTTCTTCTCTTATTTCTTCCGTGACCCATGTGTCATTAAGTAGAAAGTTGTTTAGTTTCCACGTGTTAGTATGCTTTTTGTTATTTCTGTTGTTGTTGAAGTCCAGTCTTAGACCATGCTGATCTGATGAGATACAAGGTATTATTCAAACTTCTTGTATCTATTGAGGTTTGCTTCATGACTAACTATGTGATCAATTTTAGAGAATGTTCCATGGGGTGCTGAGAAAAAGGTATAATCCTTTGCATTTGGGTGGAAAGTTCTGTAGATATCTGTTAGATCCATTTGATTCATGACATTGGTTAATGAGGTTATTTCCCAGCTTATTTTTTGATTCAAAGACCTATCCTTGACTGAAAGAGGGGTGTTGAAGTCTCCCACTATTAATGTGTGTGGGTATCAATGAGTGGGGCAAGCTTTGTTACTAACTCTTTTACAAATGTGGGAGCCCTTGTATTCGGAGCATAGCTGTTCAAAATTGTGATGTCTTCTTGGTTGACTTTACCCTTGACGAGTACAAAGTGTCCATCCTCATCTCTTTTGATTAATTTTGGTTGAAAGTCTATTTTATTAGATATTAGAATGGCTATCCCAGCTTGCTTCTTGTGACCATTTGCTTGGAATATTTTTCCCGAACCTTTTACTCTGAGGCAATGTCTGTCCTTGTGGTTGCGGTGTGTTTCTTGAATGCAGAAGAATGTTGGGTCATGTTTATGCATCCACTCCGTTAGTCTGTGTCTTTTTATTGGAGAGTTGAGACAATTGACGTTGAGAGATATTGATGACCAGTGATTGGTAAGTCCCTTCATTTTTGGTATTTGTAACAGTCGAGATTTTGTGAGGTTGTGATTTTGCAATGGTATGTTTACCTATTTCCTATGTAGTTTTGGTTGTAGTTTGACTAGTTGGGGTGGAGTTTTCCTTCTAATAGCTTCTGTAAAGCCGGATTTGTGGCTAGGTACTGTTTGAATTTGTTTTTATCATGAAATAACTTGTCTTCTCCGTCAATGGTTACTGATAATTTTGCTGGATATAGTAGTCTTGCCTGGTATCTGTGTTCTCTTAGAGTTTGTAGCACCTCTGTCCAGGCCCTTCTGGCTTTCATGGTCTCTGCTGAGAAGTCAGGAGTAATTCTGATAGGTTTGCCTTCGTATGTTACTCGGCCTTTTTCTCTTGCCACTTTCAGTATTTTTTCCTTGTTCTGTATATTTTGTGTTGTTATTAATATGTGGCGGGAAGATTTTCTTTTCAGGTCTATTCTATTTGGTGTTCTGTAGGCCTCTTGTTGCTCGTATGCATCTCTTTCTTCAAATTGGGTAAAATTTCCTCCATTATTTGATTAAAGATGTGTTCTGGGCTGTGGAGTCGGCTGTCCAGTCTCTCCTGTATCCCTATTATTCGCAAGTTTCATCTTTTCATGTGGTCTTTTAGTTCTTGAATTGTCTGTTTTAGGAACGTTTCAGACTTAGCATTTCCCTGAATGGTTGTTTCCAGTTCTGTGATTGTATCTTCAAGTCCCGATATTCGTTCTTCCATTTCTTGCAATCTGTTAGATAAGGCCACCTCTGAGATGCTTGCTTTCCTCTTTGCAGACTCTTGATCACGTTTTTCTTCTGTGTGTTCCTGCATCATAGCTTCCATTTTTATCTTCATGTCTTGGACTGTTTTAATGATTTCCATCATCTGGTTATTTATATTTTTCTGAAATTCTTCAAGTGTCTCTTTATATGACTCTTTTAACTATTCAGCCCTCTTGTTTGCCTCCTCCTGCATTTGTTTACAGATTTTATTTGTTTCTTCCATTATCATATTCTTTACTAAGAACTTGAGGTCATTTTCTTGCCTATCCATTGCTGTTAGGTTCTCTAGGTTGTTTTCATTGGGAATGTTGGGATCCAGAGATGCCAAACTGTTTTGGTTCTTGATAGCATTCTTACGCTGTCCTCTTGTCATTTTGATGGCTCTGATGTTGGAACGTATTTTGTAGTGACCTTCGCTGGTTGAGAGTGGTTAATTGATGACTGATTATAGGTCAGGTGCTCTTGCCTGTGGGGATCAGGGGGTATTTTTGTGGAACAGGTAGGTGATCCGGTTTCACTCCTGATGATTTTCCTCTGCCCCCTGGGCTCCAAGATGAGCCAGCCAAAGTAGATATCTGTTTGGACTTTACTGTTGTAATTCAGATCAGCAGTCTTGGGACCTAGAATAAGGTCCGCACACAAACGTTCTGGCTGAGTATGTTGATCCCAGCTGCCTGTCCTTCCTGTGGATTTGTAGTCAAGACCCCAGGTAGATCAGATTTTCTGGGGGTGTAGCTGTCTTTTAGCTCTGCCTCTATACCCTGTAGCAGTGCCCAACCTCTCCCAGTACAATATGCCTGGAGGGACCAAGGTCGCTCTTGGTCAGCAATTAGGCACTACAAGCAAGACCCTATTTTAGTCTCCCAATAAAGTGTGAGTGCCTGCCTTGCTTGGACCAGGATCTCCACCGGACTCTCTCATTCAGGGAGCAGGGAGGGCAGTGCCAGGGCCTTGCGGCTGGGTGGTTAGTAAGACTGGCTCTGCAGAGCTCTGGCGGCCGCTAGCAGAACCAAATCTTTCCACCAGGGTAGGTTGGACCGACCCCTCACACTCTGGGATAGCAATTAGACACTGCAAACACGACCCATCCACGTCTTGTCTCCTGATAATGTGAGAGTGCCTGCCTTGCTCAGGCCAGGATCTCCCGCTGGGCTTACTTGTTGGGAAGCAGGGCACGCAGGGCCAGCTCAGCTGGTCTCTCATTCAGGGAGCAGAGAGCACAGGGCCAGGGCCTTGCAGCTGGGCGGTTAGTAAGACTGGCGCTGCAGCGCTCTGGCAGCCGCTCGGGGAACCAAATCTTCCCGCCGGGGTATGCTGGTCCTTTCAGACTCTAGGACAGCAATTAGACTCTGCAGACACGACCCATCCACTTCTCGTCTCCCGATAATGTGAGAGTGCCTGCCTTGCTCGGGCCAGGATCTCCAACTGGGCTCTCTCGTTCGGGGAGCGGAGCGTAGGACCAGTGCTTTGCGGCTGGGTAGGAACAATAGGGTTGCAGAGCTCTGGTGGAAGCCCGCGGAACCAGGTCTTCTTGCAGGGCTAATAAGTTCAGCTATAGCTCTAGGTAAGACCCATGTCTCCCGAAAGGTCTGTGGAAGCAGTTCAAGCTGATTTCTCACTGCCACTGCTTGCAGGCTCAGTCCGTTGTGATTGGTGTTAAGTTTGGCCCCGGATGGCCAGCGAGCTGTAGTCCCACTATAACTGTCTCTGTTGGGTCCTGCCGCCTGTGTTTTCAGTCGGCATAGGCGGGTGACCTCTGCAGTTTGGGGTGGTGTGGAAGGGGGAATCCTAGGGCAGATTCACCCTCTTCACTGAGACTCCTCTGGCTGGGGACTCTGGAAAAACCCCTCCCCAAACAGCGAGTCTGTGCTTTATATACAGGCTGCAGTTTGCATGTGGATTCTGTTTCAGAGTTTGGAGAGTGCGTTTAGCACCTCTGGGATGTTGCTTGACCCAGGGGGGTAGGCCCCCTGTTTGGTCTGCGGCCTTTGGGGCCCCACTCACCTACAGTTCTCAAAGTCCAGCAATCTGGTGCTCCTCTTATGTCTCTGGTCTCCACGCAGTAGAGCAGATACATGGCTTAATGGTCAGCGCCATCTTGGAATCTCTCAATATTCTTGCTTTTTATGTCATTCCTGTGTACCTGTACCTAAATAGCTTTTACATAATGAAAATAACTGGAAGAGAATTTAAGGAAGCTGCTTTTTAGATCATGACTGAACTATTTGATTTATTATGTAGAATAAGTAGTTTTGTTTAGGAAAAAAACCCAGTTATTCAGGCAAAGAACTTTTACCATTAAAATGAATGATTAAAAGAATAAACAGCCTTATACAATGAACTGTTGTATAAATTATAACCAATATCTGAGAGCCTGAGATGAGAAACTTGATGAAGAAACTTGTTTTTTATCCTCTGTATAGCTTATTGTCTTTCCACCTGACTGAACTTAACCACAAAGACATGCTCATATGCATGTTGGCCAGGGAGCTGGTTAAAAACAGTCAAAATAGATGAGCCTCTTGTGTCATAAGAAAGGCTGGAAAACAACAGGGAATCCGACAAGAAGTCAAAATACACAGTTCTTTAACTCGGACCATGAGTAAGTCTAGTGCTTTGAAACTAGAAAAAGTGAGCAGTAAAAGAGAAATGCAAAATGTGGAGAAATGACTCATACCTTCCTTTCAGTGGAATGGTGTTTGGTTCCCAGCACCCATTTAGGATCATCTCAAGATCCAGATGAAAGTTATATATTCACATAAGGACACACACACACACACACACACACAAACACACACACACACATATGCAAAAATAAATTTTAAAACAAGAAATAAAAGCAGCCAGTGAAATCACAATTTTAAAAAAACAGAATAAAAGAAAATGACAAATATAAGAAAAAGAGTCCAAATAGAAAAAAAGCACAAGCACATATAAAGAGGCACACACATTCACACACAAATAGTATCATGAAAACACAAAACAACAAACCATAATAAACACCCAAAGTCTGGCAAGGATGTGGAGAAAGAAGAACACTCCTTCACTACTGGTAGGAATGCAAACTAGTACAACCACTTTGGAAATCTATCTGGCACTATCTCAAAAAACTTGGAATAAGGCTTTCTCAAGATCCAGCTGTTCCACTCCTTGGAATATACCCAGAAGATGCTCCAGCACACAACAAGGACATTTGCTCAACCATGTTCATAGCAGCCTTATTCATAATAGCCAGAACCTGGAAACAGCGTAAGTATCCCTCAGTAGAAGAATGGATAAAGAAACTGGTACATTTACACTATGGAATACAACTCAGCTATTAAAAACAAGGAATTCCCAAAATTTGTAGACAAATGGATGGAAATAGAAAGGATGATAATGAGTGAATTAACCCAGAAGCAGAAAGAGTCAAATGGCATATACTCACTTATATCTGGATACTAGCCCAAGGGGAATGTCACATAAAAGTCTTCACTTACCAGGAAACTGGCACAGAAGGGAGGACATCCTATTGGGACTCTAGGTGAGAGAAGCATAGGATAATGGGGAAATAGAAGGATCCAGAGAGTCCTAGAAACCTACAAGAAGAACATTATGGCAGGTGGATCTAGGCCCAGGGTTCCTGCTTAAACTATGGCACCTGCTAAGGATAATACATGCAGTAAACTTCAAACTCCTACTCAGATCTAGCCAATGGACAGGACATTCTCCATAGTTGAGTGGAGAGTGGGGTCTGACTTTCTCATGAACTCTGGTACCCCATATTTGACCACGTCTCCTGGATGGGGAAACCTCGTGTCACTCAGAGGAAGGATAGCCGGCTACCAAGAAGCGACTTGATACCCTATGAGCATATACAGGGGGAGGAGGTCCCTCTCAATCACAGTCATAGGGGAGAGGAGTATGGGGAGAGTGGGAGGAAGCAAGGAATGGGAGGATACAAGGGATGAGATAACAATTGAGATGCAATATGAATAAATTAATAAAATATAAAAAAATAAATAAACACTCAAAGGATAAAAAGAATTAAAAAATCCCTGACAAAACATTATGAAACAAAGATCTTCTAAGATGTCACTGATTTAATTGTGTGTTGATTGGTCATCTGCTGCTGGACATGGGGACTTCCCTTAAGAGCATTTTTTTTATGCCCAGTGGCACACATTGGGAGATAAGTGCAACAAGCTTTCTCCAATGTACAGGCAAGTCATCATTGTAGACCAACGAATTTGATTTTAGGTTTGTGTTTACATTTCTCTGTTGGTGGCGTTCAGAGTACCTGCCAGCACCATGAGCACTTGTGCATGGAGGTCTTTGTAATCACCAAGTCAACTTCTTTATGTTCAGTGAATTGGCTAGGTATTGCCTTCAGCAATAAGGTCTTGACATTATTTTGTGAGGAATAATCAATAGTTTTGGCAATAGCTTGGCATTTCCCCCATTATTTAGTTCATGTTCAAACATGTTTGTATTTTACAAAACTTCTGCTGCAATTTGTTTCTATTTGTCTCTTCAAATAGATTTCATTTTAACTGTCACTCTCCAGATTCCATCTTCCTCCTCCTTAACTCCACGTCCTATTTCATCCTCCAGTTCCTGCCCTCCCAATCTAACCATAAGTATTCTATTTCACATCCCTAAGGAGATACATACCCCACCTCCCAGTCCATTATTCTGTACCTAACCTTTGTAGTTATATGGTAGCTTGCTTATAGTTATATAAGACATATCTGCTAACCTTCACATATTAGTGAATACATAAATATTTGTCTTTCGGGGTCTGCATTACCTAACTTAGGAGATTTTTTAAGTTCCATCAATTTTCTCCATTTTTCTGTGCATTGTATAATTTAATATTTTTAAATATCTGAGTAACACTTCATTGTATAAATTTACCAAATTATCTTCATCCATTTATCCATTGGTGCATATCTAGGCTGTTCCCAATTTCTGGCTATTACAAATAGAGCAACAGTGAAAATGATTGACCAAATGTCTCTGTAGTAATTGTGTAGAGTCCTTTTGATATATTCTTAAAAGTGATATAGCTAGATTTTGAGGCACATCTATCCCCAGCTTTCTGAGGAATGCCACACCGATTTTCAAACCTGTACAAGACTGCACTCCCACCAGCACTGGATGACTGTACCCATTATGCCACATTTTCACCAGCATGAGATATAATTTGTTGTATTGGGGTTATTACAGTCTGACTTGCATTAGATGAAATCTCAATGTAGTTTTCATTTGTATCTCTCTGGTGACTAGGGATGTTGAGCATTTCTTTAAATACTTTCCTATCATTTGTGTTTTCTATATTGAGAGTTTTCTATTTAGATTTATAGCACATATTTTTCAAATTGTGTACTTTATGTTCTTGTCTTTTAAGTTCTTTACATTTTAGATGCTAGTCTTCTGTCATATATGTAATTTATAAGAAACTCCATGTCCCCTTGATGGGGAGGCCCGATGGCACTCAGAGGAAGGATAGCAGACTACCAATAAGAAACATGATACTCTAGCATCTTATTCAAGGGGAGGAGATCCCCATCAGTCACAGTCATAGAGAAGGGGAATGTGGTGAAAGTGGGACGGAGGAAAGAATGGGAGGATGCACGGGATGGGATAGCAATTGAAATGTAATATGAATGATTTTATTTTTCAATTTAAAAAAACATTTAAAAAAGAAACTCCCCATTTTGTAGCTTAGCAATTTGTCCAAATGCTGGTATCCCTTGCTACACATAAGCTTTTCAGTCCTGTTTACCAATTATTGTTCTTAATACGTCTCATATCTATGTCCTAATTAGAAATATTTTCTGGTGCTAATGAGTTTGAGCCTGTTCCCTAATTTCTGGTCTATCAGAATCAATATATCTGGCATTATGTTTATGTTCTTCATGCATTTGGAGTTTAGTTTTGTGCAGGGTGATTAGCATAGATCTATACATCCTTCAATAAACAAGCATCATGTTTTACCAGTACCCTTTGTTGAAAATTTTGTCTAATTCAGTGTGTATTTCTGGTTTTCTTATCAAAGATAAGTTGTCCATAGGTGTGAGGATTTTAATTCAATTGATTATTGTGTATATTTGTGCCAATTTCATACATATTGTGTCTTTTTTTTTTTTTTTTTTTTTTTTTTTTTTTTTTTTTTTTTTACTACTGTAGCTCTATACTACAATTTGAGATCCAGGATGTTCTTTGATAATTCAGGATTATTTAACTACGCTGTTTTATTGGCTGGTTGTCTGGTTTTCTGTTTGGTTTTGTTTTCCTTGCTTTTTGAGACAGTGTTTGTTTCTCTGTGTAAACATAGCTGTCCTGGACTCACTTTGTAGATCAGGTTTCCTTTGAACTCATAGAGCTACCTGGCTCTACTTCCTTGAGTGCTGGGATTATCGGTGTGCACCACCAGACCATACTGCTTTGTGTGTGTGTGTGTATCTGTGTGTCTGTGTGTCTGTTTCCAAATGAAGCTGAAAATTGCCCTTTCAATTTCTGTGAAGAATTGTATTAGAATTTTTATGGGAATACATTGAATCTGTAGATTGATTTTGGTAAAATTGCTTTTGTCATGTTTGTTATATTAGTCCTACTGAAAGATATTTTCATCTCCAGGTACCTCATAAATTCTGTTTTTAATGACTTAAACTTGTCATTATACAAGTTTTTCACTTTCTTGCTTAGTATTACCACAATATTTTTTGATGCTTTTTTAAAAAACTGTTGTTTCCCAGATTTTTCTCTTAGTCTGTTTGTCACTTGTAAATAACAAGGCTCCTGATTTTTGTGTATTGACTTTTTATCTTGCTACTTCGCTAAAATGTTTAACAGCTGTAGGAATTTCCTGCTGGAATATTTAGGGACATTTTCATATACTATCATATTATCTACAAATATGGATATTTTGATTTTTTTTCCTTCCCAATTTGTATCCCATTAATCTCCATCAGTTGAATTATTGCTCTAGCTAAGATTTCAAGTATAATATGTAATAGGTAGGTCTGAAGAGAAGGACAACCTTGTCATGTTGTAATTTTAGTGGACAATTTTTGGTTTTGTATAGATTTGGGTTGACATTGCTCGTGGGCTTCCTATAACTTACCTTTTATTAAGAGGAAGTATGTCCCTTGTATCCGTTGTCTATCTAGAACATTTATTTAAATTTTTTATTATTAATTTATTCTTGTTACATCTCAATGGTTATCCCATCCCTTGTGTCCTCCCATTCTTCCCTCCCTCCCATTTTCCCCTTATTCCCCTCCCCTATGACTGTCCCTGAGGGGGATTACCTCCCTATGTATATGCTCATAGGGTATAACGTCTCTTCTCCGTAACCTGCTGTCCTTCCTCTGAGTGCAACCAGGTCTCCTCCTCCAGGGGACATGGTCAAATATGAAGCACCAGAGTACATGAGAAAGTCATATCCCAGTATCCACTCAACTGTGGAGACTGTTCTGACCATTGGCTAGATCTGGGTAGGGGTTTAAAGTTTATCGCCTGTATTGTTCTTGGCTGGTGCCTTAGTTTGAGTGGGACCCCTGGGCCCAAATCTGCCTATCATGATGTTCTACTTGTAGGTTTCTAGGACCCTCTGGATCCTTCTACTTTGCCATTCTCCCATGCTTCTCTCATCTAGAGTCCCAATAGGATGTCCTCCCTTCTGTCCCAGTTTCCTGGTAAGTGAAGGCTTTCGTGGGACAAGCCCCTTGGGCTAGTATGCAGATATAAGTGAATATACACCATTTAAGTCTTTCTGCTTCTGGGTTAACTCACTCATTATGATCATTAATAGCTCAATCCATTTATCCACAAATTTTGGGAATTCCTTGTTTTTAATAGCTGAGTAGTATTCCATAGTGTATATGTACCTCAGTTTCTTTATCCACTCTTCTACAGAGGGACACTTAGGCTGTTTCCATGATCTGGCTATTATGAATAAGGCTGCTATGACCATAGTTGAGCAAATTTTCTTGTTATGAGCTGGATCATCTTCTGGGTATATTCCAAGGAGTGGAATAGCTGGGTCTTGAGGAAGCCCTATTCCCAGTTTTCTGAGATAGCACCAGATAGATTTCCAAAGTGGCTGTACTAGTTTGCATTCCCACCAGCAATGAAGGAGTGTTCCTCTCTCCCCACATCCTTGCCAGCATGTGGTGTCGCTTGAGTTTTTGATCTTAGCCATTCTGATAGGTGTAAGATGGAATCTCAGAGTTGTTTGATTTGCATTTCCCTGATGACTAAGGAGGTTGAGCATTTCTTTAAGTGTTTCTCAGTCATTTGATATTCCTCTGTTGAGAATTCTCTGTTTAGTTCTGAGCCCCATTTCTCAATTGGGTTATTTGGTTTGGTGGTGTTTATCTTTTTGAGTTCTTTATATATTTTGGATATTAGACCTTTTTCAGATGTAGGGTTGGTGAACATCTTTTCCCAGTCTGTAGGCTGTCGCTTTGTTCTCTTGACAGTGTCTCCAGCCTTACAGGAGCTACTCAGCCTCATGAGGTCCCATTTATTAATGGTTGACATTAAGGCCTGGGCTGTTGGTGTTCTGTTCAGGAAGTTGTCTCCTGTGCCAATATGTTCCAGGCTTTGCCCCAATTTTTCCTCTAAGTGACTTAGTGTCTCTGGTTTTATGTTGAGGTATTTAATCCACTTGGATTTGAGTTTTGTGCAAGGTGACAAATGTGGGTCCAGTTGCATTTTTTTACACATAGACTTCCAGTTAGACCAGCACTATTTGTTGAAAATGCTATCCTTTTTCCTTTGAATGGAATTGGGGTCTTTGTCGAAAATCAAGTGACCGTATGTGTGTGGATTCAAATCTGGGTCTTCGACTCGATTCCACTGATCAACCTGCCTGTTGCTGTACCACTACCAAGCTGTTTTAATTACTATTGCTTTATAGTACAGTTTGAGATCAGGTATGGAGATTCCTCCAGAGAACCTTTTATTGTACAAGATTGTTTTAGTTATTCTGGATTTTTTGTTTTTCCATATGAAGTTCAGAATTGAACTTTCAATGTCTTTAAAAAATTGTGTAGGTATTTTGATAGGAATTGCAATGAATCTGTAGATTACTTTTCATTGGTTGGCCATTTTCACTATGTTAATTCTCCCGATACATGAGCAAGGAAATCATTCCATCTTCTCAGGTCATCTTCAATCTCTTTATTCAGAGTTTTGAAATTTTTTTCAAACAAGTCCTTCACTTGCTTAGTTAGAATGACTCCTAGATATTTTATATTGCTTGTGGCTAATGTGAAGGGTGTTGCTTTCCTAATTTCTTCCTCTGCAAGCTTGTCATTTGTGTATAGGAAGGCTACAGACTTTTTTGAGTTAATTTTGTATCTAGCTAATTTGCTGAAGGTGTTTATCAGCTGTAGGAGTTCTCTGGTGGAATTTTGAGGGTCACTTATGTACACTATAATATCATCTTGAAACAGGGATAATTTGACTTCCTCCTTTCCCATTTGGATACCCTTGATCTCCTTTTGTTGTCTTATTGCTCTGTCTAGAACTTTGAGTACTATATTGAAGAGATATGGAGAGAGTGGGCAGCCTTGCCTTGTTCCCGATTTTAGAGGGATTTCCTTGAGTATCTCACCATTTACTTTGACTTTGGCTATTGGCTTGCTGTATATAGCCTTTATTATGTTGAGGAAAGTGCCTTGTATCCCCGATCTCTCTAAAACTTTAAACATGAATGGGTGTTGAATTTTATCAAATGTTTTCTCTGCATCAAAGGAGATGATCATGTGGTTTTTTATTTTCAGTTTGTTTATATGGTGGATTACATTGATGGATTTCTGTATATTAAACCATCCCTGCATCCCTGGTATAAAGCCTCCTTGGTCATGATGAATGATATCTTTGATGTGTTCTTGTATTCGTTTTGCAAGTATTTTATTTAGTATTTTTGCATCGATATTCATAAGAGAAATTGGTCTGAAATTCTCTTTCTTTGTTGAGTCTTTGTGAGGTTTAGTTATCAATGAGACTATGGCCTCATAGAATGAATTTGGTAATATTCCATCCATTTCTATCTTTTGGAGTAGCTTGAAGAGTATCAGCTCACTCTTGAAGGTCTGGTAGAATTCTGCACTGAAACCATGTGGCCCTGGGCTTTTTTTGGTTGGGACACTATCAATGATTGCTTCTATTTCTGTAGGGGAAATGGGACTATTTAACTTGTTTATCGGTTCTTCACTCAACTTTGGCAAATGAAATTGATCAAGAAAATCGTCCATTCCCTTAGATTTTCAAAATTTATGGCATATATGCCTTCAAAGTAGGATCTTATGATTCTTTGTATTTCTTCAGTGTCTGTTGTTATGTCTCCCTTTTTGTTTCTGATTTTGTTGATTTCAATACTGTCTCTCTGCCTTCTAGTTAGTTTGGCTAAGGGTCTGTCTATCTTGTTGATTTTCTCAAAGAACCAGCTCTTGGTTTTGTTGATTCTTTGGACTGTTTTCTTAGGTTCTAATTTGTTAATTTCAGCCCTGAGTTTGATTATTTCCAGACGTCTACTCCTTTTGGGTGTTTCTGCTTCTTTTTTTTTCTAGGGCTTCCAGTTGTGTAGTTAAGATGCTTATGTGCGATGTTTCCAATTTCTTTTTAAAGGCACTTAGTGTTATGAATTTTCCTCTTAGCCCTGCTTTCAATGTATCCCACCAATTGGGTACGTTGTTCCTTCATTTTCATTGAATTTCAGAAACTCCTTGATTTCTTTCTTTATTTCTTCCCTGACCCATGTGTCATTTAGCAGAGAGTTGTTTAGTTTCCACGTACGTGTAGGCTTTTTGTTATTTCTGTTGTTGTTGAATTGCAGCCTAAAAGCATGGTGATCTGATAGGATACAAGGTATTATTTCAATCCTCTTGTATCTGTTGAGGCTTGCTTTGTGACCTACGATGTGATCAATTTTGGAGAAAGTTCCATGGGGTGCAGAGAAGAAGGTATATTCCTTCTTGTTTGGGTGAAAGGTTCTATAGGTAACTGTTAGATCCATTTGACCCATGGCATTGGTTAATGATGTTTTTCTCAGTTTAGTTTCTGTTTCAATGACTTATCCTTCAGTGAGAGTGGGGTGTTGAAGTCCCCCACTATTATTGTGGGGATCGATGTGTGGTTTAAACTTTTTTAGCAGATCTTTTACACATGTGGGTGCCCTTGTATTGGGAGAATAGATGTTTAGAATTGAGATGTCATCTTGGTTGACTTTACCTTTGATGAGTATGAAGTGTTCTTCCTCATCCCTCTTGATTAATTTTGGTTAAAAGTATTTTGTTTGATACTAAAATGACTACGCCTGCTTGCTTCTTGTGATTATTTGCTTGGAATATTTTTTCCAACCTTTTACCCTGAGGTAATGCCTATCATTATGGGTGAGATGTGTTTCTTGAATGCAGAAGAATTTTGGGTCTTGTTTATGCACCCATTCAGTTAGTCTGAGTCTTTTTATTGGAGAATTGAGACCATTGATGTTGAAAGATATTAATGACCAGTGACTGTTAAGAGTCTTAATTTTGATGTTGTTTCCAGTCGAGCGTTTGTGTAGTTGTGTTTTTGCCATGGGATAGTTATCTATTTCCTGGGTAGTTTTGGTTGTAGCTTGACCCTTTGGGATGGAGTTTTCCTTCTAGTACCTTCTGTAAAGCTGGATTTGTGGATAGATACTGTTTGAGTTTGTTTTTGTCATGGAATATTTTATTTTCTCCATCAATGGTTATTGACAGTTTTGCTGGGTAAAGTAGTCTGGCCTGGCATCTGTGGTCTCTTAGGGTTTGCAAGATCTCTGTCCAGGACCTTCTGGCTTTTATGGTCTCTGCTGAGAAGTCAGGTGTAATTCTGATAGGTTTGCCATTAAGTGATAATTGGCCCTTTTCCCTTGCACCTTTTAATATTTTTTCTTTGTTCTGTAAGTTTTGTGTTTTGATTATTATGTGACGGGCAGTTTGTCTTTTCTGGTCAATTCTATTTGGTGTTCTGTAGGCCTCTTGTATGTTTATAGGCATGTCTTTCTTTAGATTAGGGAAATTTTCTTCTATGATTTTATTGAGAATATTTTCTGGGCCTTGGAGACTGATATCTTCTCTTTCTTCAATGCCTATTATCCTCAGATTTCTTCTTTTCATGGTGTCCTTAATTTCTTGGATGTTTTGTGTCAGGAGTTTTATAGATTTCGCATTTTCCTTAATGGTTGCTTCAAGATCTGTGATTGTATCTTCTAGACCTGAGATTCGTTCTTCCATCTCTTGGATTCTGTTAGAAAAGCTCACCTCTGTGTTGCTCGCCTTCTTCTCTGAGGTCTCGCGTTCTCGTTTTTCTTCTCTCTGTGTGTTTATCATTGAATCCATTTTAGTCTTCAGATCTTGAACTGATTTTTTGCTTTCTTTCACCTGGTTGTTTGCATTTTCCTGAAGTTTTTCCAGTTCTACTCTATGTGCTTCTTTTATGTCTCTCATCTGTTTGGCTGCATCCTCCTGCATTTGATTGCGAATTTTATTTGTTTCCTCCATTAATATCCTCATTACTAAGGATTTGAGGTCATTTTCTTGTATTTCCGTTGTATTTGAGTTCTCTGGGTTGTTTTCTTTGGGATAGCTGCAAACTGGAGAAGCCATGTTGTTTTGGGGGTTTTTGCGTATGCTTTTATGCTGTACTTTAGACATCTTGGTGTCTTTGTTTTTGTTGGGTAGCTTCCAGAGTTGGATGGAGGGAGTCTGATGATAGATTCACTTATTTTCTCATAATTTCCATAGGCTGGAAGCTCTGATACTTCACTGGTGTGGATGGCAGGTGGTTAGCCCTGTCGTTTTGGTCTCTCACAGCCAGTGATCCTCAGCTCCCCTGTGCTGTGGGTCCTGCAATCGTTCCCGGTCTCTGAATGAGCATTGGGTCAGGCCAAGGTATCCACAACCTTCTGGGTTCCCTGCAAAGTCCAGCCAGGGACATTGGGCCCGAACCACACGCCGAGCTCAGCTAGATTCTCAAGGCCTGAACTGTCTGCCAAGCTCAGCTAGGGATTCTGGGCATAAATTGCACACAGGGTCCAGCCAGAATTTTGGGGGGCTGGGACTGCGTTCCAAGCTCAGCTAGGGGCTTTTGGCCCAAAGTGTGTGCTGTGGTCAGTTATTGACTCAGGGCCTGAACTGTCTGCCAGGTTCAGCCTGGAATTCTGGATTTAAATTGCACACTGTGTCCAACCATAGTCTTAGAGCCGGGACTGTGCCCAAAGCTCCAGTAGAGTCTCTGGGCCCAATCTGCCAAGCACAGTTAGGGACTCAGGCGCCAAACTGCACGCTGAGCTCCACCCAAGTCTCCGGGGCGGAATTGTGCACCGAGCTCAGCCAGGGACTCTGGACTCACACTGTATGCTGTATTCAGCCCGGGACTCTGGGCCTATACTGCATGGATAGTCCAGCCAGAGTCTTGGAGCCGCCAAGCCGGTGCGCACAACTCAACTAGAGTCTCTGGGCCCAATCTGCCCGGCAAGTCCAGCTAGGGCCTCTGGGCTGAATCTGCATGCTGACCTCAGCCTGTGTTAGCGCCCCAGAAGTGCCCACTGAGCTGTGCTAGTGTCTTGAGCAGAACTGCTCGTTGATGTGAGCTAGTGCCTCTGATGGACCTGAGTGCTCCGCCCAGCCTTTGTCACATCAGGGGAGCTGTGGCTGAGTTGAGCTAGTGCCTAGGGCAGAATTGCTTGCTGCGCTGATACAGTGTTTCCACGGCACTACCTACTGAGCTGAACCAGGACTCTTCGGCTGACCTGTCCGCCGAGTCCAGTTTGGGTCACAAGGCACCACGCAAACCAAATCCCGTCCAGAGTCCCCTCTTTCACAGCAACTCCCACTGGCCACCACACTAATCGCCTCCCCTGGAAGGCTCAGAGCTGTAAACCTCAGCCACTGCCACTGCTGACACTGGTGCCGCTGGTGCCGCCGCTGTTGCTGCTGCCTCTGCCGCTGCTGCTCCGAACTGAGAAAACCCGCGCCCCTCCCGTGTCCAGGGGCATGCAGGTCCTCTGCACCCTGGTCTCTCTGAACCATGGATCACTCCTGCTGCCGTGGTGTGGGGACCTTGGTGTTCCTGGCTCAAAAATATGTGCAATTCCCTGAATTGTTCACTGGAGCCTCCAAACACGGTCCACACTGCTCGCCGCCATTTTGGATCCTCTATCTAGA
Organism: Acomys russatus; assembly: GCF_903995435.1. Taxonomy (NCBI): domain Eukaryota; kingdom Metazoa; phylum Chordata; class Mammalia; order Rodentia; family Muridae; genus Acomys; species Acomys russatus. Next base: position 63,746,523 of record NC_067169.1, read on the forward strand.
ACTTTTATCATAAAAAGGTGTTGAATTTTTCAAAGGCCTTTTCTGCACCTAAATGAGATGATCATGAAGATTTCTCTTTCACTCTGTTTGTACAGTGGATTTCATTTACTGATTTGTATACATTGGACCTTCTCTGCATGCTTGGGATAAAGCCTACTTGATCATAGTGGATGATCATTTTAATGTGTTCTTGAAGTCAATTTGCAAGCATTTCACTGAGAATTTGTGTACCTACGTTCATAACTGAAAGTGTTCTGTAATTCTAATTCTCTTGTTTGTTGGGTTTTTAAGCAGTATAGATGTTAGCTGTGGCCTCATAAAGAGAATTGGTTATATTTATCATGTTTTATTTTGTGCAACAATTTGAGGAATACTGGCTTTATCAATGTTTGAAAGATTGAGTGAATTCTGTACTTAAACCATCTGATACTGTGCTGCTTTGAGGTGGGAGATTTATAATTATTCCTTTTATTTCATTGGGGGATTTAGGTCTATTTAAATTAGACTTCTGATTGTTAGTTAACTTTCTTTTATATTTTCCAATTTGGTGGAGTAAAGTTTTTCAAGTATACCTTTTTAATTCTTTGGATTTTCTGAGGGTCAGTTGTTATATGCCCCCTTCCTCCCTAATTTGGTTGATTTTTTATCTTCAGAAATGAAAACAGAGACATAATAACAGACATAGAGGAAATCACAAGAATCACTAGGTTCAAACTTCTATACTCATCAAAATTGGAAAATTTAAGTGAAATGGGCAATTTTCTTGATACAGTCCACTTACAAATGTTAAATCAAGATCAGATAAACAAATTAGGTAGTTCTATATTTCCTAATGAAGTAGAACCAGTAATCAAAAGTCTCCAGTCCTCTCATCATCCCCCCTCCCCCCCAAAAAAACCGAGGGCCGGATGGTTTGAGCACAGAATTCCACTAGACATATAAAGAAGAGTTAACATCAATACTCCTCAAAGTATTGTACAAAATAAAAACAGAAGAAATGTTGCCAAACTCATTCTATGAGGCTACAGTCACCCTGATACCTAAAAGACACAACAAATAAAGAGAAATTCAGACCAATTTCCCTTTATGAACATTGATGCAAATATACTCAACAAAAAACCACACAGGATCATCTCATTAGATGCCAAAAAAGGCATTAGACATAAATCCAACACCCCTTCATGTCAAGACTTGGAAAGATCAGGATCACAAGGCACATATATAAACAAAATAAAGGAAATATACACCAAGTTTATAGCCAACAGCAAATTAAATGGAGTGAAACATAAATTAGTCCCATTAAAATCAAAGACAGGACAAGGCTGCCCACTGTATCTGTATTTATTCATTATAGTACTTGAAGTTTAGCTATAGCAATAAGACAACTAAAAGGTATAAAGGGGATACAAATTGGCAAGGAAGAAACCAAAGTATTGCTATTTACAGATGATATGACAGTATATATAAATGACCCCAAAAATTCCACCAGAGAGCTCCTACAGCTGATAAACACAGACAGTAAACTGGCTAGATATAGAATAAATTTTAAAAGTCAGTAGCCCTCCTATATACAAACAACAAACATGCTGGGAAAGAAATTAGGGAAACAACATTCAGTGTGTTATTACTGGTCATGTGATTTTCAGTGGATTTTCCATTCCTTAAGTTTTGTTGTCCTTTCTACTTCTTAGGAGAGCATGATGGCTGTGAGTTGCCTGATAGGGAATATGTATATTATCTTTCCACATGTGGCCTTAGGTGATTATGGTTAGCTAACACTTAGAAGAGAATGGAATAATAGGAGTGAAAGGTTCAGGAGAAAGGAAAGCTGAGGATGATGCCAGAATATGTGTAGATCCTTGGGAATAGAAGCAAAAGGAAGGAAAGTCCACAATAAGTAGTTAGCTCTACTGCTGGGCATAGGACTCATGGACTGGAATTAGAGATAGAATGGAGAATGAAGATCACACACCCATTGCCAGGGATGTGTGGTCTGCCAGGTTGAGACAAAGGGATGTGGTAGGATTGAAATTTAAAATGTATCCCTAGGTAATTAGTAAAGTATTTGAAAAAGGCTTCTAGGAGCTAGGCATGATTTTCCATTTCAGTAATCTCAGAACTCCCAAGACTGAGGCAAGATGATTGTGAAATGAAAACCAGAATGGAATATAACATAAAATTATGTCTAAAAGTTAGATAAACAGAATGTGGATTTAAGTAGTTATTTTGAAGAGAAGCATGAACTGGTAGTGATAGTAATCAAAGACCATACAAATGAAAATAAACATACTATTTATTCTGTCTTAAGAATAAGAAAATGATATTTTATATCACTTTAACTTATATAATACTTAACAGAGAACTGTGATTCATTATATAAAAAAATTGAAAACAGGATACATCCCTATCAATCTGTAATATATAAAAATGGAGAAGATGGAAGAAGTCTCAGTATAAATCTAACATACTATGTAGATTGTGGGAGGCAAGCATTCTTTATGAACTGAGGAGTATCTATTGCTTTTCTATGTTTAGTCTGAGTTAGAAGTATTAAACACCTAATAAAGCGTCAATATGTTTTAATCATTATTTGTCAACTCATATAAAAGAGGTAATTTGACTTCTTGTATGCCTGTGCAACAGACTACAAGATTTCTATATGAAACCATCAAGTTGCATTTGTGTAGTAGTCAATCCTTCTAAATTTTCAGTGGTATCTTGAATACAAATGACTGATTTGATTTCAGTGAAGCAAACATGGCCAAGCAAGAAATCAGAAACTAAGTGCTTAAAGCAGAAAAAATTGAATATGGAGAATTCAAGCATGTAATCTGAAAAACAAAACAAGCATACTTAACACAACCTTGTGAGTAGCAATATGAGATAGCTATTATCATCTTTACAAATAAATAGTTAATGAAAGACAGTCTTTCATCAGAGTCCACAAGCCAATATTGATCAGCAGGAACAACTACCTTAGCAGAATCTACTCAATTGTGTTCGCCACTATTTATCACTATGAAAACAATACTTGAGGAAATAAATTTAAAGGATAAAAATTTAATTTTTGTGTCAATGATTTCTCTCAACATTAATAGTTTCAATTACCTATAGAAAGACTAATAGAGTAAACTTAAAAATAGGACCAATCTCACTGCTACATCCAAGACACACCATTTTCAATCAAGGATAGATCACATTAAGGTAAAATTATAGAAAATTATTTCAAGCATATGAATCCAAGTAACAAATAGATATAGCCATTTTAATATCAAAAAAGTATCAGAACCAAAACTAAACAGAAGAGAAGGAAAAGGATACTATATAACTCCTCAAAGGAAAGATCCACCAAGAGGATACTGCAGTTTTATACACCATTGTATCAAACAAAAGAGCACCCAAGTTCATGAAAGAATCACTCTGTGTAAAACAATATAAAATATATCATCCCTCACACAGTGATAGTGGGTGACTTTTGCACTCTATTATCATCAACATAGAGGTCAGCTAGAAAAAACTAAGTAGAATAATGCTAGAACTAAATAATGACATAAACCAAATGGACCAAGCTGATATTTATAGAAAATTTCACTGAAATATAAAAGAATAGACTTTTCAACAGCTTCTAGAATGGTCTCTAAAATTTGGAGACCAAATATTTGGATAAAAAGCAAGCTTCAACATGAACAAGGAACGAGAGATAACATCCTGCATGGTATCTGAGCCATAATAATTTAAAAGTAGCTATCAACAACATAGTTTAAAATTCATGAAAACTGAACAACTCACTACTAAATGAACAAAGTCAAAACAAGTATTTATAAACATAAAATTTAAAGAAAACAAAACCTACCCAAACTTATGGGATTTTGGAAGGCAGTTTTAAGAGCTAAGTTCATAGCACTATGTGCTCACATTACAATAAAAGTTGGATAGAACTTACATTAACCAAAATAGAAAAGAGTAACAAATAATAAAACTCAGATATGAGATCAATATAGTAGAAACAAGCAAAGAACAGTAAGGAGAATCAATGAAATGAAGAGGGTGTTCATTGAGAAAAATGAATAAGATTGATATACCATTAGCCACATTAACTAAGAGACAGAAAGAGAAGATGCCAATAAACAAAATTATATAGGAAAAGGAAGCATAACAACAGAGACTAAATAGAATCATAAGGACATATTTAAAAACCTATATTCATCATATTGAAAATTATAAAATAATTGGGTAAATTTCTTAAAAATATATCACCTACCAATGTTAAATCAAGAATTAATAAGTAATTTAAAAAGATCCATAGGCCTTAGTGAAATTGAAGTGCTAATTAAAAGACTCCAAACCAAAAACAGCCCAGGGACAAATAAAATCAATTCCAATTGTATATAAGAATTTCAAAAAGAAATTAATGCCAATACTCCTCAATTTATTCCATAAAATAGAAACAAAAAGAACATTGCCTAGTTCTCTTTAAGACTCCACAATTACCCTGATACATAAACCATATAAAGATCCAACAAAAGAAGAAAATTAGAGCCCTGTTTTCATGATGAACACAGATACAAAACTACTCAACAAAGTACTTGCAAATCAAATCCAAGAACCTATTAAAACAGCCATCTACAATGACCAAGTAGGCTTCATCCCAGACATACATGGATGGTTTGAGCTACTACACCAATAAATGTAATTTACCAAATAAACAGGGTGACAGACAAAAGCTACATGCTCATCTACTTAGATTAAGAAAAGTCCTTTGCCAAAATCCAACATCCCTTCATCATAAAATTCCTGGAAAGCCTAGGGACAAAAGGGGCATACCATAATGGTGATTTACTGAAAGCCCATAGCCAATGTCAATCTAAATGGAGAAAAACACAAAGCATTTCATCTAAAGTCAGAAACAAGCCAAATATTTCCACAAACTTCATATCTATTTGATATACTACTTGAATTCTTAGTTACAGCAATACACAACTGTAAATCAAGGGATAAAAATAGGAATGGAAGAAGTTAACATATGTATATTTGTGGATAATATGATTGTATACATAAATGTCCTCAAAACCTTCACCAGGAAATTTATACAACTGAAAAATTTCTCCACCTACACTTTATTTGCAACAAAGTAACAGGATAACACAAAAAAATCAGTGATCTTTCTATATATAAATTATAAACAAGATGAGATGGAAATCAGGGGAATGATACTTTTAATAATTGATTCAAAATTTTTTTGGATAACTCTAACCAAGGAAGTTAAAGCAAGATTAAATTATTTTAACCTAGTAAGATTGAATTAGTAAGAAGAAAAACTTTAAAAATTTTGAAAAAAATATTTCAGACAATATTAGATAATGGAAAGATTTACATGTTTCATGGGTCAGCTAGATTAATATACTAAAAATACCCATCCTACCAAAAACAGTCTACATATTCAGTTCACTCACCATAAAATTTAACACAGTTATTCACAGAAATTGAAAGCATGATTTTTAGCTTCTTATGAAAACACACACATGCACAGAAAACCCAAGATAGCAAAAACAACCCTGAGTAATAATAGAACTGCTGAAGATACTAGTATACCCAACCTCAAATTGTGCTACAGAACTATAGAAACAACAACAATAATATAATAATAAACATTGCCTTGGTAAGACAACAGATATGTTGGTCAATAGAATTAATTTAAAATCATAGACATAAGACTACATACCTATGGATATATGATTTTTTTAAATAATCAAACTAGAAACACACTAGATAAAAGAAAGTATCTTCACCCAATGGTACTGGGCAACTGGATAGCTGCCTACAGACAAATTCACATACATACATACTTATCACCCTGCAGAAATCTTCAAATGGATAAAGAAACTAGTTTTCATGTAGTTGAGGAATGGAAAAGAAAGGAAGCATTAGACCAGACAAAAATGCAGTGCAAACTGAAAGGTCTTCTAGCCCAGGAGAAATTTATTTATTTTTCTTATCTCTTTGTGCCAACCCCAGTACTTTACTTAAAGTGAAATCCAATTTTTTTCATTACAGATTACATCATAATTTTCTAATTTTTTTTTACAACCAGTCAAACATTTAAAAGTCAACAGAACAAGAAAATAATCTAGAAACGAAATACTACCAGTTCTGTATAACCTACAATTAAATCATATAGCAAAACTTAATTTCCAAGCAATGATCAGCATGACCTGAATATTACTTCTTGAACAATACTCAGGAAAGTTTAATCATAAATTTCCCTTGGCAAAAGTCATTGTGTTTACATGATTATCATAGCAACATACCTTGAAACTAAATGTTCTTGACACAAAAAACACTTGACATACCTCCAGTCACAAATCAACAGGTGTGCTATTGAAGCCCAGGCTAACTGCCAAGCAGTCCTTTATTGTAAAATATCTCTAAAGCATGATGTTCCAAGCCCACCTTCTATTATTACTTTCAAAGGCAGATTCTAAAGAAACAAGTTTTACTTTTCTACAGCTCATAATATGTAACCTTGTACTATTATGTCAAAGTCCTAATGTGCTTGCCAAGCAGTTTCTGCCTGGCTGCTCATAATAGTCAAAGCCAAGATTCTCTCATTGTCTGAAGCCTTTGCCCAGATCCCTTCTTTCAACATTCTCTGTGGGAAAACATTTTCTATTGTGAATTAATTAGGGCTCATAATCAAAGTGAGAAATAGAGAAAGACAGTTTTAGGAGAAAAAGTAGATTTCAAAGTAGTTTCTAGGCAAAATTTCACCTGGATCATATATAATATTTAAAGGCTGTGGAAGATCTTTGCACCTTTGTCAAGAAAAGCCTCAACAGCTGTTTGGGATGTCTAGAGGCCATGCTAGACAGTCAGTGGTCTTTGGAACTTTGTCAAACAAAGCTTCTAAAGCTTGCCCTCATGTCCATGACAGATGAATGAATTAAAAGTATGAGGTACATTATACAAACCCCACTCAACTGTTAAGCATAGAAATTATGGAATCTATTGGTAAATGTACAGTTCTAAAGAAAACACCAAGTGAGGTAACCCTGACTTCACATCACAAATTTAGTAATATTCATGTGTGTGTGTGTGTGTGTGTGTGTGTGTGTGTGTGTGTAAACATTAGCTTTTAAGCCTTTGAGAGACATGCCACCATCTGTGTTACCACAGAACTTAGATATAGAGTATGGGACTAGATAGGGGAAAGTAACATATGGTAAGATATGTATGGAATATTATTAAGTAGAACAATTATGTATTATTGATATTTCAGAATGAAAAAAGAAATGAATGGAAAGTACATTCAAAGATATAGTGCTGAAATACCTTCAAAGCCTGGGCAAAGAAATTTGATACCATGTGATATTAAATATGATAAATTTGAGACCAGAATTTAAGGTATGCTGTGTGCATGTCAAAACTCTCCATTTTCTACCTCAATGTCCCCTCATCCTACCCCCAGTCATGTGCCCTCTTATTTGCTCTGACACAGCCTTCATCAGGGCAATAGAAAGCATGCTCTGCCAGAGACCAAGCAGTCTACAGGAATTCCAGGCACTGGGTCAGGAAGTCTGGTGCAAAATTCCTGCACACTCAGCCTATGCCCACACAATATCCAGGCCTCAAGCCTCCTAGTTGCCCTATCCCAGTCTCCAAATGGGATGGAGCATCCCTGCTCTACCAGAGACCAACCTAAGGTGGAGATTGCTCACTCTACTAGAGACCTTACAGACCTAGAAATGTCCAGGTAGGCAGTCAACTCACCAAACTGCCTCACTCTCTATTTTGGGATGCCTACACCCCACCCCTTGTCCCGTGGCCTCCTACTTTCTGGGACCCAGTCTTCAGCAAGCAGGGTCTCTATTAGAGACCAAGCAGATTTGGAGAAGTCACATAAGCAAGTCTCAACAGATATAAGAAAGCTGAAATAATTCCCTTTATCCTACCATACCACCATAGTCTAAGGCTGAATTTCAACAACAAAAACAATAAATATAGTACAAACTCATAGAAACCAAACAATTCTATGCTGAATTATTACTATGTTAAAACAGAAAGAAAGAAATTAAACACTTCCTAGAATCCAATAAAAATGAAAGCACAACATACCCAAACTTGAGGCACAATGAAAGCGTGCTAAGAGGAAAGTTCATAGCAATAAATACCTTCACAAAGAAATTAGAGAGATTTCATCCTAGAAATTTAATAGCACACCTGGTTGCTCTCCAACAAAAAGAAGTAAACACACTTAAGAGCAGTAGGCACAGGAGATAATCAAACTAAGAGTTGAAATTAACAAAATAGAAACAAAGAAAACAATATGAAGAATCAAAGAAACAAAAATTTGGTTCTTTGAAAAAACTAACAAGATAGACAAATCTTTATTCAAACTAACTAGAAAGTGGAAAAAGAATATTCAATTAACAAAATCAGAAATAAAAAGAAGTATATAACAACAAAAACTGAAGAACTCCAAAGAGTCATTAGGTCATACATCAAAAACCTGTATGCCACAAAATTGGAAATTCTAAAAAAATGTATCATTTTCATGATAGATACTATAGAGAAATATTAATAAAACAACATGGCTACTCCGACAAGCATTACTCCAAAGGTCTAGGTGATCTGGCTGGAAAATAGGCACACTGTAAGTACACACCTTTAATTCTTCTGGCTGTAATACCGAACACTTTTAATACACACCATAAACCCCAAACAATGATGTGTAAATTTCCCTGGGAATAGAAAATAGAATATACATTTTGTGATGCCTGGAGGTGGAATGGGGCAGGAACAGGTGGGATCAGGTAGGAGGATAGAGATAGTGTACTGGGAGTGACAAATGAAATTTTGGGGTGCAATTTGGGGACAAAGTAGGATGCAATGGAAATTCCCAGGAATCTATTAGGGTTACTCTAGCTAGGACTTCTAGTAATCAAGTATAGAAAGCTGAAATAGCCATCTTCAATAACCAGGTCAGACTTCCAGTGGAGGGTTTGGGACATTAACACAGCCATAGATACAAAACCTTCACACTACAATTTCTCCTGCAAACGTGGCATACTGGGGTAAGGATGGCATAAAAATTGTAAGACTGGCCAAACAATGACTGGCCTGGCTTGAGTGCTATACCATGACAGAGAGAGCCCACCTCTGACACTGCCTGGAGGACCAGAAACTAGAGGCTGGATTTCCTAGATACCTAGGATAGAAAAAAAGAAACAAGACTGGCAGAAAAATCAATGTAATGATTCCTAATAATGATCTGCTATACTCATAGATTGGTGCCTAAACCAATTGTCATCAGAGGATTCACTCAGCAACTGATGGAAACAGATGCTGAAACCCACAGTCCAACATTGAGAGAAGCTCAGGGAATCCTGGGGAAAAAGAAAAGGAAGGATTTTTGGAGGCCAAAAAGTCAAGAACACCACAAGAAAACCCACATAATCAACAAACCTGGCCTCATAGGTGATCTGTGACCCAATAATTAGGAAGCCTGCATGGGTCTTACCTAGGGCCTCTGCATATATTTTATAGTTGTGTAGCTTGGTGTTTTGAGGAGCCTCTTAATAGTTGAAACAAGTGTTTTTTCTGATGCATTTTTCTGTTTGGGGGACACTTGTCCTCCTACTGGGTTACTTATCCAGCCTTAACAGCATGGGAGTTGTTAGTCTTATTAGAACTGGATATGCCCTGTTTGGTTGATATATCTGTGAGGTTTACCATTTCTGAAGGGAAAGGGAAGAGGAGTGGATGGGAATGAGGAGTTTGGGGAAAAGTACTAAGAGGAGAGGAAGGAGGGGCAACTGTGGTCAGGGTGTACTATATGGGAGAATAAATTGATAAAAATCAAAACAGATAAATACAAATTGAGTTCCAGAAACATCATTAAATTGTCAAAAATAAAAACATAAAGGAGGCAACAAGTTGTTTTCGTGTATTAGAATACTTGACACCAAGTATGATAAAGTAAGAATGATCCTTAGAATCCACATTACGGAAAGAATGAACCAGGTTGTTCAAGTTGTTTATACATTGTACACATTGCCTTGACATATACACATACATACATACATATGCCACACATGGGCATGCCAAAAATTAACAAAATGTAACTTTAAAAAAACTGATAAAGAGAGCAATTGAAAGTAGTGAAATATATGTGGACCATCACATTTAAAGAAATTTAAATGAATAAACAACATCAGATATCTCAGGAGAATCTTTAAATGCCAAAAGAGTATGAGATGATGTATTCAAAATCCTGTACAAATAGGTAAGATAAAATGAAAAGAAAAAATGTAAAATTATCAAAAAGAGTTGGTGCTATAATCATTTCTTATATGCTAGGAAAAGACATAAACCTAATGTTAAGATATATAATACAAGTTGTCATGTCAACATAGATGTAAGATATCTTTGGAGTAGGACCACACTCCAAAATGAAGAGCTACAAATAGGCAGACTGCTAAGAAAGAAAGATTTATTCTTCTCCAGAGAGGAGCCACTTGATTTGTTATCCAATATCAAGCAGCCAGCACAATGAACATGTACTTATATGCAACATTAAATGGACTCTACAGGTTATATTTATGTATGTATTCATTTATATATAATATGCTTACATTTTAATTAAGATAAAATTAAATTTTTTTAGAAAGGACTAGTGTAAGTTGGTATATGATAAAATTAAATTATTATCAACTTAAAATAGCCTGTTATAATCATAAAACTTTTATGAAAACCACAGGAAGAAACTCAGAAAACAAAGATCTCTGAAGTTTAGTTTTTCACTAAAATGTTCTTAGAGGTATAGCCTTAATATTTGTATTCTCTGGATGCCATTTGCAGGAGGTATTTGCTTATTTTTCTCAGTCCTTTCTCCCAAAGGATAGATTATTTAATGCACCCGGAAAAAATTATCGGCAAAGGTGTTTTTAAATATTTGCAGAATCATTACTATTTCTTTCTTTAATGGTAAAGCCCAATTCCTCTTCTCCATGAGCAGACTTGGCAACTTGCTCTTAAAGAAAATCAAACAAAATAGAAAGGACAGTATGCAAATTCACATACTAGGTGAAAATAAGCACCACGATGTGTTCCCCTCTCTTGAATAATTTTTGCTGGATTAAATTAACTACTTTATCATGAGAAGAGTAGACTCCTGTTACCAACAACTGTCCTTTTGGTTGTTGGTTTAGCTCAAATTCCTTTAGCTCCAATTGAGTATTGAAGGATGAATGGTCACGTCTTAATTGTGACCTCTTTAGAAATCCTCGCCCAAAACTTACCAGTTTATTTGACTGTTCTTGGACCTTTGAGACATATTTTCACATTTGTGATGGAATAAACATTTGTTGCTTAATCTGCTAAAGTTTGGGATTGGCTATGATAGAGCAAAATTTAACTAATGTAACTTGGATTCTGTTTCAAACCAGATGACACAAAACAAAAACAAATTTACTTAAACAAAATTTCCACAGTGAACTTCTTAGTATATCTTATTTGCTAGATTGATTTTTGTTAGATTGCATTATGTATTGAATGTTGGCCCAAATTCATTATGCATCTGAGGCTAGATTTAAATAACCTGATCCTCCTGCATCTTCTCCGATAGCCCCTATGATTACAGAGTTTCACCAAAATGTTTGCCTCAAAAGGCATGTATTTAAATAGTAGTTTTGACCTGTTTAGTTCAAATTTCCCTTGCCTTTGGAAATGCTTTGGAACACTGGTCACTATTTAGTTACCAAGTATATTAAGACTTATTTCAATTATGCCTGTTATTATTATTGTTATAATTATTTTCTTTACATCACAATCACAGCTTCCCCTCCCTCCTCTTTTCCAAGTCCCGCATTCTCACCACTCTTCCCTTTCCTTCTCTGAGAGGGGAGCCCTCCCATGGATATCAACTTTCCTTGGCCTATCAAATTGCAGTAAAATTGAATAGACACATCCAATTAGTGAGTCTAGACAAGGCAGCCCAGTTAGGAGAAAGAGATCCAAAGGCAGACAATGTAGTGAGAGACATCCCATGGTCCTGTTGTTAGGAGTTCCATAGGAAGACTGAGCCCTACAACTCTAACATATGTGCAGATGGCCTAGGTCCATCCCATGCATGCTCTCTAGTTGGCCATTCAGTCTCTACAAGCCTCTCTGTGTCCTGGTTAGTTGATTATTTAGGTTTCTTTGTGGTAAACTTGACCTCTCTGGCTCCTTCTAATCCTTTCCAGTCTTTCACAGAATTCCCCAAGCTCCACTTAGTGTTTAGCTGTGGGTTGCTGCATCAATTTCCATCAGTTCCCAGGTAAAGCCTCTCTCATGACAGTTATACTAGGCAAGTATAGCAGAATATCACTGATTGTGTCAGTGGCAGTCTCTTTCTCTTGGCATAAGTCTCAAGCTGGGCCAGTCATTTTTGGCCCTTCCCAAAATTCTGCTCCATCTTTTACTCCAGCTTATGGGTCTAAGTCTTTGTGACCAGGTTGGTATCCCAATCTCTCCTTAAGAAGTTTTGCCCAGTTACAGGAGATGGCCAGTTCAGGCTCCATATCTCCCATTACTAGAAGTCTTAGCTACGGTCATCTTCATTGGTTCCTGGAAGTTTCTATTGTCCTTGGTTTCTAGCTTATCTCAGAGATGACTATACTTCCAGTTGTCTTTCCCAGTACTTTCTCTCTTTATCCCCCCCAGACCTAATCCCTCATTTTCCAATACTCACCCCTCCCCCACCCAGTAATATTACCACACTCACCACTGACACCTAATCTATTTCCCTTCTCAGGACTCAAGTGTCCCCACTAAACCTTCCTTGTTACTTAGTTTCTCCCATGATCCAATTTCAAGATTTCTTTGTTTTTAATAGCTGAATAATATTCCATTGTGTAAATGTACCAATTTATTTTTCCGTTCTTCATTTGAGGATAATCTAGGGTGTTTCCAACTTCTGGTTATTAAAAATAAAGTTACTATCAACATAGGTGACCAAGAGACCTTGTGGTATGGTATAGCTTCTTTTGGGAAGTAGTAGTAGTAGTAGTATAGCTGGGTCTTCAGTTAGATCTATTCCCAACTTTCTGAGAAATCACCAAATTGATTTCCAATATGGTTGTATAAGTTTTCACTTTTACCAGCAATGGTGGAGTGTTCCCCTTGCTTCACATTCATAACAGCATGAGTTGGCACATAAGTTTTTGATCTTTGCCATTCTGACGGGTTTAAGGTAGAATGTCAGAGTTATTTTGATTTGTATTTCTCTGGTGAGTAAGATGATGAACATTTCTTTAAGTACTTCTTGGCCATTAGAGATTCCTCTGTCCAGAATTCACTCTTCAGATCTATATCCCATTTTTAAATTAGATTATTTGGTTTGTTGATATCTAGTTTTGTGAGTTCTTCATATGTGCTGAATGTCAGCCCTCTGTCAGATATGAAGTTGGTAAAATACAGAGGCTGCCATTTTGTTCTTTTGAAGGTATGCTTTTCTTTAAAGAAGCCTTTCAATTTCATGAAGTCCCATTCATTAATTGTTAATCTTACTTCCTGAGTTGTTGGTGTTCTGTTTAGGAAGTTGTCTCCTGTGCCAATGTGCTCAAGGCTATTCCTCACTTTCTTTTCTATCAGGTTTGCTGTAAACAGTTTTATGTTGAGGTCATTGATCCACTTGGAGTGGAATTTTGTCCTAAATGATAGATACGTGTCTATTTGCATTCTTCTACATGAAGACATCCAGTTAGACTAGCCCCATTTTTTGAAGATGCTTTCTTATTTTCATTGTATAGTTTTGGATTTTTTTTTCAAAAACCAAGTGTCCATAGGTATGTATTTACTTGTGATTCCTCAATTCAGTCCATTGATCAGTCTATTTTTATGCCAGTACCAGTCAGTTTTTTAATTACTATTACTCTGTTGTATAGCTTGAAATTAGGGATAGTGAAACCCCAGAAGATTTTTTACTCTGTTTTTTCCCATATGAAATTGAGTATTGTTCTTTCAAGGTCTATGAAAATTGTCTTGGCATTTTGGTAGGAATTGCATTGAATCTGTAGATTGCTTCTGGTAGGCAGGCCATTTTTACTATGTTAATCCTATTGATCCATGAGCATGTGATTTCTTTCCATTATCTGACAACTTCTTCAGTTTCTTTCTTCAGTGATTTGGAGCTCTTGTCATGCAGGTATTTCACTTGTTTTATTAGAGTTACATCACAATATCTTATATTATGTGTGGCTATTATGAGTGGTATTGTTTCTCTAATTTTTTCTTTACCTATTTATTGTTTGTATATAAAAAGAACTACTGAATTTTTTAGTTAATTTTGTATTCTGCCATTTTACTGATAGTGTTTATCAGCTGTAGGAGTTCTTTGGTGGAATTTTAGGGGTTAATTATATATATTATCATATCATCTGTGAGTAGTGATATATTGGCTTCTTCATTTCCAATTTGTATCCCTTTGATCTCCTTTAGTTGTCTTACTGTTCTATCTAAACTTCAAGTACTAAATTGAATAGATACAGAGAGAATGGGCAGCTTTGTCTAGCCCCTGATCTTAGTGGAACTGCTTTAAGTTTCTCTCCATTTAATTTGATGTTGGCTATAGGCTTGCTGTATATTGCCTTTATTGTGTTTAGGTATGTGCCTTGTATCCTTGATCTTTACAAAATTTTTATAATGAAGGGGCTGTGGATTCTATCAAAGGCTTTTTTGGCATGTAATGTTTTTTTTTTTTTTTTTTTTTCAGTTTGTTTTTTATGGCAGATTACATTGAGAGATTTTCATAGGTTGAATCACTCCTGCATCTCTTGGAATAAGCCTACTTGATCATGGTGGATGATTATTTGATGTGTACTTGGATTCAGTATGGGAGTATTTTATTGAGTATTTTTGCATCAATGTTCATAAGTGAGATTGGTCTAAAATTCAAATTTTTGTTTGACTCTCTGTGTTACTTATATATCACAGTGACTGTTGCCTCACGAAATGAATTTGGCAGTGTTCCTTCTGTTTCTCTTTTGTGGAGTATTTTGATAAGTGTTGTATTGGTATTAGCTATTCTTTGAAGGTATGGTAGAATTTTATACTAAAATCATTTGGCCCTGTTTTTTAATTTTGTTTTGTTTTGTTTTTTATTTTATTTATTTATTTATTTTTATTAATTTATTCTTGTTACATCTCAATGTTTATCCCATCCCTTGTATCCTCCCATTCCTCCTCCCCCATTTTCCCATTATTCCCCTCCCCTATGACTGTTCCTGGGGGGATTACCTCCCCCTGTATATTCTCATAGAGTATCAAGTCTCTTCTTGGTAACTAGCCCAAGGGGCATGTCCCACGAAAGCCTTCACTTACCAGGAAACTGGGACAGAGGGAAAGGCATCCTATTGGGACTCTAAATGAGAGACTCATGGGAGAATAGCAAAATAAAAGGATACAGAGGGTCCTAGAAATCTACAAGTAGAACAATATGATAGGCAGATTTGGGCCCAGGGGTCCCGCTCAAACTAAGGCACCAGCCAAGGACAATACAGGAGGTAAACTTTAAACCCCTTCCCAGATCTAGCCAATGGTCAGAATATTCTCCACAGTTGAGTGGAGAGTGTGATATGACTTTCTCACGTACTCTGGTGCCTCACATTTGACCATGTCCCCTGGAGGGGGAGACCTGGTGGCACTCAGAGGAAGGACAGCAGGTTGCCAAGAAGAGACTTGTTTTTTATTTTTGTTTGTGACACTTTTACTTACTATTTCTATTTCCTTGGTGGTTATAGGTCTATTTAGATCTTTTAAGTATTCTTTTATGCCTGAGTTTTTGCTTGGATTTATCATTGACTGGAATTCAAATTAATTTATATAGTTCTACTATCTACATTATTTGTGAAAATGTTTGCCTATTTAGTCCAGTAATTATATTAATTACTAAGTCTATAAAACTAAGAAGAAGATTCAGTATATAGACTTGCTCAAATTCATGTGACCAATCCACATAACCAAACATTGCTAGGGTTTATATCAATAGGTGTCTTTTTTTTTTTTTAATCAATAGGTGTCTTATTCCTTGTGATGACCCATATCTTTTGAGTTTCTTTCTAGGAACTAAAAATAATGTATTCCTTCAAAAATTGTGTATAGCCACTATTATCTTTTACTCTCTTAGAGGTTTACTTAAAGATTTTAAATTTACTCACACATTTTCTTAAATACCAATTTTCATTGTTAATTCATTCTCTGTTTATTCGAAATGTATACATATCTATCACAATTCAAATGTAAGTTCTAATCAACATGAACATGATTCCTTAAAAACATAACCACCAAGAATTCCAGGGCATGTCTCTACTTGTTTGTAAGATATGAGAATTTAATTTTCTTAGTTTCCAGGAAGCATTCTCAGTGAAATGAAGCATGCATACACACACACACACACACACACACACACACACACAAACAGACCCAATACTTGGTAATATATCTTTCTGCCCCTTTTTCAGCCTTTGCTTGACATGTCGCAGCCCTTGGGAAATATTGAATCAGGGTTCACCTGAAAGAGGGAGTGGGGATTGAAAATAGGATACAGAGATGCGAGAAATAACGAATCAAGTCAGGAAATTTCTGATCAAGATTCACTTTAATGCAGACTAGTAAGAGTATATATAGAGCAAGGTCAATAGGATCTATTCTAATCCTACTCACCCTAGTCCCCAGGCAAGAATACAATAGCCTAAATTGCTCCCTGTAGAACTTCCTAGTTCTCTGGGTAACTCCCTGTAAGAACTTTCTATTTCTCTGAGTAGTTCCCTGTAAGAACTTCCTTGATCCACTGGGTGGTTCCAAGTTGAGACTTCCCTACTTCTTTCTAAGGTAAATAGTTCAAGGATAGGCTAGAACACAAAAGCTCCTGAGGCAAAGGTCATCTACTCAAAGGTCACAGCATGCAGCCTAAGCACAGGATTTCTGACATGGCAGAATTTGGTAAGGCTCCCTGCATTTGCTCACTCTAGCTCTCTAATTATTAAAATTTCCCATAATATATCTATTCATTTCATCACAGATTAAAATAGAGCACATTTCTTTCTTTTTGTTACTAGTTAGAAAATAAAAAATTTTTTTATCAAGTTGTCTGGGTTGATCTTTCACCTTACAGAGTGCAAGTTATCAAACTTAAAGGTCAATTGATGATTCTCTATATTAAAGTTGGCATCCTAAGATATTTTCAATGGCCCCTTCTAATCATATAATGAAAAATATTATTATCCCGTATTGCTTATTTCTATATTTATATGTACTGTTTTCCAACTTCACATTTATTTGCTTTTTGTGACTTTTAACAGTATCAGAACTCTAACAAAGCCAGCATCTGAAAAACTTTCATGGTCTACCTCTCTAACATGCAAGGTGATGCCCATAACCCTGAGTATTCTTCAGCTATAAGCCTTCAGAGGAGCAAGGTACACAAAGGAGATATTTCATATTATTCATCTGTTTATTGTTAAAATTAATCACTAAAACATTCCATGTTTTAGCTATAACTAGGTCATTCACACCTCTAGGGTAGCATCTGCATCCAACTTGCTTGAAATCATTAATCTCTACCTTCAACTTAAAAACAACAATGACAAAAGCCTGTAGTCCTTACTTTATTCACTAAGTGGGAAGGGTAGACACAGCTTTTGCATAAAAATGAACATATTACATGATTACTAGTTTGTTTCCTACTCAAATTGATGTTCTTTGTTTTTCTTAGACAGAAACCCACCTTACTTATATGAAATATGGGAGTAAATGTGTTATGCAAATAAGCAAATAGATACAAAAACAACTGAAAAAAGTGAGGAGCTGCAAGTTTTCAGTAGTATTCTGCCAGTAGATGATTGTTAATTCAGTCTCTGACTACTCTGTACTGAGCAATGTCATTCACTACATAAGTGTCAACACACATCAAAAGCAGTCATTTTTGCCTTCACTGGCCATTAGCAGTGTGGTTGCAAACTAGTTTGGTAGCTTCAGAACAAGAATGAAGGAAATTAGCCATTGTAAAAAAATATATGAGATTTGATTGGAGACTGTCATAAATGATATCCTCTGAAGACATGCAGATCTTTTGAACAGGTACTTTAGAACACCTTGCATTCACCAGAACCAGGAGAATGAAATATCAACCATGTCTACATTAATAAAACTTGTGAATAATATTTATTCCTACAAAATTATAGCTTGAGTTACAGGTTGCTGGGAGTTTCTTCCCACATAAATAATATATAGCTATTTAAAATGAATTTTGTGCTTCAATGCTTTCTCCACAGGAATCTAAGTATATTGAAGGTTTATAGTAAGTCTTTTTTGTTTTGTTTTGATTTGTTACTGTTTGTTTTGCTTTGTTTTGTTTTGTTTTTGAGACAGGGTTTCTCTGTGTAGCCTTGTTGTCCTGGACTCTCTCTGTAGTCCAGGCTAGTCTCTACCTCACAGAGATCTGCTTGCCTCTGCCACCCTGTCTGCTGGGATCACAGGCATGTGCCACCATATTTGGTAGTAAGTTTTGATTTCTCTGATTGCTTTCCACCATGGGGTTCCATTTATTTTGTACTCCTTGATATTCAGGGGTTTTCTTTACACAAATCTCACTGTATATAACTAATAAATATAGGTGGCTGACAGTCATAAATATTAAAATAAATGTGACTACAGTTGACCCTATCCTAATTTTCCTATAGCCTGTCAGATCTAGCCTGGGTCCCATAGCCAGTGCCCTGACCTTTCTGCATATCACTTTCAACCTCTTTGCTCCCATCAAGATTCAGACAACCCACCAGATTTAGCCTGATTCACACAACCAGTGTATAATTCTATCAGGTTTTCTTTGCTTTGACTCTAAGCTTGGGCCAATATTCTCCCCACCTATTCTGAAAACCACAGTACTCTCATATATCACAGCCAATCTTTGCATTTAGTCTTGTCTTTCTCCACACTCCCTAGCTTATAACAGGAAGCAATCCTATATACCAGCCAAATCTCCTCTGTCAACTTGATTTTATTCTAGCTAAGCCATTTCCAACTTCCAAAAGCAATCTGACCAAATCTTCTGTTCTTTCTCAACCTGCTGTATCCATAACGATCTTAAAACTAACAAATGAAGTCCACATGTGAAGATCTCCTCAGAAAAATAGCAACAATATGAACCATTAAGACAGTATCTTTTCTTCTAAACTCATCAGTACTATAGACATGCTTGCCAGTGAAAACTATTAAAGTGAACTCCAAGAAGCAGAATGTAAAACAACAATCTTAAACTTCATCAAAGAATTCAGTGCACTTAAAGAAGACTCAGAGAAAACAGGTCAATGAAATCCAGGATTTCATTGCTTTTTGATCAATTACCCCTGGTGGGTCTGTCTCTCCAGGCCATAGGAGAAGAGAAAAAGCTTAATCCTGATGTGATTTGATGAGTTGGAGTGGATTGTCGGGGCATGTCCCTTCTCTGAGGAATACAGAAGGGGTGATGGAGGAAGAAAGAAGGAGAGTTGTAATAGAAGGAGAACAGAGAAGGGGCTATGACTAAAATATAAAGTGAATAAATAAATAAATAAAATTTAAAAATAGAAACAAAGCATACCTCTGAGTTATAAGCATAGATGAGGAAGAAAAATTCTGATCAATGGCATACACCAGATCTTCAACAAAATCATAGAAGAAACGTTTCCCTAAACTAAGGAAAAATGTAACCATACCAATAGAAGAAGGATAGATGACATCAGAAAGACAAGACAAGAAACCCCGCATGGCATATTATAGTTAAAACACTAAGCATATATAAGAAAAATGTTTTGAAATCTACAAGAGAAAACGTTGCAAGTCACATATAAAGGCAAACCCATCAGAGTAACAGCTGATTTCTCAGTGGAAACTTTGAAAGTCAGGAGAGTCTGCAGCAATATGTTACAAGTCCTAAAAGACTATGTCAGCCTATCTAATACAACATACTCATCAAAATTATATGTTGACATTGAAGAAGAAAGAAAATATTTCCCTGACATTCAAAATTTATATCCAGTTAAACAAAATCAAGGGAAATAGAAGCATTCTTTGCAGCTTAGAAGGGCATAGCAAAGAAACTGGAAAGAAATACAAAGCCATAATTATTACCACAAAAAATACCTCTGAGAACACAAGTGACATCACCAAAAATTAACAACAGGATGACCTCAATTAATAACAACATTTCATTAGTAACTTTAAATATCACTGATCTCAATTCTTCAGTGAAAGACAAAAGACTGAATGGATGAAGAAACAAAATCAATCTGTTGCCTCCAAGAAACATCTTAGTTTTAAAGATAGGAACCTCCTTGGAATAAAGGAATGGATGAAAATACTCCCATCATGCGTGACCAGGCATTATTATTATAATATCTAACATAATAGACTTCAAACTAAAAGTAATCAGAAGTGATAAAGAGGGATACTTCTCTTCAGATCGTCTAATCAAAGAATCAATTAACAAAGAATACATTACTATCCTAAAAATAGATGAACCAACTCTGGGTTACTTAATTTCAGAAAAAGAAATGTACAGTTGAATTTAAAGATACAGATTAACATCAATATATTAACTATAGCTGAATTCAGCATCTTACTATCTCCAATGGGCAGGCCATCTGAATAAAAAATAAACAAAGAAATACCCAAATTAATTGACATCGATCATCAAATGGGCTTCACAGATATCTACAGAATACGCTCTCAAACTACTAAAGAATAGAAAGGGTACCAAGCAACACATTAAAGCTTTTCTAAAATAGACCACATCCTGAGACACAAAACTAATATTTACAAACTCAAAAATATTGAAAAAGTTCCTTATATCCTATGCATCTGACCGCAATTCAATAACTGACATAAAACAATATGTAGTAAATAAGCAAATTCATGAAAATTAAACAGTTCATTACTTTTTAAATGTTGAAATGGATAAAAGAAAAAGAAAAAAGGAACAAAGAAAAAACTTCCTGGAACTAAATGAAAATGCAGCACAACAAATCCACAATATACATTGAAATGAGTCCTCCTGTGGAAATTCATATTAATCAGTGTCTAACAAAAAGAAGTAATACAAATAAATGGATTAATGATACTGCTTTCAAAAGATTGTGGTGGAGGGGAATACTCCAAGCCTAGTAAACATCAGTAAATAATGAAAATCAGAGTGGAAATCAACAAGACAAAACAAAGAATTAGTCAATCTAAAACCTGGTTCTTTGAGAAGATAAACAAAATTTACAGACCCTTGCCTCAACTAACCAAAAGGAAAAAAAAAAAGAGTGGATCCAAATTAACAAAATCAGAAATGAATAGGAAAACATTACAGCAGACCCTAAGGAAATTTATTGTATTTTAAGGGAATATTAAAAAAAATAACTGTACTCCATTAAGGTAAAAACCTTAAAAGAAATGGGTAAATGTCTAGATTTGGTCAAACCACTCAAATTTAAACAATTAGAAGTCAACAACTAGCCAGGAAATGGTGGCACATGCCTTTTATCCCATCATTTGGGAAGCAGAGGCAAGCTGATATACAAGGTCAGCCTGGTCACAGAGAAGGTTTCAGGATAGCCAATATTCTGATACACAGAGAAACCTTGTCTCAAAAAATCCTATTTATTTATTTTAAAAAAGGAGCTAATAGCTAATAACAGATTCATAATTAATGAGATTGAAGTATTAATATGAGGCTTTCCAGCTATGAAGAGTCCAGGAGCAGATGTATTCACAGGAAAATTTTTACCAGACATTCAAAGATACAAACAGTCCTTCTTAAACTATTAAAAAAAATAGCAACAGATAGCACATTTGAGAACTCCTTCTTTGAAACCAGAATCACATGAATACCCAGTCTACATAAAGAAGTAACAACAATGACAACCACAACAACAAGATTCAGGACAATATCCCTGATGAGCATAGACTAAAAATAATTTTAAAATATACTTGTAAATGGAAGACAGGCAGACATAAAAATGTTATACACCATCAGCAAATTGTTTTGTCTCTGAAATGCAGGCATGGTTCAACATATGCAAGTCAATAAATTAATAAGAAACAAAATTAAGGGCAAAAATCACATGATTATCTTAACATATACAGAGAAGGGCCATGAAAGAATCCCACATACTTTCATGAAAATATTCCTAGAAAATGGAGGCATAGAGTGAACATAGCTCAACACAATGAAATCTATATATAAGAAACTCAGCCAACATCATCTTAAATGGATGAAACTTGAAGTAATCCCCCTGACGTCAGAAATAAGATTAGGATAACCACTATCCTCACTCTTTTCTACTATTGGGTTCAAAATATTAGTTGAAGCAGTAAGTCAAGAGACGGAAATTGGAAAGAGAATAGAAATGAAAAGTTATCCCATGCTTGTATATTAGTAGTTTTAACATTGTTAAGAGGATCATTGTGCCATAAGATATTTATAGATTTAATTCAACACCAATAAAGATTGTCACCTCATTTTTCATTGAAATAGAAAAAAAAATCCAAGATCACATCAAAAATTTCATCTATCATTACCATATTAGTAGTTTTAACATTGTTAAGAGGATCATTGTGCCATAAGATATTTATAGATTTAATTCAACACCAATAAAGATTGTCACCTCATTTTTCATTGAAATAGAAAAAAAAAATCCAAGATCACATCAAAAATTTCATCTATCATTACCAAGTAGGCTTCATATCAGAAATGGAGGGGTAGTTCAATATACAGAAATCCATCAATGTAATGAACCATATAAACAAACTGAAGGAAAAAAAAACAAATAATCATCTCCTTAGATGCGGAAAAAGCATTCAATAAAATTCAACACCCTTTCATGTTGAAAGTCTTAAGAGAGAGCAAGGATACAAGGCACATACCTAAAAATCATAAAGGCAGTATACAGCAATCCTTTAGCCAACATCAAACTAAATGGAGATAAACTTGAATAAATCCTACTGAAATCTGGGACACACCAAGGCTGTCCACTCTCTCCGTTTCTCTTCAGTAAAGTACTTGAAGTCCTAGCAAGAGCAATAAAACAGCTAAAGGAGATCAAGGGGATACATATAAGAAAGGAAGAAGTCAAAGTTTCACTATTTGCAGATGATATGATAGTGTACATCAGAGACCCTCAAAATTCTACCAAAGAATTCCTACAGCTGAGAAATAACTTCAGCAAATTGGCAAGATACAAATTTTATACTTAAAGGTCAGTAGTTCTCCTGTATGCAGATGACACATGGGTGGAGAAAGAAATTAGGGAAACCATTCTCTTCACAATAGACTCAAATAATATAAATTATCTTGGTGTAAATCTAACCAAGCAAGTGAAAGAACAATATGAAAAATTTTTCAAGTCCCGCAGAATGATACTGAAGAGAATATCAGAAAATGCAAAGATCTCCCATGCACATGGATTGGGAGAATCGACATAGTAAAAACGACCATTCTACGAAAAGCAATCTACAGATTCAATGCAATCCCTATCAAAATACCTACACAATATTTTACATAACTGGAACAATCAATTCTCAACTTCATATGGAAAAACAAAAAACCGAGGATAGCTTAAACAACCCTATATAATAAAAGAGCTATTGCAGGAATCTCTGTCCCTGATCTCAAGCTATACTATAGAGCAACAGTAATAAAAACAGCATGGTAGTGGCATAAAAATAGGCCAGTTGTCCAATGTAATCAAATTGAAGACCTAAATATACATCCACACACTTTTGGTCATTTGATTTTCAGGGAAGAAGCCAAAAGCATACAATGGAAAAAAGACAGCATCTTCAACAAATGGTGCTGGTCCAACTGGATGGCTACTTGTAAAAAATGCAAATAGATCCATATTTATCACCCTGTACAAAGCTAAAGTCCAAGTGGATTAAAGACCTCATCATAAAACTAAAGACACTAAATCTGTTACAAGAAAAAGTGAGCAAGAGCCTAAAACTCACTGGTACAAAAGACAACTTTCTGAACAGAACAGCAGCAACTCAGGCTCTAAGATCAACAATTAATAAACAGGACCTCATGAGGCTGAGAAGCTTTTGTAAGGCAGAAGACACTGTCAAAAGAACAAAGCGACAGCCCACAGATTGGGAAAATATCTTTACCAGCCCTTCATCTGAAAAAGGGCTAATCTCTAAAATATATAAAGAACACAAGAAATTAAACACCACCAAACCAAATGATCTATTTAAAAAAGGGAATACAGAAGTAAACAGAGAATTCTCAATAAAGGAATATTGGATGGCTGAGAAACACTTGAAGAAATGTTCAACATTTCTAGCCATCAGGGAAATGCAAATCAAAATGACCCTGTGATTCCATCTTACACTATCCAAATGTCGAAGATCAGTAACTCAAATGACAGCTCATGATGGTGAGAATGTGGAAAAAGGGGAACACTCCTTCACTGCAGGTGGGAGTCAAACATGTACAATTACACTGGAAAGCAATATGACACTTTCTCAGAAAAATGGGAATAGTTCTACCCCAAGACCCAGAGATACTACTCCTGGGCGTATATCAGAAAGATGCCCCACCATACATCAAAGACATTCGCCCAACTATGTTCAGAGCAGCCTTATTCATAATAGCCAGAGCCTGGAAACAACCAAGATATCCCTCAACTGAAGAGTGGATAAAGAAACTGTGGTACATCTACACAATGGAATACTACTCATCTATTAAAAACAAGAAAATCTTGAATTTTGCAGACAAATGGATGGAATTAGAATTGATCATACTAAGTGAGATAACTCAGACCCAAAAACACACACATGGTATATATACACTTACATGTGGATTTTTTATCTCAACATAGATGTCTCTGAGAGACTTCACCCAGTAGGGAATAGGTACAGATATGGAGACTCAAAGCTGGACACTGGAGAGAGTGCCAAGTGTGTAGGGTGTCCCTGCCAGGCCACAGAAGAAGAGGCCATATATAGTACAGGGGATGCTAGATAAAGTAATGTTAGATGTTAGGAGAGGAGTGCTTCCCTTTCTAAGGACTAGGGGAGGGAGAGAAAAGGTATAAGGGATGGGAAGGGATTGGGAGTTAATGATGGAGGGGTGGCATGGGAAGGTTGAAGGCGGGGGCTGAAATTGAGATGTAAAGAATTCAAACTGCAGAACAAACAGTTAATTTATATTCCTAATCCCACTACTTGGGAATAGCTCTGAGACCAGCAGAGATATGAATGTAAATGTATAGAGAGGATTCATGTTGGCCACAGACTCTCTTTGGCTTATTACTAGAAGCCATTCTTAGTATGACATGAAGGAAGATTTGCAGGCGCCTTATGTTGGGTCATACAATGAACAGAGAACTAGTCTTAGTTGTTCTGTGCAACCCACACAAATCATACAATTATAATGTTATAACTATATAATGCTTGTGAGAAATTATGTTTTCAGAACAAAAGAACTGGACACTGATGCTAGATCAGACCTGACAGGATCCATTCCTCTCAGCATGCTGGATGCTGACATCCTGCATCCTCCTTGCTCCAGCCCCAGATGCACCTGTTGCTGTTACCCATCAAATTTGGACAGCACTGAAGAAAGGTCTGATACAATTTGGACCAGCATTTTAATTTGCTACTAAGCCTGGAATCTCTCAACATTTAGAAACTGGACCACAAATGCAATCCCTGGCTTGTTTAACCATTTTCCCCGTTTTGGGCCCCCTTTATAGCACTATTCACCCCAATTCAGCCTGAAGAAGCCTGAAGCGAATGATTTCCCATTCCCTCTAAGGGGGATAAGGTAGGTTTCTGTTTGATCTCTTGCTATACAAATGCTTATTTTCATCAGGAGGTGGTTACAAGTTATTATTGGTCTTACACAGAGAGAAAACTAGGCAGACCTCAGGTATGTCTCTTTTCTCCTTTAGCTTTTATCTGTAGGTAAGGGGATAGGAGCCAAAAAGGAAGAAAGGGGGAAATAGAAATATAGAAGGGAAAGAGCAAAAGGTAGATGTTTGAACCTACTCCTTAACTCAAGGCCTTAAATGTTACTCATAATGAAGGTTATATCTAAGTCATTGGTATAGAATTTAGTATATTGATATAAAACATGGGCATGTCAAATACCTGTCAGATTCTAAAACAAGAATGTATATGCTAAGAGATAGATACGACTCTATAGATATATGAAGTACAATAGTTAAATAAGGTCTTCAAAAGCCTCAGAGACACACAAAATGTAGCATTTAAAGATGTTTTTTATTATTCTAAAGGTTCTTGTACAACAAGACAAGTTAACTCCTGACAACACCCAGCTGACTTCAAAGAAGATGATGAACATCAAAGTATCTCCTTATGGAGATGGCTTCAAACGTGGCAAACCAGCCACTGGGCAAAATGTCCTCGTACTGACCATAAACAGAATTCTGCCTAAAAGTGGGCAGCTTAGATGGAGGCAGAGTCAATGGCCAGACTCTGCCAAGAAAGGGTGAGCAAGTCCTCAATAGTTCCTGTCTTGAAAATAAATCTGGAAGAGACATTGGGCCAGAAGGCTGAAGATGAGGCTCCAACATTATAGAGAGTTTTGGGTGACTGACTGTTCAGGCAGTAAACTGTCTCTGTCATTTTGTTCACTTTGGGATCTGCTAACTTACACTGCTGGATCACTCAGGAATTGAAATCTTATTCCTTCTCAAGTCTCTGAGGAGTGTTGAAGAACAGATGGTTTAGTTCTACAATCATGTTTAGTTGGTTAGGGGATAAGATCTTCTTGGATCAAGATAAAGGAGTTAAGTTAATAGAGATGAGATAGGATAGATTTTGAATTTCATTCAGATATTTAAAACCAACAAGAGAGAAAGATGTTTACTTCAAGTTTCAGAAATACATATAGTCAAACCACTATGAATGTAACATTTATACAACTCATGATTGTCACATAGTTCTCTCTGCTGTATGTAGTTTGTTTTAAGAATGTGTAATAAGACAAATGTGTATGAGAAAAGATTAAATGGCATTATATTCAGGACCATACTCCCTTGTATATAAGAACCCCAGAAGTCTGCCACTAAGCTAAAACATTAAACAAGTTTAAGACTGCGTAGAACTTTTTTTCTCATCCTCATTCATAAATAAGGTTTTTTATTTCCATAAAACTAAGTAATAGGTGAAATAAAGAGGGGTGCATATCATATATTGGCACCATGGGTCAGAACCAGAGTCCCCAAAGAAAGCCCAGGAAACATATTGGTGAAAGTGCAACTTGGTGGCAGCAGGAGACCCCAGTGTTTTTGAGATATTAGTATCATGGGATGACCACTAAGACAATAACAGGTGTGCAGTGGAGCCAGCCTGAGTTTACAAGTTGTACTGTGTATGCTGTGAGTTGTGAACTCTGACATTGAGCCTTACATTGAACTTTGGTTTTGCTTTAATCTGTGACTGTATCCCCACTATTCCTTCTTGTAGTGTGATGGCATGGTTTGGTGCTTTGCGTTCGGGTGTTAATTGCTTATCCCCAGAGAGCCTTACTGTTCTACAAGCAAATCTTCATATAACCAAAGTGATACTGTGTAACTTTGCCTCCCAAACTAACCCTGATTGACTAAATAAAGTTGCCTTCATACCTGGATTGGGTAGAAGTGAGATAGGTTGAGCAAAAGTTCATGGGCTTGAAGGACAGGGGATCACAGGAAGGAGAAGACAGGAAGGAGAAAGGGACCAGGGAGGAGAGGAAGAAGCAGAGACTACCATGGCCCGGAAGAGTTAGTTCTGAGGATTGGTGTTGAAGAGCAGCAGGCCAGATAAGAATGATTACGGCAAAAGACATTGGATGTGGGGTTGGGAGGTAACAAGGTAGCTTAGGGGCCTTATATCTGCCCAGCCTCAGGGGTTAAGGCATATTAAAAATCTGAAAAAAAAAAAAGAAAATATTGAAGGTGAGTCTAAAAGATTTTATAGTACTAGGATACACACACACACACACACACACACACACACACACACACACATGCTAAAACAGTTTAAGAATGATTAAAAATCACATTTAAGAAAGTCTGTCTAAATGGCAGGGGAGTGAACTGATAAAAACAGCAATGGTCAAAGCTGAAAGAATTTGATCAAAATGAAAATATGGAGTACTGTCCTTGGATTTATAAGAAGAGTTGACATGAAAAATTATAACTCATAATATCAGTACCTTTACTATGTATTATATAATGAAAATAATACTTTAACTCTGTAGTCTTCTTCCCAAGTGTTTAATAACCAAAACTAATCATGATGAAAACATTATACAGTTGTATTTGGTACACCACATGCTGGCGAGAATGTGGAGAGAAAGGAACACCCCTTCATTGCTGGTGGGAATGCAAACTAGTACAGCCACTTTGGAAATCTATCTGGTGCTATCTCAGAAAAATGGGAATAGGGCTTCCTCAAGACCCAGCTATTCCACTCCTTGGAATATACCCAGAAGATGCTCCAGCACACAACAAGAAAATTTGCTCAACCATGTTCATAGCAGCCTTATTCATAATAGCCAGAACATGGAAACAGCCTAAGTGTCCCTCAGTAGAAGAGTGGATAAAGAAACTGTGGTACATATACACTATGGAATACTACTCAGCTATTAAAAACAAGGAATTCCCGAAATTTGTGGATAAATGGATTGAGCTGGAAATGATCATAATGAGTGAGTTAACCCAGAAGCAGAAAGAATCAAATGGTATATACTCACTTATATCTGCATACTAGCCCAAGGGGCATGTCCCACGAAAGCCTTCACTTACCAGGAAACTGGGACAGAGGGGAGGGCATCCTATTGGGACTCTAAATGAGAGACGCATGGGAGAATAGCAAAATAAAAGGATCCAGAGGGTCCTAGAAATCTACAAGTAGAACAATATGATAGGCAGATTTGGGCCCAGGGGTCCCGCTCAAACTAAGGCACCAGCCAAGGACAATACAGGAGGTAAACTTTAAACCCCTTTCCAGATCTAGCCAATGGTCAGAACATTCTCCACAGTTGAGTGGAGAGTGTGATATGACTTTCTCATGGACTCTGGTGCCTCATATTTGACCATGTCCCTTGGAGGGGGAGACCTGGTGGCACTCAGAGGAAGGACAGCAGGTTGCCAAGAAGAGACTTGATACCCTATGCGCATATACAGGGGGAGGTAATCCCCCTCAGGAACAGTCATAGGGGAGGGGAATAATGGGAAAATGGGGGGAAGGAGGAATGGGAGGATACAAGGGATGGGATAACCATTGAGATGTAACAAGAATAAATTAATAAAAAAAATAAAAAAAGAAAACATTATACCATCAATAATGAGGACATTTTATAAAATATGTGACTAGTACTTCTTGAAACTGTCAAGATATTCATTAACAAGAGAGAGCTTAAGGAAGAACAGCAAATTAAATGTAATTGTTTTTTTACTCCCAAGATAAAAGTGTCTGTATTGCACCTTGGGAATATCTTGCCAGACAAGTTATTGTTGTGGTTCTTAAGCTTTACAGCTATGCAGCACTGTTAATTGATTTTCTCCCTTGGCAGCTTGCATAACACCTTAAGGATTATGACAACTAGTCCTCAGTGAGAAGGCTTCCAAATTAATTTCTGATTGATATTTCCAAGTCTATGTGGAAAATGTATAATGTCTTCAACAATGAGGGCGTACAACCTTCAAGTTCTGAGAGACTGCCATGAGAAATGACAATATTTACATTGTTTTCAAAGTCTCACACACTCCCTTAAGCAACGGTTCAAAGGGAGGTTTCCCATGCTTAACACTGGAGTTTTTATTAAATAATCTGTGGCTTTTGTGGAAAGCATTATTCTCCCATGTGGCATAACTACATTTAAAGCTTATATATTGGAGCTGGAGAGATGAATTAGTAGTTGAAGAATATGTGGTTCTCGTGCACACACTCCACGGTTCTCAGCACCCACATGGTAACATATAACCATCTATATCTCTTGCTCTAGGGGACCTGGCACCCTCTGCTAGCCTCTGTGAGAGGGGGTATTTTAATAATTCACTTACATATCTGTAGGCAAAACATGAATACATGTAAAATAAAATAATATTTAAAAATTTAAGCATACTTATGTATATATGCATGTACATATATATTATTTATTTTAAGTACACATATAATAATCTTTATATATGGCTTTTTCATATGTTTTTTTTTTTTTGTTGTATATCTGTCCTACCTCCCTCTTCTTTTGTATTAGCCTCTTTTTTTCCTCCAACTTTTCCCACTTCCTCCTTCATAGCATCTGTATCCTCTTTTCCTCCTCTTTGGAACACCTTCTCCTTCTTGTGCCCTATAGGCTTCCTTTCTATGTTCCTGGTTTCTGTAGTTAGGATCCTCAAATACAATAGTACATCTAGTTCTTGCCTTTCTGGGTCTGGCTTACTTTATTTGTATACTTTCTAGTTCTGTTTCTTTACATAAAATGTTCACAATTTCTTTCTATTAAATTTTTTACTTATACATTTATATTATTACACATATATAAATTAAACTACTTACAGCAAGAAGAACCATGAAACAATCAGGAATATATATATATATATATATATATATATATATATATATATATATATATATCACATTTATAGCATTTTAGCTATTTGTATTTTGCAGGCTTAAGGAAAACATCTTTCCAGAATCAAAGAACCTCCTTATGGAGATGGCTTCAAATGTGGCAAACTAGCCACTAGCCAAAATGTACTAATTTCTACCACAGACAGAATTCTGCCTAAAAATGAGCAAGTATGGAGGCAGACAGAGTCGATGGCTAGAATTTTAATACTTTTATTTAATATTTTTCTTTCAATTAATTTTTCTCATACATTTTATTATATGTGTTTGGATGTTTTCACTGCATGTATACCATTTGCCACTGGAGTACCTGGTGTTCTCAGAAGCCAAAAGAGGGCACAATATTCCCTGGAGCTGGAGTTACAGAAGGTTGTGAACTACCATATGAGTGCTATAACTGGGTCGTCTGGGAGACTTAACCATTGAGGCATCTCTTTAGTGACTAGAATTCTGTATTTATATTGTTTGACAGATTCAGGCACTTGTGTAATGAATTTTAGTCTTTCTTCCCCCAATCTTCCTCTTTCACATAGCTTGTACTTCTACTCAAACCCTTCTTCCTATAAAGTACCCTTATTTACTTTTAAGAAATGCAAATTACTACAGATACAAGGAATGGGGTGATTAGAAGGAAGAGGTCCTAAAAGTTTGATCTAGGATGTTCACAACTTGTAAGACATTTATATACTACTTGCCTCTTTCAAGTTTGTATCTCTTCGACTTTTTTCCTGCATGATCCATTACCTAAATTTCAGGTGAGTGTGTGTTTCCAGTACACCTCTGCAAATTAGTTTCTTCCATATGTTAATCTTAATGCCTCAATTTTCAGTCATTAGTCTCTTTCCATGGTATAAATGAAAACTTAGCTTAGGAACCACTTTGCTTCCTCAAATAGATTTAATCATTTTCTTCCTCAAATAGAGTTAAGATTCAGAAAACCAAGTTAGGAACCACTACTTTCGTAAAACATACATGCTCTGCATTTGGTCCCTTATTTATATGCTTAAATATTAGAGTTATTACCTGTTTCTATTCCTAGGTCTTAAAATAGTTAGTAGTTTGTAATATAAATATACATTAAAAGTAAGTTGCTCTAAATTTTTACTTTACTTATTAAATGTATTAATAACTTGTTATCTAATATTTTATGGAAATTATTTTATTAATTACACAAGTATTTAGAAATTACTTAATTGTTAGAGTTTGTTTCTCACTTAAAATTTCTAAGAAGTATATTTTAACAATAACATTTTCAATTAATGTTTTGATACACCCAACATTTTTATATAATTCATCTTTAAATGAAAATCACTGCCACTTCATTTTATATAGAAAGAAATAACATAAATTAAGTCTTCTAAACTAGTAATTAAATCACAATAAAAAGGTTGATATGTAATAACAGTCCTCTTGGTATATAAAGGACATCATTATGAAACATTCAAGAGAAAATTTAAGTACTTTTCAAAATTTAAATATAGGTGAAAATGGTTCTACAAACTATTTCATCAAGACTTTAGAAGACTTTAGCCGCTGCTAATGAGTAGCTCATTGTAATCCATGTGGCCCACAAAGTAACTATAGTCTTTAATTTCAATAAAACAATTTTCTAGATTTCACTAAGGAAAATGGTATGGAAAATTATAATTTTTTAAAGGAAAATTTATATGATTTAGAAAAGGTACTATTCCCTATTAAAGTACATACATTTGTTCATCTGTAAAACCAAAATCATAGTAGTATAAAATAGTAAGAAATATTCTTATTTTGGAATTCAATTCCCTTTATTTTGTTTTTACTCATGTCCTTCAGAAAAGCTGTTTTAAAGTATAACTGGTATGCTTGCAGCAATGTTCATTGTTTACATTTTTATTGAAGTTTGAGTAGCTTTACTGGCTTTAAATATTCTTTTTCTCCTAACATGAAACAAAAGAAAAAAATAAAAAACTTCTTCACATAAGAATATATATTTGAAAAATTTATTTTCATGTTGTGTTTATAGGCACCACTGTTATACCTTGAGTAACAGTGCTCATGGGAATCAAGGCAGGATATGGACCTCATTTTATTAGAATTAGATGAAAAATAGCATAACAGAAGAACATGGGTAAATTGTAGTTTTTCACAAAGTTCCAATGTCATATTTCTCTTTGCCTACTTTCAGAAGCTGCCAAAATTTAAATGTTGATTAGATTCAAGTAATACTATTTATTGTTTGCAATGCACTTGTCTTTTGCATCAAGATCATAACTTGTTCAGCTTTCCCACCTAAGTATTTGAGTGAGTCCTATTATGTTAAAGTTTAAGATTTTTATATCACATCAAATAACTAGTATCCCATATATGATAATCTTAGTGACTCATTTCCAAAGAAATAAGGAAGCAGTGACATCTACTCTGCTAATCACCTTTGCATTGCTGCTAGAGACTGCTTGATGGAATGGTATTACTAGTTAGCCTAAGCCATAAACAGACCTCCAGTGATTGCCACCACTGTTGCCAAACATCGCTACCACAACCACTCTGTTACTGATTACTTCTATCTATAACAGAGTTTAAGAGAACATTATTACTAAACTCTAACAGAGATCAGAGTGCTTTTTCCATTCTTATTCAGTGCAGTAACCATAGTAATAACCACAGCAAAAATACCAGAGAAGATATGAAAAGGCTCTCTTAAGCAAAAACAAAGCAAAATGCTGGAGATGTCACAATATTTGACTTCAAATTACACTGTAAAGACAGTGCAAAGGCAGTATGAAATTGGCTTAGTAACAGACATGTAGACTAATAAAACAAAATATAGTATCCGGAAATGAATCCACACATATATGGTGATATAACATTTGACAAGATGATCATAAATGTACACTAGAGAAATGATGGCATATTCTATAGATTATACTAGAAAAATGGGTACAGAACAGGAAAGTTATATCCACATATCTGTAAAAAAATCAGCACAAGGTCAACCATTAATTTAAAAATCTAAGGTTTTAAAATGATAAAATTGCAAAGGAAATCCCAGGGTTTCTTTCTTGCTTAGTCAAGAGCTTCCTGAATGGGACACTAATAGCACAAGAATTGTTCCAAGTGTTGACAAATAAAATTACATGAAACATCAAATTATTCATATTAAAGCAAAGTATCAGTAGAGGGAACAACAAGCCTAAAAAACAGAAAGATATCTCTGCCAACTATACTTCATACATGTATTAAATATCTAAAATATATCAATCATCATAATAATCAAGCATCAAAAACACCTTCCATGTTTTTAATACCTGAGTAGTATTCCATTGGGTAAATGTGCCATAGTTTCATTATCTGGTCTTCGGTTGAGGGAAATCTAGGCTGTTTCACATTTCTGGCTATTACGAATAAAGCTGTTACAAACATAGATGAACAAGAGTCTTTGTGGGATGGTATAGCTACTTTTGTGTATATACTCATGAGTAGTATACCTGGGTCTTGAGTTACATCTATTTCCAATTTTCTGAGAAAGCTCCAGATTGATTTGTAAAGTGGTTGTACAAGTTTGCACTTCCACCAGCAATAGAAGAGTATTCCTCTTTCTCCATGTCCTTTCTAGCACATGATATCATTTGAGTTTTTATCTTAGCTATTCTTGCAGATGTAGGATGGTGTCCCAAAGTCTTTCTTACTGAAGCATGTCAACACACAACATGTTTTTTTTGTGCTTAAATCTCACCCCAAGGAAGGCTCAGGTATACACTGGGATCGCAACATCCAGTGCAATCACCAGCTGGTTAATAAAAACTTTCTACTGTCTTAAACCCATGTCAGAATGGTCTTCTCTGATGAATACCCCACATTGATTATATAAGTTGGACTTCTAATAATCTGGTGCTTTGTTACATAATCATATAATATAATATAAATGTATCTGATCTTATATATGTGGTAAAACTATGTTTTAAATCTCCAAAATCATGTTTTCTCATGGTAACACTGTTACCTATAAAAATTTGAATGTCTGCTCTTAGGAATTAACTTGTATTCTGAAGAACTATATAAAATTATGATATCAGAACCATTTCATCAATTTACCTGGAAAAATACCTTAAATATATATTTAATATATATATATAAATTTGATACCAAAATATATATTTAAATATTTAAAAAATATATATTTAAAGTATTTTGTTCCAATATATATATATATATATATATATATATATATATATATATATATATATATATATAAATAAATAAATTCTGGAAAATAACTTCTTAATCTGCAAATGGTTACTAGTGAATATACTAACTTGTTTAAACTAAGATGTACAGTCTTAGTGCTATCTTCTCAATTTACACATTACTACTACTGTTATAGAGTCATAGAAAAATGTTACTGCCTTTTTAAATGTTCTTACTTGAAAAATATTATTCTCATAGCATTTTATGTGATTCCCAAGGGTGTTATACTTTTATTGCCTCATATTAATTTTGTGCATGTTTTTTTAATGCTCTTAACTAGTAAATGAGATATTTTAGGTAAAGTCTGGCTAATTTCTAACTCTATATCTAATATAAAGTGCAGTATTGATCAAATACTAGTTGTTTATCAAATGATTGTCTATTTAATTGAGTCAATTTTTAAAAAAATATAACAATCCATTATGTTATGGCTTCATAAATAATTTTTATAAAATAAAAAATTGAAATATTTGCTTTCTGCCTACAGAACACCAAGGAAAATAACACCAAATATAGTATAAGGTAAATCCATGGTCCTCTGAGACATGCTATTGAAATTAGCTTGAGTATTGCAAGATTTTTAGAAAGATTCTGCATGTGAGAATTACATGCTCAAATTCCTTAAAGACACAATGTAGTCAATGCCACAAAAGAATAATCATTATTTCAAGTAACTCTTGTCTGAAATCAGTTTCAGTTTCACATCTCAATAGTAAACAAATCAGCTAATATAAAGTTTAAGGGAGGGCAGGAACAAAAGCAATTACTTGTTAATGGATTATAAACAGTGCATTGAGTTAATTGAATTGATTAATTGTGATTCTTCTTATTTAATTTATTTCTTGTCTGCTATTGGTTTTTTTTTTTTTTTTTTTTTTTTTTTTTTTTTTTTTTTTTTTTCTAGACAGGATTTCTCCGTGTAGTCTTGATTGTACTAGACTCATTTTTTGGACCAGGCTGGCGATCTGCTTGCCTCTTTCTCTCAGAATGCTGTGATTAAAGGCACAAGTCACCATGCCCACAGTCCTTCTGTTACCCTTACCTTTTACAATACAAAAATTTATATACCCTGTGGAGATAGTAATAGTTATTTCATTTTCATTAGTAAAAAATATTTGTGTAACCCCATTAAATATTTGTCATTATCTAATATATATTCAAGTAACAACAACAACAATGAAAACCTGCCTCCTGGACAATTTTATTTTTTAAATCTCAGTAATAAATTATTTTGTCAACAAGAAAATTAAGTTTAAATGAATAAATGAATAGAACAAGTATCTAGTAAATATTTTGTGATATCTTATTCCATTTACTAATAGGTATTGGCTCTCATTATTTCTTCTAGGTATTTTAGGATTGAATTCTAGTGCAGTAGGTAGTGAGAATAGTTAAATTTGCTTATTTCAGGCTTCTATTTGTTATTACTTTTATCCTATTCCTTTCATTCTTAGTTCAAATGTCCTTGTCATTAAGGTGTTTCTTGGAGACAGCAGATAGATCATATTTCTAATTCAATCACTTTGTCTCTCTGTGCCTTATCATTGTTGAATGTAAATGATTTACATTCAGAATTGCTGTTGAGAGAGTTATGCTACTCTTATAATTTAAGAATGTGGTTTGGATCATTGCTTAGTCTTTTCTTTATCTTCTATTCATAATAAAGATTAGGTCAGCCGTGGTGGTATGCGCCTTTATTCCCAGCACTCGGGAGGCAGCCAAGGCTAAACTGAGAAACTTTGTCTCTAAAAACAAAACAAAAACAAACAAACCAACAAAAAGATTATGGAGTATTATGGCAGGCAGAATCTTTATTTTGTACTGCTATTTGTTCATCACTTCTTATAGCATTTATTCTTTTTTTGTGCTCACTTGACTGAGATTGTCTTTCTTCTTTATTTGCATTTAAAAATCCCATTAATTATTTTCTGTACTGATACCTTGGTACAAATGAATTGTTTTATTTTGTATTTATGTAATGTACTTTTTTTAATGTCAAAATTATTATAGTCTTAATATATCAACCTTGTTTCATATGTATTTACTTTCAAGTATGTTATTCTTGGGATGTACTTTTCTGTTATTCTGAACTCCATGCCTTTCTATATGAGTTAGATTTTATTTGTTTCTACTTTCCATGATTTGTTTTGTAGTGCTGGCATCACAACTGTAATTTACTTCAAAGAAATTCACCTTTATCATGTGTATTTGAAGTTTTAGGTGCCTTCAGTTTTATATCCTATTATTTCTCCAAATTTCGGGACATATCTGCGAAGTTTCAACAAATACTTTTTCTGAATTAGTTTTATCTCTTTTTTCTAATACATGAATCTTTGTCTATGATTTCTTGGTGATGCTCCAGAGGTTCTGGAAGTTATGCTCACTTATTGCTCTTCTCATATCCTTAAGTTTGAGTCTACTATTTCTTTAGCTTTGTCCTTCTTCCCAGACATTTGTCTTAGTTAAGGTTACTATTTCTGTGAGGAAATAGAAGGAAAAGGGAAACTTATAAAAGAAAGTATTTAATTGGCTGCTTGCTTATAGTTTCAGAGGATTAGTCTATGATCAACATGGTAAGGAATGTGATAGCAGGCTGGCAGGCAGATTTCCAGGGAGCAGAGGGAGAGACTGGTCCTGGAATGAGATTTTGAAACCTTAAAGCCTACCCCTAGTGACATACCACCTTTAACAATTCCACACCTCCTAATCCTTCTCAAATAGTTCCACTAATTGGAAACCAAGCATTAAAACATATGAACCTATGGGGGAAATTCTCATTCAACCACCACAACAGTGTTTCTTCAACTTCAGCTAGTCTATTACTGACAATTTCCATGGTGCCTTTGGCTTAAATCATTGAATTTTTCAGTTCTAAAGTTTCCACTCTTATTTCAAAATCTCAACTAATATACTGAATTTAACATCCAAGTTGTGACTTTTTCATACATATGACTTATCTTCACTTCCAACTTGCTGAGTTCTCATTTATGTTGCTGACTTTTTTGTTACGATCTTGCATTGATTTTCTTACTTTATCCATCTGTTTGTTTGTGTCTTATTTGAGCTTATTGATCATTTACGCAGGCAATTTTAAATAAAGTACACATCCAGAGATTTAGTGACTTTATTGTCTTTGAATTCAACATTCAGTAATTTTTAAAAAATTTTTTATAAAGTTTTTAATTTAAATTTTTTTAATTTTAAAAAGTTATAAAGTTTATAATTTTAATAGATTAATCCTCCATTCTTCATGTTTTACAATATGGAAATTTATTACTTGTGCACCATTGCTTTGGATATCTCTTTTGTTCTTCCCCACCTCTTGTCCCAAATCTACCTTGTCTCTTTCTTTCTCCAGAAAAAGCTCATATGATAGTCATGCTCTGAAATACAGTATCATAAATATGGCAGAAGAATCTTGGGATTCTAGCATGCACTATTGAGAGAATTATTTTATGTTATATAAGGTATTTGTTTCATATGGTATTTTGTTATAAGAGTGTGATCTGATATAGCTAAAAATTCAAATACTAACTCCTATAGTCCTACATTCCTCAGTCTTTATGTTTTCTCTGAATTACATTTGCACTGTCCATTTTCCTGTTCTACAGTTGTTAGATTCTTGTATTCAGGGGTAAAAAGAAAATTAAATGGTCTTTGTTTCACATTTCCCCTGTGGATTTCTCTATCTTTACATTATAGAATTTTAATGCTGAAAATGGGTAATTGGTCTTTTTAATATAATCTACTTTGATTATGATTTATTTTAAGCCATTGTAAAATGTTTTGTAATGGAAATTCTAATACATATATAACTATGGAACCATATGATACAGGAACAGATTATTAAAGCAAATACCTTATTTATGAATTTCAAACCATAAATTTGCTAGAATGAGATAACTATACATTTTTGTGGCAAACGTTTTGGCTGACAACAAATTTGAATTTTTATTAATCTAAAAGTTATTGTTAAGCTATTAGTCTAAGAGATGGGGGTCAAATAAAACAATGGGAATTCCATAGGAAATTACAAATTGTATTATCTCTCTTTTCAACCCTTTATTCCACTGTTTATGATCTGTGAAAGATGAAAAGAAAAGTAGAATGAAACTTGTTTGGTTTTACAGCTCGTGATTTTATCTGAGGAAGAAATTGAAGCATATATTTCTTAATTAAATAGAATTCTATTTTATTTCAGCAGTGTGGCTTATAATACATAGTAAAATAGTAATGGAACAGATCCAGTATTTCTCTATAATAGAAATACCTGGATTCATATCTAGGTTCTTCTTTTAGAAACTGTGTGAAACAGAAACTATATCATTCTATTTCCTCTTCCAGTCTTTATTTATGAGCATGAGAATATAATTGCTTCAAGAACTGGACACTAGCCCAAGCGGCAAGTCCCATGAAAGTCTGCACCTACCAGGAAAGTGGGATAGAGGTGAGAACATCCTATTGAGACTCTAGGTGAGAAAAATATAGGGGATAGGGAAGTAAGTGGATCCAGAAGGTCCTAGACACCTACAAGAGGAACATTATGATGGGTGTATATGAGCCCAGGGGTTCTGATTGATCAAAGGCACCAACCAAGGACAAAACGTGCAGTCATCATCAAACCCCTACCCAGATCTAGCCAAGGGACAGAACATTCCCCACAGTTAAGTGGAGACTGGGGTCTGACTTTCACAGGATCTCTGGTGCCCCATATTTGGCCATGTCCCCTTGTTGGGGAGGCCCAATGGCACTCGGAGGAAGGATAGCAGACTACCAAGAAGAGACGTGATACCCTAGCACCATATTCAGGGGGAGGAGGTCCCCCTTGGTCACAGTCATAGGGAAGGGGGATTGGGGTGAAAGTGGGAGGGAAGGAGGAATGGGAGGATGCATGGGATGTAGTATGAATTATTTTATTTTTTTTTTTGTTTTTCAATAAAAATGTGTTAAAAAAAGAGTTTGTAATACATATACAGCAAGAGCTTAATGTTCATCTGTTTACCATTATAGGTGCTTATTACCTTGCTGCAAGACTAATCCAATGTGAACTGTGTTATTATATATCTTTTGGTTCATTCCTCAGTATTTCAGATTCATAGTGGATATTCCAGTATCAGAAATAAAAGTCAGTAGTTCCAGACATCTTCAAATCTGATAACTCCTAGGCTGGTCATAGTACTGTGAGTATAATCTATAGGCCATGAGAAATTTCTATAGGTAAACTTCAGAAGTCCTGAATGGTATAGACAATTGGCAAAAGCTCAACTGTTAAAACACTACAGGTATAAAACTCTGAAAAATAATTTCTTTGTTTCTATATTTGTTTACTTCACATAAAAACTTTCTAAAGGACTCTTAGGAAATTATTTACTTCATATAAAATATACTTTCTACACAACTCTTAAGAAATTGATTATACATGCTCTTGTACTTATGACATTTGAAGTTTTTGTTTTTTAAAAATATATTTTATTAATTTAATCTTATTATATCTCAATTGTTATCCCATCCCTTGTATCCTCCCATTCTGCCCTCCATCCCATTTTCCCCTTACTCCCCTACCTATGACTGTGAATGAGGGGACCTCTTCCCCCTGCATATGCTCATAGAGTATCAAGTCTCTCCTTGGTAACCTGCTATCCTTCCTCTGAGTGCCACCAGGTCTCCCCATTCAGGGGATGTGGTTAAATATGGGCCACCAGAGTTCATGTGAAAGTCAGTGTCCACTCTCCACTCAACTGTGGAGAATGTCCTGTCCATAGGCTAGATCTAGGTATGGGTTCAAAGTTTACTGCACATATTGTCCTTGGCTAGTGGCATAGTTTGAGGTCCTAGAAACCTACAAGAAGAACATTATCATGGACATTTGAATTTATAAAAGCCCCTTTAACTTCATCAAGTAGGTGTTATGTGTGTGGTGGAAACAAAAATATTTCTTGTATATATTCAGTTAGTTACATTTCTTTGTCAGCAGCTGTTTTGAGAGGCTCAAGTGGGACTAATTATAGTTTAAAGGCTTTGACAGCTTAGAAAGAAGATATGGGATACAAATGTTATGACTTTTATCAACAATT
Source organism: Acomys russatus (assembly GCF_903995435.1). Classification (NCBI taxonomy): domain Eukaryota; kingdom Metazoa; phylum Chordata; class Mammalia; order Rodentia; family Muridae; genus Acomys; species Acomys russatus. The sequence goes on from NC_067169.1 coordinate 63,787,466, forward strand.
AAAATAAATAGTCCTTGTATGTCACTGAAATTAATGTATGGAAAATGTCAGTTTGGGAAACTTTAATGATTTAGGTTGAAATTTGCCTATTTGAAAAAAGACAAAATGCCTGTTGTTAACACCATTTCAGTGAAAATAATATTAATCTGCTCAGGAAAAGTCTCTTCCATTTCTTTAAAATCAGTCATGTATATAATAAGATTACAACACAGCTAATTGCATTAAAATTGAGAAGTTGGGCATTTCTTTGTTTTAAAACTCTAATAGCTAGTGTAAAAACAAAATAAAAGACAGTTCTTTAGAAATTAAACAAGATTATTTGCTGCTAGTCAGTGTCCATTTTTTGTTTGAAGGGATCTTTTTCAAGACAGGGCATCTTAGTATATAATCAAGGCTGTAATTGAACTCATGAGTCCCTTAGCTCAGCTTCCTGATCTCTACAATTCTAAGATTGTCTCACCATTATCTGCACCTTTTGGTTTCCATTTAGCAATATCCACCACATGCTTTTTCTTTTTAGTTACATTGATGTCCTTGTTATTCATTCAGCACCTCTGAAAAGTGTTTGCTCTTGTTTACCAACTCTATTGCTAGAAAAAATCTCAATAAATACATGACACATTTTTCTCGAATTACTGAGGTCTAAATTTTTTCTTAATGAGTTGTTTTATGAGAAATGTACAGTAAGCCATTAAAGTCATCATCCCTGTTTTGGCTTTGGATACATTTTTAGTGTTTATCATTCAGTAACATTATGGTCTCATCTTGTGATATAAGGCAGATAGTTCTAGGAACTTCATATGAATGTTGTAATTCTTTACATAAAATGGTGTCTATTTAGCTATTAAAAACTTGTAAATATATCAATACTCATATTAGCTCTAATACTGTTCTTACAGTAGGTTAAAAGATGGTTAAGGATTGTCTGTACAACATAAATGACCCCAAAAAATTCCACCAGAGAACTCCTACAGCTGATAAACACCTTCATTAAAATGGGTGGATATAAAATTAACTTATGAAAGTCAGTAGTCTTCCTATATACAAATGGCAATTGTGTAGAGGAAGAAATTAGGGAAACTACACCCTTCACAATAGCCACAAGCAATATAAAATATCAAGGAGTAACTTTAACCAAGCAAGTGAAAGACTTGTTTGAAAAAACTACAAATCATTGAAGAAGGAGATTGAAGATAACATCAGAAGATGGAAAGGTCTCCTGTGTTCATTTATTGGGAGAATTAACATAGTAAAAATGGCCATCTTACCAAAAGCGATTTACAGATTCAATGAAAACCCTATTAAAATAACGACACAATTGTTAAAGACATTGAAAGAATAATTTTCAACTTCATATGAAAAAAAAAAAAAACCAGAATAGCTAAAACAATCCTGAACAATAAAAGATCATTCAGAGGAATCTCCAAATCTGATATCAAGTTGTACTATAAAGCAACAGTAATTAAAATGGCATGTACTGGCACAGCAATAGGCTGGTTGATCAATGGAATTGAATCGAAGACCTAGAAATGAATCCACACACATATGGTCACTTGATTTTTGACAAAGAAGGCAAATCTATTCAATGGAAAAAGGATAGCGTCTTCAACAAATGGTGCTGGTCTACCTGGATGACTACATGTAGAAAAATGTAAGTAGACCTGTATTTATCACCATGTCCAAAACTTAAGTCCAAGTGGATTAAAGACCTCAACATAAAACCAGAGACACTAAATTGGTTGAAAGAAAAAGTGGGGAAGGGTCTGGAACACATTGGCATATGAGACAACTTCTTGAACAGAGCACCAACAGCCCAGGCCTTAAGGTCAACAATTAATAAATGGAACTTCATCAGGCTGAGAAGGTTCTGTAAAGTAGAAGACATTGTCAATAGAACAAAGTGACTGCCACAGACTGGGAAAAGATCTTCACCAACCCTATATCGGACAAAAGTCTAATATCCAATATATATATATCAAGAAATTAAATTCCACCAAACCAAATAACCCAATTGAGAAATGGGGCTCAGAATTAAACAGAGAATTCTCAACAGAGGAATATGGAATGCCTGAGAAACACTTAAAGAAATGCTCAGGTCATTAGTCATCAGAGAAATTCAAATCAAAACAACTCTGAGATTCCATCTTACACCCATCAGAATGGCTAAGATAAAAAATTCAAGCGATACCATATGCTGGTGAGGATGTGGAGAAAGAAGAACACTCCTTCATTGCTGTTGGGAATGCAAATTAGTACAACCTCTTTGGAAATATATCTGGCACTATCTCTGGAAACTGGGAATAAGGCTTCCTCAAGACCCAGCTATTCAACCCCTTGGAATATACCAAAAAGATGCTCCACCACACAACACAATATATGCTTGTCCATGTCCATTGCAGCCTTATTCATAATAGCTAGACCCTAGAAACAACCTAAATTTCCTTCTGTCGAAGAATGGATAAAGCCTATATTTACACTATAGAATACTACTCAGCTATTCAAAATAAGAACCCCTGAAATTTGTGGGCAAATGGATGGAACAATAAATGACCATTCTGAGTGAGTTAACCCAGACACAGAAAGACTCACATGATATATACTCACTTATAATTGTACACTAGCCAAAATGTGATGCCCATGAAAGTCTTCACTTACCAGGAGATTGGTAAAGATGTAGGGACTTCCTATTGGGACTCTAGATAAGAGAAATGTGGGAGAATGAATAGAGGGCATAGAAGGATCCTGAGGGTCCTAGAAACCTACAAGAAGAGCATCATGATGTGTGGGATCTGGACCCAGTGGGGTCTTCTCAACCTACTGCACCAAACCAGGACAATACAAACAGTAAACATCAAGCCCCTACTCAGATCTAGGCAATGGATAGGACATTCTCCACAGTTGTGTGGAGAGAAGGAAATGAGTATGACATGAATACTGGTGCTCCATATTTGACTACTTCTCCCTGTTGGGGAGGCCTGGTGGCACTCAAAGAAAGTATAAGCAGGCTAACAAGATAGGCTGTGACCATATGATGGGGAGGAGGACCTCTTCTGTCACAGACCTAGGGGAGGGGAATAGGGTGAAAGAGGGAAGGAGGAAAGAATGGGAAGATAGAAGTGAAGGGATAACAATTTATATGTAATCTGAAGAAATTAGTTAAATAAAAATTAAAAAGATTGTACAAGTAAAAAAAAGTCTCTGATAAAAAATTTTCATTTGATATTGCAGTATACATTCACATTCAGAATTTTAAAAATCTTTAAGTATTATATTAGAATTCATTAATTAACTATAACTTCTGGAGCGCATATATATATATATATATATATATATATATATATATATATATATATATATATATATATATATATATAAATTTTAGTATTTTCCTAATTATATTTATTTATGGTTCTTTTTAATACAATATTTGAGAGATTTCCTTCAGTGTCTTTATTTAGTTTAGAATTTTTTTCATTAGGAATGGAATGTTATTTATTTCAAGTATCATTATTATTTCTTTGTAAGATACAAAATATTTTTGGTAAATTCAGAGTCTAAACTTTGAAGAAGTGACACAAGCAAAACAAAATCAAAATATAAATATGAGATTATTCCTATCAGGTTATATTTAAATTTTTTCATTTTAACAATGCATGTCAAATGACCATATAACTTTAAAATATTTTCAAATTTACCTTTAAAGAATATGTTTAGAATATAGGTAGAGAAATACTCTAAGAGTATATAAATATCAACTATATAGTTTGAGGTTTTGCTTCTGTTGTTGTTTCTAGGTTGTGTGTGTGTGTGTGTGTGTGTGTGAGAGTGTGTGTGTGTGTAAATGTGTGCATGTTTTCAGATAGATTCTCCTGTAGCCCAGGTTGTTCTCAAACTCCAAACGCACTATGTAGCTGAGGTTGTCCTTCAATACCTGACCTTCTTGCTTCCCCCTCCTAATTTCTGGGGCTATCGGACTGCACAACACACTCAGAAATATCAACTGTTATTAAAAATGGTTTTACTGACCCAAAATCATTTCATTGTCCTTTTGACTTTAAGGGTTCATTGGTATTTTTCAGAAAGAATGGTCTGAAAACATACTATGTTTCAAAGTCATGATGGATTAGATTTGATTAAAAATAGCTTAAAAGAATAAAAGCCCTTAATGTGTTTTATACAGTCACTGAGCAGTTACTGACATGCAATAGTTCATTTTTGTTGGGACATTAAGAGATGTTGTGCACTAAGAACAACAGTCTGGCTTATATTACATTTATCATTACATGTATCATAAAAGTAAGAAAGACATGAATTTCTTTCTACCTTTTAAAGCCTAATTATTTGTAAATATCATTATTTGGCACTCGAATAAATTGACATGATAGAGTAAGTTAGTGACCTTCAACACTTTAAAACTTGTATTATGTTTTTGCTTCCTAGGTTTCTAATCTTTAGTCAAAGTTTTATGATATCGGTGACTTCATTTGGAAGTCACGGCTTATATTTTCTCTGTGAAATGTTAGTTATGACACTACTATTTATACATGGCATGTACTTGTGCAACAGTAAAAATTAAAAACATTATAGTTCAAAGTTCATGCTTAATGCATTATCGTACCTCACATTAATAGTTTTTTATATTTTATTTTATTTCATTTATTATAATTTATTCATCTTACAGCCAGATTGTTATCCCCTTGCTTATATCTTTCCATTCCTGTTCGTTCCCTCCCTCCTTCTTCTGCCCTATTTGCCTCCCCTAGACCTCTGACGGGAGGGCCTCCTCTCCCACTGTTTGACCATGACTTTGTTTTCCTGCCAAGGGGAAAATGATCAAATCATAGGCAACATAGTTCATGTCAGATGCAATCTCCACTCTCCACACAACCTTAGAGAATGAGCGGTCCATTTGCTGTATCGGAATAGGGGTCTAGATTCTCTGTATGCATTGTTCTTGGCTGGTGCATCACTTAGTGCTAGCCTCTCCGGGTCTACATCTGCTGGTCTTGATGGTTTCCCTGTCGGGCTCCTGACCTCTGTGTCCTTCCATTCCCCGACCCTTCCACAATAATACAGTTTTATGAACAATGGCATTATAACTATAATCCCGGATGAATAATGATTTATAAATGGGTCAATAAACTGAGCTCATTATGGAATATTAGGAAATGTGCATTCTTATATATTGAAATCATTTCAAGGGGAAATTATTTTTGACATGTGATACTGGAGACTCTAAAATTAATATAGGTAAAAATGTCACAAATATTTGGTTAATATGTATAGGGAATAACATCTGGTTACATTATTGTGTCGGGGAGTTCTACAACCTCTTTGAAAGTTTAATGTTAGTGCAATTGATCAAAAACTTCAAAATCATGGCAAATTTTCTCAAACATAAGTATGACTAATGTACTTAATTACTACATATAAAAGGTAAATTTCAAAAATGTTACTACATCATAGCAAAAATCTAGTACATTAGTACAAATAGTAGATGATCTCAGAACTTGAGGTTTATCTCAGTGGGGTAATGGGTTTAGTTTAAAGTGTGAGAGAGGATTAAGATTTCCCAGATTAAGATTTACCTAGAATGATAGACACCTCAATAAAAGTATAAGTAGCAGGACATGATAGCAAATGACTTTAATCCCAGCACTCAGGGAGGCAGTGGCAAGTGGATCTCTGTGAGTTTTACCAACCAGGTCTATAAAGCGAGTTCAGGATAGCCAAGGCTACATAGAGAAATCCTGTTCTGAAAAAAGAAAACAAAACCAAAAAAGTGCTATCCTACACTTTATATTTAATGGTAGTAACCACAAAGCAAAAATTCGTAGTAACATTCAAAATTTCTTACCAGCTTGCACATTTCAATCATGCTTTTCACTCTTTATATATCTTTTTTTAGATGCAAAATGAGAGTGGAAATATTTGCTTTTTAATATTATTGAATGAATTATGTAAATTAGACAATTAAGGCACACAATATATGTTAGCTTTTATTTTATTTGTGCCTTAAGACCAATTGTAATTTTGTAATAGGACTTTTTCATTAAACTATTAGAATAAGACAAAATAAAATGTGGGAAAAGATAGGAGATTAAAGAAAAACATATGTTGTTCATAAAAAATTAGCTTTGGAAACCACCAGAAAGAAATATTTCTTTTCAGGATTTTGAAAGATATTCAGTAGTTGGTGAGTTAAATTTGCCTTCATAAAAATGGGGCTTAATTTTTTTCTTACTGAGTGATATGGTATAGGTCTCATGCAAACAGAACTGATGGAAGGTAATTTGAAAAATTCATTTCAAGTCTTTTAACTGTCTCCTAATTCTCTCTTATAATTTTTAATGAAAAAATATAATAATACATATAGAAATTTCTAGCAGCCAATTTATAAAAGACATGCAATTTATATCACTTTGTTCTTACTCAGACACTTTACGCTAATATTTCAGCTTTTCACAATTTGGTCAGCTTTTAAACTTATTCTCCTCTAGGTATGTAAGAAAACTTAATGTTTGAGCTGCCTGCTCTGATTAGAAAATGCAATTTTAGTTAGACCTCATTGCCGTCAGCCAATGAATATTCTACATGTTATTGGAGAGGAAGGTCAAGGAAGGTTTGATAGGTATCTTCGCTGAAGTTTACAAAGATCATAGTCAGGAGTATTTACTAGATCTGATCCAAGAAAATAGATCAGGTCCCTGAAGCCACAGGTTTAATACAGGATTCTAAGAATCTAATTCGTATCATAGCTCACTGAATCCTGGGCCTTGCTAGTCCCTTTTCACTCTTACTTGACTTCTATGCTTTATATCCAGAGGATCACAATCAAAACAATAGCTCTGTCAGCTTAGCTCTATGGCATAATTAGGAGCTAACTTAGCTGAGTTGGTTCTTTGTTGGTAGGTAACTTAAGGAAACTACAGAGAGATGAGACTATAATGTTTCTCAATATATTTTAAAACTATTGTTCTTTATATGTCCATGGATGTGAAAAAGCTATTAATTAAACATCAATAAAAATAAACTCGTCTAAACATCTACTATTATGGATTTAGACCTGTGTTAGTTAAATAGACATCTTTTACTTTCCTTTCTGCCATCACCCAAGTACCTCAGAAGATATCTGAGGACAACCTTCCTGAAAGATTCCTACAGGACCCCATATCATTGGTACATCTTCTAGAACACATAGTGAATGTCTGCCAATCCAATGGGAAGAATTTTTCAGAGTGTATTCTTTCTCAGTGCTATCACAAAATTTCTGTCCCAAATTGAAGGAGAATGACATGATGAAGATTGAGGTGGAGGAACTATGCAACCAGGACTTTCCTCATGATAGTGGACACAGAAAACAGATTAGACAAATGAGGAACAGTCTAGGAACCTTTAAAGGCTAGGCACTGGTGACCTACTACATTCAGCTAAGTCCTATTTTGCAAATGACCAACAACTTCCCTAAACATTATCACCAATGTGGTATTAAGTATTCAAACACTTCATCTATGGGGGACATTTTAGCCTTGAGACCTAACACATGAGTTGTAAAATGGCAAAGTAAGAGTGATTCAAAGAATAATTACTTGTTTTCTGCTTATTTAAATGGCAGCTGAGAATTTACAAATCATTTTACATGAAAGGACTTGGACATGTATGCCTAATAAAACAATAAGCTTCTAGAACACTTGTGGATAACCATGAAAAGGTCAGAAAATGGGAAAATAGATTAGTTTTATATGACTGAAATGAAATAAATATGGAGGGGTGGGAATAACCTAGACTTTAGGTCATTTATTTACTCCAGAGAATGTAGATTTTCTCCAAATGTTTGTATTATGTAGTCATTGACAAACAATAGGGAATTATAGCTTTTCTCTGGAAACATCTCTCACATCTAAACTACATGAAGAGCAAACTGATCTTGAACTCTCAAAAAAAAATTACAATTTTTTTGGATATGTGTAAGGAAGTCATCATGAGATATTGTTTTGTTTTTGCCTAGTTCACTTCATTTAGGAAGTTTTGATGAAAATTACGTGGGTATTGTTAAAGGATTTATATCCAATTGTCTATCTTCAGAGAAATTATCAATTTAAGAACCATACACAGAATCAGAAATGTTATCCATCACTTAAGTAACAACAAAAGGAAAATTACATAGTGTTTTACACACACACACACACACACACACACACACACACACACACACACACAAATACCTCAAGATTTCAGAATTAAAATTGCTGCTGTCCAACAATAGGAAGGGCCTTAACAAAGAGAGTTATCACCAATATCTCTAGTTATTTCTGAAAATAAACTATGTTTCGGGATATAGCAACATCTTAGGTCCTGACTAAATACAACAGAATATGTCTGTCCTTATAGGAGTATCTGTGTAAAATTACATTGAATCTAGCATAAGCAATATTTAATAGTAAGAAAGAAAGAGTTGTATTCCTGATCTTAGATGTTTACTCGGGATAAATTCAGCTATTTTTTTCTAGATGACATTGTCAGAAAATGCTTTCCACAGAGACATTATACCATTATACTGAAGGATTTGTGAGAAAGTATGAAATTTTCCAAGATTATTTTCTCTGTGAAGAAAATCTAACAGTGTTTTCTTAATAGTTAAAAAAGCAAGAAAGTCATCTTTGATTTGGTACTAACTTGGAATCAAAAGGTACCATTTTCTCTTTTCATATCAACATTGTTAATGATTTTAATTTCATTTAATTAGATGATTATCTACTTGCTAGAACATTTGTTATGAACTAAACAGAAAATGAAACCTTACATCCAAATTGCAGCCTAACTGTAAATGGAGACTCAAGTCCAGAAGCATTTGGTCTCCTAAGTATCTTTCATATTAGGCCTATAAAACATAAGTCGAGTCCCTTTAGCTTGAAATTAAAAGGATTTTGTTTTTGCCATGGTTGTTGCAATACCAAACTGATGTTAAAGCAAGGTCTATTTCAGATCCCCTTTTCTTTGTATGTAGAGACCAAAATGGAATGAATGCCCTATGGTAAGCACATTATTAGTACATTATCAATCCAAATAATGAACAGAACATTTAGGGTATAAAAAGAAGAGACAGCCAAGGACTATGGCAAAATTCCATGAACTCTATCATACTCTGAACAGCAGAGATTTAACTTTGTTGACATAGTCTTAATTATATGGGTGCTACCTTCTTTGAACTTCGTAATAAAACAGTTACATTTTTAGAAAAAATATAACAGCTCATTCTAACAGGTGTCCACAGAAATGAAGCCATGGTCAGCTGGATTGCCAAGATGATGAAAGTCAGCAATAAAAAACTGTCCAATTTAAGCCTGGCATCTCCTAGGTGCTACTGGATCTTGAGATGAACTCACGTATCAAGGTGCAGCTGTGGGAATCTAACATAGCTGCAGACCAATGAAACTGAAGTTAGTGGAGCTCAGAAAAACTATCACAATTTTTGTGTCAATTTCTCAGCTGATATCTTTTGAGAAAACCCAAATCAGTAGAGTGCACGGGTTGGAGAAAAAGTTAAGTTGAAAGGATGTAGTCTTTTGTTCAGAGGATGATTCGATCTAAGCCAACTCTATGGGGACAAAATGCGAAAGCATCCTGAATTCTCACCCTGATTGCTGTGCAGGACAGCATCTTTTTACATTTGGTCTCCTCAAATAAAATAGGCAACATATTTCTTGTAAGCCTAGATGGCAGATGGGTCATAAGTTCTTATTTTGACAAGGCACAGCAGAAAAAGTAGAGTTTGAAACTGCTTCTGGTGTGCACAAAATGCCACGAACAAAATACTAATTTTGAATTCCCAGAGTTTCAGTTATAAACAGAAATGATTAACTAAAGTGTGATTCATAGTAAAACACAGCAAAAAACAAAAACAAAACAAAAAACCTGAAAGTACTATGACAGTATACATATATATATAATTATCACATAATGGCCAAAGATATAACAATATTTGCTTTGAATTAGAAGTAAGGAGCCATTCATGTTTTACATATAATAATTTCTTTTATAATTAATTCAGCATATCTTGATTTTATTTTTAACTGCATATTTATCTAGCTAACAACCATGTTGCTTTATATACTATGCATTAAGTTTAATAATTTATGCTGTACATATTTCCTTATACATTGAAATTATCATTTTATTAGAAAAATGGTATATAAATCAGTTTATAGTTAAGTATATCTCAATTTAAAATTGAAGATATTTGACAGGACTACATTATGATAGACATTAAATATAGACACACTGATTCTATTTCAACAAACACCATAGTTTTTTGTTGTCCCTTTTGTCATTGTTTGCTTTTGACTATTTTGGAGCTCCTATTTGCTTAAGAATTTTGAGGCTTGTCCATAAGGAAGAGTATGAGCAGAGAAAATCTTTGTAGGGAAATTAAAAGACAGGATCACACAATGTAACTTTCATTGGCTTTGCCGCACAAGCTGACCTCAAACTCACAGAAATCTTCCTGCCTAGATCCTTAGTGCTAGGATTAAATGTACACTATGCTAAGTGATGTTAACTTATATAGAAAATGTTTGCTTTGGAGGCTCTCAGGAGTCTATGGTGGTGACCCTAGCTGAGACTCCCAGAAGCAGGGCATGTGGAACATGAAATAAACACCTCCTGTAGCCATGTGGGACTTCCAGTGAAGGAAGGGCAACACAAATCCACTCATAAAAGCTTAGATTCAGCCCGCCAATGACTCACCCAACTTAAGTCCTGTGCCATGAGAAGTAGCCCACCACTGACACTACTAATAAAATTCTGCTATTCTTGAGGAAAGGAGGCTAGCATAGTAGTTATCTCATTAGCTTCACCTTGAAGCTGATGAAAATAGATGCAGAGATCCACAGCCAAACATTAGACAGAGATCGGGTAATCTTATGAAGGAAAGATCAAATGAACCAAAGAGGTGAAGGACACCTCAAGAAAACCTATAAAATCAATTAACCTGGGCCCATGGAGGACCACCAAGTGAACCATCAACAAGAGACCATGCATAGGATGGATCGAGCCCCCCACATATAAATAACAGATGTACATCTTGGTCCTCATGAGGGATTGTTGCAAGATATTTGATCCCATTGTGACCTCAAGATTGTGAACTGTAAAAAATTGTTACTAATTGTATGGCTCAGTCTTTGATCTTAGAGCTTTCTGCTTATTTTAAACAAGTACTTATGCTGTGCCTCCGCATTAGGGCATATCTTTAATCTAAGAGCTTCCTCAAATAGGATTAAATAAAGTTTTCCCTAGGTCAAGAATCAGAGCAAAAAACCAGCTGACAGGGAGTAAACAGAAAGGAGGATCATTGAGTTGGGAGTATTTAAGACAGCATGGAGAAGTAGAAAGAGCCTTTTCTTTTTGGGGCATGACTTCAATAAGTAGAGCTTTTTCCTTCTAGCATATGAGATGACTGTGGTGAGGCCTATTCCCTCTAGGACATGAGCTGAGTAAGAAAGGCTTTTTTTTTTTCTTCTGGGATGTGAGCTGGGTAGGAAGGTCAAGCTGGGTTCTTTCTCTCCCTCTCTGAGCATAGCATTTGACTCCTGACTCCTCTTTGGGAACTTCTTTCTTCATAACAATATGGAACCCCTAGAAGCAGAGCAGCAACTGCCTCTGATTCTGTTGCCTGACTTTGGATCCCTTTCCCCTAGCTGGATATCATTTTTTAAACTCACTAGAAGAATATGTGCCAATGCAGGTTCATATCCATAGGAGGTCTCCTCTTCTCTGAAAATAAAGGAGGGGGTATAGGGGCAGGGGAGATGAGATTGAAGGACTGGAAGGAAAGGAGGGAGGAGAAGTTCAGAGCAGGATATAAAATAAATTAATTAATCAATGCAAAAACTATACAGATTAAAAAAATAATTAGAAGAGAAAAACTATCTTGTATTTATTTTAGAAAAACCTATAAACATGCAAGTTATAAATTTTGTATAGAATTTGAGCTTTTTTATTCAAAATGCATTTAGATGTATCTGTGTTGAATATTTTTGATTAATTTATTTGAAAAATTTATACACCTTTGTAACACCCCCCTCAAATCCTCACATCTTTCTCTCATCTCTGCCATACCTTACTTGTCATTGCAGACCTCTTTCTCATATTCATTCATAACTCTGTGTGTGTGTGTGTGCGCGCGTGCACGCGTGCGTGTTATTGAGTTTAACAAGGGCCATGTATGAAAGCATGAGTTTTTAATTATCCATTGGAGCCTACTGACCTCACCAGTATCTACACACCTAGGAGTATTCCTTCAATCTCCCAGAATGGCTCAGTTGCCAATAGCTTAAGAGTAACTGGTAGGGGTCTATATGCTCCTCACATATTTATAACTGACAGATGGTCAGGCCAACTTCAATAAGCCCAATTTCATTGAATCAACTTTGCAAGGAGTTCATGAGTACCATTGTTGTGTCATGTATAGAAAAGTAGTTCTTAACCTAAGGGTCATGAATCCAACAGACATATCATATCAGATATCCTGTATATCAGACATTTACATTATGATTCACAGTATTAGCAAAATCACAGTTATAGAGTATCAATGAAAATAGTTTTATGATTGGTGGGTCTCAACATGAGAATCTGTGTTAAAGAGTCACAACATTATGAAGGTTGAAAAACACTGCTTGTAAAATATGGCATTTCACATTTTTCACTATACTTCTGCTTATATATTGATTGTGTATCCTTTTTAATTTCAAATGCTTGATGCATCTCTTCTGGCATAGCTCCCTTGTTTTAAACATGTTTTGTTTAGTGTCAGAATAGTAGTTCTACAAGTGGCACTTATTTCTTATGTTTTAGGTACTATAAGCATGTTAATCTCAATAATTTAACAGTCCAGATTAGGTATTGATAAAAAGGTAGAAAGTAGTTATTTTTTCTGGCTTTATGCCTATCTTGAATAATCTGCACACAATGAACCTAATGCCATCACTTCTGGTAACATGGCACATTTTTTAAAGTTAAAACATCATGAAAATGTATGAATCTAGTTTTATGCAGGATAAATTCTAGAGTCTATTGAGAAATGTGAATCAATGATAGCAAAAAATCCTTTACAATTGCATATAATTTATATAGAGACAAAAGTGGTTGTTAGTTGTATCGCAGTTTCCTCTTTGATTAAAATCTTCCATTTTGGCAGTAAGCTCATCAAAACATAGATTGTTTACAGGAAGGTGAAACAATTGTGTGTTCTAAGGGGAAGTAAAATATACTTTTCCAAAGGGAAGCTCATTAAGTTCAGAAAATAAACAATGCAAAGGCTTCATGAAGTCCTGATAATAACCCTACCCTGAGCATATAAAAGCACTAAGGGCTGTTGAGAGACACTCTCAGACAAACTAAGAATCTGAAAGAAATAGAAACCCAGCAAACTCCATAGAAGAGACTCAGACCAACTATACTACCTAGAAAAAAATGCTCTGAACATTTTAATTTCCCGCAGGTTTCACAGTGAACCCTAGGTTTATAACTTTTATAAGATGTAACACTTGCTGGGGTGGGTTGTTTTTTTCCTGTGGTGTAGATATCCTTGACTCTTTCTGTTCCTGATAGTAACCACTCCCAGATATTCTTATAAGTAATTTTAGCAAAATTCATGTTCACCAGGTGGGATTTTGATGGTGTACTTAATTTGGCCTCATTGGTTCCTATCTGAGTTGAGAAGTTACTTCATACTGAACTGGGAACAGTGTCACACAACATTAGTGTAGGACTCTTTTATTAAATAACATATTAGCACTATCTTATTGCTCAAAGATGAATTTTAGAGGTAGGTTACAATTCAACATATATAAATCCTTATTTGTCTCTATCAGTCATAATTCATCAAACATGTAGGTGATATGTTTAATGAGATGAATTGGTGACATATTAGTTTTATGACTGACTAATCAGAAAGCTTAAATTTCTTTTATATTGCCCTGATTTCCTTATTCCAGATGTGTCTTTTAACTGTAAATCAGTAAAATGAACTAAAAATATAAATCATATCATTCTTGAGAAATATTAAATCATGTTTTACATTCCTGTAAAGATGCTTTCAGGTGCCATTTTCTGAAATAAACTATGTCTCATAAATATATTCTCTATTATTATCAATCAAGTAATACATATGATCTCATATTTACATCTTACTCTAAAACATAGTGAATAAGAAGGACAATACAGGAGGTAAACTTTAAACCCCTTCCCAGATCTAGCCAATGGTCAGAATATTCTCCACAGTTGATTGGAGAGTGTGATACGACTTTCTCACATACTCTGGTGCCTCACATTTGACCATGTCCCCTGGAGGGGGAGACCTGGTGGCACTCAGAGGAAGGACAGCAAGTAGCCAAGAAGAGACTTGATACCCTATGAGAATATATAGGGGGACGTAATCCCCCTCAGGAACAGTCATAGGGGAGGGGAATAATGGGAAAATGGGGGGGGGGAGGAATGGGAGGATACAAGGGATGGGATAAACATTGAGATGTAACAAGAATAAATTAATAAAAAAAAAAAAAAAATAAAAAAAAAAAAAAAAAAAAAAAAAAAAAAAAAAAAAAAAAAAAAAAAACAAAAAAAAAAAAAAATAAAATCATGAAGTCCTTTAAAAAAAAAAAAAAAAAAAAAAAAAAAAAAAAAAAGAAAAATGAACCCTTAATAACTAATAACTTTATCTTAGTGTTTGCAAACCACAGACCAAAACAATTTAAGATAACATTAGCCATGTTGACTATCATTTTCTCAAAGACAGTTCTTATTTGTATTTGCAGGATATAAGGTCAGGAAAAAAAGAAAAGGTCTATTCAATGAACATATATGTAAGCCACACTAATCTTCCTATTAAAAATCTACTTTTAAAAGAAAGTCACCGATAGCTATAGCTACAGTATTCTGTGAAACCTTTCTCTAAACATACTATTACATATTCAAATAACTTGAAGTGATTATTTGATAAAAATCTAAAAATCCCAATTTTTCTCAATTATTTCCTTCTCTCTGAGTAAGAAGTAATACCTCCTATGGTTCTTTTGTCCTATGTATCAAAAAACTTTTTGTTATACTTTCAGTTCAAAATTCACTGTGAATTACTCTTTTGTCTATTATTTCATACCAAAAAGGGCCTTATTTCCACATTTCTGTGAATTTAGTAGTTTTCAAAAAAGCATATGGTAAAAACTTGTAATCTCAGAGAACTGAAACATATCCTTAAAATATAGTGTTGTGATTGAGCAAAAACAATTTGGTAATAGGAAAGTAGTAACAACTAACATCTGTATATTAGCTCAGTTTTATAAAGCAGGTCCATATTACCTTGCTTAATGAGTGACATTTTTAGATTGTATCAAATGATTGTTTTTATTTGTAAATTGGCCTATAGGGTTGGTGACCGGACTAAAAGAGGATGGGGAAACTAGAACTTGTAAGATATGCCTATTAACACAATAGTACCATGAATTATTATGAGAATAATCAATCACTTTCCAGGTTGCTATGATTCAAATGGGATACCCAAATCATATATCCTTCCTACAAGGCTCAAGAAGTTATCATGGAAAAGAAAGTAGACAGAAAGCAAAAGTCAAATGTCAGGAAAAACTGTTGGGAAAATACTGCCTTCAGGACAAAAGAGCTATGGCATTCATAAACTCACAATAACTGGTTGAATACAAAAGAGTTGCACAAGATCAGTCCATTAAACACTCGAGCAAGGATGGGAGATGGGCCTTCTAGATACTATTTCTAAGTAATAAAGTATTAAGTGTTTCTTTAGAAGAGAGATGGTGTTTTTTAAAGATTGTGGCTTTTCCTTGGGAAGGTCCTAAACACATACACATATTAGCAACACTAGTTAGACTTGATGTTTTAGTTAAAACAAAATAAAAAGAAGACATTCACTTGGGAGGAAGAAATATGTGGGTTAGCCAAGGAAGAATTGTATGGAAGAGGGTGGATATTATTAAAATACATTACATACATGAATAAAATGTTCAAAGAATAAATATATAAATATATATGGAGTTTAAATGCAGGTATCCTATGTAGGCAGATTATTCAGATCCCAGTAGACAAGGGTAAACAAAAAGTCCGAATGACTACTGTAGGACATTTCCCTTCAGTTGTTAGTCAAAAAGGCTCCTAAGGCTCTTCAAAATACATTGCACTGTGGACATTGCTCATGGCTTCCCCTACATTATGCAATCTTATTGCCGAACTTACTACATACTGTGTATACAAAACACAGAGAAATCATGCTGGAACTGCACTACATACTTTTTAAAATCCTTAGCCTTCACAGTTCCAAAAGGTGCTATGCACACAGGTGAAGGAAAAAATTATTCATGGACTTACTGAGAATGCTACAGTATTGACATGGCAGGAAAGATGACCCTACTGGTGAATTCATGACATTATGTACTAGAGGTAATCACTTGCTTGCTGGTAGGATTTTTAAGGCTCCTTTTGATTCAGTGGTGAACACACATATATATCTCCCCATAGAATGTATTAATTAGGAATTAGAATCAATTACTCTAAGGGAGGCAATGACAGGTGGATCTCTGTGGCATCAAGGTCAGCCTGGTCTACAAAGTGAGTTCTAGACTAGAAAGTGAGGGCAACATAGTGAGACCTTGTCTCAAAAAAGAGAGAAAGAAAGAAAGAAAAAACAGACAAAAAGGAACAGAAAATCAGTTATATCCAATAACTTATTTCCTAACTTTTTATTTCTTTACTCCACTTTTTAGTAAATATAATGATCACTCATTTACAAAGAATTGTCATTGTCTCACTATGGCTTCAAAAAATTTTTTGAGTTTAAAGGCTTTCTGTAAATGAAAGAAAGTCCACGTAGTTTACAAAAAACCTTGAAGACTAAGAATAATCTCATTGTAACACATCATAAAAGTTTTTAACTTCCTTATAACTTTCAAAGCACTAAAATGCGCCCACTTTCTTGTCTCATTTTCTTTTCATTTCCAAATTGTCAGAGTTTATTTTCAATGTTAAGGCCTTTAATAATGAAAAGTACATGTCAAGTGTTTGGCATGCGTTGTACTCCACTCTTCATAAGTATTAGGGGAAAGTAATCAGACACCGGACATTATAGGAATGCTCTGGACTCAAGAAGAATAATTGTGCAAGTGAAGACATTATGAGTTGCTTATTTAAGGAAGAACATTTTTTTTAACCTTAAGAGTAATATTGACTATTTAATAAAATTGTAATACAGATACATTGTTATATTATTACATCAGGTATAACTACTATATTGGCAATAAATATATTGCTTACAAATAATTCAATTGATAGCAATGGCTAGTTTTGTTTTCCCCTTTCCATAAGAATTTTATCAAAACTTAACATTTTTGAAGACTTAATTTATATTAAGATTTATAAATGTATAGCTAATAATTACTTTAAGCAGTGTTATGTCAGTATCGAATTTCCTAAAATTGTTTATACTAGATAATATCATGTTTAGAAAATAAATGAAATTAATGGCTACATAAAATTAAGTGTGTTGACTTTAAAAATAGAAAAATTACAGCAAAGCCATTGTAGTGAGTAGAGGGGTGTTGACTGATTCCTTCTGTATGGGTGGAAGAAGTTCACTGTGACTCATTAGCACCAAGAGCAACTGCTGTATGAGGCACTGAGGCACGGTCGTTCTACCTTGTTCCCACCATGCTCCTTTCCTATATTGTTCTAAAGTGAACACCCATGCTGACATCATACCCTCATCGTGACCCCACGCTGACCCGACGTTGACCCCACGTTAACCCCGCGTGCCCTTTACTCATCATTACGTTCGTTATGACCTCACAGAAAATCGCTTAAGAGCTGTCCAGACATTCTGAGCCGAAGCACTCTGACTTTGAGGCTGCCGCGGGAGGGCTGGAGGTATCAGGCTCTCCTGGCTGCTCTGTCTTCCACATCAGTATAGTGGAGTTTTCAACTTCGGAGCGAAAGCTACAGGAGGCTGTGTAAGTACAGACGTCTTTGAGTAGCTAATGCTTCCAGCCCTTGCTCTTTCTTTGCCTCATCCACCTCTGAATTATGCCTTAATAACTAGGCCTAGCCTTCAGCCTAATCATCTAATATTTTCTCATCTTGCTCTATAGGCTGCCTTCAACAGAGCCATCTACCAGGTGTCAGTGTCAGTGATTATATTTCGTCGTTGTTTGGAGTCAATGGCTCTTAAACGAATCAAGAAGGAATTACTTGCCATGTCGCGAGATCCCCTGGAACACTGTTCTGCAGGGCCAGTGGCGGATGATATGTTTCACTGGCAAGCAACTATAACCGGGCCTGACAACAGCCCCTACCAAGGAGGGGTCTTTTCCCTTTCAATCCATTTCCCACCCAGCTACCCTTTCAAACCTCCTAGTGTCTCATTTACTACTCGAATTTACCATCCAAATATTGGCCATGATGGAACCATCTGTCTCGATATCTTGAAATCTGCATGGTCTCCGGCACTTACTATCTCTAAAATTTTACTTTCTATCTGCTCATTACTTTGTGACCCAAATCCGAATGATCCTTTGGTTGTGGAAATTGCTAAGGTCTATCACAGTGATAAAAAGAAATATGAAGAATTAGCCCGAGAGTGGACCAGGAGATACGCAATATAACTTCATTGCCCATCATCACAATAAAAAATGTTTGCTAACATTATCAGCCGTGTTTTTTTCCTTTGAGTAAAGTGAGAGGAAGGCTGATGTGGAGTACATGAGGGCTTAGTGAGAAGAGCTGATGGATTGGGTGTGAGGTAGTTGGGAGGTGAAGAGAGGACAGATAGATGGGAGGTTGGGAATGGGAGTGATGGGAAATAGATGGGATGTGGGGCAGATGGGGGCAAGAGTGAGAAGAAACGGTTACTGGAAGGTGCGGAAAGAATAGGGGAATTGTGTTGGAAAGACTATAAAAGCAGTTTCGCTTTAGATTTGCCTAAACAATTTATTGAATTCGAATTGGAAAACAAAGCCAGCCAAGAGTGGTAGTAGAGTCTTTGAATCCCATCAATCAGGGAGGCAGAGGCAGGCCGACCACTGAATTCCAGTAGCCTGGTCTACAAAGTCCAAGGGAAGACAAGGCTACAGAGAAACCTTGTCTTGAAAAAAAAAAACCAAAAAATAAAAATAAAAAAGAATTTGAACAAATCAAGAAAAAGATGTAGCTTTAGGCTCCTTTGGCAAGCATTCCTACCAACCAGTAATGTGGGGAACATTTTTGAGACAGAATTTCACTACATAATTGATGTTTTCTTCAATCTCATTAGGTAGTCCCTGGTGGCCTGAATTCCAGATCACTACTACCCAGCCTCCCCTTATATTAGCATTACAGGCCTGAAATTATAGTCTTTCCCATTTATTTCCACAGTGCAAATTTTTTATGTATGAATTCATATGTGCATTGGTCCTAATGGGGTTTGGTTGTCAGGATACAAATCTTTATTCTATTCACCAAGAAAGGGATTGTGTATTAGATGAACTTCTATAATGTGAATATAATTGAAAATATCATTCAAAAACACACCCCTAGAATGTTAAAAAAATATATTGTGGATGTTTTTTACTTAATCATTATTAATTTATCTTAGCCTGATTGTACAGAACCCTCTAGTACTAACTGCTCTTATCTTGTCTTGAACTGCTTGTTTCTGTGAAGCCCCACCCCATCCTCTAATATATTAGCTGCTTAGAGTTGCCAGGTCACAGCTTTTGCCTCCAAAACTCCGTGTTCTAGATACACAAGGCAATATATATATCCCTGAATACCTGACTGTGGTCCCAGCTGATTAGAATAAATGTTCTCACATGGCTATACATGTGTTTGAGATGTCAGGAGCAAATATAAGACGAGTTTAAGATGGTGATATTTCAAATTGTGTAATTTCTCACCTCTAACACTAATATATTCCATTTTTACCCAGTCTTAGCATTTTCCTGGGACTGGGGCAAAAATGGAGTTTGTGCTGCCTAGTATAACATAAGAAATAAAGCTATTTGAGTCTAGTACAGATAAATTGTGACATTCTGCATTAGTAAAAATATTTTCTTGCAATTAAAGCAATAACTGAGGTACTTCACATGGTCTTACTGGATAATACGGATCAGATCACAATACAAAAAAAAAAAAAAAAAAAACCTTCTACCATGGGTGATTCTTCATTGTTTCATTACAAATTCATGTACATATTGTCTTTGGGTTCTACCAACTATGCTAACAGTGCAGCAGCAATGCGAAAGAAGCATTACAGAAAAAGAGCGATAGTATCAAAAACTTTCATTTTAATTTCTGCTTAAATAGAGAAATTTTCATTTTGGTAAAATATTTGGATGCATAGATGCATACACTGAGGACTTCCTAAAAAGTTCTTAAGTTTAAACACCCATAATGTTACTTGTTGTAATTTATTCATGGTTGTTAAAGCAAAAAAAAAATGTGACTGTATACTGTAGAGTCATATGCAGCATTTCAAAATGATAAGCAAGATTACTTATAGAGACATAGATGTAGTTTTAAGACACTGCTAATGTTTAACTTATACGCCATATTAAAATTTTAAATCAATAATCCCTCCCAAAGTGATCAGTATTAACCTAATGCTAATAATGAGCTTTTACAAAGTCTGAGTTTTTAATTCCTAAAAGTACCAAAAAAGGACAAAATTAAAACTACAGAAATTACTTTCATAGGTAGGGGAAGCTTAGTCACATGTAAATCTGAAGTACAGGCAAGTTAAAATTGGTATGAAGAGTTCTATCAAAGATAGATACGTTGGCCAATGATACATAGGTGGCACAGAGTGTGCTTTAATTAATTTTGTATGATACTACGGTTAGACTAATATATACAGCCACAAAATTTTTCAAACATGAGTCTAGATTACATTGCTAATGACCTTGACAGATGAAAATAAAACTTCAGACTTTGAGTAAAACAGATGGTTTACTTCATTTATTAACTTTAATAATTTAGGGTTAAAAATCCCTACAGTATCCTAAAGTAGAGGAAATTTTACAACCAGCATGAGCTAAAATATGAATATTCATTGTTCTGAGAAGAAGAGATAAGTTCAGGGAATCAGTTGTCTAGCTCAAGTGTTATATCAATCACTTGAAAGTTTCTCGGGTTTTCATCATGATTTCATTCTAAAATATTTCTGCAAGACAATGTTTAAATGTTTACTCTCTACTGCGGTAATAATATTTGGAAAATCTGGGGAACTTTTAGTAAGAGCACTCTAACATAAGTCATGGAGAGTAGGATTTTGAAAGCTCATGTCTGGCTATTAGTTTCCTTTTACTCTGATACCTGATCCACTACAATGTGAGGCGTCTGTCTCCACAGACTTCCCAGTACTTTCACTACAATGACAGACTAAGAATTTCTGAAACCATAAAGCAAAATACAGCTTCCCATAAGAGTTTTCTGGGGAGTTCCAAAATGGCAGCCCAGAGTTAAAAAATTCTAAGATGGTCCACTAATGACAAGGGACTTTTCAGCCTTATGTTATTCCTTCCCTTCCATTTTCATTATGGGGAAGAGATATATTAGGAGAAATGAAAGAAAAATTAAAAACAGATGACGTTTGGTTATAGCCCCTGAGAAAATACAACATAATAGGCCAATTAATTACTTCGGGAAAGCTATTAATGACACCTTTATTATGTCTCAAAGTTACAACTTAGGATTGATAAATTTAAAACACTTAATGATTTTCAGAAATTATTGGTAAATATAAATTGGATTGGACCTTATTTAAAAATTACTACTGGACAATTGCATCATTTGTTTGAAACTCTGAAAAAGGATCCAGATGCAAGATCTCCCAGGCAGTTAGTGCAGAAAGCTTTGCAGCAGCTAGAACTAACAGAACAATGGATGCAGGAGGCCAGAGTGCAGCAAATTAATTATACTAAGCCTTGGTGTCTTATTATTTTAAAAACTATTTACTCACCCACTGCCTGCCTCTGGCAGGGTGGAGTATAGGAGTAGATTTATTTGCCTCACACGCAAGTAAAAATGGTTTCTTCTTATTCGTATATGTGTAGTCAATCATAAAAGAGAGATGTAGATCTTGAGAATTATTTGGGAAAGAAATGCAGGAAATAATTATTCCTTATAATAAAGAACATTTGGATCCTCTTTTACATACGTATGACAATTGGGGGATTGCACTATCATATTATATTGGTCAAATAAAATTTCATGTACCTCAGCATCCTATATTTTAAATTTGTGGAACGACATATATTATTTTTCCTTCAAAAATAGAAAAAGATCCTATAGCAGGAGCCCTTTGGATATTTAATGATGGATCCTCAAATGGGACTCCAGCAGTATATATTAAAGATAGACCACCAATTACAAAGGAGTCAGAACAAATTTCTGCCCAGCAGGCAGAGATTACTGCAGTCCTCATGGCTTTAGAAAAATTTCATAAAGCATTTAATCTTTATACAGATTCAAAATGTATAGTTAATCTTTTTTCAGATATTGAAACTGCATTATTGTCTGGAAACTCAAAAATCATTCCGCTGCTACAGAAATTACAAAAGTTGTTACAAGAAAGATCAAAAAAGATCTACATACGGCACATTAGAGGATATTCTCATCTTCCAGGACCATTATCTTTAGGCAATCATATGGCAGATATGCTTACTGAAGAGCATATTATTATAGGGGTATTAGAACAGGCTGTTAATAGCCATGTTCTGCACAATCAAAATGCTTTAGCTTTCAAAAGAATGTTTAATATCACCAGGGAAAAATCTAGGCAGATTGTAAAAAACTGTGGACGATGCCCTGATGTTTATCATCCACTAAAGATGGGAGTTAATACTAGGGGACTGAAGGCTCAGATCCTCTGGCAGATGGATGTCACCGATATTCCTGAGTTTAGGAGATTGGCTTATGTACAAGTGACAACGGATACCTATTCACACGATGTAATGGCTATAGGTAGACCAGGTGACGCTGTAAAGGATGTGATTCAACATCTTTTACCTTGTTTTTATACTTTGGGACTACCAAAAAGAATAAAAACTGACAATTGTCCAGCTTACACCTCACATGCTTTTCCTAAGTTCTGTGCACAATGGGAAATTGAGCATACAACAGGTATTCCTTATAATCCACAAGGTCAGGCAATTATTGAAAGAAATCATCAGAATATAAAAATACAGCTTCAAAGACTTAAGGGTCTTTAGTATTAAAGGTCATTACTATTCCCCGCAACAATTACTTAACCATGCTTTATTTACTATTAATCATCTTAACACAGATGATAAAGGTCTGACTCCCATGCAGACGCACTGGGCATCTCTCCAATCCTCTGCTATGCCAATGGTAATGTGGAAAGACTTGTTAACTGGCA
Organism: Acomys russatus; assembly: GCF_903995435.1. NCBI lineage: Eukaryota > Metazoa > Chordata > Mammalia > Rodentia > Muridae > Acomys > Acomys russatus. The sequence continues at coordinate 63,810,894 of NC_067169.1, forward strand.
CCTGAAGGGGACCAGATACTTTAATCACCTCGGGACAAGGATATGCTTGTGTATTTCCACAGAATGCAGAGTCACCCATCTGGATCCCAGACTGGCTGGTCCGACCTTTCAATCAAAAGGCCATTGTCTAGGAGGGGGAAGAAAAGGAAGAAGAGAAAACTTCAGGCTGCAATATTACAGATGAAGAATCTCAATCTTCAGGAGTGTCAGACTAACTCTTCACCACCTCATGGGTCAACAGAGGAACAGCCTCCGACTTGAGGTAAGATCCAGGCTCGTACCACTCTGTTGCCATGGGGAGACCCCTATACCTGAGAATGTATTTTTAGCAATGCTTGCTGTTCTTGCTCTGCAGGCAGCATGTGTTTCAGGAGAATTGTTTTTGGCTTACATTCCTCATCCCCCTATGCTTCATCTTATGAGTTATGGGGAGGAATCACATACTCAAATCATGAATAATGATACTCAAATTGTGGGAGAACCCTTAGATTATGAGTCAACACTGACATGTTCTGTAACTACCTCTGAAGGAATGTCAGACACTGCTCCTATTTCTGTAGTTCTATCAGCCATTGCAACAACAGGATGCCTCCCTATTGATTATCGCACTTTTTTAGCTGATACTCCATCCAGATCATTCATCACTACCTATGATTTTGTCACCCATTTATGGGAGGAAAAGTAAACGACATATTTGGGAAATTGGGCTCATGACTTTAGGCTACTACAATTATAGTGAATGTTACTCTGTCCCACTTTTCCCAATGCCACTGAAAAGCTGTGTGAGAGAATATAGCAAGGACAGAACTTGGTGTTCTGTACCAAGTCCAGATTCTAGTCCTCCATGGTTGCAGTGTGGATATGACCATGTTGTAGTATCTACTCATATTCCTATTAATTCAGATATGAATTTTTTATTATTGTATGGTATCTCCTAAGGTTGAACAATACTACCATGTTGCTGATGGTGCTTTATTTGATTACTATGAACCTCTAGCTCAGCCCATAAGAAGATGGAGCTTTGAAGGCTGGATTTAGCCCATCTATGTTCGTTATTCTGCAGTAAGAAGATTGGTATTTTTTCTGGGTTATTAAGATTGTTTGCAGCAGCTATCACGATTTTATTGAAGAAACCTGAGCAAAAACATGCCTCGCCAGTTGCTATTAAAGCTTGTGTTGGATATCCATATGCTGTTTTGATAGGAAAAACTCAAAATGTAAAAATCGTTAATGTAGAAAAGTCTTTTTATATACATTGTTTCGAATGTATTCTTACCAACTGTGTAGTGTCTTCTTTAGACATATCTTATTCTGTCATGATGATTTTAAAAAGACCAGAATATGTTGTGCTGCCAGTGGACCTTGAAGAAGATCCATGGTTTTATGATGCAGCCCTGGAAAATTTGGAAAAGGTCAACGAACTTAAGAGATTTGTTGCTGTTCTGATTCTAGGAATTAGTGCTTTAATAGCAATTATTACAACTTTTGTAATGTCAACTCTTGCATTAGTTTCAGAAGTGCAAACTGCTCATTTTGTTAATAACTAAAAAAGAAATATTTCTCTGGGCCTTGCTGAACAGCAAATTATAGATAAGAAGTTATAAGCAAAGATTAATGCTGTGGAAGATGTGGTTTTGGCACTTAGGGAGGAAGTAGGGAATAGTAAGGTTCGGTTGTCTACCGGGTGACATGCAAGCTTTTAGTATGTGTGTGTTACATCTCTTCCTTATAAAAAGATTATGAATTGGAATCTTACTAAGAATCATTTGTTAGGCACTTGAAAGAATAATGATCTAACATAGAATATGCAGACTCTACAAGCTCAGATTACAAGCATAAGTCATGCTCACGTGGATTCTCTTAAAATAGAAGATCTTGCAAAATCATGGCAAGCAGGACTTGCCAACTTAAATCCTGACAATTGGCTGCATTGGTTAATTTTTTTGGGAGTCCTAGTGGGACCTGTTTTTCTAATATTGCTGTATCTCCCTTGCTTTCTAGAATTATCTTTCATTCTATTTCTACAGGAAAACGAGAGATATAAGAGCTGTAATTAAAAAATAAAAGGAGGAATTGTCAGCCCTCTCCGGTAAAGTCTGGTGACAAAAGTAACACAGGCCTGAGACTAAGACCCCCTTTAGGCTAAGACAACCAAAGAGGGGAGAGTCTCCTGGACTGGGTTTGACACTCCCACCAGCAGAATCTGATGTTTCAAAACTCTCTTTTCTGGGAGATATCTTCTGTTTCTCTCTAAAATCTAACTGCATTTCACACCCAAGGTGTTACTCCTCAAGTGTAGCAATAGTTGCTATGAGATTGTGGCCTGGGACTCCAGCCAGGGACTGTTCATGGCCAAAGTAATTCTGCTTCACTTCCATTTATTAAAAGAGATATAACGACAAATTAATCATTAGTTAATAAGTTATAGTATGGGCTACAAAGAAATGGAATATTTCAAAAGATTCTAGGTAGCAGGAACAAATAGAATAGAATAGGGAGAAAAAAACATCCTGGCACACAGATGCTGGGCAGAAGTTTCATTAGGCAAAAAGTTTCATTAAGCAGAAGACGTTGGCCCTGGACAAAGAGAGCACATACATATTGATACAAAACCAATAACTTAGAAGTGATGATGTCTTTTCACTATGAACTCTGTTCCTTGTATTGTTTCAATTCAAAGACATAATTCAACTTATGACAAAACTATGTGTACTTGTACCATGTATGCTTGATTGCTAACTGACTTCCATGAATCTGATCTATGGGGAAATGTCATGAGAATATATAAGCAAAGCCCCCACCCCCTGCTTTCAAGAAATATATATAATGCTAGACTGCTTTCCAGAAAAATACACTCAGATGAAAATTCAAACTTGAGTCACCTCTGTGTGTCACAATGCCTTATCTCCATTCGCCAATGATCCAAGAACCTCCAATCCCAAGGATTGATTCCCGACTGAGCTAATGGTCCGTGGCAATGGCTTCCCCAAGATTAAGCAATCTTATTGCTGAACATACTACATACTGTGTATATAAGCCACAGAGAAATCATACTGGAACTGCAGTAGATACTTTTTTAATCCTCAGCTTTCAAGTACTAAAAGGACCTACGCACACAGTGAAGGTAAAAAAAATCATCCTTGCAATTACGAGAATGCTACCGTATTGACATGGTAGGAAAGATAACCCTACTGGTGAATTTATGACATTATGTACTAGAATTAACCACTTGCTTTCTGGAAGGATTTTAAGGCTCCTTTACAAGAAGAAATCCAAGTCAGGTTATTCTTAACCTGGCCAAAAGCCTGTGCCTGAGGAGGACATGGACTCCAGTGGATCCCTTCCTATCATCATTTGGATTGATGGATAGTTTGATATGTCTTTATGTTTATGCCCACAAACAATGCGTGATATTAGCTTTGATCAGAGATGTTTCCTTTTCACAGTAGAGAGTAATGAATGTAGACATATGGCTAGTCAAAATGCTGAGAACAAGTGACTTTTGAGGAAAAAGCTCTAAATGGGAGGTCTCTGCCACCTCTTTCAAGGCTTAGGATATGTCACAGAAGATGGAACAGAATGAATATAAGAGCTGGCTACTGAGGATAAGAACTGCCTTCTGGGCATGATATGACCCTTCCAATCATAAGCTCACATCAGTGCTAGTTGACAACAGGTCTGAACAGGAGTGAGCTTATCAACACCCAGTAATGGATGGTTGATGGGATCATAGTGACCTGCCCCACCAAGGGAAACTATTGGCAGTGGGGAAACTATTGGCTTTTGAAAAATGCCAAGGGATACAGTTTTTTGTTCTCACTGTTCTAGCTACTGGTGAGTCGCCCATGTTCCTGTAGATGGCCCACACTCATGTTCATGCTAAGGGCTCTGACTAAAATCAGTGTGTTTCAAAACAACAATAAAAATAAAGCTAGAGACAGGAAAATTGAAAGGGAGTTATAGAAAGAAAGGAAAATATACAAGAATGATAAGGGATAAGGCATGTCAATGTGCTCAGTATCTGTTATATATATATACATACATAACATTGTCAAAGAATGAACACATTTTTAAGGCAAATAAAGAGATGAGGTAATTATAAAAATATTGTACTACTTACTCATAAAATCAAAAGCTGATGGAATTAGTATCTTCTTTCTGTTGTGGAGCTAAACAGTGCAGAGTTACTACCACCTTGTCTTCTTGCAGAGGTTTAAATAGAATGTGATCTTCTCGATGGAGAATTCCATGGAAAAGTACTCAAATAGTTGAGTTTCTATCCCAGGAAAGAAAGATCAGGATGTCCTACCTAACTGAGATTCCATTAAACTGTTTGTGTGGAACCACCTCAAGCTCCCAGCTTATCTTTGCTTTTGTTATGCTGTTTTCTTCTGGAAGTTCCACTGCAGTATTAGTACATATTTAATCTCAATCAATGATGAAAGGAAACAACTTTCTGATTACCTGTGAGATTTATACAATGATCATTCTAAACAGTTTTACTTATTCCTATATATCTGCATGTTAACATCAACCTAATTTTGTATCCCCTTGTACGTGACTAGTGTCCTAATTGATGCTCAGTGGCAGAATACTGCCAAAATTCACAGGATAATTTATGAATCAGTTATTTTTGCAAGTAACAACAGTGTGTAAAAGGAGTTTGAACAAACTCAATAACCCTCACAAAGATAGTAAAAGGCATCTAGAGAAAAAGATATTTTCTACAGTTTTAAAAGTCCATTTTGAATTTTGAATTATTTCAAAATGTCTTTACCTGTAATGTATGCAATATGGTTGAAACAAATCAGAACATGCATTTTTTACTTTAAAAACATATGCCAAATATTAATCCAAAATTTAATATCCTATCCATTAACACCACTATCTATATTTATTTTTGAACTTAGAAAATAAATGTTTATTTTTCCACTATAGACTAATGATAACAACTTAGGGGCTGCATGTAAAGAATGTGTGCACACTTCTGGAAAGGATTTTCTTTATCAGACAATTTGAAGTAGTAAGGCCTAGACCACTGTAGGTGGCACCATTTCCTGGGAGATGGATTTGCACTGCACAAAAATGCCCGTCACATAATAATCAAAACACAAAATATATAGAACAAAGAAAAAATATTAAAAGCTTCAAGGGAAAAAAGCCAAATAACAGTAAACGGCAAACTTATCAGAATTACACCCGACTTCTAAGCAGAGACCATAAAAGCCAGAAGGGCCTGGACAGACATCTTGCAAACCCTAAGAGACCACAGATGCCAGGTCAGACTATTTTACCCAGCAAAACTATCAATAACCATTGATGGAGAAAACAAAATATTCCATGACAAAAACAAATTCAAACAGTACCTATCCACAAATCCAGCTTTACAAAAGGTACTAGAAGGAAAACTCCATCCTAAAGGGACAAACTACAACCAAAACTACACAGGAAATAGATAACTACACCATCTCAAAAACACAACTACACAAAAACTCTACTGGAACCAACATCATAATTAAGACTCTTAACAGTCACAGGTCATTAATATCTCTAAGCATCAATCATCTCAATTCTCCAATAAAAAGACATAGACTAACAGAATGGATGCATAAACAAGACCCAACATACTTCTGCATCCAAGAAACACATCTCACCCACAAGGACAGACATTACCTCAGGGTAAAAGGTTGGAAAAAAATATTCCAAGCAAATGGTCACAAGAAGCAAGCAGGGGTAGCAATTTTAATATCTAAGAAAATAGACTTTCAACCAAAATTAATCTAAAGGAATGAGGTTAGATACTTCATACTCACCAAAGGTAAAGTCAACCAAGATGACATCACAATTCTGAACATCTATGCTCCCAATAAAAGGGCATCCACATTTGTAAAAGACCTGCTAATGAAGCTTAAACCACATATCGATCCCCACACAATAACAGTGGGAGACTTCAACACCCTACTCTCAAGGAAGGATAAGTCATTGAAACAGAAACTAAGCCAAGAAATAACATCATTAACCAATGCCATGGGTCAAATGGATCTAACAGATATCTATAGAACCTTTCACCCAAACAAGAAAGAAGATACCTTCTTCTCTGCACCCCATGGAACCTTCTCCAAAATTGATCACATCATAGGTCACAAAGCAAGCCTCAATAGATACAAGAGGACTGAAATAATACCTTGTATCTTATCAGATCACCATGCTCTTAGGCTGCAATTCAACAACAACAGATATAACAAAAAGCCTATACGTACATGGAAACTAAACAATTCTCTGCTAAATGACACCTGGGTCAGGGAAGAAATAAAGAAAGAAATCAAGGAGTTTCTGAAATTCAATGAAAATGAAGGAACAACATATCCAAATTTGTGGAATACATTGAAAGCAGTGCTAAGAGAAAAATTCATAGCACTAAGTGCCTTTAAAAAGAAATTAGAAACATGGCACATAAGTATCTTAATGACACAACTGGAAGCCTTAGAAAAAAAAGAAGCTGAAACACCCAAGAAGAGTAGACATCTGGAAATAATCAAACTCAGGGCTTAAATTAACAAATTAGAACCTAAGAAAACAGTCCTATGAATCAACAAAACCAAGAGCTGGTTCTTTGAGAAAATCAACAAGATAGACAGACCCTTAGCCAAACTAACTAAAAGGCAGAGAGACAGTATTGAAATCAACAAAATCAGAAACAAAAAGGGAGACATAACAACAGACACTGAAGAAATAATACAAAGAATCATAAAATCCTACTTTGAAGGCATATATGCCACAAAATTAGAAAATCTAAGGGAAATGGATGATTTTCTTGATCAATTCCACTTATCAAAATTGAGGGAAAGACAGATAAGCAAGCTAAATAGTCCCATTTCCCCTATAGAAATAGAAGCAATCACTGATAGTCTTCCTCCCCTTCAAAAAAAGTCGATGGTGAGATGGTTTCAGAGTAGAATTCTGTGAGACCTCAAGGATGTGCTCATACTGATACTCTTCAAACTACTCCAAAAGATAGACATGGATGGAACATTACCAAATTCATTCTATGAGGCCATAGTCACATTGACACCTAAACCTCACAAAGACTCAACAAAGAAAGAGAATTTCAGACCAATTTCTCTTATGAACATTGATGCAAAAATTGTCAATAAAATACTTGCAAAAAACAAAAATACAAGAACACATCAAAGATATCATTCATCATGACCAAGTAGGCTTCATTCCAGGCATGCAGGGATGGTTTAATACATGGAAATCCATCAATGTAATCCACCATAGAAACCAACTGAAAATAAAAAATCACATGATCATTTCCTTAGATGCAGAGAAAGCATTTGATAAAATCCAACACCCATTCATGTTTAACGTTTTGGAGAGATCTGGGATACAAGGCACATACCTCAACATAATAAAGGCTATATACAGCAAGCCAATAGGCAAAATCAAATTAAATGGTGAGATACTCAAGAAAATTCCTCTAAATCGGGAACAAGGCAAGGCTGCCCACTCTCTCCATATCTCTTCAATATAGTACTCGAAGTTCTAGCCAGAGCAATAAGACAACAAAAGGAGATCAAGTATATCCAAATGGGAAAGGAGGAATTAAAATTATCCCTATTTGCAGATGATATGATAGTGTACATAAGTGACCCCCAAAATTCTACCAGAGATCTATAAGAGCTCATAAATACCTTCAGAAAATTGGCTTCATACTAAATTAACTCAAAAAGAGTCAGTAGCCTTCCTATATACAAATGACAATCATGCAGAGGAAGAAATTAGGAAAACCATATCCTTCACATTAGCCACAAGCAATAAAAAATATTAGGAGTTACTCTAACCAAGCAAGTGAAGGACTTGTTTGAAAAAAATTTCAAAACTCTGAAGAAAGAGACTGAAGGTGACATGAGAAGATGGAAGGATCTTTTTTGCTCATGGATCGGGAGAATTAACACAGTAAAATGGCCATCTTACCAAAAGCAATCCACAGATTCTATGTAATCCCTATCAAAATACCTACACATTTTTTTTAAAGACATTGAAATTTCAATTCTGAACTTCATATGGAAAAACAAAAACAAAAAAACAGAATAGAAAAAACAATCTTCTACAATAAAAGATCCTCTGGAGGAATCTCCATACCTGTTCTGAAGCTGTACTATAAAGCAACAGCAATTAAAACAGAATGGTACTGGCACAGCAACAGGCTGGTTGATCAGTGGAATCAAATCTAAGACCCAGATATGAATCCACAGACATATGATCACTTGATTTTTGACAAATAAGCCAAGTCTGTTAAATGGAAAAAAGGATAGCATATACAACAAATGATGCTGGTCTAACTGGATGTCTATGTGCAAAAAAAATGTAACTTGACCCATATTTGTCACCTTGCACAAAACTCAAATCCAAGTTGATAAAAGACCTCAACATAAAACCAGAGATACTAATTCACTTAGAAGAAAAAGTGGGGAAGAGCCTGGAAAACATTGGCACAGGAGACAACTTCCTGAACAGAACACCAACAGCCTATACCTTAATGTCAACAATTAATAAATGAGACCTCATGAGGCTGAGAAGCTTATGTAAGGCAGGAGACACTGTCAACAGAACAAAGTAACAGCCTACAGACTGGGAAAAGATCTTCACCAACCCTACATCTGACAAAGGTCTAATATCCAAAATATATAAAGAACTCAAGAAATTAAACAACACCAAACCAAATAACCCAATTGAGAAATGGGGCTTGGAACTAAACAGAGAATTCTCAACAGAGGAATATCAGTGGCTGAGAAACACTTAAAGAAATGCTCAACCTCCTTAGTCATCAGGGAAATGCAAATCAAAACAACTCTGAGATTCCATCTTACACCCATCAGAATGGCTAAGATCAAAAATTCAGGGGACACCCCATGCTGGCGAGGATGTGGGGACAGAGGAACATTCCTTCACTTCTGGTGGGAATGCTAGCTAGTACAGCCACTTTGGAGATCTATCTGGTGCTATCTCAGAAAACTGGGAATAGGGCTTCCTCAAGACTCAGCTATTCCACTCCTTGGAATATACCCAGAAGATGCTCCAGCTCATAACAAGAAACTTTGCTCAACCATGTTCATAGCAGCCTTATTAATAATAGCCAGATCATGGAAACAGCCTAGGTGTCCTCAGTAGAAGAATTGATAAAGAAATTGTGGCATATTTACACTATGGAATACTACTCAGCTTTTAAAAACAAGAAATTCCATAAATTTGTGGACAAATGGATTGAACTAGAAATGATCATAATGAATGAATTAACCCAGAAGAAGAGTCAAATGGTATATAATCACTTATATCTGCACACTAGCCCATGGGGCATTTCCCATGAAAGTCTTCACTTACCAGGAAACTGGGACAGAGAGGAGGACATCCTATTGGGACTCTAGATGGAGAAGCATGGGAGAATGGCAAAATAGAAGGATCCAGAGAGTTCCAAAAACGTACATGTAGAACATTATTTTGGGCATATATGGGTCCAGGGTTCCTGCTCAAACTATGACACCATACAAGGACAACACGTGCAGTAAACTTCGAGCCACTGCCCAGATCTATCCAATGGACAGGACATTCTGCACAGTTGAGTTTAAAGCCAATCTCATCTACAAGGCAAGTAAGTCAAAGACAGTCATGGCTAACACAGAGAAACCCTGTCTCCAAAAACAAAAGAAAATAAAAAATAAAAATAAAAAAGTTTTCTGTGAACATCTACTACCTCCATTTCATCCAAGCTTGAGGAGATAATGCATTCTGACAGAAGGATATGCTGTAGCAAAAGTGCTCCTCTCATGTGAGACAGACAAGGAGCTGGAAATTATTCCTAAGGGACACTCTCCTTAGGTACTCATATCACACTCCTTTTCTATTCATCATCCTTCAGTTTATCATCTTTTTAAATAAGACAAATCATTCTCTAATCACATCCCTAAGGCCTTCTCATTGATCACAATCTTTCTAATATTATGAGCCAAGGAACATCCAAAGCTGCCATTTGTTGAGTTTTCTTTCTGTTACTTGGGCAGACAGTTTATTCCTAAGAGGTAGTTTCCACAGTGAGACTCCCTTGGAGAAAATTAAATTTTCATTTGCAAGTGGTAATCAATAGAAGATAACATCTAGGTTAAGGATGAGGTCATTTGTCCACTCCATTAAGCTCTAGGACTCTGTCTAATACAAAGCCATGTAGGCACTTGGCATGTTATCCCCAACCTCTATGCATTCATATGTGCATTGGTCCTATTGTTTTTTGGAAAGTCTTGTTTGGTTGGTGCCCCTCATCCCTTCTGGCTCTTAAACTATTTCTGCCTCCTTTTTTACAAGGTTTTCAGAGACCTAAGGGGAGGGATTTGATGGAGACATGTCATGTAGATTTGAATGTCCCAATGTATTTCTCTCTGCATAATAACTGGCTCTGGGTCTCTGAGCAAGGCAATGACTGATCTATGAATAAAGCACTGAATGTCATTAGGAGTCATTTTATCACTATATTCCAATCTAAGAAAAACAGCCCTGGGTTTTCCCCCAGGTTCTAGGCTATCTGGTCTCTGGTTGTTAGTCACTCAAGCAGTGTCAGGTATGGGTTCTATTCCATGAAGTGGGCCTTAGTTCAAATCCTAATTTGGTTGTTTCCTTCCACAAAATTTGTGGCAACATTGCACTAGCATTTCTTTCAAGTAAGACATCATTGTAGGTCAGAAGGTTTGTAAGTGAGTTGATGTCTACATTGATGCCTAGGTATTGTGCAGAGAACCTTCCATTACCAAGAACAGTAGTATGTAGGTACCAGTTGACTGCTCTATATTCAGTAAGCTGTATAGGGCCTATCTTCAGAAATAGAGCCTTTCTGTAAGTTTGTGAGGAGCAAGCTATAGCCTTGGTAATAACCTGGGTTGTTTGGGGGGTCTTTTGTGAATAACTCAATTAGATGTAACTTATTTCTAGCATTGAACATTTTGTTTGGTGATAAGACATGCCCATGGTGGTTTTATTAGATTTCCATATATATAAACTTCTACTATATAAGGTTTTCATACTACCCCTAAAGTGGCCTTTAATTTTACCTATCTTTCCATATATTCCTGCCATGATTCTTCTCTTCCCTCCTCCTCTATCATAATTAGGATTACATTTTCTATGATGAAAGACGAATGCTAAAGCAACTTGGGGAAGAAAGGATTCATTTGGCTTATACTTCATTATTGTTCATCATCGAAGAAAGCCATGGAAGGAACCAAAATGGAAAAGGACTCTGGAGACATGAGCTGATGCAGAGGCCATGGAGGAATACTGCTTACAGCTTTGCTCCTTATAGCATGCTCATCTTGCTTCTCAAAAGACCTCCCACTACCACATTTTCAGTAATGGCACTACTCACATTGGGCTAGGTTTTCCAACATCATTTACTTATAAGAAAATGCCCTATAGGACTGCCTATAGCCCAAGCATATGGAGGTGTTTTCTCAATTGATGTTTTCTCTACTCTGATGACTCTAGCTTGTGTCAACTTGACAAAAAGCTAGACAGAACACACTCTCTACTGGATTCCCTTCTCGCCCCTATTCCAATTACCCCTGCTAGAGTCTATTCGTATCTATCCTATTTCCCTTCTCTAGGAAGATATTTTTGTCCTTTCTAGTTCCTTAGTCTATACATAACCTGTGTTCCATGAGTTGTAGCTTACTTATCATTGACTTAACAGTTAATATGCATATATAATCAAATATATAGCATATTTGTCTTGAGTGACCCACTGATTTCAATTAAGGTTGCTTTGCGTGAGTGTGGTGGTAAGTATATTTCTGGAACTTGGGTTAGCTGCTATGTTTTAGTGACTATACCACTTAAAAAGTTTTGCACTCCCTTATAATGTTAGCAATTAATTGCTAATAGTCTCAGTACACAAATGGAGATCATGAGTTACTTAGCATCCAGGAACTGAGTATGTTGCATTAACTTTTTTGTGTACTATTTAAGTGTTCCTCTAAGTGAATTTAGGAAGATGAATATCAAACATTTTCTCTCATATGTGGATCTTTTACCCACACAAACACCACAAAGATACTGGAAGCAAGCTATTTTAGAAGGTAAAGTGGGCTTGTGAGAGGATGCACTGAACCAAGAGAAGGTAGAGAGTGCATATAATCAAGGTATGAGATCCACTGTGTCTAGTGCTAATTATGAGTGAGTTATTCACAAACAGAGGAAAAGTAATTAGAGTGATAATGCAAGATCTGTTATCAACCCAAGAAAACAATGGCTCTCTCATCTCAAGAGATTTCACTAGCAGGTAAAATTGGGTGAGACAATCGATGCTTGATAAATTCATATTAACACTGGTTTTCCTGTAATTCTATACTACCACTGAACTATTTCTAAGTCATGTAATTCTCTGATATTTTAAGTTTACAATTATGCATTGAGTACAATGTTAATGTACTAAGACACATTGTGTGAGTAAAACACTAACATCACTATAAACTGACTCTGTAGCAATGTGAAGTGGAATTATTGCCCTGAAGATGATACAAAATGTCCTATCTAGATATATTCAGGTTATTCCTGCATTCTTAAGGATTTAAAAGTGCAATAATCTGAACTATCAGTTTTTTCCTTTGAGATAAACCAAATAGTGGCAATGAAAAGAAATGCTAATTTGGATTAAGGAAGAATTGAAAGTTTTGTTACTTGAATTGTTTTGAGTAGACAAAAAGGATTTACTTTGCACAAGTGGATATGGAAGGTTATTCTAAACCCATGATAAATTCTATGAGAAAAATTAAAACAGATGCAGCATTTTCAAGCGTATGAAAATTTATTAAACTGTAGTCTACTGATGAAAATATCTTACATTTCCGAAATTATGCATATCTAACTGACATAAAATGAAAATATATTTTAAGACTCCTATTTTATTTTTTTAAAGCAATTAGTTCTTTCTTTGGTTTAATCACTCAAAGACATTGAATTTCTAACTTCATTATCCATGACTTCAATTAAGAAATAAATGTATATCTTAATCCATTATATACTCACCTCCATACAAACATACAAATATATATATGATAAATATTGTATACTCCTACTATGTTATGAGTATCCCACCAAAGATGATATCTCAGACACATTTATAGGCATCTGAGGGCTTTTATTCTAATCACCTGGAACCACAGTTAGGTAATCACGGATATAGATATTGCCTTGTGTATTTATAACATGGAGTTTTGTAGTCAAAAGCCATGACCTGGCACCTTTAAGCAGCTAACGTGTGGAGGATGGGGTGGGGCTTTACAGAAATAAGCAGTTCAAGAGAAGATAAGAGCAGTTAGTACTAGAGGGTTTTGTACAAACCGGCTAAGATAGATTAATAAAGATCAAGAAAAAATGTCCATGATATTTTTTAACTTTCTAGGAGTATGTTTTTGAATTATATTTTCAATCATATTCACAATTCCTTTCTTAAGATTGATGATATTTCAAAATGTGTAATTTCTCTCCTCTAACACTAATTCATTCCATTTTTACCCAGTATGACCATTTTCCTGGAACGGGGCAAAAATGGAGTCCATGCTGCCTAGTGTAACATAAGAAATAAAGCTATTTGAGTCTAGTACAGATATATTGTGACATTCTGCATGCGTAAACATATTTTCTTGCAATTAACGCAATACCTGAGGTACTTCACATGGTCTTACTGGATAATATGGATCAGATCACAATACAAAATAACTTCATCAGATCTTCACCATGGGTGATTCTTGATTGTTTCATGTTCAAATTTATGTACATATTGTCTTTGAGTACTGCCAACTACGCTAACAATGCAGTAGCAATGCGAAAGAAGCATTACAGAAAAAGAGCAATAGTATCAAAACCTTTCATTTTAAGTCCTGCTTATATAGAGAAACTTTCATATTGGTAAAATATTTGGATGCATACATTGAGGATTTCTTAAACAGTTCTTAAGTTTAAACACCCATAATGTTACTGGTTGCAATTTATTCATGGTTGTAAAGCAAAACATGTGACTGTATACTGTATGCAGTATTTCAAAATGATAAGCGAGATTATTTATAGTCATAGATATAGTTTTATGACACTGTTAATGTTTAACTTGTACACTATATTAAAAATTTAAATGAATAATTCCTCCATAATTGGTCTGTATTAACCTAATGTTCATGAGCTTTTACAAACTTAGTCTTTAATTCCTAAGAGTACCAAAAGGGACAAAATTCAAACTGCAGAAACTACTTACATAGATAGGGGACAGTTAGTCACATGTGAATTTGCGGTATACCCAAGTTGAAACCGATTTGAAGAGTCCTATCAAAGATATGACACAATACATAGGCCAGTGGTACATAGGTGGTACAATGTGTGTTTTAATTATCTTTTTATGTTACTCTGGTTAGACTAACAATTATAGCCACGTAATTTTTCAAACATGAGTCTAGATTACATTGTTAACATACTTGACAGATGAAAATAAAACTTCAGACTTTGAGTATAACAGATGGTTAATTTCATTTATTAACATAATAATTTAGGGTTAAAAATACATACAGTCTCCTAAAGAAGGGGAAATTATACTACCAGATTTAGCTAAAATATCAATATTCATTGTTCTGAGAAAAAGAGATAAATTCAGTTATCTAGCTCAAATGCTATATATTTCACTTGTAAGTTTTTTAGGTGTTTCTTGTCATGATTTAATTCTAAAATATTTCTGCAAGATGATTCGTTAAATGTTTACTCTCTATTGCAATTATAATATTTGAGAAGTTTGTAGAGCTTTTAGTAAGAACACTCTAACATAGGTCACCAAGAGTAGGACTTCAAAAGTTCATGTCTGGCTCTTAGTTTTTGTTTATTCTGTTACCTGATCCAATACAATATAAGGAGTTTCTCACCATGAACTTCCCTATACTTTCCCTACAGTGATAGACTAAGAAGTTTGGAAACTGTAAAGTAAAATCCAGCTTCCCATAAGAGTTTTCTGTCAGTTATTGTCATAGTGTCTCAAAATTAGTGCATCTCATGATAATACTTTCATTCTGGGTACCTTTTGAAATGAGATTGACAAAGGTCAAATGCATATTGTCAAGTTGTGAAGGGATTAATAACAATTAAACTTTAATTCTTACCATAGAAATTCATGTACTAGTAAAGTGAAAACATTTAATGTTAAGAATCCTCAAGATTTGTTCTTAGGACAACTGGGAAGATCCCATCTTAGTTGAGGAAAAATTCTGAAATTCACCTTTGCTAGTGGAAACATTTCATCTCTTAAAAAATTAAATTTCTTGGCTTAGAAAACTCCAATAATTTATCTAAAAAATTCAATGTTTTGCCCATAAGATCTTTAGAAAATATTGTAGTTCCCCTAAGATCTATTTTTACCATACATTTTTGTCCTTAGACATTAAGGGAGAGTCATATTTCAGAATATCTTTAAATATGAAGTATAAATTAGTTAATAAGATGGTATTCTATGCTCCAAAGTATTTCACTTTTTTCTTTCAACTTGTGTGGGTAGAAATCACAGAACGTGTGTTATAATGGTTACTAACTCTGTGAGGTAATAGAAAATACAGCAATTAAGCTTATTGTTTCAAGCTTCCTACACAGAAATTCCAGTTATAATTTTGTAGCTCTTCAAAACATGGATGAAAAGTCTGTTTCTACTAAAGTTAAATATATGCTTACTTTGATAAACTGCAAATGAAGGACATAAGGACTTATGAAGAAAGCACGTTGGACTGAATGGTCATTTACAATCTTTCCACACAGGGAAAATTTTGTTATGTACAGCCTTTATGTTATATGAATTTATAATTATATTTCCATAATCCTCTTTAAGATCTTTGATAACTATTCTCTGTGTATCAAAACAAACATGTTGAAGCAGACACTACCATCACTGAAGCTGGATACCTGAATTCTGTGGCTCAAATTAAGGCATTTAATCTCCAGAGGAAAGTATATAAGCTTACTGGAATAGACATCAAATTCAAAGCAGAGTCTGTCTGATGATGAGACCTATGT
Source organism: Acomys russatus (assembly GCF_903995435.1). Taxonomy (NCBI): domain Eukaryota; kingdom Metazoa; phylum Chordata; class Mammalia; order Rodentia; family Muridae; genus Acomys; species Acomys russatus. The sequence continues at coordinate 63,826,977 of NC_067169.1, forward strand.
CAGTGGCTTATTGATGCTGGCATTTTTAAATGTAAAATAACAGAAGTCTACTAATTCTTGATGGACATTTGTAAACAGTGTAACTCCAGGTGAAGTAAAAAATAAACAAATTTATGCCATAAAACAGAATCAAAATAGCACAAAGAACTGTAAAAATCAAACCAGATTACAGTACAACATGAACGAAGAAGATAATGCTGTGTCTTCTAAAGGAAAGATGCTAGTATGTTATCTCAAAACGGTCAATGTTATTTTATCTGAGTCATCCCCAAAGCAAATGCTTACAGTAAATCTTTTTATAAATGTGACTATGTACATTATTCAATATCCTCTGAGAATGGTAAGGAAAAGGAAGAAACAGAAAAAAGAAAGGAAAGGAACTAAAAGAGAACTGAATTCACATCTTAATTATAAAAGCATATTTACCAACTGCTAAGATTATGTCAGTCTTCTACTTGTTCTATCCTTCAAATTCTGCATAAGATCTGTCCACATTATGAAGGATAACATGGCTTACTTAAAGTGGATTATTTTAACTGATAATTTTAAAAATATTATTGAGAAGAAGTGGGTTGGCATGAATGGCAGGTGTCATTGAGATTGAGCAATTATATGGTTAATGTAGCTATTGTAGAAAATTACCTCCAGCCATTACATGGCAGTTGCCCTCTTGAACTCCCTGTTGTTGTGACTATACTTAGCAGAAGAGCACAAGATTGAACCCAATATCATTCAGTCCCATAGGAAGGGCTCCTGAGGCCTCAACACTCTCTGAGGAGCTATACGCAGTTAGTGATAGCTGGGGCTAGGGTAAGAGCTACCTTTCCTTAAGGAAGTCTAGACAGATAACTGTTGATTATAGGATATCTCATGAGGCACTGCCCCTCCCCTAAGTATTTGTAGGCAGTTAACTGCTGCTAGAGGAAGATGCCCCAAGGCAACATTATTTGCCAAGTATTTATGAGCAGGGAAGTACTCATGAGGCACCATGTCTTCTGAAACATACATAGACAAAATTGTCCAAAGAGAAATACAAAGGAAGTTTCTTCAGTAGTATGCCACATATGATTTATCCATATTCTTGTTGCTAACCCTTTGTCCACACTCCTGTAAATAACCCTAATTAACTCTGTCTCACAAACTGATCTTAGGTAGAATGGCTTTTAGGGATTTTATTGTTTCTATATCTGGAATAAGCAGATGTTAGTTTGTTTTTCCAGATAGTGTGCAGAATAATGGCCTAGCCAAATTAGCATGTGCATTTTAGCAGTTCAAATCCAACCACTGCTAAATTAACACACATTCACATCATCTGAATCCACATGTACCTTCCACATAAAGAGAATAAAGTAATCAAACTGTTCTTTAAAAGTACATAAAAGTAGTATAAAGCTTTTCTAAGAAGATGCTCCATTGCTATCACTATTCTTGATAACCTCTAAGAAAATTATGAGATTTAAATTTAATAACATTTTATTATAAAGTCAATATATTTATATTCTTTAGTAAGAAGATACAGTATGTCAGTGCAAACACTTAGATATGAGGTAGCTTACTATGGAGTTAAATATGAGTGACCATGGACCAGGAGCACAGAATGATGTTATTCCAAGCTTATGTTCCAGTATGGAAGCAACTCCATAAAGTTTTTTTAAACAGTAATAGAACAAAGAAAGCCATACATCAAGAAACTTTAAAAATACATAGGTAGAAGCAACAAGTAGGTGGTTATAGTAAAGAAGAACTATCTTAGCTCTAGTCCTTAGATACTAGGTGAGGACAATTTTAACCATCTGATTAAGGAAAAACTAGGGTTTTCTAATGTATTTCAAGTTTCGTTTTAAAAAATCTTTTAGAATATTATGTCTGATTTTATTTGTTAGTGATAGGAAGTTAGGTCAGACATAGAGAGGCTATGTATTAGGACCAGGATATTAGTTCAGACAGATCGAGGCAAAGAATGACTGTTTAATAGGCTAAAGATAGATGAACATAAATTATCATTAGGCTCTAGATCTTTAACATTTTATCCTCTAGATATCACTGAAGTTCTAATTCATCAATCAAACTTTGTAGACACAACTTTATTCCAGGAATTCTCTGTCAGAAAGATAAAAGCAACAATGATGGAGAGGTAGACAGGTAGATTTAAAATGATATGCACATATGGCATATGTTCCTAATATAATGATGAAGACATACTATTGTAAACTCATATATATATATAACAGGTCTTATAGCATAAACACAGTTTTTTTTTATACCCATTATTTATTCTATTTAACCTCATTGAGTACTTTAATTGACTCTGCTTCTTTGCTTTGTAGTTAAGCCAAAAAATACCGTGTTGAACGATCTGGGTCATTTGTCATCCTGTGTTGATTGGCTTGTTGTAGTTTTCCACTGAATTTATTAACAGGACTTGGCAATACTAAAAAAACCATATGAGTTACTCTGAGATATAGACATATTTTTATGTCCACTGTGGAGTTGCACAAATTTCTCCTTGGTTGTCAGGATCAATTATTCTAGTAAATAAATGAATGCCTATAGGAGGGTTATGTATTTCAAATCATAAGGAGTTTTAAAAGCCTATCTTTTAGCATTAATATATAAATAGAATAAAAATTATTGCTGTGTTCTCCTCTTGGAATAATTTCTGTTTTTATGGATAAGACTTTTAGGTTTTCTGAACAAGGGGTAACAGAGATAGAAAATAGGGCTTTTTCTATTGAGTCACTATGCAGAGCAGTGTCATTAGTCACATTTCCAACTTTTGAGTCCTATTCATTAATCATAGTTATGAGAGAAATGACCTCTCATTAGAAACTGATATATGGAATATAAAGCCTCTTAGAGAATGTTGCTCCCACCCTAAAAATTATTGCCACTCATCAGGCATTACTACTAACTCTTTAAAGAGGCCATTTACAATCCCATCAGTACTGCTGCTTCTGAATGATGAGAAACATAGTAAGATCATTAAATTCCACTGTCACACTTCATGTGCTGTATAAGTGAGTTTTTTAATTAGAACCAGTGCTGTGTTGAATAACATTATGGTTTATGAAGCATTTTGTAATATATGGATAGCAGTTATAGCACAAGCACTGCAGGACAGAAAACTAAACCCATGTCCAGAAAGCCTATTGAAGCAACAGTAAAAGAAAGGCCTAATCTTATCATGATGAAAGTAGGACAATATGGTTATTGTAAGAAATGTTGTTTTATCAAAGATTCAATGGAAATCTCATTTGCTGCAATATTTGACATTCTGTAGTGATCATATTACATTGTTTTGATTAGTTGACGTCTAAAACACAGATACTATAACCCTTCATTGTTACTTGTCATCCTCCCTTTAGTGTGCTGATTGCTAAATTTCATCAATAGATGTGAGAAAAAGTTGAATGGTTACATAAAATATATTATTATATTAAACATATCATTAAAAGTCTTCTCTACTAAGGAATTCCTTTGATGTCCATTCACATGGTACACAAGTGTCTTCAGTTGTTTCATCAATTTAGATAGTCTCTTTATCACTAATTTCTCAGTTATGTTTGCTCCATCTCCCTATTAACTGCATTGACCCATTGGCTCAAGTCCCTAATAAATTGATGATGCTTACCTCTTTCCATTTACCCTACAAAGCAAAAAGAACAGCTAAGTGAATTAATCAAAGTTCTTCTAGTGAAAGTACTTCCTTTCAGTTACAGCATTAAGTGGCTATCCCAGACAGAGGAGATAAAGGGTGATTGAGGCTACTTCTATGAATAGCCAGTATATCAAACAGCGATACCATCATAGGACATGTCAGAATGTTTCTCCTTCTATCAAGTAATCTTAGAGACTTCATGATCAGAACAAAGACAGGGATGAGAGAGGTAAATGTCATAGGAGTGATAAGCATTAGAAATCATGTCCTGTTGCATGTAACTTACATCTGCTTGAATGCTTTCTTGAACCAGATTTTATAATACTTTCACACATATTATATGATATGTATATTTCAATTTGATGTTCATGAAGTTATGTATAGAGTACTTGATAGGCTATTCTCTTTTATACTAGTAAATAAGAGTAACTTACATTGAACAACACACAATATATAGGAAGATTTCTCATTTTTTGGAGACTGAGGAATGCTAAGATATGGAGCATAACATGTTTGCATAAGACCTCTCGCTGTATCGTTCAGATAATAGGACAGTAGAAAGAAAGAAGGAACCTATCTTGCTCATATATATAATGCTGATGTCAGTGGTAAAGAAGGAGACATCAGTATGTCTTGTAATTGTTACAAATATCAACATGAGTTTAGAAGGGGACAGATATTAAAACTATGATTCAGCAATGGAGTCAGGCAGCAGCCAATGGATGATGTGCATACAATTCAGGCAATGTGACCCCTTGATGGTTTATAGTCAAGTGCTGGAATTTAAACTGTGTTCCACCATGCTGTCCTAGAAATTTCTTCATAATATCAAAGGGTAAATGTGTCCCTTAGATTCTGCCTGGGAATGTGGCACAACTAAATTGAGGGATTTGCCATGTAATTTCTTTTTCATATGCCTTGAAACCTCTTCACTTATTATATACCAAAACAGATAGGCTTAATTCAGCATAATTTGGCATAGGCCATTATGTAGTCCATGTTATAGCCAATAGGCCAATCAAAACTCTTAGTCTTCATATAACATATATAAAATCAAGGAACTCTGAAAAATCTGTCCACAAGTACAAAACCTACTTCTGAATTTAATATGACAGTTTGTGATTGCAAAGTTTTAATCCGGCATGCCTCACAGGGAAACCTATTACCATTATGTCAGATTTACTGCAGAGCTAGTAAATTAAAGCCTCTGAAGGGAGCTGTGATCAAGGTCTCAAGTCTCCTGGAAGATTATGCTTTACACATATTCATATTCATTACTCTGGACATTTTCACATGGTTCTCTTTCTTTTGAGATTTAAAGTATTCATTATAGAAGACTTTTATTTCCTTGGATTCATTTATCCCTAAATACTTTATTTTCCATGAGTTTATTAACAATGAAGTTGTGTTGAAGATTTCTTTCTTGGAATGGTTATTCCTACTATATAGAAAGGAAATTGTTACTTTATTACTTGATATTGTTATTTAAACTTATTATTGAAATATGCCTCTTTATTGTGTTCATCATATTGTTTATGTTCTCAGTTGCTTTTGGTGTTTAATAATTGTGGCTTCGAGCAATAAGACAACAAAAGGAGATCAAGGGTATTCAAATGAGAAAGGAGGAAGTCAAATTATCCCTATTTGCAAATGATATGATAGTGTACATAAGTGACCCTCAAAATTTCACCAGAGAACTCCTACAGCTGATAAACACCTTCAGCAAATTGGCTGGATACAAAATTAACTCAAAAAAGTCTGTAGCCTTCCTATACACAAATGACAAGCTTGCAGAGGAAGAAATTAGGAAAACCACACCCTTCACATTAGCCACAAGCAATATAAAATATCTAGGAGTTACCCTAACTAAGCAAGTGAAGGACTTGTAAGAAAAAAATTTCAAAACTCTGAAGAAAGAGATTGAAGATGACCTGAGAAGATGGCATGATCTTCCTTGCTCATGGATCAGGAGAATTAACATAGTAAAAATGGCCATCCTACCAAAAGCAATCTACAGATTCAATGCAATCCCTATCAAAATACCTACACAATTTTTTAAAGACATTGAAAGTTCAATTCTGAACTTCATATGGAAAAACAAAACACCCAGAATAGCTAAAACAATCTTGTACAATAAAAGGTGCTCTGGAGGAATCTCCATACCTGATCTCAAACTGTACTATAAAGCAATAGTAATTAAAACAGCATGGTACTGGCACAGCAACAGGCTGGTTGATCAGTGGACTCGAATTGAAGACCCAGATATGAATCCACACACATATGGTCACTTGATTTTTGACAAAGAAGCCAAATCCATTCGATGGAAAAAGGATAGCATCTTCAACAAATGGTGCTGGTCTAAGTGGAGGTCTATGTGTAAAAAAATGAAACTGGACCCATATTTGTCACCTTGCACAAAACTCAAATCCAAGTGGATTAAATACTTCAACATAAAACCAGAGACACTAAGCCACTTAGAGGAAAAAGTGGGAAAGAGCCTGGAACATATTGGCACAGGAGACAACTTCCTGAACAGAACACCAACGGCCCAGGCCTTAACGTCAACCATTAATAAATGGGACCTCATGAGGCTGAGAAGCTTCTGTAAGGCAGGAGACACTGTCAAGAGAACAAAGCGACAGCCTACAGACTGGGAAAAGATGTTCACCAACCCTACATCTGAAAAAGGTCTAATATCCAAATTATATAAAGAACTCAAGAAATTAAACACCACCAAACCGAATAATCCAATAGAGAAATGGGGCTTGGAACTAAACAGAGAATTCTCAACAGAGGAGTATCAAATAGCTGAGAAACACTTAAAGAAATGCTCAACCTCCTTAGTCATCAGAGAAATGCAAATCAAAACAACTCTGAGATTCCATCTTACACCCATCAGAATGGCTAAGATCAAAAACTCAAGCGACACCACATGCTGGCAAGGATGTGGGGAGAGAGGAACACTCCTTCATTGCTGGTGGGAATGCAAACTAGTACAGCCACTTTGGAAATCTATCTGGTGCTATCTCAGAAAAATGGGAATAGGGCTTCCTCAAGACCCAGCTAATCCACTCCTTGGAATATACCCAGAAGATGCTCCAGCATACAACAAGAAAATTTGCTCAACCATGTTCATAGCAGCCCTATTCATAATAGCCAGAACATGGAAACAGCCTAAGTGTCCCTCAGTAGAAGAGTGGATAAAGAAACTGTGGTACATATACACTATGGAATACTACTCAACTATTAAAAACAAGGAATTCCTGAAATTTGTGGATAAATGGATTGAGCTAGAAATGATCATAATTAGTGAGTTAACCCAGAAGCAGAAAGAATCAAATGGTATATACTAACTTATATCTGCATACTAGCCCAAGGGGCATGTCCCATGAAAGCCTTTATTTACCAGGAAACTTTGACAGAGGGGAGGGCATCCTATTGGGACTCTAAATGAGAGATGCATGGGAGAATAGCAAAATAAATGGATACAGAGGGTCCTTGAAATCTACAAGTAGAACAATATGATAGGCAGATTTGGGCCCAGGGGTCCGGCTCAAACTAAGGCATCAGCCAAAAACAATACAGGAGGTAAACTTAAAACCCCTTCCCAGATCTAGCCAATGGTCAGAACATTCTCCACAGTTGAGTGGAGAGTGTGATATGACTTTCTCACGTACTCTGGTGCCTCACATTTGACCATGTCCCCTGGAGGGGGAGAACTGGTGGCACTCAGAGGAAGGACAGCAGGTAGCCAAGAAGAGACTTGATACCCTATGAGAATATATAGGGGGAGGTAATCACCCTAAGGAACAGTCATAGGGGAGGGGAATAATGGGAAAATGGGCGGGGGAGGAATGGGAAGATACAAGGGATGGGATAAACATTGAGATGTAACAAGAATAAATTAATTAAAAAAATAAAATAAAATAAAAAGAATTTTAAACTAAAAAAAAATAATGTAATAAATACAAAAAAAATAAATAATTGTGGCTTCATTTTCCATGACCTTTCTGCTATACTCATTTATCTTCACCAAAGATATTGCTTATTGTATTTTCTTTTGGTATGGTTTGTGGTGTATAAAAATTTTTAGACTGTTTATTCTATGCAATGTCTTTCTTCCTCTTTCAAACATGGCAGAAAGTTTTGTTGGATATATTAGTCTAGGTTACCTGTCAAAGACTTTTAGGATGCAGAATGTGTTATTCCAGGCTCTTCTGGCTTTTACAGTTACCATTGAGAAATCTGTTTTTATTCTGATGGATTTTCTTTTATACACTACATCTTTCAATACTGTTTATTTGTTATGCATACTTAGTGTTTTAACTATGATAAGGCATGAGAGTTTTATTTCTTTGCCTTGTTTATTTGATGTTCTGTATAAATCTTATATGAATGTGTCTTACTTTTGTTTTGGGGGAATTTTTTGATTTGGGTTTCTTCCCCTTCATTTAAGCATATTTAGTTCTACGTTCTTTGTAAAAATTTAATATGTCTTGCTCACTTGGTTTAGATCCTCCAGTCTATCTTTGACACCTGATATGCTTACTTGTTTGATTCATTATGTTTATGAAGCTTTCATTTGACTTTTCAAGTTAAGACACTGAGTTTTTCAATTCGACCTTCCTTTCAGATTCAGTCCTCTTCAATATTCCTATATCCTGATTGAATTTCATTCTAAAGACTTAGGTTATCTCATTTCCATTAACCTTGTATTTTTGTTTTCTTAGACAATACTCGGGATTTCAGTCTCCTTCATTTAATTGAGCTGTTTGTCCCTCTTTTTTTCAAGAGAGGGCTACTCTGTGTATCCTTGGCTGTCCTAGACTTGCTTTTTATACCAAGCTGACCTCACCTTGAACTTAAAGAGATATACATTATCTCTGCCTCCTTGACTGCTGGAATGACAGGGGAGAGTTACCACGCCCTGCAGTTTGTGTCTTCTTTAAATTTCATTCCCTGAATTTTTTGAGGAGGTTTATATCAATCATTTACGTTATCTATCCTTGAGTTAATCTAGGTTCTTCTCATTGGAAAATATTTCTAGAGGAAATTTTGGGGAGAAGACACTGGCGCTATCTTTCATTTTGTTGTTATTATTATAATGAGATCTGGGCATATTGAATCCCTTTATTAACTCTTAGCTTGTTGTGAATAAAACAACTTGTGTAATAAAAGAAGATGTGGAGGTGGTTTGAATCTCAAGCTCAGGAATGTCTTGGGTGTGTTGTAACCTGCTTAACCTGCTTAAAGTCTATACCCCTGCATTGAAATTTTAGTTCCTAGTGTAACTGTAGCTCCTCTGTTAACATCTGTTGTTGTCTTTAACATATCAGAGGCCATTTTTCCTCCATATTTCTGTTTTGACCATAAGGTGAAATTATGTTCCAGTTCTCAGGCCCTATGTGCCTGAGACCAGGATAGTTCAATACTTGCTGTTTAGAATAGAACAATGTATGAAAAATGCATGCTCTCCTTGAGTTAAAAATAAATGTATGTTCTATTAGATTTAAGACTACAATGTCCTGTTATGTTCCCTTCTCCTGGAATGGTGGGAAACTAAAAAGTTCCCAAGCCTATATTCTTCCCAATCAGTTCAAAATGCTTTGTCTATCTACTTTGATATACTGTGTTCAGAACAAAATTGACTATGTTTAGTTAGTCAAATTGATGTAATGCTGCCCACTCTACCCCCACACTTTCTAGACCTGGTTACTAAGCTAAATCTTTGTAGGAAAGAATCAGTACTCAGATTTGAAGGGTCTCTAAAAAGGCCTTCTGTTCCATGTTTACACTCCTCCTAAATTCAGAGCTATGAAGAGGCCACCTACAAATTGGAGCAGGGTGATCTATGGACATTTTTCCCTAAACTGCAACAGATATACATTCAGGGATCCATCAAATGTTTCTGGTGAGTTCCTTCTCTTGTTCCATTTCCTCACTTTCTCTCTTGGCTGTTTTTCCAAGGGCAGTTATCACCTCAAGGGAGAGTTTTCTTCCCTGTCTGAGACCCAGCCATCCCTTCGAATTGCTTTAAGTTTTGAAGCTTTCTCCTTATGCCTGGGGCTTACTACAGGGCAAAGGCCTGCTTGCTAGTGTTAGGGACCCTCTGGGACTGTGAATCACAGAGCTTTTTCAGAAACCCAGCAGAGAAGTCACCAGGTCCATGACAGACCTTAGCTACCTTAAGATAACTGGTAGGTCTCCTGGCTGCTGTTTTTAATCCTCCCAATAATGTGTGGTAAAAAAGAGCACACAATGCCCTCTTTCCTTAAAACAGTTTTCAACAGCTTGACAACAACCTGTGGTTCCTCCAAAAATGGAGAGTTTGGGGTCTCTCAATTATACAAGTCACTATTAGAGAAAGGGAGACATAAACCATGAACAGGGAAGGAGCTAAACTTCCACTTTTACCCCAGATGGGAAATGAGTCTTTAATTCCCCCTTCTGAGCAACCAGCTACTTAGAAAAAAGCTGGGAGAGTATGTGGCTCCAGGAACTATTGCCTTCTCACTACAGCAGGACTGAGAGAATGGCAGAAGTTTTTGATTTCACTCGATGACCTGGTTGGGTAAAAAGGAGCAGGGTTCCAAGGAAACAGCAAAGGTTGTAAGACAAGAAAGTTTCTTTTACCAGAAAAAGCCATTGGATTTCCAGAATAACTGGTTTCTATAGTCAAGTTGGGAACACAAGTATAACAATAGCAACACTGGAACCTGCTGCCATAGAGACCTATGGGCCTATGGGAAATATTGTGAAGGACAGTTGGAGATGTGCTTGGAATTGTTGAATCCCAATTTCATTTTAGATCTGTTTTGTCAATAAATAGAACCACAGCCTCATAGTAAAGACAAACAACAAAAAAGGGGATCTTGTGACATAAAAATTAGATCCCAGACCAAAGCTCTGTGGTCGAGTCTGAATCCACTCTTGTTTACTAACCCAATCATTCCTCTTACTGATCAAACTTACCTCTGGAGGACTTCAGACCAAGTAAATAATTTTTCTTTTGGGTGACAGTGTTGGGTGCCTCTGGATCAGGGACCACTCCAAGTATGCAGGGACTTAGGTTTGAACCCTGGTGTTTAGAATTCAAGGGTTAAAAGGCAAAAAACACATGCTGGCACCTTGCTAAGATGCCACAAGGGTATTTGCAAAAGCAAGCAGTTTGAAGCCAGCAATTTCAACAGAAGCTATGATAAGTAGTTAGCTGGAGGGTGTTCTGTACAAACAGTTTAATAGAAGCTAAGGTAAGTTAGCTAGGACATCCTGATGCTTTGTTCTAGAATAGAGTTGGGTAAGTTTCTATGGGATTCTCCACCAAGGAGATGAGATTCTAGTTAAACCAGTAATGGCCTCAGCAAGAATACAAGTGGGGGAACCGATGTACTGTTTTGCCCTGTCACGTAGTATGGGTCATTCTTCAAGAAAAGACGCTATTAATATGCTTTATTATGCTGTATATTCTTAAAAATTAACTTCAGAACCAAAGTCACATATCCTATTGTGGCATGAATTGACATCCCCCAAAGCAAAAGGAACCCCTCAGCCAGATAGGCCTGAAAATGTGAAGATTCTGTTACCTTATTCTAACACTTGATGAGCTTGAGCTTAGATCCACCACAAAACTTTTCCCATGAGTTTTTCTGACTTTTTCTTTGTTGTTTTGTTCCACCAAAAGTGGCTTTCATATCATCACATGGTTTCCTTCCTTTTTTATCCCACTTGGCAAGAGACCAATTTACTGTTTAATGAGTGCTCCTACTATCAAAGTTTGAAATCCCTGAGGCTCATCCATATCCTGTCCCAGGTTAGAATTTGTCTAACTGTGAACATACACATGAATGTTTACTTTCCAGTATCCTGGTCCCTCTCACACTTCCTGTAAAGTGTACAAAACAGTCTAGAGACTCAAGGGGAAAATTACTATACCCTTACCCCCAGAAAGCCATGCATTCTGGATTAAAAACATATTAGAAAGTGCTTATTCAACAATATAAACTTTCAAAAGCACTTTCTACTCCTTTTCTCCTACCTTTAAAGATGCATAAAGCCAGAAGAATATCATAAGCAGCAGGGATTCTTCCACATTTAGTGCAGCACTTCCAGCCTGTTATTTATATCCTTATCCACAGTGTGAAATTCCTTCTTTAGTTCTAGATCCTCACTGGTTAAAGTTCTGAAGAAGGAGAATTCATGAACAAAATAGACAAATTTAAACTGCATGCATTCTGATATAATGGGTGGTTTAAATCTAGTTGTTTTCTCTTAAATTATTATGAATCTCACATGTCCTAGATAAATGAAGATATTCTAAGGAAACACTTGTATTTCTCAATCTGAGGATAATAAACATCAAAGACACAGAGATTTCCCAAGACACTCACACTAGTAGAAGGAAATGGCTCCAGCCAGAGGGGGAATCAAGAGATTTTACTATGTTCTGACATATTGTTAGACCACAATACTAGACAAAACTCAAACCCAGTGATAGGAATGACCAGACTTTGAAGGAGATACATGGATATGCTAATGATTTGACTTCTAACAAAACATTAACATCACCTCAGGACCCAAAAAGATGACTTAGGCAGCTGACTAGATCATTTTTCCCTCTTCCTTAGGTGATCACTTTGAATAAATCTTTTCCTGGTTTTTACTTTCAGTTTTTATTGGCTTTTTGAGGGTATGATCCCAGATCAAACATAGGACTCAGGTTATGAATTCCAAGTTGATAACATGAAGAGAAATAATTATGTGTATTTAGAGGACTACAGAACAACTGTAGCCAACAAAGCTGCAGGTGTGCTCCAAAACCACATATAAGGGTTCTCAGATGAACAGTGTCTGGCCTAAGATAAAAAATGAGCTAACATTATCATCTGGTTTAGGCTGAGACCTCAAAAGTGCAGTGAGTACCCAGTTCTAGTCTGTGCTTTTATTATCCCTTTCTTTCCTCATTCTATTTTGATGCACAAGAATATACAAGATACATATTTTAGCTACAATACAAATTCAAAGAGCAAAAAGCTCTGCCCTAAGATAACTTTTTGAAAGGCACTCTCATCTGTGAAGTACATGTTCCACTCTGATATTTAGTTATTAACAAAGGGAAAAAGAGATTGCTTTAAGTCTACATGACTAAAACTTTTATCATTTTCTGCTACTAAGCACCTCAAAAAGATAGACATACAACTTTCTCCCCATTCCCACACCCTGCCTTACTTGGTGTATCAGCAATTCATGTCATTCTGTCATATGTCCCAGTGATAATCATGTGCATGTGTTGTTTTGAACCCTTCAATAAAAAATAAACATTTTATTTTGTTCATTCATTTTTTATTGCACACTAATTATTTTAAATATTTTGTGTGTGCCATAATATATAAGTGCATGATTATAAATATGAAAATCATGTCAGTATATAAGACATGATAGATATTGACATATAAACTAGGCTAGTCTGAACTTTTAATAAATGACTAAAATGATATCTTTGGGTCTGTTATGTATTTTATAACACCTTAAAATCCTTTTTGTATATAAAACGGTATTCATTAATGTAATAAAAGTTTCACTAATATATAAAATTTAATGTTAAATATATTGCTTTCTTAAGGATTTCCTTTGAAAACAAATTATAAAGGAAAAATACTAATTATGAAATTATAGTTATGGGTAAAATTTAAATAATCATAATATGAAAATATTTTCTGTTAATCAAAATAACTCTAATGTCCTTTAATATTTTTCATGGAATTTATTGATCTGAATTTCTTTTTCAGGAATATTAGTATATAAAAATGAATTTAATGTTTTAATAAGACCAAAATACAAATTTTAAATTATAGTTGTAACATGGAAGTATAAAAACCTCTGCCTGATTACCTAAGTTCTCCATTTTGAAAAACAGGCTTTTCTTCTATTAAATACAAAATATTCCTGACAAAACATCCAAGAATATTGGAACACTAAGAAAACACCAAACCTAAGAATAATTGGAATTAGAAGAAGACTCCTAGCTCCAATGCCCAGAAAATATTGTCAACAAATACATGGGAAAAAAAGACTTCCACAACTTAAAGAAAGAGATGCCTATAAAGATACAAAAAGCTTATAGAACACCAAAAGATATGGACCTGAAAAGAAAATCCTCCAGGCATAATAATCAAAACACTATACATAAAGAAAAAAGAAAGCATATTAAAACCTGCAAGGGAAAAAGGCCAAGTCATATATAAAGGCAAACCTATCAGAATTATATGTGTCTTCTCAACAGAGGCTATGAAAGACAGAAGGGCCTGGACAGATATCATATAGACATTAAGAGACCATAGATGCCAGCCCAGACTATATCTGGCAAAGCTATTATTTTTGTTATATAAAGATAAATGATATTTCATGAGGAAACTGAGTTTAAACAGTACATAGCCACAAATCTAGGCTTAAAGAAGATACTAGAAGGAAAATTCCAACCGAATGAGGCTACCTATACCTAGGAAATCACAGAAAATAAGTAACTCTATATCCACAAAACCGAAAAAAAGTACACACACACACGCACACACACAACAACAACAACAACAATAACAATAACAACAACAACCTCAAAATAATAGGAAATAAATATTGGTCATTAATATAACTCAACATCAATGGTATCAACTCCCTAATTAAAAGACACAGGGTAACATAATGGATGCAAAAACAGGACACATCATTCTGCTGTATACAAGAAGCAAACCTTATATATATATACACACCAGAGTAAATGGCTGGAAAAAGGTTTTTGAAGGAAATATACCCAGGCACCAAGCTTGAGTAGCCATTCTATTATCTAATAAAATAGATTTTCTTTTTAAAAAATTATTAATTTATTCATATTACACCTCAATTTTTATCCTATCTCTTGTATCCTCCTATTCCTCCCTCCCTCCCATATTCCTCCTACACCCCTTCCCTATTACTGCGACTGAGGAGGACCTCCTCCCCCTGTATATGCTCATAGGGTATCTAATCTCTTCTTGGCAGCCAGCTATCCTTCTTCTGAGTGCCACCAAGCCTCCCCTTCCAGGGGACATGGTCAAATATGGGGCAATTGAGTTTGTGTGAAAGTCAGTCCCTACTATCCACTCAACTGGGGAGAATATCCTGTCCATTAGCTAGCTCTGGTTACTGGTACAAAGTTTACTACATGTATTGTCTTTGGCTGGTGCCATAATTTGACCGGGACCCCTGGGCCGAGATCTGCCCTTCATAATGTTCTCCTCGTAGGATTTTTAGGACCCTATGGATGCTTTTATTTGCCCATTTTCCCATGCTTCTTTTACCTAGAGTGCCAATAGAATGTCCTCCCCTCTGTCCCACTTTCCTGGTAAGTGAAGACTTTCATGGGACATGCCCCTTGGGCTAGTATGCAGATATAAGTGAGTATATACCATTTGACTATTTCTGCTTCTGGGTGAGCTCACTCATTATGATCATTTCTAGTTCATTCTATTTGTCCACAAATTTCTGGAATTCCTTGTTTTTAATAATGGAGTAGTATTCCATAATGTAAATGTACCACAGTTTCTTTATCCATTCTTCTACTGAGGGACACTTAGGGTGTTTTTATGTTCTGGCTATTATGAATAAGGCTGCTATGAACATGGTTGAGCATATGTCCCTGTTGTGTAGTAGAGCATTTTCTGGGTATAATCCAGTGGAATAGCTGTGTCTTGAGGAAGCCCTATTCTCAGTTTCCTGATAAAGAGTCAGATATATTTCCAAAGTGGTTGTACCAGTTTGCATTCCCACCAGCAATGAAGAAGTGTTCCCCTTTCCCCACAACCTTGCCAGCATGTGTTCTCACTTGAATTTTTGATCTTAGCCATTCTGATAGGTATAAGATGGAATCTCAGAGGTGTTTTGATTTGCATTTTCTGATGACTAATGACACTGAGCACTTCTTTTTAAAAATTTACTTATTAATTCATTCATATTACATCTCAATTGTTATCCCATCCCTTGTATCCTCCCATCCCTCCCTCCCTCCCATTTTCACACTATTCCCCTCCCCTATGACTGTGACTGAGGGGGACCTTCTTTCCCTATATATGATCATAGGGTATAAAGTCTCTGCTTGGTAGCCTGTTATCCTTCCCCTGAGTGCTATCGGGACTCCTCATCAAGGGGACGTGGTCAAATATAGAGCACCAGAGTTCATGTGAGAGTCAGTCCCCACTTTTCATTCATCTGCTGAGAATGTCCTGTCCATATGCTAGATATGGGTAGGGGTTCAATGTTTACTGGACATACTGTCCTTTGTTTGTGCCATAGTTTGAGCAGAACCCCTGGGCCGAGGTCTGCCCAACATAATGTTCTTCTTGTAGGTTTCTAGGACCCTCTGGATCCTTCTATTTCCACATTCACCCATACTTGTCTCACCTAAAGTCCCAATAGGATGTCATCACATCTATCCAACTTTCTTGGTAGGTGAAGACTTTCATAGGACATATCCCTTGGGCGAGTCTAGTTATAAGTGAGTATATATCATTTGAGTCTTTCTGCTTCTGGATGAACTCACTCATTATGACCATTTCTAGTTCAATCCATTTGTTCACAAATTTTAAGAATTCCTTGCTTTTAATAGCTGAGTAGTATTCCATTGTGTAAATGTACCAAAGTTTGTTTATCCATTCTTCTTTGGAGTGACACTAAGGCTTTCCATGTTCTGGCTATTATGAATAAGGCAGCTATGAACATGGTTAAATATATGTTCTTGTTGTGTGCTGGTGCATCTTCTGGGTATATTCCAAGGAGTGGAATAGCTGGGTCTTGAGGAAGCCCTATTTCCCTTTTTCTGAGAATGAGCCAGATAGATTTCCAAAGTGATTGTATGAGTTTGCATTCCCACTAGCAATGAAGAAGTATTCCTCTTTTTGCACATCCATGTCAGCATGTGGTGTCACTTGATTTTTTTTTTATCTTAGCCATTCTAATAGGTGTAAGATGGAATCTCAGAGTGATTTTGATTTGCATTTCTCTGCTGACTAATGAAGTTGACCATTTGTTTAAGTGTTTCTCATCCATTTGATATTTCCCTGTTGAGAATTCTCTGTTTACTTCTGAGCCCCATTTCTTAATTGGGTTATTTGTTTTGGTAGTGTTTAATTTCTTGAGTTCTTTATTTATTTTGTAAATTAGATCTTTGTCAAATGTAGGGTTGATGAAGATCTTTTCCTAATCTGTATGTTGTTGCTTTGTTCTGTTGACAGTGTCTCCTGCCTTAATAGAAGCTTCTCAGCCTCATGACATTCAATATCCCAGGCCTTAAGGTTAACAATAAAATAGATTTTCAACTAAAATTATTCAAAGGAGATGGGGAATGACATTTCATACTCATCAAATGAAAAATTCACCAAGATGACACATCAGTTCTGAGTATATATACCCCGAATGCAAGGGCACATACATTCATAAAAGAAACATTATAACACTCAAATAACACATCAAAACCCACACATTAATAATGAGAGACACTTCAACACCCAACACTCACCAATGGACAGAAACTAAATAAAGACATAATTAAATTAAGAGATGTCATGAAACAAAAGAAACTAAAAGATATCTATGGAAATTTCTCCAAAATTTAGCATATACTCTGTCACAAAGAAAACCTCAACAGATACAAGAAGATTTAAATAACACCTTGTATCTTATAAGACCATCATGGAATAAAGCTGGAACACAACAACAGAAACGCCAGGAAGGCTACAAACTCATGGAAACTGAACAGTTATCTACTCAATGAACATTGGTCCTGGGAGGAAATAAAAAAGTTAAAGACAACTTTCTGTAAATCAATGAAAATAAAAGCAAAACATACCTAAACCTATGGGACACAGTAAAAGCAGTGCTAAGAGGAACTTTCAAAGCATTAAGAGCCTTCAAAAAGAAATTGGGGAAGGTGCTGAGAAGAAGGCATATTCATTTTTGTCTGGGTGAAAAGTTCTGTTGATGTCTGTTAAGTCCATTTTATTCATGACATATTAGTTTCATTAGTTCTTCATTTAGTTTACATCTCCATGATCTGTGCATTGGTGAGGGTGGGGTATTTAAGTATCCCACTATTAATGTGTTGGTTGTGATGTGTAATTTAAGCTCTAGTACTATTTCCTTTATGAATGTAGGTGCCCTTGTATTTGGGACATAGATGTTCAGAATTGAGATATCATCTTGGAGGAATTTTCCATTGATGAGTGTGAAATCTCCTTCCTAATATCTTGTGATTAATTTTAGTTTAAAGTCTATTTTATTGGATATTAGAATGGCTAGTCCACAGAGAAAAAGGACACAGGCAGTCCTGATGATACTTGATAGACCAGGGTCAGGTGGTAGTGGAGGAGGACGTCCACTTTTTGAGGACTAGGGGAAGGGGGGAAGAAGGAAAGAGGGTGGGACTGGGAGGAGACAAGGAATGGGAAAACAATCAAGATGTAAAGTGAATAAATTAAAAATAAACTTAGTAAAAAAGAAGAAATGTGAGAGATCTCATACTAGCAAGTTAACAGCACACTGAAAACTCTACATCAAATAGAATCAAATACACCAAATAGGAGTAGATGACAGAAAACATTCAAACTCATGGCTGAAATCAATAAATTAGAAACAAAGAGAGCAATACAAAAAAATAAATGAAACCGAGAGCTGGTTATTTGATAAAGTCAACAAGATAGACAAACCTTTAGCCAAATTAACTAAAAGGCAGAGGGAGAGATTCTAAATTAAGAAATTCAGAAATGAAAATGAAGACAAAACAGCTGACACTGAGGATCCCCAAAAAACATTAGGTAAAACTTCAAAAGCCTGTAATCCATGAAATTGGAAAATCTAAAGGAAATTGATGATTTTCTTGATAAATTTCACTTATTTTAGTTGAATCAAAATCACACACACGCGCGCGCATCCCATTTTAAACAGTCATCCATTAGATGTAGTCATCAAAAGTCTCCCAACCAAAGAAAGTCTAGGGACAAATGGTTTTAGCACAGAATTCTATCAGACATGCAAAGAAGAGCCAATACCAATACTCCTCAAAATATTCCACAAAATAGAAACAGAAGGATCATTTTCAAATTCATTCTATGTAGCCACTGTCCCCCTGATACCTAAACCACAAAAGTTCTCAGATCAATTTCACTCATGAACATTGATGGAAAAATTGTCAATGAAATACTCACAAATTGAATCTGAGAATACATCAAATATATCATCCACCATGATCAAATAGGGCTTGTCCCAAAGATGCAAGGATGGTTCATCATATAAAAACACATCAATGTAATTCACCACATAAACAAATTGAAAAAAAAATACATGACTATCTCATATGCAGAAGAGTCCTTTAACAAAATCCAACACCCCTTCATGATGAAAATCTTTGAGAGATAAGGGATACAATGCCATTATCTAAACATAATAAATGCTATATACAGCAAATGAGTAGTCAACATTTCCCCTAAAACCAGGGGCAAGACAAAGCTACCCACTCTCTCCATATTTTTTCAATATAATACTAGAAGTTCTAGCTAGGGCAATAAGACAACAAAATGAGATCAAAGGAATGCAAATTAGAAAGAAAGAAGCCAAAGTATCACTATTCACAGAAGATAGGATATTATACATAAGTGATCCCAAACATTCCACCAGAGAATGCCTACAACTGAAAAACACCTTCAGCAATGTGGCTGGATACAAGCTTAATTAAAAAAAAAAAAAGCCAGACCCCTCTTGTATACAAATGGGCTGCAAAAGAAAGGAGAAACTACACCCTTCACAATAGCCACAAGTAATATAAAGTGTCTTGATGTAACTGTAAAAAGCAAGCCAAAGATCTATATAATAACTTCAATTCACTGAAGTAAGAAACTGAAGAATATGGAAAGATGCCCCATGTTCATGAATTGGTAGGTTCAACATAGTAAAAATGGCCACCTTACCAAAAGCAATCTTCAAATTCAATGCAATCCCCTTCAAAATACCAACACAATTCTTTACAGACCTTGAAAGAACAATTCTAAACTCCATATGGAAAAACAGAAATTCCAGAATAGCTAAAATAATCCTATATAGTAAAGAACTCCTGGAGGTACCTCTATCCCTGATTTCATGCTATATTATAGAGCAACAGCAATAAACAGTACATGGTACTAGTATAAAAACAAACTGTTTGATCAATGGAATTGAATTGAAGACCCAGAAACAAACCTATACACATATGGATAGTTGATATTTGACAAAAGAACCAAAACCATATAATTGAAATATAAAAGCACTTTCTATGAATGTTGCCTGTCTCACTGGATGTCTATATGTAGAATAATGCAATTAGATCCATATTTATCACCCAGCACAAAATTCAAATCCAAGTAGATTAAAGACCTCAACATAACATAAGGTAAACTAAATTTATTGAAAGAGACATTGGGGAAGAGCCCTGAAGTCACTGGCATAGGAGGCAACTTCCAGAAGAGAATACCAACATCTTAGGCTCTAAGATCTACAATTAATTAATGGAACCTCTTGAAACTGAAAATCTTCCATAAGGCAAAGGACAGTGTCAACTGAATGAATATGTCTACAGATTTTCACCAATACCACATCTGACAAAGGGCTAATATCCAAAATATATAAAGAACTCAAAACATTAAACATCAACCAATACAATATTGCAACTAAAAATGATTAACAGCTAAACAGAGAATTTCAACAGAGGAATCTTGAATGGCGTAGAAGCATGTAAAGAAATGCTCAACGTCCTTAGTCATCAGGGAAATGCAGATTAAAACAACTGGGAGATTCCATCTTACACCTGTCAGAATGGCTAGGATACAAAATTCAAGTGACAGCACATTCTAATGAGGATGTGAAGGAAGAGGAACAGTCATCCATTGTTGATGGGAATGCAAACTTGTAAACCATTTTGGAACTCAATCTGGCCCTTACACAGCTGTTTGGGAATAGTTCTATGTCAAGACCCAGATATAACTCTTTGGGTATATACCAAAAGGTGCCCCACCATATAATGAGGAAAATTCTTCAACTCTGTTCATTGGAGCTTTATTCATAATAACCATAATCTGGAACTAACATAGATGTCCAACAACCAAAGAATGGTTAAATAAACTGTGGTATATTTTACACAATTGAATATTTTTTTCAACTATTAGAAACAAGGATATCATGAAATTTGCTTGCAAATGTATGGACCTATAAAAGATTATCCTGAGTGAATAACCTGGCTCAGAAAGATACACATGGTATTTACTCACTTAGAAGTGGACTTTAGCCATATAGTACAGGATAAGCATACTACAATATGCAGACTCAAAGAAAAGAGGTAGCAAGATCGAACCGAGGGAGGATGCTCAAGTATCACTCAGAAGGGGAAAAAGACAGAGTAGTGGTAGAAGAGAGGGAGAAGGATTGGAGAAGGAACACAGAGAGATATCAAGGTGGGGATATGACCTGGAGGCAAGAGGACAGAAGGCCTGAAGAGAACAAAGAAACTGTGTGCAGGGGAATCTCTATGACAAGCTGGACATAAGTCAAAGTATGCTCCTGGGAGAAAATGAGGGGCCATTGTGTGTAAAGAGGGCACCCTCTAGCCAGTCAAATTTCTAGGAGAGAGAAGGGAACACCAACCCACTTACAAAAACTTCGATCCAAAAATTTTCCTGTCTACAAGGCTTGCAGAGATAAAGATAGATCAGATAGAGCAGAGATTGGTGGAATCTCCAACTAATGCCTGGCCCAAACCAAGACACACCCCATGGCAGAAGAGCCAGCCCCTGACATTACTAAAGTACTCTGCTGTGCTTTCATAAAGGAGCAGATGGAGGTTTTTCTCTGAGAAGCTCCATTCAGAAGAGGTTTGAAACAGATATAGAGATTCACAGCCAAACATTGGGTAATCCACAGAGAGTCTTATGGAAAAGTGGGGTGAATCAGAAAATAAACTGGAGATGACAGGAGCTCCTTAAGAAGACCAACAGAACCAATTATTCATGGGCCACAGGGACTTGCTGAGACTGTGTATGGAGTGGACCAATGCCCCCCCAGAAATAGCCAATGGGCAGCTCAGGCTTCATGTGGGACCCTCTAGTAAGGCATGTGGGGTCTGTCCATGTTATGGACTCTGATGTCAGCTTTTTTATAGCTCTGCTCTGGTAACAATGCCTTGCTGGGACACAGGAGAAAAGGGCAAGCACAATCCTGGTGTAACTTGAGCTTTTTTTAGATGGAAAGTGCGGCTTCACTTTTCGGAGGAATGCAGGAGCAGGAAGAAGTATGAAGGATTTGACTAGAAGGAGAGGAGGGATTAAGTTATGATCAGGTTGTAAAGTGAATAAAAGAAAACCATTCCTCTGAAAGAGAAAGAAAGAAAGAAAGAAAGAAAGAAAGAAAGAAAGAAAGATGAAAGAAATTATTTTATCATGGCATAATTTGTTTCAGATTTTTTTCTTTTTCATTTTCACTTTATTTTATTTTATTTCATTTGTATGCATTTTATTTTATTTATTTCTTGTTATCCAACATGTCCTTTGCACATACATTATGGTGTCCAGTTTATTGTTTTTATGGTAATCCTAAGTGTGGGAATGAGTGTGTTTCTACATCTATATCTCTTTCTTGTGCCTTTCTTGTTCTCTTTTCCTTCTGTTTGGTTTTTTTTTTTTTTGTCCTAATTTGATGTGTTAATTTTTCTTCTATTTTACTGTATTTTATTTTGTTACTGCCCCTTAGAATACTATATTAATGTTCCTAATCAGATACCGAAAGGAGGAGGATCTGGATGGGAAGGTTTTTTTTGTTTTTGTTTGTTTGTTTGTTTTTTAGCAGAAACTATATCCTGGCAGATGTAGGAGCTTTTCAAAAGCAAGAAGTTTAACAGAAATTAAAACAAGCATTTAGATGTATGGGGATCCATAAAAACAGGCAGTTTAACTGAAACAAAGATAAGTTAGCTAGGACATCCTGGCATTTGGTTTCTAGAATGTAAACCCAATTCTTTGGGTAGTTTTCCTTGGAATTCTCCTTGAAGAAGACCAAATTCTAGTTAAGCCTGAAATGCCCTCAGAAATATGAAAAAAAAAAAAAAAAATAGAGGGACGTCTGTGTCTTATCCTGTCTCATTATTTCTACTTGAATTGTATGTTATCTCCTCATAAAACAAGCATTTCTTGTCATATAAAAATTCCTGATTGTGTCATGGTTTTTCTTGCTATAGGTAGTTTATTGTATATATGTGGAATAATATAAATACATATGTAAAAATGAAAATGAATGAATAAAGAAAAGAATAATTGGCTAAAAATGAATAAAAACCAAGGGAAGAGATAATCATGGTCACTTCAAGATACATGATAAGGTGTTTTCATTTTTATTTCACATCCTTCTAATTTTTAATATGTGCTTATTAATAAATATTTGACATTTTAACATTAAAAATAAGTAAAAATCATATGAATCATACATATTCAAGGAAGACATACTATTATAGACTTTCACATGTAAACCAAACTCAAAATTGTGTGCAGTTTCTCCATAAAGTCAATGAAACGCAAATTAATTCATAGATTGTAAGGAAAAGACAACATTCAAAAATATTTTCAGTTTGGAGGAGAAAAACTTTACTGGTAGGCCAGGCATGTTGGTGCAAATCTTTAATCTCAGCACCTTGGATATAGAGGAAGGTAAAATTCTGATTTCAGATAAGCCTGATCTACCCAGGTAGTTACAGGAAAGCCAGAGCAGCTTCTAACACAGCTGACACCAATCCCTTTCAATCTTGAGTAATAAGTCTTTGTTACATAGCCCAGTTACTTAACATTTATTTAACAAAAGATGAATGTATTCCATGCCATACAATAGACTCTTTAGAATGCTTTATTTCTATCATATTTAGTGGAAGCCATGCCATCTCATCATAAGCCTCAACACCAGCAGCAGGAACATGTTGCAGAGAGACTGGAAAAGCTGATGGTGTCCATGTAGCTCTAGAGAATTCTTCTATCACAGCACTTGTCTCCCAAAGATGGTTTGGCTTGTCTGCTTTCCCATTCCTCTAGAATCTTTACATCGTCAGCCCCTAGCTTCCCAGTTTTCTCTGCCTCCTTCCTCAGACTGGGGCTATGGATACCTGGCATATGGTACACGGCAGGGCGCCAATTGTTGGAAACACTAGCTCTTAGTTACCATGTGTTTTCCCTTTATCAATGGCACTTTTTATTTTCCAAGTGCTTCAACCTCTCATCGCTAATTCTCTAGTTGTACAGCCAAATAACACTACAATCCTTCCAGAATGACAGAATTTACTGACCCTTTCAGTTTCTGTATCGTATTGGCTTTTCTTTCAAACTTTTAAAAAATGTTATAGAGTAAAAAGACAAAGAATAACAAAAAATTCCCTCTGGGTATAAAGCAGGAAGTAACTTTGCAACAGCTGCTGCGATTTTGTTGACACCCTAAATAAGCATCTGTATATCTTCAAAACATGTATCTTCCTCCACAATATTAGAAGTTAAGTTACCCATTATGCCAAAACAATGTTGGATGCCACCCGTAGGCTTTGACCTACAACTTTGGGGTTCTTTAATGTGTATACCTCCCTTCTAATCCACCTATCCTAGTTAGGAGAGAAAAAGAAGTTAATGGGTATACCTTTTTGGACTCTGTTCCAGGGAGCAATTCACCTGGCATAGTCAGCAGGATTTAAGCAGACCAGCAATTTAACCAAAGTTGCTGCTGGAACCTGGAACAGCAAGTGGAACTGGGAACCCCAGTGTGTCCTCTGGAGCATCTCTAGGAGCATCTGGAAGTGGAGTGATGCACAACAAAACAGTACCATTATCCAAAAAGCACCCTCTCCTCTCAGAGTCTGTACTAAGATGTGTTTCATCTGGCAAAAACTAAGCCCCCACATGAGGTGGTTCGTCTTGTGGATAAACATCACTTATTCTCTCACAAGTCTGTTCCCCATCCCACACTTGGAATCAGAACAGCCCCCCCCCCCCGTCAGAGGACTAGGGGATGGGAAGAGGGTGGAAGAGGAAGGCAGAGTGAGAAAGGGAAGATAAGAGTGAGGTGGTAACAATAGGAATATAATGTGAATAAATTGTAAAAAAAAAAAAATATTAAAAAATTCTTGCTTCTGCACAATAAAAGTAGATCTTGCACTTCACGCATCTCTGGAGTCAGTTTCTGGGGTTGTTAAGTATCTACCTCACCCCCTCCTAAATCCTGGTTCCCACATTTCGTGTCAAGAGATGGTCAGTATGGGTTTGTCTCCCTCATTAGTCGGAGACTTGTGACCTTTATAAGGATTGCCTTCATATATTCTAGGAAGTTTCCACTACAGTAGGCTTCCATATCATCCCTCAAATTATCTTCAATTGTAGCTCTTTTCCCTCATTTCCTCTCTTAATTTCATTTCCCCTCCACTTTCCCAGCTGATGCTCCCGTTTTCCTGTTCCTACCCTTCTGCAGTCCAGTCACAAATCCATTCAATTTTCCCATTCTAACAAGATCCATGTCCCTCTACCCTGAGTTCCTTCCTGTGTGCCTAATATCTCTGGGTCTATTGGTTATAGCTTGGTTATCAATACTTTAAGGGCAAATATCCAGCTGTATGTGCATACATACCATACTTATCTTTCTGGGGTCTGGGTTACCTCACTAAGGATTATTTTTTCCTACTTACATATATTTGACTGAAAATTTTATGATGTCATTTTCTTTAGCAGCTGAGTAATAGTCCATTGTGTAAATGTACCAAGTTTTTTATTCATTCTTCTTCTTAGTGACATCTAAGTTGTTTGCAATTTATGATTATTATGAATAGATTAGCAATGAACATAGCTGAGCAAGGGTCCTTGTGGTAGTATAAAACATCCTTTAGTGAAATGCTGAAGAGTAATATACCTAGATCTTAAAGTATATCAATTCCCATCTTTTTGAAAAACTGCCATGTGAATTTTCATAATAGTTATAAATGTTTGTACTCCCACCAGCAATGTATGCATGTACCTCTTACTTATATCCTTGCCAACATGAGCAGTCACTTTTCTTTTGATCTTAGCCACTATGACAGATATAAGATGAAATGTCAAAGTAGTTTTGATTTGCATTTTCCTGATTACTAAGAATGATAAACATTTCTTTAAGTTTTCATAGTCATTTGTGTTTCTTGTATTGGGAATTCTCTGTCTAGATCTGTATTCTATATTTTCTTCTTTTTTCTTTAATTGCAAATACCCTGATTATGTGATTATAGTTTCCTCTCCCTCTACTCCTCCCAGTTCTCCTCCACCTCCTTTCTTTTCCAGATCCACATGTCTCTCATTATAAGAGGATTATAAAAGAGAGCACCACAAGAAGACTAAAGAGCCAACAAATCTGGGCCCAAGGGGCCCTGCAGAGACTGATGCACCAACAAAGGTCCATAGGTGAAGAGGACCTAGGCCAGCTGCTTAGATGTATCCAATAGGTTGCTCAGTCTCCATGTGGGTCTCCTAGTACTTTCAATATTCAATGAACATTGGATGGTATTTTTCTTAGCAATGGAGCCCCACTGTCAGTTTGCAGTTATCAACCCTTTGTCTTAACAATAGTCTTCCTTGTGTGGTAATTTCCACTGAACACCCTTGGCCAATACCTCAATTGAATGCTACCTACTCTCACCACAGGAATCCACACCTGGTGACAGGAGCTGGACAGTTGAGACTCGGCAACTACCTTACCATGAGTCCTCATTGCTATCACCTTCATATATTCAAGAAAGTTTCCTCTATGCTAGGTTTCTACACTTTCTCCCAAATGCTCCCCAATTCCATTCATCTCTCCCTCCACCTCATATCTTTGTCCATAGATCTATTCTCCATCTTCACCCATACTGCATCCACCCAGTAAGATAGTTTTGTTACTCTCTATACCTCTCTTCTTTACCTAATATCTCTGGGTTTACAGATTGTAGCTTGATTATCATTTACTTAACAGCTAATATCTACTTATAAATGAACACAGGCCATATTTATCTTTATGAGTTTGAGTTAATTCATTCAGGAGGGTTTTCATCTAGGTACATCCATTTCCTTGAAAATTTTCTGATGCCATTTAAGAAAAAATGGTTGAGTAATAAATATTCCATTGTATAAATACACAATATTTTCTTCATCCATTCTTCTGTTGAGGGACATCTGGGTTGTTTCCAGTTTCAGGCTGCTATGATTAAAGCTGAAATGATCATTTATGACAAAATGTCCTTATGGTAGGATGCGGCGCACTTTGGGTATATGCCCAGGAGTGGTATAACTGGATCTTGGGGTAGATTAATTCTCAACTTATAAAGAACCTCCATATTGACTTCTATAGTGGCTGTACAAGTTTGTACTCCCACCAGCAATAGAGGAATGTTCTTTTGTTCCACATGCTCACCAGCATGAGTAGTCACTTGTATTATTGACCTTACTCACTCTGACAGGATGGACTCTAAAAGTAGTTTTGATTCTCATTCCTTAGATGGCTCAGAATGATTAACATTTCTTCAGATTTTCCTCTGCCATTATAGTTTCCAGTATTGAGAATTCTGCTTAGATCTGTGTCCCATTGTTAACTGGATTATTTAGTTCTCTTTTATCTAGTTTCCTGAGTACTTTATATATTTTGGACTTTAGTCCTCTATTAGATGTGGACTTGGTCAAAGTATTTTACCATTCTGTAGGCTGCCACTTATTTGATTGTGTCCTTGGTCTTAAGGAAGCCTTTCCATTTCAGGAAGTACCATTTACTAATTTTTGATCTTAGTGCCTGTTCAGAACAGTGGTGTTCAAAGTTGTGTTCAAAGTTACTCCCCATTTTTTTCTATCAGGTTATTGGGAAACTTTCAATGACTGCTTCTATTTTTAGGGGTATATACATTTATTTAAATTGTTGATATAATCTTTGGTTAATTCTAGTAAGTGGTATCTATTGAGCAAACTACTTATTTCTTTTAGATTTTTCAATTTTATGAAGTATAGGTTTTTAACATATGACCTAATCAGTTTTAAGTGGTAAGGGCATGATTTCCTCAATGTTTGTTGTTAATAATAAATGAACAAAAATAAATATATTTTTATTCATTTTGTTATTCTCTCTCAATCTTTTAGTTAGTTTTGGTAGGGTTTATCTATCTGGTTGATTTTCTCAAAGAACCAATTATTTGTTTCATTGATTCTTTGTATTGTTCTTTGTGTTTTTATTTTCCTGACTTCAGCCATCTTTTTGATTATTTCTTTCCATCTACTACTGTTGGCTCTTCTTATTTTTTCTAGATCTTTCAGGTGTGTTATTAAGTTGCTAATAGGAGATCTCTCCATTTTTTATATAGGCACTTAGTCCTGTAAACTTTCTTCTTAGCACTACTTTCATTGCTTTTCATAAGTTTGGGTATTAATATTTATTAATTTAATTATAGAAAGTCTTTTAAATTTCTTTCTTAAACTATTTTTCATCCAGTTGAGAGTTCTTCTATTTCCATGAGACTGTGGGATTTTTGTTGTTTCTGTTGGTGTTAATGTCTTGATTATCCATGGTGGCCTGACAGGATGCAGGGAGATTTTTTTTTTTTTTTTTTTTTTTTGTATCTGCCATGACTAACTTTGATCCAAGTATTTTGCCAATTTTGGAGAAAGTTCCACGCAATGCCAAGAGAAGGGATAATCTTTGTGTTTGGATAAAATGTTCTGTAAATTTCTGTTAGGTCCACTTGGTTTATAATGTCTATCAGGAATATTTTTGTCTGAATGACCTGTCTGTTGATGAGAATGGTGAATTGAAGTCTGCCACTACTAATGTATGAAGGTTGATGTGTGATTTAAGCTTTAGTAATTTTTTTTAAAGATGGAGATGTTAACAATTAAAAATCATCTTGTTTGAATTTTTATTTTGTGGGTATGGCTTTTTTATAATTTAATTTTATTAATTTATTCTTACTATATCTCAGTGGTTTTCCCATCCCTTGTATCCTCCTATTCCTCTCTCCCTCCCATTTTCCCTTTACTCCTCTCCCCTTTGACTGTGACTGAGGGGGACTTCCTTTCCCTTTATATGCTCATAAGGTATCAAGTCTCTTCTGGTAACCTGCTATCCTTCCTCTGAGTGCCAGCAGGTCTCCCCCTCCAGAGTACGTGGTCAAATATGAGGCACCAGAGTATGTGTGAAAATCATAACCCACTCTCCACTAAACAGTGGAGAATATTCTGTCCATTGGCTAGATCTGGGTATGGGTTTGAAGTTTACGGCCTGTATTGTCCTTGGCTGGTGCCATAGTTTGAACAGGACCCCTGGGCCCAAAACTGCCTATCATAATGTTCTACTTGGAGGTTTCTAGGACCCTCTGCATCCTTCTACTTTGCTATTCTCCCATGCTTCTCTCATCTAGAGTCCCAATAGGATGTCCTCCCCTCTGTCAAAGTTTCCTGGTAAGTGAAGGCTTTCGTGGGACATACCCCTTGGGCTAGTATGCAGATATAAGTGAGTATATACAATTTGAGTCTTTCTGCTTCTGGGCTACCTCACTCATGATCATTTCTAGTTCAATTCATTTATCCACAATTTTTGGGAATTCCTTGTTTTTAATAGCTGAGTAGTATTCCATAGGGTATACGTACCAGAGTTTCTTTATCCATTCTTCTACTGAGGGACACTTAGGCTGTTTGCATGTTCTGGCTATTATGAATAAAGCTGCTATGAACAGGGTTGAGCAAAGTTTCTTGTTGTGTGCTGGAGCATCTTCTGGGTATATTCCAAGGAGTGAAATAGCTGGGTCTTGAGGAAGCCCTATTCCCATTTTTCTGAGATAGCACCAGATAGATTTCCAAAGTGGCTGTACTAGTTTGCATTCCCACCAGCAATGAAGGAGTGTCCCTCTCTCCACATCCTTGCCAGCATGGGGTGTCACCTGAATTTTTTGTCTTAGCCATTCTGATGTGTGTAAGATGGAATCTCAGAGTTGTTTTGATTTGCATTTCCCTGATGACTAAGGAGGTTGAGCATTTCTTTAAGTGTTTCCCAGCCATGTGGTATTCTTCTGTTGAAAATTCTCTGTTTAGTTCTAAGCCCCATTTCTCAATTGGGTTATTTGGTTTGGTGGTGTTTAATTTCTTGAGTTCTTTATATATTTTGGATATTAGACCTTTGTCAGATGTAGGGTTGGTGAAGATCTTTAACCAGTCTGTAGGCTGTCGCTTTGTTCTCTTGACTGTGTCTCCTGCCTCACAGAAGCTTCTCAGCCTCATAAAGTTCCATTTATTAATTGTTGACATTAAGACCTGGGCTGTTGGTGTTCTGTTCAGGAAGTTGCCTTCTGTGCCAATGTGTTCCAGGCTCTTCCCCACTTTTTCTTCTAAGTGACATAGTGTCTCTGATTTTATGTTGAGGTCTTTGTACCACTTGGATTTGAGTTTTGTGCAAGGTGACAAATATCGGTGCAATTGCATATTTTTTTACACATAGACATCCAGTTAGACCAGCACTATTTGTTGAAGATGCTATCCTTTTTCCATTGAATGGATTTGGCTTCTTTGTCAAAAATCAAGTGACCATATGTGTGCCCATTCATATCTGTGTGGTTTTTTTGTCCTTTTGGTTTCTGTTTTCTCCTTGAATATTAGGAGAGTGTGATGTCTATGTGTTGCCTGTCTCCCTGTTCTGCTCAGCTAGTGTGTTTCCAGTGAATACTTGCTGGTATTGAAGGCTGAGATGCTGAGATGAAATTGGGGAAGGAAGTTTCAAAAGGAAAGTTCTTCAGGATCCACTGCAGATGGACCAGAGATAAAAGAGAATTTGTGGCAATTTTCTGAAACAGAGTATGGAATGAAAGTAGGATGGTTGGATCTCAGAAGCAGTAGGAAGAAATACAATTTTAAAAATTAATGGCACAGTCATGATATATCAAATAATAACTACCTCACTTAATAAATTGGGAAAACAGTGTGTTGAACAGATGATACATAGCTTCTACCAAAAGAAAATAATACTGCATCACAGAAGGCAAAATTACTTCTTTTTTTCTCATTGGTTATGCAATCCAAAATCAATTTATTTACATATAAAGTTAAACAAAAGTTAATAGTATTCAATCAAGGAAATTCTTTATAAATATTGTATTCTCTAAGGAAGAGAAATAATTGGTAAATAAAAAAAATATAAAATCAAGGATGGTTGAATGATTTTAATTTGTTTCATTTAATGCTTTTAAATTAAATACGATGAATACTTTTTCTAAAAACTTATTTTTTCTTTGTGAATTCATAGTACTCACGGAAGTTCACTCAATTCCCCATCTCCTCATATCTTCCCATTACTATTACAGCCTAACCTCAAAATAAAACACAAACAAATGAACAACAAAAAGCATAGAAAGCATCTTATTGTAGAAGCTGTGGTATTTCTCCACATGTCCCACTCTGCGCCCCTCTGTCCACACATCTTCACTTGCAAATGTTCATCATAGTCCTGTCTCACTTTCTTGGTAAGTGAAGACTTTCATAGAACATGCCTCTTGGGCTAATGTCGAGATATATGTGAGTATATAACATTTGACTCTTTCTGTTTTTGGGTTAACTCACTCATTTTGATCATTTCTAGTTCAAGGAATACTACTCAGCTATTAAAAACATGGGATTCCTCTCTGATGTCTTAAACCTTCTGCAGTTCTTTGTTATTATTCAAACTCTTCATTTTAAATTTAACCGGAAAAAGTGGGACAGAGGAGAAGACTTTCTATTGGGACTCTAGGTGAGAGAAGCAAAGGAGATTGGGGAAATAGAAGGATCCAGAGCATCCTGGAAACTTACAAGAAGAAAATTATGATGGGCGGATCTGGGCCCAGGGGTCCTGCTCAAACTATGGCACCAACCAAGGACAATATGTGCAGTAAACTTTTAACCCCTCCCAGATCTAGCCAATGGATAGGACATTCTCCACAGTTGAGTGGAGAGTGGTGACTGACTTTCACATGAACTCTGGTGCCCCATATTTGACCATGTCCTGGCGGCACTCAAAGGAAGGATAGCAGCCTACCAGAAGAGACTTGACAACCTATGAGCATATACAGGGGGAGGAGGTACCCCTCAGTCACAGTCATAGGAGAAGGGAGTAAGGGGAAAATAGGAGGGAGGGAGGTATGGGAGGATACAAGAGATGAGACAACAATTAAGATGTAATATGTATAAACGAGGATGTGGGGAGAGAGGAACACTCCTTCATTGCTGGTGGGAATGCAAACTAGTACAGCCACTTTGGAAATCTATCTGGTGCTATCTCAGAAAAATGGTAATAGGGCTTCCTCAAGACCCAGCTATTCCACTCCTTGGAATATACCCAGAAGATGCTCCAGCACACAACAAGAAAATTTGCTCAACCATGTTCATAGCAGCCTTATTCATAATAGCCAGAACATGGAAACAGCCTAAGTGTCCCTCAGTAGAAGAGTGGATAAAGAAACTGTGGTACATATACACTATGGAATACTACTCAGCTATTAAAACAAGGAATTCCGAAATTTGTGGATAAATGGATTGAGCTAGAAATGATCATAATGAGTGAGTTAACCCAGAAGCAGAAAGAATCAAATGGCATATACTCACTTATATCTGCATACTAGCCCAAGGGGCATGTCCCACGAAAGCCTTCACTTACCAGGAAACTGGAACAGAGGGGAAGGCATCCTATTGGGACTCTAAATGAGAGACGCATGGGAGAACAGCAAAATAAAAGGATACAGAGGGTCCTAGAAATCTACAAGTAGAACAATATGATAGGCAGATTTGGGCCCAGGGGTCCCACTCAAACTAAGGCACCAGCCAAGTACAATACAGGAGGTAAACTTTAAACCCCTTCCCAGATCTAGCCAATGGTCAGAATATTCTCCACAGTTGAGTGGAGAGTGTGATACGACTTTCTCACGTACTCTGGTGCCTCACATTTGACCATGTCCCCTGGAGGGGGAGACCTGGTGGCACTCAGAGGAAGGACAGCAAGTAGCCAAGAAGAGACTTGATACCCTATGAGAATATATAGGGGGACATAATCCCCCTCAAGAACAGTCATAGGGGAGGGGAATAATGGGAAAATGGGGGGGGGGAGGAATGGGAGGATACAAGGGATGGGATAAACATTGAGATGTAACAAGAATAAGTTAATAAAAATAAATAAATAAATAAATAAATAAATTTAAAAAAAAGAAAAAAAATAAGATATATTTTAAAAATTAAAAAAAAATAAATTTAACCTGGCATTTCGGTTTGATTTCTTTGACTCTATTCATTGCATCAATGGTTTTATTCCTTAGCTCTCTCTGGTATTTCACAGGTACATTTCTATGTTTTTTAAAATTCAAATGAGATGTCCATTGTGACCAATTTGCCAGCTGCTTTCAAGAAGTCTTTAGTCAACCTGATCTTGCATGGTTTCTGCTTCTTCTAGAAGTTCTTAAGAGATGTGGACTTGCACAATCAGAATACCTTGCAGTCATTACAGATGACCATCATGCCTTGGCTAGGGTATATATGCCCCAATCCTCATGTTGACCCTGTGTGGTAACCACATTACAGACACTGAGCATCAACATAGACCTCAGGGAACATTGCAGGCTCAACCCTTTCCTGATAAGAAAACTGGAGACACTGGCAGATTCCTGGAGTACTCCACTTTATGCTAAGGAGATCCTAGCCTCCAGCAAATTACCTCTAATAGTTCTTGCCCTACACATAGGATAATTAAGTATTGTGTTTTCATTCTTGTGATAGGATCCAGTGCTACTGCATGTAAGTAAAGTACTGTACCACTGCAATTTGATTCAGTATACTGGCACCTCTAGCCCCAGCGAATCAGATACATTCACCCTCAAAACCTTCCCTACTGTTCACTGCCAAGATTTATAAGCAGAGGTTTCCAAGCTAGCTGGCTCTCTCATGTGTTTGCCATTCCTCCACCATGGCTATCTGACACGCCATTTCTTCTGGAGGAGAACTGCCATTGGATGCCTGGTCATCAGTGAGCAATGGTAGAACTGTCTTGTCCTCCACTGGAGCCTGCTCCATAACTGTTGCCAGCTCCGTGCTAAATACCAGTGAAGGACACACCTAGACCTGCATCTCATTGGATCTGCCTGCCTGCTGGCCTAGCCATTGAAGTAGGGCATTGCTTGGAATCTTATATCAACTTTTGGTTCTGGCCTGGGATCTTGGGGTCTTGATTCATGCCATCTGAAAAGCTGCTATAACATGTTCTTAGGCCTATGGACAGAGCTGTTTCAGCAGCCGTGGCTTTTTGAAGGACACAATCACAGGTCAATCTAATGAGTTTAATTCTTAACTGAGGTTCTATCTTGGCAGGTATGTCAAGATGATAACTAATATTAGCAAAGACACTTGGATAATACAATCTTAATATAATTTTAGTTGAATTTATTATTTTGTTCTTCCATTTATGATGTAAATTCAATTTATTTCCCATTTGGTATACCTACCACTTATTCTGTACTGGGCTATATTATTTAGTAACAAGATATAAAATATTGGTAAGATTATGAATGCATAAAATCAAGTAAATACAATTCAAAAAACACATTTCTATTTTATCAAATTCTATTCATTAGCTTCATACTTTATATCAGAGTACAACAATATTATCAAATTCTTTTATTTTCAAAGATGCATTGTGCAATACCATTTCCACTGGAACAATTATAAGGTCTTATTTCTTTCATTCATCCAATGATTGAGAAAGAAAACTTTAAATTCCCAGCACCCACATGGCAACTCATAACGATATGCAACTCCAGTTTCAAGGGATCAGACACATACACACAGACATCTATGCAGGAAAGAAAACTTTAAAACATTACAGGTTTTAATAATAGTTTAAATAAATGACATGATAAATGTCATTATTCATCTCTGATTCATTTCTCGTGCCCTTAATAAACAATGAGGATTTGGTACAAAATGATAATTGAAGAAGTGATTCTGGCTTTTTTCAACAAATGTTTGACTGTTACAATTTCTTCTTGGTGTCTTTTGCTTAAGAAAACTGATATAATTAAATGAGCTCTAAAAGTAGTTATGTTCCTCTTAAATATTCTCAAATTTTGGAGAAAGTTGCCAAAGGGCTAGCTTTTCCCCAGGGATGAAAAAAAAAAAAAAGACAAAATTGCAATAACTTTTTGTAATGATATAAAGTATCTAGGGACTGCTTGGGGGAATTATTTATATTTTATGTCTCAAAAAGTTTGATAAGAAATGTAGCATAATTTGAGTGTCATGTTTATGTCACAGCATGTTAAAGCTACTATAAAACTACATGCCCATGAGTGTCTGTGGACAAGATATTAAACACACACACTCACACACAAACAGTGGAATACCAGAGGCTCTGAAGAGACAGGGAAGAGATTTTTAAGGAAATTAAGGTATAAAATTTGTGGTATACAAGAAAAAAGCCAGAAAAAATGTAAATACACAACCCCGACATAAAAAGGCACATAGGAACAACAATTTAAGAACTTAAAACTGAGTTAATTAGTTTTTACTCTTTCTAGAACAAGTTCACAAATATTTGGGGATGTATAAATATTTTCAAATGTTCAATTTCCAAAAGATCAGAAAACACACAAAAACATGGAATCATATCCATTTAAGCAATAAACCTATATCAGAAACCAACCACTAAAGGAGTACAGACTTTGTACATGATGGAAAGAAGGCTTAAACTCTCTTATAAATATTAAATTGTATGAAAAACAACATTTATATGGGGACTATAGGAAATCAGAAAAACTAAATATGTATTGTCCTTGGCAGGTGCCTTAGTTTGAGCGGGACCCCTGGGCCCAAATCTGCCTATCATATTGTTCTACTTGTAGGTTTCTAGGACCCTCTGTATCCTTTTATTTTGCTATTCTCCCATGCATCTCTCATTTAGAGTCCCAATAGGATGCCTTTCCCTCTGTCCCAGTTTCCTGGTAAGTGAAAGCTTTTGTGGGACATGCCCCTTGGGCTAGTACAGGAGGTAAACTTTAAACCCCTTCCCAGATCTAGCCAACGGTCAGAATATTCTCCACAGTTGAGTGGAGAGTGTGATATGACTTTCTCACGTACTCTGGTGCCTCACATTTGACCATGTCCCCTGGAGGGGGAGACCTGGTGGCACTCAGAGAAAGGACAGCAGGTAGCCAAGAAGAGACTTGATACCCTATGAGAATATATAGGGGGAGGTGATCCCCCTCAGGAACAGTCATAGGGGAGGGGAATAATGGGAAAATGGGGGGGAGGAATGGGAGGATACAAGGGATGGGATAAACATTGAGATGTAACAAGAATAAATTAATTTTAAAAAAGGGAAAAAAAGAAAAACTAAATATGAAAAATAAATTATCAAGAGAAAGATAAAATGATAAAAGTACTAAACTTGTTTTAGAATCTGTATGTTCATTAGGTTATTTGCAAACTTCTTAGAATGTAGAGTCATCTAAGAGAGAAATTTAATTGAGAAAATGTTCTTATTAGATTGGCATATATACATGATTAATGATTGATATAAGACCATACAGGCCCCTGTAAGAACTGCCATTCCAAATAGGAGGTCTTGGGGTATATAAGACCAGGCTAAACAATCTAGGATGAGCATGACAGTAAAGTATCATTCCTTCATGACTTCTGCTTCATTTCATGCCCCTAGGTTCCTGTCTTGATTTCCTTTAATGATATAGTGTTTGACTTGAGAATTATAAGCCAAAATACATCTTTTTCTTTCTAAGAGCACAACAATAGAAATTTAAGTAGGACTGGGAGGACAATATAATCACTGATTTGAAAAAGTCTATTAGAAGACTTCTATAATACTATTGACAGAAATGAATTAATATATTTGAACACAAGTGGACATTTGATACTGTGTGAATTTATCACAGTAGAGGAAAAAATAAAGTGAAAAGAGATTACATACTCAGACCAGAGGCTGGGTTCATTGTATGAAGTGCTGACACAACACACTCTGAAAAATAAAAGGCAGAATTCTGGTATGAGACCTTAAGTATAGAGATGGTCAACATGGTCATCACATCACTGCCTTACTGTCTGAACAAGTTATACAGAATAATAGAAAGTGTGTGGCTAAATTTGCAGCACTGCCCTGTTGTTGCTGTTGTTATTGTTGTTGTTGTCATTAGGTGTGTGTGTGTGTGTGTGTGTGTGTGTATGAAATATGCATAGTTGAGCCTTCTGTAG
Source organism: Acomys russatus (assembly GCF_903995435.1). Lineage (NCBI taxonomy): Eukaryota > Metazoa > Chordata > Mammalia > Rodentia > Muridae > Acomys > Acomys russatus. The sequence continues at coordinate 63,863,952 of NC_067169.1, forward strand.
TCCCTCAGAGCTTTAGTCATAGTCGATCACAGACAAGATTAGCTACAAAGCCCAAGATAAAAGATTATAATCTATGAATCTAGAGCATCACAGCAAGGAATTGAGGAGAAAAGCCCTTTTGTCCACTGAAATTTGTCTTTTATCAAATGCACTCGCTTAACATGATTAAATTGCTAAAGATTAGCAGTAATCCTAGTCCCATGAAGAATGATAAACTAGGTAATAAAAGGAAAGGAGGAAACCGCATCCTCCAAAGTAAGGAGAAGTATAGGTTGAAAGCAAAATACTATTTCCTTTTATTGTGTATTATTGTTTTGGTCGTTTCTTTTTTATTGTTTTATTTTGTACATATACATTTATATTATTACACATATATAAAATAGATTATATATAGCAAGAAGAACCATGACACAATCAGGAATTATATAAATGTTACATCTTTAGTGCATTGGCTATTTGTATTTGACAGCCTTGTGAAGAAGATATCTTTCCTAACTTGGTGTATCTAAATTTCTGAATGTAAATCAATCTCCAACACATATTGTCATTATCAACTTAGAACACCTATCTAGACCTAAAACCATTTTAACCTATGAACAATTGATCAATTAAGCTTTATTGTAAAACTAAGCTACCTGGTCTTCAACACCCTCAGAGACTAAAGAAGGAATAAACTTGAATACCTGAGTATGCTGGGAATGCAGGTTAGTAGCTTTCCAAATGAAAAGATGACAGAGACAGTTTTCTACCTGAATAGTCCCCAAAACTATATATAATGTTTAAGCATTTCTTCAGCCTTCTGGCCCAATATATCTGACAGACATATTTGTGAAGCAGGAACTATTGAGGACTTGCTGACCCTGTCTTGTCAGAGTTTGGCCATCAACTCAGCCTGCATGCAAGGCTGCATTTTTTTTTAAAGGCAGAATTCTGTCTGTGGTAGAAATGAGGACCTTTTGTCCAGTGATTTGTTTCCCACATTTGAAGCCATCTCCATTAGGAAGTTCTTTTATGCTAATCATCCTCTTTGAGGTAGGCTGGGTATTGTCAGGAATTAACCTGTCTCATTGTGAATGAACCTTTAAAGTAATAAAAACATTTTCAAATGCCATATTTTGAATGTCTCTGGGGTTTTTGAAGACTTTATCTTTCTATAGAGTCATTTCTATCTGCTGTACCTAAGATGTATATTCTTATGATAAAATAAGACTAGCAATTTACATGACCATGATTTAATCTACTAACATTTAATTTGTATAACTTATTTCTCCTAAACAGGTTACTATAGCACTTTCAAATCATTGGAAGTAATCCTTGTATTATAATTGAGCTATATGGGTACAATAACTCATATTAGAGTATATATATATTGTGTGTGTGTGTGAAGAACAATCTTACATTTGAATTTCATAACATTGTGTCTAGAACTTATTTTGCATTTATATGCAAAATTCTATACCAGTGAATTAAAAATATCTTGTGAGTGACAATTGAGGCATTAAGTTGAGAAGTAGATTCACTAATCTACTTTTTGTTCTGTCTTCCTTGTACATTTCTATATTCCCCCTTCTTTCTTTTCAATCCCTTTCTCCAAACAATGTCAATGTCCAGTATACTGTGAGGAATGCATCCTGTCAAGTCTGATCCAATGTCAGTGTCTGGTTCTTTTGTTCTGAAAGCATATAATTTCTCACAAGCATTATATCATCCTAAAAGTATAAGTGTATAAGGTGTGCATGATGCACAGAACAATTAAGGCTGGATTTTTGCTCTTTGTATGAGCAGGAAAATAAGACATCTGTAAATCTTCATGCATACCATATGAAGAAGGCATCTAATAGTAATTCATAGGGGTTCTATAGTAAACAAGAATCATTGTCTATGCCTGGACATTCACGTTTCAGCCAGTCTCAGTGCTAGTCCCATATGGTGGGATTAGCAATGTAAGTTTAAATTCTTCAAATCCTTATTGTAGCCCCTTCCCTGCCTCCCTCTTCCTCCCTCCATTAATATTCAGACAGGGGCTCACTCTTCCCCTAATATATGACCTCATTCTATCAAGTCTCATCTGTACTAGTTATAACCACTTCCTCTGTAGCCTGGCAAGGTTGTCTTGCCAGGGTGAAATGATCTAAGTTCGGTGGCTGGAGTGTACATCTGAAGTAGTCCCTACTCTCCACATGTGAGATACACAAGGAGACTGTGCTACTACATCTGAGCAGTGGGTCTAAGTCTACATCATACTTGGTCCTTGGTTGATGTTTCTGACTCTGTTTTGTAGTGCAGTTATCCTGTGTTATGTGGCTAATGTCTGAATGTGAGTGAGTATATACCGTGATTGTCTTTCTGGGTCTCAGTTACCTCACTCAGGATGAACTTTTCCAGTTCTATCCATTTGCCTGCAAAATTTGAGATTTTCTTGTTTTTAATAGCTGAATAGTATTCCTTTATGTAGATGCACCACAATTTCTTTATCTACTATTCAGTTGAGGGACAAATCTATACAATGGAAAAATGATAGCATCTTTAACAAATGGTGCTGGTCAAACTGGATGGCTACATGTCGAAAAATAAAAATAGCTCTATATCTAACACCCTCCACTATGCTGAAGTTCAAATGGAGTAAAGATCTCAACACAAAACCAGACTCACTAAAGTTATTAGAAGAAAAAGTGGGGAAGAGCTTTGAGCTCATTGGCACAGGAGATAACTTCTTGAACAGAACACCAACAGCTCAGGCCCTAAGATCAACCATCAATAAATGGGACCTTATGAAACTGAAAAGCTTCTGTAATGTGAAGGACACTGTCAACAGAACAAAACAACAGCCTACAGACTAGGAAATGATCTTCACTAACTACATTTGACAAACGGCTAATATCCAAAATATATAAAGAACACAAGAAATTAAACACCACCAAACCAAATAATCCAATTAAATAATGGGGTACAGAACTAAACAGAAATTTTTCTATAGATGAACATCGAATTGCTGGGAAACAAATAAATATTCAATATCCCTAGTTAGCAGGGAAATTCAACTCAAAAAAAACTTGGAGATTCCATCTTACACCTGTCCAAATGACTAGGATCAAAAACTCAGGTGACAGCACATGCTGATGAGGATGTGGAGAAAGGGGAACACTCCTCCTTTGCTGTTAGGAATACAAACTTGTACAACTACTTTGGAAATCAATCTGGTGATTTATCAGGAAATTGGGAATAGCTCTACCACAAGACCCAATCATACCACTCTTGGGAATATACCCAAATGATGCTCCACCATACAAGGACATTTTCTCAACAATGTTCAAAGCAGCTTTATTTGTAATCGCCAGAATCTGGAGTGTTGCATCAATGTTCATAAGAGAAATTGGTCTGAAAATCTCTTTTTTTTTTTTTTTTGTTCAGTCTTTCCATGGATTAGGTATCAAGGTGACTATGGCTTCGTAGATTGAGTTTGGTAATGTTTCTTTTGTTTCTATTTTATGGAATACTTTGAAAAGAATTGTTGTTAACTCTTCTCTGAAGGTTTGATAGAATTCTGCATGAGATCAATAGGTCCTGGATTTTTTTTTTGTTGGAAGACTTTTGATAACTACATCTATTTCCTCAGGTGTGATAGGACTATTCAATTTGTTTATCTGATCATGATTCAGTTTTGGTAGTTGCTAGCTATCAAGAAAATTGTACATTTCATTTAGGTTTTCTAATATTGTGGCATATAGGCTTTTGAAGTAAGACCTAATGATTCTTTGGACTTCCTCAGTATCTGTCATTATCTCTCCCTTTTCATTTTTGATTTTGTTGCTTTGAATACTCTCCCTCTGCCTTTTAATTAGTTTCGCTATAGGTATGTCAATCATGTTGATTTCCTCAAAGAACCAGCTCTTGGTTTCATTGATTCTTTGAATTGTTTTTCTTGTTTCCAATTTATTGATTTCAGCCCTGTTTTGATGATTTCCAGCTGTCTACACTTCTTGGGTGTGTCTGCTTCCTTTTGTTCTAGACCTTTCAAGTATGCTGTTAAGTTGCTAATATGGAATCTTTATAATTTCTTTATAAAGGTACTTAATGTTATGAGCTTTCCTCTTAGCATTGCTTTTATTGTGTCCCATAGTTTGGGGTATGATGTAATTTCTGTTTAATTTAATTCTAGAAAGTTTTACATTTCTCTCTTTATTATGTCCCTTTCCCATATGTCATTGAATAGGAAGTTGTTCAGTTTCCATGAGGTTTTAGGTTTTCAGTTGGTTCTTTTGTTGCTGAGTTCCACTTTTAATCCATGGTGGTCTGATAAGATGCAAGGGATTATTTTGAATTTCTTGTATCTGTTGAGGTTTGCTTTATAGCCAAGTATGTGGTCAATTTTGGAGAAGGTTCCATGAGGCAATGAAAAGAAGGTGTAATCCTTTGTGTTGGGGTGAAATGATCTGTAGATATCAGGTACGTTCATTTGTTTCATGACTACTATTAGTTTCCTTGTTTCTCCATTTAGTTTGTATCTTGATGTTCTGTCTATTGGTGAGAGTGGGGTGTTGAAGTTTCCCACTACTAATGTGTGTGATTCAATGTGTGGCTTAAGCTTTAGGAATGTTTCATTTACAAATGTGGCTGCCCCTGAGTTTGGGGCATTGATATTCAGAATTGAGAAATCATCTTGGCATATTTTTCCTTTGATGAGGATGTAGTGACTTCCCCATCTCTTTTGATTAGTTGAAAGTCTATTTTGTCAGATACTAGAATGGCTACTCCAGTTTGTTTATTAAATCTGTTTACTTGGAATATAGTTTTCCAATCTTTTACTCTGAGGTAATGCTCATCTTTACTATTGAGGCATGTTTCTTGTATGGAGCAGAATGATGGATCTTGTTTTTTCATCCATTTTGTCAGCCTGTGTCTTTTTCCTAGGGAGTTGAAGCCACTGATGTTAAGAGATGTTAATGACCAGTGTTTGTTAGTTCCTTTTGTTTTGATGTTGGTGGTGGTAAAGTGTATGTGTTTCTGTGTTTTGGTTTTGTGGATGTGGAGTTTTTTGTTTCCTATGTTTTCCTGGGTGTATCTAGCATCCTAGTGTTGGAGTTTTCCTTCTAGTACCTTCCGTAGGGCTGGATTTGTTGTTAGGTTCTGATTGAACTTGGTTTTGTCATGGAATATTTTGTTTTCACCATCTATGGTGATTGAAAGTTTTGCTGGGTGTAGTAGTCTGGGTTAGCATCTGTGGTCTCTAAATGTTTGCATGACTTCCATCCAGGCCATTGTAGCTTTCATAGTCTCCTTTGAGAAGTCAGGTGTAATTCTGATGGGCTTAACTTTATATGTGATTTGACTTTTTTTTCTTGTAGATTTTAATATTCTTTCTTAGTTCTGTAAATTTAATGTTTTGACTATTATGTAGTGGGAGGATTTTCTTTCTGGTTGAATCTATTTGGAGTTCTGTAGGCTTCTTGTATGTTATTGGGCATTTCTTTCTTTAGGTTGGGGGTGTTTTCTTCTATGATTTTGTTGAAAATGTTTTATGGGCCTTGGAACTTGGAGTCTTCTTATATTCCTATCATTCTTAGATTTGGCCTTTTTATAGTGCCCCAGATTTCTTGGGTGTTTTGTGTCATGAACTTTTTAGTTTTAACATTTTCTTTGACTGATCATATCTTTCACACTTGAGATTCTTTCTTCCATCTCTTGTATTCAGTTGGCATGGCTAGTATCTGTAGTTCCTGTTCTCTTCCCTATGTTTTCCAACTCTAAGATTGCCTCATCTTGTGTTTTCTTTGTTGCTTCTAATTCCCTCTTTAGGCTTTGAATAGTCTTATTCATTTCTTTCTCCTATTTGATTGAATTTTCCTATAATTATTTAAGAATTATTCAATTCCTTCTTCTCTTTGGATGTATTTTCCTGTAGTTCTTTGTAGGATTTATTTAATTCCTTCACCTGTTTGAATGTATTTTCCTGTAATTCTTTATAGGATTTATTCAATTCCTTCATGTGATTGAGTGTGTTTTCCTGTGTTGCTTTGAGTGATTTATTTTCCTCTTTCAAAGCTTCTATTATTTTCATGACCTCAGACTTAAAGTCTTCTTGCATTTCATGTATGTTAATATCTCTAGAGCTTGCTGTGTTAAGATTACTGGTTTCCTGTGTTGTTATATGTCTCTCAGCTTTGTTGCTGGTCTTGTCATACTGTTCTCTGGTCATCTGGTTGTCTCTGGAGGCATGGAGGGGCCTCCAATTAGGTCGCTATCTGTGTCCCAAGTTGGCCAGGCAGATTGGGAGCAAGTAAAGAGAACTCCAAGCCAACGGTTGTTTGCTATGCTCCCCAGAGGTTTCCTTAGGATTTTGGACAGTGGGTGTTAGAGCCTGTACCCAGCTCAGCTCAGCTGGGTTCCCTGACTATATTGCAGTTGGGTTGGGTAGGAGAGGAGTGAGCTGATATATTTCTAAGCCCAAAGTTGCTCAGGTACCCTACAGTCATTTCCAAGATGCAGGGCTCTATATGCTCTGCTGCAGATGATTCTCTCTGCCTCATTTGTGTAATGCCTACCAAGAGATAATAGAGCTCTAGGCTTCTCAAGACACAGCAGTGAATGTGGAGTGTAGCTTGCACAAGTTTCTGGTCTGTGACCTAGGTAGATCTGGCCAATAGGCTTGTAGGTGGGCGGGTGAGATCAGGGCCAGAAGCTGCTAGCAGGATTGGAGTTAATGAGTAATGTGGCCCAAGATGGTCTCTGCTTAGTGGGCTTGCCTTTTGTATTAGCTGTATTTGAGTAGTATGCTTCAGGTGGGTGGGTGCGCTTATATGGACTAAGGCCTGAAGTTGCTTGTAGGATGATGGCTAATGCACACTGTGGCAGGAACCTGTATTCAGCTCCTCCACCCACAAGGTGTGTTCCCAGTTAGTAGACAATTGAGGGTGTTGCAAGAGATCGGGTCTCCAAGCTGCTCAGAAGTTCTATGTCCCAGCTAGTCTAGGCCAGGAAGTAGCTGTGGTCTGAGATAGCTCAGGGCTCACAGGTAGTTGGATGTACTGCACTTTTTTCTTGGGAGGCAGCTAATATGGATTTTGTCCTATGCTAGTACTAAGCTCTGCCTCTTTGCCCCTTATCCTGGATTGGCAAGCTCAGAAGTGGGGTGAGTGAGAGGCTGGAGCTACAAGTATGTCCCATATATTTTCTATCAGGGAACCCACATGCAGTAGTGACTAGTGAAGTCCTTCACCTACAGGGATTTTCCATAGTCCTCCCCAAGATGGGGGCTAATAAGGGCTCTCCCCAGGGATTTTTTTCCGTGGGTTAGGTGGATGGCCAGTAGTAAGTCCCACCCGTCCCCACACAATTTGGATCAGTCTCACCTGAGAATCAGCAGCACTGGTGTTTTGTAGTTCTTAGTTTGGTTTTTAGGTCAGTGTGCAATCCTGGATGTAGTATGTGATCAGTGCCACCATCTTGGAAATCCCTGGTTATTTCTTTCAAAGAAAACTTTCCTTATTATTAACACTTTTGTACTTTGGTTCTTGTGTTTTGACAAGTACCTTCCTGGGAAAGGCTTCTATGTTTTCCTGTTTTTTTTTTTTTTTTTTTTTTACTTAATCTTCACAACATTGCTTTCTTACTTTTCATGCCTCCAACTCATATCTTTGTTACTATTAGTCTAGGCATCTTTTCATTTTACATATTTCTTCAACATTGCTACTTAAATATTAATACTGTTTACTCTGAAAAACAAATAAACTGTTTTCCCTCTCTTAGTTATCATTAGCTATCATCTAGAAACAGTTGACAGTTACCTGGGGAGTCACAGTTAAAGCATGGTGAAGATCAGATATGCCTGTGAAAAGGGATGTTGGGGTTTTCTTAGTTATCTTAATTGATTTAGAAAGGCTAGGAACACTGTATGCACACCATTACCTGGACAGATTTTCTCCTGTTTTGTGAGAAAGCTAGCTAAGCTCAATGGGTAAAAATATTTGCTGCTAATCGTGACAATTTGAGTTCAGTATTCAGGTAGAAAGTGGGAACTAACTACAAGATGTCCTCTGACCTCCAAATACCTATCTTTGGAGAAACACACCAATCACTTAGATGCAAGCAGAGAGATATGTACACTCTATACTGCATGTATACACACATACACACACACACACATACACACACTCTGAAAATGAAAGAAACTCCAAAGCAAAGAAACAGTATTAAAATCTATAAGGGAAATAACTCAACTCATATACAAACATATAAGTATCTTAAGTTTAAGGTCCAGAAGAAACTGTAGTGCCTATTATCATGACAAAGTGTATGTTGTCCTCCAAATTATCTCAGCATCACAAGAACCTGTTACAGAGTACATGCTGGCATCCTGTTACCTCTCAGATCTATATATCTTGGCTCCTATTCTAAATTTCTGTAGCTCATGGATTCCCCTTCAACCAGCTTCTCATTCCTATATAACTGTCATTCGTGCCATGTGCTTTCTGTGCTTTCTTGGCTCTCTTAGCTGTCTTGGTTCTCCTGGTACTCTCGTACTCTCTTGGCTCACTCTCTCAGCATCCTCTCTTCTGGTTCTCCCTTATTGCTCCTAGGCCATATCTCTCCCCTCATTGACTTGTTCAGTCTGCTGGTCATGTTTAGTCTACTAATTTTTCTCTCTGCTCTGGATCCTTCCAGATACTTCTAGCTGTACTCTCCCTCATAACTACAATAAAATCTTTCCCCTGAATGTTACCTTAGAACCATTATATGCTCACACCATAAAAGAACAAGATATCATTGCTCATCAACTTTAAAAAGCAGTAAATCATGAGATTGCATATTTCGTGTCTTGAAAGCAAGTAATCATCATCTAAGACTATTACAATTAGTAAAGTTCTCTCTTCAAACTAATGAAGTAATGATAACATTTCAAGATAAGCATGGAGAAGTAATTCATGACTATCAACCCAGCAGTTCAGAACATGCTAAAGGGATGACATACGTAGGAGAAGATAGTTTCATCCATGAGATACAGGGAAGGATATATTTTATCACAGGAATGGATAAATATAGGGAATCTGTGAAGGAGCATAGCATGCTTAACAATTCAATAAATTCTTAACATGAATAGTCATGACAGCAAGAACCAATTTAACAACTTATCAAAACCACAAGAGAAGAAAACTAAACCTCATAAATCACCTCAAAAGAAAATGTTCTTACCACACCAACTTAAAGATGCAGAATGAGTGGATTAAAACAAAAAGTTTCAACTGTTTCCCAAAATACATATCTAACAGGTATCCCAAAACTGAGAGTAAAAGGATGAAGTCAACACAGTAAGCAAAGACAATGTACAGAAAAGTCTGGTATTATTAGTGTTTTATTGTCTCTCTTATGCAGGCTATACATTAATCCTCTCATGATAGCATTACTTTTATGACCTAACTAGTTATCTCTTAGAACACTTACCACATTAACATATCAATACACTGGAAATGGGAATCCAATGCTACTCTTATTGAGGATATATTATATTCAAAGTATATCAAGGTACTCTCTATTTAAGATAATTTTATACATATAATTTATTTGCAGAACATTTCAATTTTAATCCCCTCTCTCTTATCTTCTTGTTCCCACCTTCCCTCTCTCTTCAGCCCTTTTCCTCTCCCCTAGAAATCTGACCTGTGGGATCCTCTTTTCCCACCTACTGACTACATCCTATCAGGTCTCTTCTGGAAAGCATAAATCCTATTCCTCTGTGTTCTCACAGGGCCTCTGAAACAAGGGGCAGTGATCAAATCACTTGTACCAGAGTTCAAGTCAGAGGCAGTTCCCCAATATTCCCTCCACTTCTACATTTGAAAAATGAAATATCCATTGGCTACATCTGAACAGGGGGTCTATGTTCTCTTTTTGCAATGTACTTGTTTGGTACATCAGTTTGTGCATGCCTCCCTGGATCCAGATCCTTCAGCCTTGATAGTCTTCTTGTGGAGCTTCTGACAACACCAGCCCCCCTGCTGTCCTTCCATCTTCCATATAACTCAACACTCTTAACCAAGAGTCCTGCCTTAAGTCTCAGTATCTGTTCTGATCCCCAGCTATACTACTCTCAAGCATAAACAGGAAGGATGCTCCATCATACAACGTAATTTGCTCAACCATGTTCATCGAAGCCTTATTCATAATAACCAAAAACTGGAAACAACCAAGATGTCCCTCAACTGAAGAATGGATGAAGAAACTATGGTACATTTACAAAACAGAATAATATTCAGCCATTAAAAATGAGGAAATCTTGAAATTGCAGGCAAATGGGTTGAACTAGAGAAAATCATCTTGAGTGAGGCAACCCAGACATGCATGGTAAATACTCACTTATAAGTGGATATTAGTCAAATATAGTTAAGGTAATTTTATAATTTAAGGAAGCTGTATTCCATTAGAACCAATAAAAGTAGATTACATATAAGTAGGAATAAAATTCAGTTTAAGTATATTGATAAAAAATAAGCTAAAATAATGATGTAGAAAATGAGAAGTGAGCTACAAATGCTGTAAGAAAATAAAAAATAAATTAAAGATATGAATAAAGTTGTCTATCAGTAATTGAGATCTGCAATAAAAACCATGAATGGGCAAAATTCAAAATGGACAAAATAATACCTCTGAACTACCATAGTATGTGAGACGAATTTTATTTTATTTCTTGAGACCCATAAATTTTATTTTATTTTTACTCTCTAATAAAATATTTGAATGTGGTTTAGTGAATCAGACCTAGTCAAAACTTGGAAACAACCTAAACATCCCTCAGTTGAAGAATGGATAAATAAACTGTGTAACATTTACACTGTGGAATGCTACTCAGCTATTAAAAACAAGAAAATCCCAAAATTTACAGACAAATGAAAGTATCATACTGAGTGAGTTAACCCAGACCCAGAAAGGCTCACATGGTATATACTCATTCATAATTGGACACTAGCACAAAAGAGATGTTCGATGAAGTTCTTCACTTACCATCAGAGCTTTATTTAAAACAACCAATTTTATATTTTTGTTTGTGAGCCTAGCCAGTAATGGCTGAGCCATCTTCCCAGCCCAAAACAATTAATTTTAAAAGTGATTACATACATGAACTGCAAAAGAAACAATGGAAAAGTATGTTCCAAGAAAGTAGAAAAAAAGGCACATATATGTCATTTTAGTGATTTGATAGCAGACTCCAATATCCTATTCAAAACAATACAAACAAAAAATTAATCAAGTTGATCAGTAGAGTACTAGAACCACACTATAGTTCAATATGCAACTAATTTGTATATAAGCACTCTTATATTAAAATTTAATCCTCCTAAAAGAAGTACACCTTCTTCTGTGATAGGCCATGTTTTAGTCACAGAAGAAATTTTAATAAATAACAATATGTAATACAATTACCCTTAAGGAATAAATCACAAAGGAAACTAGAAATGTTTTGTGTTCAGGAAAATAAAAAGGAAAGCCAAGTTTGTTTAGTTTAATAATCTAGATGCTGAAAGACAATTGTTATAGGATCTCGTATATATTTTTCTGCATAATTTGTCCATCCCCTATTTTCTCATGACTGTGCTATAATGTTTATCATCTTTTTAATTCTCTAGTTCTGCATTTGACTTATTCTTCACTTTTTCCTACAATTGTAAGTTTATACTGATGATTTGAAGCATTTTTTAATCTAAGCATATAAAAGTATCTTATTTGCCTGAGGTAAATGTCATGTCTGAGGCTTTCTGCCTCTACTTTCTAACCTAGGCCTAGTCATGGAAGCTTCTAGCCTCTTTACAATCTAATCTTTGCAGCAAAGTGCTGTCAATTATTTTAAAAAAGATATCAATTATCATACAAATAATTGAAGATGGAGGAACATTTCCAAACTGATGTTGCAACTAGCCTTGTACTGATTGGCAATACTTGCCAATAAAATTCAATAGCATATTAAAAGTTTAAGAATTACTACAGAGCTGTTATTGCAGTGCAAAAAATTAATCTGACTATATATGAAACTAGTAAATATCAATTGAAATAATAAAAAACAAAAGACTATCTCAATGGAAAATGAAAAATTCTTAGGATTCAACTCTTTACATTTCCTTAATCCTTGATATTATAATGCAATTGTATCATATTCTCCTAGTCTTTCTTCTTTTCAATACCTTCATAAACTTTCATTGCTTTTTTGTCTAATTCATAGCCTTATTTCTCATTATATGTAAGTAAACAAATGAAGAATAGAAAGAACTATTTTCAATCTTTGCTAGTTACAGAATATTTAGGGCCAGTAGTGTATTTATCTATAACAGAAAAATTCTCTTCATCAAACATCTGTATGGATGCCCAGTTTTGTCAGTGTTATTGAACATATTAGGAAGAAGACAATGCCAGAAAGTAGAAAAAATAGTATGGAAATAAAGAGGTCTAATATCTGTGAACTAACACGAGACTTTGACAGCATCCAAAAGACCTGTACAGATTCAAACCAGACAAAATCCTGTTATAGAGAAGTGGAAGTGGACATAAATTTCACTTTGGCGAAAGAAGCTACTTGCATTTAATGCCTCTGTTATCTACTTGATTGTTACTGGATATATTAACTATATTCTAGGGCAAGGCAGCTCCCATATTCAGATGTAGATGGCCAACACCAAACAGAGTCTATTTCTTTTTTTGGTGTCATGTTTTTTTTTTTTTTTTTAATTTTTGTTTTATTTTGGTGCTTGTTTTAAATTTCATGTTTGTTTTGGTTATGTCTTGTTTTTTGTTTGTTTTTATATTTATTTATTTTTTTGTTGTTGTTGTGAGAAAAGAAGAGTAGGAAATTGCAAGTGTTAGAGAGATGGACAGGATCTGAGAGGACTTTGAGGAAGAGAAAAAAAATATAATCAAAATATATTTTTAGAAAAAAGTAATTAAAGAAGAAGAAAAACATTAAAGCTTTGCCAAAATATTTTAGAACTAGGAAATACATTTGATTAAATATATAGAATAAAAATTCAACAGTATAAAATAAATCATCTGAAAGGAAAATTAAAAATTAAAACTTCCATAGGAATAAACTATATTATAGATCATAGATTGTTATGAAAAATCATAGAAATGTCAAATACATAATGATATTATATAATTGCTGATTGAAATGTTTTTAAAATGTCAATATTGGACAAAGTATAACTCAAATAATTATAATTCAGATGTAAACCTTACAATTATATAGAGTAAAAATGAATATAAAATCTGTACACTGAAGTTTTAAAATCATTTGGAAAATGAATATCAATCTTCAAAGTTTTACAACTTCTTAATTCCAAAGCTGTATGTACATAAAGCTACATTATAGAAAGTATGTAAAGTAGAAAAAGTAAAATACTTAAATTTATCCCCATTTATTTTTTTGCAAGGGTGTGAATACTATTTAGTGGAGATAGACAATGTTTTCAACAAATTATTTTCTAAAAAACCTGAGAAAAAAAATAAAATGAAATATCTCAGCAACAGTATTTACAAAAATTGAGATGTAGAAACAACACAAATGTTCCCTGAAAATTGAAAAGATTTTAAAAATTGCATAGTATACTAATAAAGATATATTAGACTTTAAAAGATCCTTAGAAGGGAAAAAAAAGAACTCTTGGGTGAATAATCCAAAGTAAATTAGTCCTGTTACAAAAAGAAAAATATTATCTTTTACCATTTACATAAAGAACTTTTTAATTGAAATAAAATTGCACAATTTTCCTTCTGCCCTCTATTCTTGACTACCATTCTCATGCCCCCTGGCCTACTTCTTTTCAAATTCATGGCTTTTTAAAATTATTTTTGTTAGAAATATACATGAATAAGCATGTAAATGCAACCTAAAGTGTTCATTTACATAGGTTTGTCTGTATGTATATAGTATAAATTTTAAAATATATTTTGTTAATTTATTCATATTATATCTAAATTGTTATCCCATCCCATGTATCCTCCCATTCCTCCCTCCCTCCTATTTTCCCCTTACTCCCCTCCCCTATGACTGTGACTGAGGAGGACTTCCTCCCCCTGTATATGCTCATAAGGTATCAAGTCTCTTCTTGGTAGCCTGTTATCCTTCCTCTGAGTGCCACCACGTCTCTATACATATGAAAGGAAAGCGGGATCTGACTTTCATATGTATATAGTTTTAAGGATGAATTCTTGATACTGGATAACTAATCAGTGTAATTATCTCTGAGGAAATCTAACTCTACATTTCTCAGAAATTTCTAACTGGCCATAAGTCTCAGGGTGAGGCCCTGTGAGATTTTCCTCATCCATATTGGCGTGTCAATTGGTATTGTCCTTGTTCATGGCTTGTTTAGGCAACATATTGTTGAGATTTCATAGTGTAGCTTTCTTCTCATATCTAGAAGGAACACTTTTGCAGCAGTCTTCCTCTTCCTCTGACTTTAAAAGTTTTTTGAACCATCTTGTGTAGTATTCCTTGTCCCTCAGGTGTGGGGGTTCTGTTATACAAAGAATAGAAAGTAAAATATATAAAGACAGAAAGTGAAGTGGTGGCTTTCAGCAACTGGGAAGAAAAGATCATGAGTTACTGTTTAGGTATGGATTCTTAGTTTTATAAATAAGATGAAAGTTTCTAATGGTATTGTTAGTGATAATCATTGCACGGCAATGTTTTATTTAATATCACTAAATTATACATTTAAAATGATTCTGCAATTAAATTATCATAACTTTTTGTCCAAAAGAAATGAAATGAATTGTTGGTGTTCTCTTAACCAGAGCAGGAAAGATTCCACTATTGGTTGATTGATGTGTTCATTTCTTCTTTTGCCAATATTACATAGTATATTTGAAGGTTTCTCAGAGTGAAGCTCTGTGGGAGGCTCATGGAGGTTATTGATAATGCAGTTTTCTTTGTGCCAGAAAAAAAATTAGGATTTGATTGAATACACAAGCTGTCACAGCTACATAGCTTGGTGTCAGCACTTGCTATTGAAAAGGATATTAGGGTGATTCTATGAAGGGTATCCAGATAACCCTTCATAGCTGTCAGACTTGAAGACCTTTATCAAACAGGTATTTTATATCTCAGAAGGGCCCAAAAATTAGAGAAAGGATTCTGCAAAAGTTTCCAAAGTATAATTTTTCTAGACAATAACATTGGTTAAGTTACCATTTTACCAGGGAAAGTTATGACAGGGTAAGAATACCATGGAAACCTGTCCCTTTACAACTTTATTTAATTACTTTCTGTGAGGATTGACAACCTGTGTTTTTCATGTGTTTCTTTTATTTTTCATACTTCAAAAGACAAAAAGACATTTTTATGTAAAATTTCTTCCTTTTTAAACTACAGTTAAGTAAATAGCACTTCAAAAATCTCATTAATTCAAAGCCTTGAACAAAGAAGTGACCATTTAATCAGTGTATCAGGATATAGGTAGATACTTTCTCTACTCACATTGTAGAGTCTGCCTTCAGCAGGCACATGTTGCATTAACTATTACTCATGAGAAAAATGTACTCATATGCAGCATATATGAACTTTATTGTTAATAACAGACAAAGGGGATAGTACCAAAAGAGTGCCAACATATATTAAAACTGTCTTAAAATACAAATGAAAGTCTAATTTAAATACATGGTTTAATAATTATTAATCTTATATTTTAATTTATATCTATTCTTTCACTTTTAATCTGAAATTATAAGTAATCTTAATGTACCTTTTAAATTTTTAAAATTGTTTCTTATATCTTTGAGATTATAGTATAAATATACCATTTCCTATGATGGATGGCCTTAGGACAACTTGACACAAGCTAGAGTTATCTGAAAGGAGGGGATGTCAATTGCGAAAGTGCCTCCATAAGACCCAGCTGTAAGGCGTTTTCTTAATTAGTGATTCATTGGGGAGAACCAAGCACATTTTGCATGGTGAATTCCCTGGGCTGATGTTTCTGAGTTACATAAGAAAGCAGACTGAGCAAGTAGTAAAGAGAAAGCCAGTAAGCAACATTCCTCTATGGCCTCTGGATCATCCTCTGCCTCCAGTCTCCAGCCCTGTTTGAGGTCTGTTCTGACTTCCTTTGATGATAAACAACAGTATAGAAATGTAAGCTCAATAAATCCTTTTCTCCCCACCCTTCTTTTTGATCATGGTGTTTCATCACAGGAATAACAATACTTTTGAGGACATTTTCCCTTCCTTTTCTCCCTCCACCATCTCATAAAACCCTCCTTGTGCTAGGTCAGTTTCATGGCTTTTTATTCACTAATTTTCTTTCATATTCTATGTATGTTTACACACACACACACACACACACACACACACACACACATATAAATATATACCACACACACACATACTGCTAAATATAATTTGTTCCATCTGTATAATGTTATTTTCCTTGTTTGCTTTCAGGGATGATCATTTGGTATTGGATAACCAATTGCTGTGTCGTTTCCTTGGGAAAAATATTTATCCCACTCTTAGCATTTCTTAGTTGTGTGTTGTTGTTTTTGTAGGGTTGAAGCCTCATTAGTTTTTTCCATGTTCATTTTGGTATATCTGCTGCTGTTTTCTTGTTTAACTCATGGTGGTGAGGCTTTATGTATATGGCTTCTGACATTGCTAGAAGATACAATCTCACAACAAACATCACATTACAGTCTCCCACCTCTTCTTCGATGTTCACTGAAAATTATGCACTGGAGTGATTTGAAGATATATCCACTTCCACTAAATTCACAACTAAAGACAACGATACCACCTGCTTGATCTACATAATGTTAGTTATCTGTATGATTTCAGGGAAGAACATTTGTTATTGAATAACCAGTTTGTGTGCTTTTCACAGGCATGGAAATAATCAACCTGCTGAGCAGAGAAAGCATACAGAACAGGAGTGAATCTTTGCCATCTGGCATACAACTGACAAAGGATTAATATCCAGGATAAATAGAGAACTCAGAAAACAAGGTGTCAAATCAACAATAGCAGCAACACCAAGAGAATTCCTAGCCATTGATGAAAATGGGCCTGGCACCTGAACAAAGTTCTCAAAAGATGAAAAAAGTGGGTAAGAAATGTCTCAAAATATGTTAATAGTTTCTTGCAAGTAGAAGAATGAAAATAAAAACAAGTTTGAGATTTCATTTTGCCCCAGTGGAATAGCAATGATCAGTAGAACAACTGACAATAAATGTTGGAAAGGTGGTAGGGAAAAATGAGCCCTCATTCACTGTAGATGGGACTGCAAATATGTCCAGCCATTTGGGAAATCAAAGTGGAAATTTTACATAATCTAAAAGAAGATAATTTAGACTCCATAACTGTGACTATTATCATTTAATAGTGGGGAACATTAGCATCAGTATTAAACTTTAACCTTGCAATTACTTTCTCTCTTTTTTTTTTATTTTTATTTATTTATTTATTTATTTTTAACATCTTTTTTTTTAATTAATTTATTCTTGTTACATCTTAATGTTTATCCCATCCCTTGTATCCTCCCATTTCTCCCCCCCCCATTTTTCCATTATTCCCCTCCCCTATGACTGTTCATGAGGGGGATTACGTCCCCCTATATATTCTCATAGGGTATCAAGTCTCTTCTTGGCTACTTGCTGTCCTTCCTCTGAGTGCCACCAGGTCTCCCCCTCCAGGGGACATGGTCAAATGTGAGGCACCAGACTACGTGAGAAAGTCATATCACACTCTCCACTCAACTGTGGAGAATATTCTGACCATTGGCTAGATCTGGGAAGGGGTTTAAAGTTTACCTCCTGTATTGTCCTTGGCTGGTGCCTTAGTTTGAGCGGGACCCCTGGGCCCAAATCTGCCTATCATATTGTTCTACTTGTAGATTTCTAGGACCCTCTGGATCCTTTTATTTTGCTGTTCTCCCATGCGTCTCTCATTTAGAGTCCCAATAGGATGCCTTCCCCTCTGTCCCAGTTTCCTGGTAAGTGAAGGCTTTCGTGGGACATGCCCCTTGGGCTAGTATGCAGATATAAGTGAGTATATACCATTTGATTCTTTCTGCTTCTGGGTTAACTCACTCATTATGATCATTTCTAGCTCAATCCATTTATCCACAAATTTCAGGAATTCCTTGTTTTTAATAGCTGAGTAGTATTCCATAGTGTATATGTACCACAGTTTCTTTATCCACTCTTCTACTGAGGGACACTTAGGCTGTTTCCATGTTCTGGCTATTATGAATAAGGCTGCTATGAACATGGTTGAGCAAAGTTTCTTGTTGTGTGCTGGAGCATCTTCTGGGTATATTCCAAGGAGTGGAATAGCTGGGTCTTGAGGAAGCCCTACTTTCTCAATAATAATAATCAGTACATTTTACTATTACTTTTAGTTTTCATTTAAATCAACCTTTTCCCAGAACCTTTTTCTAAAATAAAATTCATAATGTTCCCTGACTTCAATAGATATGTATTTCAATTTCCATGTAAGGACTTTGCTTTAATATTTTCAAAGTTTTGGCTTTCCTTTTGAGAGAACAGTCTTTTTTTTTGGACAAGAAAAAGAGCACCTCGAAGAAACATTTTCATATAATAAAAAAAGCCAAATCTTTATTGTTTATAGTATATCTTTTTATTTAGAAATTACACACAAACAATTTTTAAAATTTTCTTCTGACATGAATTATAAATCTTCATAGATTTGCATATCACAGCAAACTCTTTCAATATAGTTAGCACTAGGATGTTATTTCTACATTATAGATGACATTTGTATTCATTCATCATTTACTGTAAACTTTATTACATGAAAGCATGTAACATGAATCTATCCCTGTAATCACTCTGATTAAGGTTAAAATCTATAGAAATGATAGCTGGAATTTGAAGAAAGAGTAGAAGGGGCATTTGTAGACATAGGAAATTTATTTTATTTTCACTTTTATGTCCTATTTCTTTTCATCCTGAATTTATTATAAATATATAAGAACTATAGTGTAGGTGACTATTTATTGTTTTGCTTTTGCCAATTCTAGTTTCTACACCATGCTTCTGTTGGCTGATCCTCCCCAAACAGTATGTTCAACATTATACTATATGCTTGGTCAGTAAGTTCATTTGTTCTTATTACATATAGCAACTTATAAATTGATCAATGTACTATAGCAATCCAAGACTTCTGTTGTCCTTATCTGTGTATTTAAATGTAAGTACTTCAAAACAGTAATATATGTGGCTGCAATCTTTCTTTTCTATAAGTACTATCCTTATATGCATCTTTAGGTCAATGTCAATCATTTTTAAGACAGGATCACACTTTGCATCACTGGATTGCTTGAAATACACAAAGATATTTCTTTTTGCCTTTAGAGTGCTGGGTTAAATGTAGGTGTTGATATTCCAGGCCTCAGGCCAATATCTTTATTTTAAGAAAATGACTAACAATGAAATATAATATAAAATCAAAATAAGAATTTTAAGTTAAAAGATACTTGTTGAGGATTTATTGTTGTTGTTTTGGGGTTTGTTGTTTGTCATTGTTATTTGTTTGTTTTGATACAGTATCTCTGTAAATAGTATTGGCTGTCCTGAACCTCACTATATAGACCAGGTTAGCCTTTAACACACATAAAACTGCCTGTCTCTGCCCCTTAAGTGCTGTGATTAAATGCTTGTGTTACTATCACCCAGCTGACATTTGTTAAAAATTTAAAAATACTGTGATAAAGATGTTACATGTGCTACAATACTGAATAATTCTTATCTTCATTTTAAAGCAGAGAATAAAATGATATGTGAACATAAAAGCACATGACTTAGTTACTGGACCAATATATATTTGGCTAACTGGACAACCAAAATAATTTATATAATGCAACAAAATAACTATAATTTGATCGACACACTATCAGTTGTGAATGTCAGTCTTGCCATATATAACAGTAACTCCATCGTGTAATGGTATGATATTTTGTAAATAAAAAGATTCATTTACAAATACAAGGTAGTTCAATAGTAAATGTAATGAGAAAATAGAATTTTAATTTTCCCACTGTAGGGTATAGGTAGAAAGATATGAGCTTGTGATGATATGGTAATCCCACTTTTGAATTCTGACTACGAATTTTCTTAAGTTTTTGTTAGAGAAATAATATAATGCTTTTTAGCCATATTCTACTAAGAATGACAAATACAAAACTACCAAAGTATACCTTTTAAAAATAAAGTTATATTATATATATATATGCCAATATACAGAATGAATGTGATATAGTGCATAATAAGTACCACTAGCTCCTTTAAAATATATGTATAGACTTTAAATTATTGGTATTAAAATTATGGCATTTTTGTTAGAGCATTTGTGATCTGATGCCTATGCAGTTGGACAGTGGAGTGTCTATATATCCTGAATCTTACATGCCAAATTTTTCGTAAGTTTACTTATAGTCCCATACTTTAAGTGTCTGATATTAGTGTATTTTGAAATAATGTTTTCTAAATATTTTTAATGATTATTTGAGAATTTCATATCATGAACCTCAAGCACACTCCCCAGTCCTCCAAGGTATGTTGTTCCAGCATTGTGACTCCTCCATCACAAACATACAAGGAAAAGAAAAAGAAACAAGTCCAGTTTGTGTTTGAACAGTTTACCAAATTATCTTATTTTAGGCAACTCAAACTTAGTTAAGTCAATTTACTTTGATTTATTAATGACTTGATACACATGAATTTATCTCTGAAATCTGTATAAAATGTGCAGCACAAGACCTTTTGCAATTAATTATAATATAACTATTTACTTCTCACCATTTGGCAAGTACTTTACTCTATGGTGGTGTGAACAAGATTATCACAGTTGAATAAAGTAATTGGTTAGATAACAGCAAGTTGAATTCAATAATCACACATTTTTTCATAGGTATTAATGGACTAAGATTTAAGTTATAATGCATTCATTATACTACTTAAATTTTCTTCAGTGTTTCCCACATTTTTAATTTTATGGAGATATTAAACATATAAAGTTTAATGTTCACTATGTGTTCTTTTTTTCTGTATAAAACGGGCTACAGCAAAAGTCAGCTTCCAACTAGAAAATTCTGTTGTTGAAAATCCCATGCTTATTTGTGAAGGAGTGAAGGTACCAGGTTCTTGCACATTTCTGATGATAGATGTACATCTATTTGAATGTAGTTGCAGCATCTCTTGCACTTGTCATTTGTAGACTCTATAAACAGATAATATCATTCAGTTGTGGTTCACAGGCAATGATACAAGCTTTCATCTTTGATCAATTCAACTTCATTTTGGGTGGAACAAGAAACTGTCTTCCTGTGTGTTGAAGAAAGTGAGCATTCTTTCCTCACTATTCAATCTTAGTACTCATTATAAAATAACCTAGAAAATATAAAAATAAATTAATACCTCTCAATGTCAAACAGAGTACATTTTCTATACAGATACCACTAGATATTTGTTTAAAATATTAAAATTATACAGCCAAAGCTAAAGTTCAAAAATCACCTCGAAAGAAGAAAGAGGGAAGGGAGGCCAGGATTCCTTCTTAACCGGCTTACTGCCTGTACTGCAGCTAAGGAGGAAAACTTAACTGATCACATTTTTCCTGCAGCCAGGATTGCAAAAGGGGCTACTATCTAAAAACTTCAGTGGGAGGGAGAATGGCAACAGGTGGTGATGAAGGAGGGGGCTACAATTGGGATGCAAAATGAATAAATTGGCAAAGGAGACAAGTTCCTGAACAGAACACCACCATCTCAGGCCTTAAGGTCAACAATTAAATAATGGGATCTCATGAGGCTGAGAAGCTTCTGTAAGGCAGGAGACACTGTCAACAGAACAAAGCAACAGGTTACAGACTGGGAAAAAATCTTCATCAACCCTACATCTGACAAAGGTCTAAATCCAAAATACATAAAGAACTCAAGAACTTAAGCACCACCAAAACAAATAACCCAATTGAGAAATGAGGCTCAGAACTCAAGAGAGAATTCTCAACAGGGGAATATTGAATGGCTGAGAAACAATTAAAGAAACGCTCAAAGTTTTTAGTCATCAGAGAAATGCAAACCAAAATGACTCTAAAATTCCATCTTACACCCAGCAAAATGGCTAAGATCAAAAATTCAAGTGACACCACATGCTGGCAAGGATGTGGAAAAAGAAGAACACTCCTTCATTGCTGGTGGGAATGCAAACCTGTACAACCACTTTGGAAAGCTATCTGGTGCTTTCTCAGAAAACAGGAAGTAAGGCTTCCTCAAGACTATTCCACTTCTTGGAATATACCCAGAAGATGCTCCAGCATACAACAAGAACATTTGCTCAGCCATGTTCATAGCAGCCTTATTCATAATAGCCAGAACCTGGAAACAGCCTAAATATCCTTCAGATGAAGAATGAATAAACAATTTGTGGTACATTTACACTATGGAATACTACTCAGCTATTAAAAACAAGGAAATCCCAAAATTTCTGGAAAAATGGATTGAACTAGAAATGATCATACTAAGTAAGATAACCCAGAAACAGAAAGACTCACATGGTATATACTAACTTTTTTTTTATTAATTTATTCTTGTTACACCTCAATGTTTATCCCATCCCTTGTATCCTCCCATTCCTCCCTCCCCCCATTTTCCCATTATTTCCCTCCCCTATGACTGTTCCTGAGGGGGATTACATCCCCCTATATATTCTCATAGGGTATCAAGTCTCTTCTTGGCTACTTGCTGTCCTTCTTGGACACTAGACCAAAAAGCATGAAAGTCATTACTTACAAGGAGATTAGGATAAATGTGAGGACATCCCACTTGGACTCTAGGTAAGAGAGATAGAGGAGAAGGGGAAATAGAAATGCATCAATCCAGAGGGTCCTAGAAACCTACAAGAAGAACATGGTGACGGGTGGATCTGGGCCTAGGGGTATCTGCTCAAACTATTGCACTAACCAAGGACAATACAAGTAGTAAACATCAAACTCCTACTTTGATGTACCCAATGGACAAGACATTTTCCACAGTTATGTGGAGATTGGGGACTGACTCTGACATGAACTCTGGTGCCCCATATTTGACTACCACCCCTTGTGGGGGAGGCCTGGTGGCACTCAAAAAAGGATAAGCAGGTTAAGAAGATGAGATTTGATAGCCTATGGCCATATATTGGGGGAGGAGGGCCCCCTCGGTCATAGACCTAGGGAAGGGGATAGGGTGAAAGTAGGAGGGAGGGAGGGAGGAATGGGAGGATGCAAGTGATGGGATAACAATTGAGTTGTAATCTGAATAAATTAATTAAAGAAAGAAATAAAAAAATATAAAATCAGTCTCTTTAAGATTAGCTCCTGCTGCTAGAGAAGGCTCTACAGCCTAAAGTAAACTGCTTATCTTAGAAGGCTGATGGTTTTCCCTCAGTCTACTAACTTATTTGTAGATCTACAGGGAAACAATAATAAGAGAGAGACAGAAAATAGACCACTCACACATACAAATATTGAAGATGAAAAGGTGGATGAAGGAAAAAAAACATTGGCTCCCTACATCAGAAAAGGAATTAAGACATAATCAAAAAGGCAATTAAACACACACACACACACACACACACACACACACACACACACACATACACACACACACTCATACACATAAAGATAAATGCAGCAGTATAATAAGTTACATTTTTTTTCATTTGAACTAAACATTTTTTTACTCATGTCTCCATTATATAACTTCATTGTAAGTTCAAAATGACACAGGCTGACATAGCATGAAGGTAAACAGGGTGCAAGGGGTTACAACAATATGCTGCTTCCATTAACACTGACCTGGCTACACATTTTCCAGCTGTCTCTTAGTTTATTGTGAGTTCAGGATTCCAAGATTAGTTAATTGTCTATTTTCTATGCATACCTGTGACTTTATCACTAGAGCTAGAGTGAAAGTATGCCTGAGTCATAAATCTGGCTCAGGCTAGGCTAGTGAAATTAATTTGTCAATGACAAGTGAAAACTCACAGAATTTCTTGCATATTTCTTTATTTTACAGAAGAGGCTAAAACAGCTATTTGAATAAATGTTGGAGTCATTATCACTAATTATGAATCATCCAAAATCATCCTCAGACAAAAACAGCTACATAGGCAATGACGAAAAAAAGCCATGCATAGAAAGGCAATCAACATCAAGAAGCAATCTAGAGACAAGATCACATCTATCACAGATATTGGAGTTGTGGACCACCTCATGGAAGCTGCTTGCCTCAAGTCCATTTATGAATGAATAGCCCCTGACAGGAGGAAAGGAAATACTTTCCTCCCCAACTAGCTTTGATCACTTGTGAATGCCCCAAATTTCTGTCATCCCCAGGTCTCTGGGCTTTCCACTACCATGGGAAGCTTCACCTTTACAGCCTTATGCACTACTTCTGTAGAAATCTATGAAGAAAATGCAACCCTGCTACCCAAGGTTTAGCCTCAAAGCTTTTCTGTAACATCAATACAAGACTTTGTGAACACATCTCTCTTTCCTTTTGAATGCCCACAAAATGGGCACCATTTAGATCAGTGTTTCTTAACCTTCCTAATGCTGTAACACTTTAATACAGTTCCTCATGTTATAGTAACTCCAAACCATAGAACTCATTTCATTGCTACTTCACAACTATAATTTTTGCTATTGCTATGACCGTTAATGCAAATATCTGGCATGCATGGTATCTAATATATGGATAAATGCATCCCCCCACACCTGGCCATGACCCACATGTTGAAAATTACTGATGTAGATCATTCCAAGTTTTTCTACTAGGCTGAGATATAACTTGGCTGGCTTAGACCATGGCTAAGGTGGCTATTGTGTGTTATTTGGGCTGAACCTGGAAAAATAATTTCCTAGCAACCTATCAGGATGGTATTCTGGTCAACTTATGTTCTTTTACACCAGAAATTAAATAATATTAAGCATGTGCCTTGTTCTGAATGATATATTTTCTCAAAAATTCCCCTACCAAACAAATTAGTTCAGTATGTTTTAATTCATCCTTACAAACATCTTCAGGATACAAGTAGAAAACAGGAAGACTGTGACAGAAATTATTGCAGATGTCTTCTTGCCAAATTCCTGATAGTCCTTATTCCCTGAAACCCAGTGAGTCCACCCTCCATTGTCTGAGTGTCTGTGGCATTATAATCTTATGAGCTTACAAGAATACCCTTTAATCTTTGTTTTAAGAATTAAAGATTTTCTAATTCACAGTTCCTAAATTTTCCACAATTTGCCAACAAACCATTCATAATGGCTGACATTCCACATGCTTAGGTTCATCACAGCATGTGCCATATTTATTTTTTTAATTTAATTATTTATTCATATTACATCTCAATGGTTATCCCCTCCCTTGTATCCTCCCATTTCTCCCTCCCTCCCCTTTTCCCCTTACTCCCCTCCCCTATGACTGTGACTGAGGGGGACTTCCTCCCCCTGTATATGCTCATAGGGTATCAAGTCTCTTCTTGGAAGCCTGCTATCCTACCTCTGAGTGCCACCAGGTCTCCCCATCCAGGGAACGCGGTCAAATATGATGCACCAGAGTACATGTGAAAGTCAGACACCACTCTCCACTCAACTGTGGAGAGTGTCCTGTCCATTGGCTAGATCAAGCTGAGAAATAACATCATTAACCAATGCCATGAATCAAATGGATTTAACAGATATCTATAGAACCTTTCACCCAAACAAGAAGGAATATACCTTCTTCTCTACACCCCATGGAACCTTCTCCAAAATTGATCACATCGTAGGTTACAAAGCAAACCTCAACAGATAAAAGAGGATTGAAATAATACCTTATATCCTATCAGATCACAATGGTCTTAGGCTGCAATTCAACAACAACAGAAATAACAGTCCTATGAATCAACAAAACCAAGAGCTGGTTCTTTGAGAAAATCAACAAGATAGACAGACCCTTAGCCAAACTAACTAAAAGGCAGAGAGACAGTATTGAAATCAACAATTTCAGAAACGAAAAGGGAGACATAACAACAGACACTGAAGAAATACAAAGAATCATAAGATCCTACTTTGAAGGCATATATGCCACAAAATTTGAAAATCTAAGGGAAATGGACGATTTTCTTGATCAATTTCACTTGCCAAATTGAGTGAAGGACAGATAAGCAAGCTAAATAGTCCCATTTCCCCTACAGAAATAGAAGCAATCATTGATAGTCTCCCAACCAAAAAAAAAGCCCAGGGCCAGGGCCAGATGGTGTCAGTGCAGAATTCTACCAGACCTTCAAGGGCGATCTACTCCAAAAGATAGAAATGGATGGAACATTACCAAATTCATTCTATGAAGCCATAGTCACATTGATACCTAACCCTCACAAAGACTCAACAAAGAAAGAGAATTTCAGACCAATTTTTCTTATGAACATCGATGCAGAAATACTCAATAAAATACTTGCAAAACAAATACTAGAACACATCAAAGATATCATTCATCATGATCAAGTAGCCTTCATTCCAGGCATGCAGGGATGGTTTAATATATTGAAATCCATCAATGTAATCCACCATATAAACAAACTGAAAATAAATAACCACATGATCATCTCCTTGGATGCAGAGAAAGCATTTGATAAAATCCAACACCCATTCATGTTTAAAGTTTTAGAGAGATCGGGGATACAAGGCACTTTCCTCAACATAATAAAGGCTATATACAGCAAGCCAATAGCCAAAATCAAATTAAATGGTGAGATACTCAAAGAAATTCTTCTAAAATCGGGAACAAGGCAAGGCTGCCCACTCTCTCCATATCTCTTCAATATAGTACTTGAAGTTCTATCCAGAGCAATAAGACAACAAAAGGAGATCAAGGGTATCCAATTGGGAAAGGAGGAATTAAAATTATCCCTATTTGCAGATGGTATGATAGTGTACATAAGTAACCCTCAAAATTCCACCAGAGAACTCCTACAGCTGATAATCACCTTCAGCAAATTGGCTGGACACAAAATTAATATGTGTCATGTTTCTTGGCACAATATTTCTGTTACTAGATTTGTTTTTCATCACCACAGTCATATAACTTAACAAATCATCACAGGAAAGGAAGGATTTCCTTTGGCTCATTTTTGCTTGTAAGAAATGGTGGCATGGTGGTAAAAATGTATGTGGAGAATTCTTCACTGCCTCATACTTCGCTGTAACTGAATACAGAGACAGTACAGGAATTGGAGTCATGGTACAAACTAAAAGTCTCAGCTTTGAGAGATCCAGTTCCTATATCAACACCCCACCCTGCACCAAGGATTCTACAACATCCTAAAAAGTATGATTAGTAGTGAACTAAATATTGAAGCACATGACCCTGTGTTGGATATTATACATTCAAAGTAGAGCACTCATGATCTTACATAGATTAAAAGGATTAAGTTAGTACTCCATGGCAAATTGATAAAAAACAGAGGTTTCTCAGCAACCCTAAGAATCAATCAGGAAGTTTGAGCTACTTAATGTTATGAATTTTACATGACAGTAACAAGTCTCTATTGTCTTTAATGACTTTCTAGAAGCTATTGTATCAGTGTAGCTCTTATTCTATTGTGTCAGAGAATAATTCCTGATTTAACAAATTCGGTCAGCAAAGAGAGATATTAATAATTATAAATTCAGGTTGAATTTATATGTATTTATATGGTATCCCTGAAGTATTATGATATATGTGCTAATAAGATATAATTAACTTGCTATCTTTCTGCCCAGAAATCTCATAAGAAAGTACTTATTTATAGGCACAACCGGTGCTTGATAAAAAGGATAAAGTAGAAATCAGTAGAAATGTTAGCTCTTTTGACAAGTTTTAAGAGATAGAAAAAAGTAGATCCCATTTCCTCATTATCACTTTAATTAGCTGAAATGTTGCCTATCCAGCAAATTAAAGAGATAACATATGTTTGGACCACTCTGTTGATTCATCACTGTTGAGGGTTATTCTTTCCACCATTCTCAGAAAGTAGTGCCTGATCTTTCCCAGTCATGCCAAAATGACCATTTTATTGTCTTTTGCAGAAAATTGAATTACATCCTTATCTTTCTTATTTGGGAAATTCATAATAATTAGTAACTGCTATAATACCATATCAGTTTACTATTATCTTTAAGTGGAAACAAAACTGCAGAGTAGTGGAATATATGCGCAGGGTTTAGAAATGTGTATAGATGGAATTCACATGGGCCTGGTTGTTTTTTGCCTACACTATGCCTCTAAGTTCCTAAAGGAAGATGAAGGAAACATTTTTCTTTATATTTTCTGTACTAGCAAATAAGTATCCCCATGATTAAAGAATTATTATCAATTTATTTGCAGTTTTTCCATTAATTAAGTGAGAAACAGCAGGCATACTATGACCTACAATATTACAGAGAAAATAAACAGCTGCTGCTTTATAATGCTGTAATGGAACATTCCAATAGCCACAAAACTTTTTTCCATAGGCAAAATCTCTGACAATACCAGAAAACAGAAGTACTCATCCAATTAAACTATGTTGAGAAGCTTAACAGAGAAAACAGTAACTCAGAAACTAAAATGTATTGAATGCTTTAACTTCTCTCAGGAATAGTTAATATTCTCAACTGTCTTTCTTGTTACCCAAGTCTTGAAATTCATGAGAATGTCCTGGAAAAGGTTAGAAGCCCATTTTGTTAGTCCATTTCTTGGTGAGGAAGGGAAACATACATATTAGTTCTTCCCCACTGCTTGAGTAATTGAAGGTCTATACCCAGCAGGGTCAGTTAGCCTTGAATGTAGCAATTATGATGCATGACTTATCCCAAATATTTATTCTCCCTGAAATGTCTAAAGAACACAAGAGCAGGCACACTTTTCATAATTAAGGTGAAGCTTTCCTATCATCACACTTTTCCTTTAAGAGAAAAATTAATGTTCAAGTCCTAATTCTTTTTTTACTAGCTTGCAATAACCCAGTAAAGGGGAAAAGAGGAAATTTTATCCAATTTTAATCTTCATGTCTCACTTTGCAAGGATGTGTACTGCTTAGCACTGAATAATTAATAATAAATATTTATAAAAAGAAAGTGTCACTTTTAAAATACATGTGTATATATGTGATGTTTGTTTGTGATTCCTTGGATATATTCTTAGCTCTCAGTTTCGTTTATATGTTATCAAATTTACAACGACGATAGTTAAATAATAGTGTTATACTCAGAGATGAGGAACTGCTTTTCATTCTTGAAAGGACTTTCATACTAATAAACAGGATAATTTTTGAAAATGAGAAATTGTTCTTAAGGTCAACTTACGGTATTTTTAAATCAGCAAACATTTTAAATTATTATATATTATGTGTTTTTATACATCACACTAAAAATATATGATTGCCATAATAGCTACAGTAAAAATTAATTTGCTTTTGTTGTAAGAAGTTTCAAAAGTATTACTCTTAGCAATTTTCAAGTATATCAAATATTATTAAAGTACAATAGATCTTTTGAAATTATGAATCCCTCTTTCTTAAATTTAAGCCTTTCATACTGATAGCTTGTCGAGGAATTCTATTTGTAGCATTTTGAGGAAACCCCTAATTGTTTCCCATAGTCATTTACTTTATTGTCACCAATGCTGTGCAAAATTTTCCTTTCCCCATATATTTCTTTGCACTTCCTTTTTTCTTTACTACAACAGTCTTCTTTACTCCATATTTTCAACAATGATTAATTATATTTGGATTTAAAAAAACATATTCTTCTTTTGAGCAATGCCTATCTAATTTCTTTGCTTATTTTTGATCCAATTATTTGTTTTCTTATTCTTGGGTCCTTTAAGTTTCTTACATATTTTGAGAATTGTCTAGACCAATACCATTGAGATTACTAAATATTTTTCTCCTAGTTGCTTTATTTTATGGTCTTTTATTTTAAATTAGTTCATATGCTTGGAGTTTATATTTATGGAAATGGTGTATTGAAAATACATAATTTTTCCTGTACATGCGGTTATCCATTTTTTCTAGTATCACTTATGAAGTGATTATCCTTCATTGTTATTATGTTTTTTGATATATTTATAAAAAACCCATTTCTTATAAATATGTATAAACACTTAGACTTATTCCATTGATCTATGTGCTTCTTTATATGCCACTATTAAGCTGATTCTGTGGGCTTTGGATTTTCTGCATCTACTGGTTGCCATTTTATGACTGCCCTTAGTGGAGTTGTATAGTATAGTGTATCATATATTTTTATTTCTTTGTACAGAATTAACCTTTTATTCAAAGTGTAATGCCTACTTGATCTCATTCAATGATCATCTTAACATGCTGTTGAATTTAGTTGCTATTGTTTTAGTGAGGCTTTTTGCTACATGTACACAATTAATTATGGCATATTTTTAAAATGATATTTTTTGAATATTCATCTGGTTTTATTTTCAAAGTAATATTAGCCTCCTAAGATAGCTTAGAGAGAATTGCCTGTCCTTTATTTGCTTCAGGCTAATTCAGAATTGTTTATGTTAGTGTTCCATTGCTCTGAGAAAATGGTATCTTGAAATCCTTTTTTAAAATTTGTGCTAAATATTATTTATTTCAAATTATATTGTTAAATACCACTTATTTTTTGTAATTGCTTTTCAGTTGAATTCTACTGTGAACTGAGAACAGACAAAGGCTGATTTCTATCTTTTAAATTGTTTCAAGTATGTACTAAGAACTATAATATGATCAGTCTTGTTGAATGGTTCTAACAGATTATACATAGTATGTAACTTCATATAGTTTCAATGAGTTGTTTATGGATATAAATTATATCCATCTGTTTGTTGAAATCTGCTATATTCTCATTAAAGCGCTATTTCATTTGTCAAGCCTTATGGAAGGGGGTTTAGACCTTCAAATACTATAGTGGATTGATCTATTTCTTACTATAACAGTATCCCTTTCTCTTTTATTTTGATGATCTATTTTTTACTATATACACATGGAGAATTTGTAGGCCTTTTTCAAAAATTGACCCTTTTTTGCTGTGTAACTAACCTTGATTATTTTTTTTATCAGATATGTAGTTTTCTGAAAAAAGGTTGTAGAAATATCAGCCTTTCTTCCCTTGACATGATCTCCATTGAAACTTTAGCTTCTAAATGTATACAGACAGATGACTCAGAAATCTATCAATTATAACTTAGGATTTCCTAAACTGGCACCCATCCCATGGTAGTTTCTACTTGGGAGTTTCTGTTTCTTCAAGTCATAAATCTCTGTATCCAACTGCCTTTCTAATACACAAGACAGCCATGTTCCCCATGACTTTACTTCTCTGAAAGTAAAGTCTTCTTTTTTTCTGTTTGCTTTGCTATTACTTGTTTTTTTTTAATGCATTATTTTTTATTACATTTTTATTAATTTATTCATATTATATCTCAATTGTTAGCCCTTCCCCTTTTCCTCCCATTCTACCCTCCCTCCCACTTCCCCCCTTCTCCCCTCCCCTATGTCTGTGATTGAGAGAGACCTCCTCCCCCTATATATGCTCTTAGAATATCGAGTCTCTTCTTGGTAACTTGCTATCCTTCAACTGAGTGCCGCCAGGCTTCCCCATCCAGGGGACGTGGTCAGAAGAGGGGCACCAGACTTTCTGTGAGAGTCAGATCTCAACTCCACTCAACGGTGGACCCTGTGGGTCCTACTATTTCCATATTCTTCCATGCTTCTCTTGCCTAAAGTCTCAATAGAATGTCCTCTCCTCTGACCCACTTTCTTGGTAAGTAAAGATTTTCATG
This sequence comes from Acomys russatus, assembly GCF_903995435.1. Taxonomy (NCBI): domain Eukaryota; kingdom Metazoa; phylum Chordata; class Mammalia; order Rodentia; family Muridae; genus Acomys; species Acomys russatus. The sequence continues at coordinate 63,895,763 of NC_067169.1, forward strand.
GTACATATCCCTTGGACTAATGTCTTGATATAAGTGAGTATATACCGTTTGTCTCTTTTTGCTTCTGGGTGAACTCACTCATTATGATAATTTCTAGATCAATCCATTTGTCCACAAATTTTGGGAATTCCTTGTTTTTAATAGCTGAGTAGTATTCCATAGTGTAAATGTACCACAGTTTCTTAGTCCATTCTTCTACTGAGGGACACTTAGGCTGTTTCCATGTTCTGGCTATTATGTATAAAGCAGCTATGAACATGGCTGAGCATATGTCCCTGTTGTGTGGTAGGGCATTTTCTGGGTATATTCCAAGGAGTGGGATGGCTGGGTCTTGAGGTAGCCCTATTCCCATTTTTCTGAGAAAGCGCCAGATAGCTTTCCAAAGTGGTTGTACTAGTTTGCATTCCCACCAGCAATGAAGGAGTGTTCCTCTCGCTACATCCTCGCCAACATGTGGTATCATTTGAGTTTTTGATCTTAGCCATTCTGATGGGTGTAAGATGGAATCTCAGTGTCGTTTTGACTTGCATTTCTCTCATGACTAACGAGGACTAACATTTCTTTAAGTGTTTCTCAGCCATTTGATATTTATCTGTTGATAATTCTCTGTTAAGTTCCAAGCCCCATTTTGCAATTGAGGTTTTCGGTTTTGTGGTGTTTAATTTCTTGAGTTCTTTATATATTTTGGATATTAAACCTTTGTCAGATGAAGGGTTGGTGAAGATCTTTTCCCATTCTGTAGGCTGTCGCTTTGTTCTCTTGACAGTGTCTCCTGCCTTACAGAAGCTTCTCAGCCTCATGAGGTCCCACTTATTAATTGTTGACATTAAGACCTATGCTGTTGGTGTACTGTTGAGGAAGTTTTTTCCTGTGCCTATGTGTCCCAGGCTCTTCCCCACTTTTTCCTCTAACTGAATTAATGTCTCTGGTTTTAAGTTAAGGTCTTTAATTCACTTGGATTTGAGTTTTGTTCATGGTGACAAATAAGGGTCTAATTGCATTTTTCTACATGAAGACATCCAGTTAGACCAGCACCATTTGTTGAAGATGCTATCCTTTTTCCATTGAATAGATTTGGCTTCTTTGTCAAAAATCAAGAGAGCAAATGTGTGTGGATTCATCTCTGGGTCTTCAATTCGATTCCATTGATCCACCAGCCTATTGCTTTGCCAGTACCATGCTGTTTTAATTACTGTTGCTCTGTAGTACAGCTTGAGATCAGGTATGGAGATTCCTCTGTAGGATCTTTTATTGTATAGGATTGTTTTTGCTATTCTGGGTTTTTTATTTCTCCATATGAATTTGAGAATTGATCTCTTAACATCTTCAAAGTATTTTGTAGGTATTTTGATAGGGATTGCATTGAATCTGTAAATTGCTTTTGGTAAGATGGCCATTTCTACTATGTTGATTCTTCCGATCCACAAACAAGGTAAATCCCTCCATCTTCTCATGTCATCTTCAATCTCTTTCTTCAGAGGTTTGAAGTGTTTTTCGAATAAGTCCTTCACTTACTTGGTTAGAGTTACTCCTAGATATTTTATATTGTTTGTGGCTATCGTGAAGGGAGTAATTTTCCTAATTTCTTCCTCTACCTCTTTGTCATTTGTATACAGGAAAGCTACTTACTTTTTTGAGTTTATTTTGTATCCTGCCAATTTGCTGAAGGTGTTTATCAGCTGTAGGAGTTCTATGGTGGAATTTTGGGGGCCACTTATATACACTATCATATCATATGCAAATAGGAATTTGACTTCTTCCTTTCCCATTGGGATCCCCTTGATCTACTTTTGATGTCTTATTGCTCTGGCTACAACTTCAAGAACTATATTGAAGAGATATGGGGACAGAAGGCAGCTTTGTCTGGTTCCTGATTTTAGAGGGATTTCCTTGAGTATCTCTCCATTTAATTTAATGTTGGCTATTGGTTTGCTGTATATAGCCTTTATTATGTTTAGATAAGTGCCTTGTATTCCCGATCTCTGCAGAACTTTAAACATAAATGGTTGTTGGATTTTATCAAATGCTTTTTCTGCATCTAAGGAGATACTCATGTGGTTTTTCTCTTACAGTTTGTTTATATGATGGATTACATTGATGGATTTCTGTATGTTAAACCATCCCTGCATGCCTGGAATGAATCCTACCTGGTCACAGTGAATGATATCTTTGATATGCTGTTGTATTCGCTTTGCGTGTATTTTGTTGAGTATTTTTGCATCAATGTTCATAAGAGAAATTGGTATGAAATTCTCTTTTTTTTTTGTTGGGTCTCTGTGAGATTTAGATATCAATGTGACTGTGGCGTCATAGAAGGAATTTGGTAATATTCCGTCCATTTCTCTCTTTTGGAATAGCTTGAATAGTATTGGTATTAGCTACTCTTTGAAGGACTGGTAGAATTCTGCGCTGAAACCATCTTGCCCTCGGCTTTTTATGGTTGGGAGACTATCAATCGTTGCTTCTATTTCTATAGGCGAAATAGGGCTATTTGATTTGTTTATCTCGTCTTGGTTCAATTTTGGCAAATGGAATTGGTCGAGAAATTTGTCCATTTCCGTTAAATTTTCGAATTTTGTGGCATAAATGCCTTTAAAGTAGGTTCTTACGATTCTTTGCACTTCTTCGTTTCTCTTGTTATGTCTCCCTTTTCATTTCTGATTTTGCTAATTTGGATAGTGTTTCTCTGTCTTTTAGTTAGATTGACTAACTGTTTGTCTATGTTGTTAATTTTCTCAAAGAACTAGCTCTTGGTTTTTTTGATTCTTTGTATTGTTCTCTTTGTTTCTAATTTATTGTTTTCAGCTCTGTGTTTGATTATTTCTAGGCATCTACTCCTCTTGTGTGTTTCTGCTTCTTTTTTTTCTAGAGCTTCCAGATGTGTTGTTAAGTTGTTTATGTGTTACGATTCCATTTTCTTTTTAAAGGCACTTAGTGCTATGAATTTTCCTCTTAGCACTGCTTTCAATGTGTCCCACAAATTTGGGTATGTTGTTCCATCATTTACATTGAATTTCAGGAAGTCTTTTATTTCTTCCCTTATTTCTTCTGTGACCCATGTGTCATTAAGTAGAAAGTTGTGTAGTTTCCACATGTTAGTATGCTTTTTGTTATTTCTGTTGTTGTTCAAGTCCAGCCTTAGACCATGGTGATCTGATAGGATACAAGGTATTATTTCAATCTTCTTGTATCTGTTGAGGTTTGCTTCGTGACCAACTATATGATCAATTTTAGAGAACTTTCCATGGGGTGCTGAGAAAAAGTTATCATCCTTTGCGTTTGGGTGAAAAGTTCGGTAGATGTCTGTTAGATCCATGAGATTGGTTAATGAGGTTATTTCCCGGCTTAGTTTTTGAATCAAAGACCTATCCTTGAGTGAAAGAGGGGTGTTGAATTCTCCCACTATTAATGTGTGGTTATCGATGAGTGGGGCAAGCTTTGTTAATAACTCTTTTGCAAATGTGGGAGCCCTTGTATTCAGAGCATAGATGTTCAAAATTGTGATGTCTTCTTGGTTGATTTTACCTTTGATGAGTACGAAGTGTTCATCCTCATCTCTTTTGATTAATTTTGGTTAAAAGTCTATTTTATTAGATATTAGAATGGCTACCCCAGCTTGTTTCTTGTGACCATTTGCTTGGAATATTTTTCCCCAACCTTTTACTCTGAGGCAATGTCTGTCCTTGTGGTTGAGGTGTGTTTCTTGAATGCAGAAGAATGTTGGGTCATGTTTATGCATCCACTTCGTTAGCCTGGTTTTTTTTTTGTTTTTGTTTTTGAGAATTGAGACTGTTGACGTTGATAGATATTAATGACCAGTGATTGGCAAGTCCCTTCATTTTTGGCATTTGTAACAGTTGAAATTTTGTGAGGTTGTGATTTTGCAATGGTGTAGTTACCTATTTCTTATGTAGTTTTGGTTGTAGTTTGACCAGTTGGGGTGGAGTTTTCCTTCTAGTAACTTCTGTAAAGCCGGATTTGTGCCTAGGTACTGTTTGAATTTGTTTTTGTCATGAATATCTTGTCTTCTCCATCAATGGTTATTGATAATTTTGCCGGATATAGTAGTCTTGCTTGGTATCTGTGTTCTCTTAGGGTTGCAGAACCTCTGTCCAGGCCCTTCTGGATTTAATGGTCTCTGTTGAGAAGTCCGGAGTAATTCTGATAGGTTCGCCTCCATATGTTACTCGGCCTTTTTCTCTTGCTGCTCTTAATATTTTTTCCTTGTTCTGTATATATTGTGTTGTTATTATTATGTGGTGGGAAAATTTTCTTTTCATGTCTATTCTATGTGGTGTTCTGTAGACCTCTTGTATGCTTGTATGCATCTCCTTCTTCAAATTGGGGACATTTTCTTCTATTTTTCTATTAAAGATATTTTCTGGGCTGTGGAGTCGGTTGCCTTCATCAATCCCTATTATTCTCAAGTTTCGTCTTTTCATGTTGTCTTTTATTTCTTGAATCCTCTGTGTCAGGAACTTTTCAGATTTAGCATTTCCCTCGATGGTTGTTTCCAGTTATGCTATTGTATCTTCAAGTCCCGATATTCATTCTTCCATTTCTTGCAATCTGTTAGATAAGGCCACCTCTGAGATGCTTGCTTTCTTCTCTGATGCCTCTTGATTACGTTTTTCTTCTGCGAGTTTCTGTATCATAGCTTCCATTTTTATCTTCATGTCTTGGACTGTTTTAATGATTTCTTTCATCTGGTAATTTAATTTTCCTGAAATTCTTCAAGTGCCTCTTTATATAACCTTTTTAACTCTTCAGCCCTCTTGTTTGCCTCCTCTTGCATTTGTTTACATATTTTATTTGTGTCTTCCATTATCAACTTCTTTACTAAGGACTTGAGGTCATTTTCTTGACTATCCATTGCTGTTAGGTTCTCCAGGTTATTTTCATTGGGTATGCTGGGATCTGGAGATGCCAAAATGTTTTGGGTTTTGTTAGCTTTCTTTCACTGTCCTCTTGTCATTTTGATGGCCCTGATGTTGGAAGGTATTTTGTAGTGACCTTCGCTGGTTGAGAGTGGTTAATTGATGACTGATTATAGGTCAGGTACTCTTGTCTGTGGGGATCAGGGAGTATTTCAGTGGAACAGGTAGGTGATCCGGTTTCACTCCTGGTGATTTTCCTCTGTACCGTGGGCTCCAGGCTGAGTCAGCCAAATTAGATTTCTGTTTGGACTTTACTGCTGTAATTCAGATCAGCAGTTTTGGGACCTAGAATAAGGTCCACACACAAACGTTCTGGTTGTGTAGGTTGATCCCAGCTGCCTGTCCTTCCTGTGTCTTTGTAGTCAAGACCCCAGGTAGATCAGACCTTCTGGGGGTTTAGCTGTCTTTTAGCTCTGTCTCTATACCCTGTAGAGGTGTCTAATCTCTCGCAGATCTATATGCCTGGCAGGACCAAGGTCGCTCTTGGGCAACAATTAGACACTGCAAGCAAGACCCACGTTTCATCTCCTGATAACCTTAGAGTGCCTGCCTTGCTTGGGCCAGGAGCCCCAGCTAGGCTCTCTCCTTCAGGGAGTAGAGGGCCAGTGCCTAGCGGCTGGGAGGCTAGGAACAATAGGGTTGCAGAGCTCTGGGGGTTGCCCGTGGAACCAGGTCTTCCTTCTGGGCTATGATGCTCCACTAACGCTCTAGGTCAGTAATTAGACACTGCAAGCACGACCCACCCATGTCTCGTCTCTCAATAATGTGAGAGTACCTGCCTTGCTTGGGCCAGGAGCCCTAGCTAGGCTTTCTTGTTTGGGGAGTGCACGGCCAGTGCCTTGCAGCTGGGAGGCTAGGAACAATAGGGTTGCAGAGCTCTGGCAGTCTCCCACAGAACCAGGTCTTCCCGCAGTGCTATGATGTTCAGCTATTGGTCTAGGCAAGACCCACATCTCCCGATAGGTCTGTGGAAACAGTCCAAGCTGATTTCTCACTGGCACTGTTTGCAGGCTCAGTCCACTGTGATCAGTGTTAGGTTGGGCCCCGGATGGCCAGCGAGCTGCAGTCCCACTTTAGCTGTCTCTGTTGGGTCCTGAAGCCTGTGTTTCCACTCGGCCTAGGTGGGTGACCTCCGCAGTTTGGCGTGATGTAGAAGGAGGAATCCTAGGGCAGATTCGCCCTCTTCACTGAGACTCCTCTTGCTGGGGACTCTGGAAAATCCCCTCCCCAAAGAGCAAGTCTGTGCTTTATATGCCGGCTGCAGTTTGCATGTGGATTCCGTTCCAGAGTTTGGGGTGTGCGTTTAGCACCTCTGGGATGTTGCTTGTCCCAGGGGGGTAGGCCCCATTCACCTACAGTTCTCAAATTCCAGCAATCTGTGGCTCCACTTATGTCCCTGGTCTCCTCGGAGTAGATCAGATACGTGGCTTATTGGTCGGCGCCATCTTCCGTATCTCACTATTTACTTGTTAAGGCAGAGTGCTAAATATAACCACTGTACAAGCTAGACCTCAAATTTAAAGTTTCTGCTGAACTTGTCATTCTAATATTTTATGCTTAACCTAAAATTTAGATTTTTCTTGTTGTTGTTGTTGTTTTCTTTTTGGGATGCCTACCTTTTTTTGTGTGTGCAGGAATATTCTCTACTTGAAGATGCCTTGTTCTCATACTACCTTCAATTTTTCTTTAACTATAGAACAAAGAAGATTCAAGGGCTATAAGTCTGTATCTAGGACTGCTGGTATGCAGGTGTGACAGAGGGAAAACACGACTTACTAAGCAAGGGTGGCTCTGAACAAAGAAGCCTCATAGGCTTAGAGTCTCGACGTAGGTTTTGAGTCTTATTGAAATGCTACTCAGTGGATTCAATCTCTAGTACTAATCAGTGAAGACCAAATAACCTGCTGTATCATCAACCACCAAACCATAAATATCCTTAAAATCAATTAAATCTCACTAAAATACCCCCGTTAACAATTCCATAGGAAATAGAAAACAGAATGTCCTATAAAGTTAAAAAATGTTTGGCAGTAAATAAAGCAATAGTAAATGAGAGAGGGTTGAATCCTAACCAATAAGCCACAGGGATGCTTGAAAATAGTCATAGGAAGAAAGTAGGACAAAGAGAAAATAGAGAAAAGAACAAGAGATTTTTTAAAAAGAAGGAAATTAATTAAACATAAAAAATTTTCCAATAATGAAAAAGTTCAAGGATAAAATTGGATAATCTTCATAAAGAGAATAAAACATAAAATGTAAGGGAGTATTTATGTTGTTTAAAACATAGTTTTCCAAAGCTTTAGGTAGCATGAAACACATTGTGCTCTCAAGGATGAGTTTCAATTCCTGATTCTCCTCCCTTGTACCTCTCAAGTGTTAACATCACAAATACATGTCCACTATCGAGCTGATTTTTTTAAACAACTATATACATCATATTATTACTTTTAAAAGCAAAAAACAAAGTAGAAAAAATATACCCCCAAAAAAGTATAGAAAGAAGAAAAGGAAAGAAGTTAAAAGATAGAGATTGATAATGAACAATTGTAGAAAAATTAATGAATACAAGAAGAGGAATTAAAAATAATAATGTATTGCTTTCAAAAATTATAAAATAAAAGTATGCCTAGAAATTAAAATTGAGTGACAAAGAATGAATGGGAAAGAAAGAAAGAGAAAGAGAGAAAGAAAGAGAAGGAAGGAAAAAGAAGGAATGAAGGCAAGGAAGGAAAGCAGACATACAGAAAGGAAGGAAGGAAAAAAGTAGGAAAGATGAATAAAAATATAAAAATAAGTGGTGGGGTAACTTCTCTGTAGATCTTTGAAATCTTGAAACTGCCAGTTATACACATAGGTGGAAGGTGGATGGTCAGGTTAACTTGTGACTTTTTGTAGTTTTGGTTTGTTTGTTTTTGTTGAGTCTGTGTTTGTTACATATCTTATATCTGTCAGAAATTGTCTTTATTTTATTAACTTCCTTTCTTGGCAGGTTCCTTAGGAGATTATATACTAGAGTCCAGCCTGGTTGTGGTACAAAACCCTAAGGAGGATGTGTGGAATATGCAAAAGAAGGTTTGGACCATAAGATGCAGTTCATACGCTCTGGCACTGTGAGAACTCATGCCATCTTTTAAAAATACACCTGTTTTTTCACATATGAAAAGGTTTAAATTCATTTCTTGTCTACAATCACCTTTAAGAAATTCTTAGGTTTAACAGTAATGTGCATGCACACTGTACTTTTCCCCTTTCTTCTCCTTCTGAATCCCTATGCTTTCCTGCTTACTCATGAACTGTATCAAGAAAGAGGAAACATAGCTTTAGCAAATGGTAAATATCTAACCAGTACATTTGTACATAACTGAATGACTGTTGTTGGCAGCAATTGTGGTTACAAAGAAAGAAGTGATAAACTACATACCCTGGTAATTCAGATATAATTTTAGGCATCTACCATGTTCCATACCACAATCATGAAATCTAATTCCTCTAATGCCCAGACCTCTCTACAAATTCATAACCTGAGTCATTTCCTCATCCTTCCATGGCTCACATCTGAATGTTCCTATAAAGTCATGGAACTAACTATCCAGCTAGACCTTTATAATCTTTTGATAATCATCTAGCTGTTGTTTGGAATAGCTTGGTGGACAAATCGTTAGAACCAAGGTTCCCATAGGGAGAGAACATCCAGAGGATAGCTAATGTACCCAGAGGAGGCCTTTGTGTTGACTCAACTGAATCATCGTTATTAGTAAACAGAGGAGTAGTGATCTTTTCCATTTCCACAATACTCAGACAAACAGGAATGAATCACAGTCTGAACTTTCTTTTTTCTTTTTCTTTCTTTCTTTTTTTTTTATTCTGGGGAAACAACTGTCACATATAAAGTAAAAGTAAAAACTTCCAAAAGCAAAGTAAAAACTGAAAATACAAGGCAAGAGAAAACCAAGCATTCCTTTGGGAAAATCAAGGAGATCCTGCATGAATATCACCACAGGTCCTTACCATGTTGGGAACCAACTCCTCAGGCCTTATGCTAAGGGGAGCTATCTGCATTGCACTCATGCACCTTTCCCAAAAGAGCCTTGGCCACCACCAGTTACTCTTAGTTTTATAACCTGCTTATTGGACAGATTTTCTCATACTTCTAAGAGTATTCACTGTACCCTCTGAGTTGGGTAATATTCTAGATAGCAGGTCTCTCTCAAGTGCATTGGGAGTCTGGGGAGCAACCACAACACTACAGTTTGTGTCTTGAACTTGCAAGATATTCTCAGATGACCTATATACAATTCCACTGACAGATGTCAGATAGGTGGTTCCAGGGATTTTATTTTTAGCTGGCTTTAGCTCAGTACTATCAAAGTCTACTGTTATCCTTAGTCAATGAGGTCTACTTCTGGCCACCTAACCAGGTCTCTGGGGACCGCATCTTTTAGCTTATCAACATGCCCAGCTATGGCTCTGCACAACTGCCTCCCACCATGTCTTCTAGTAAAAACTTGTCTGTTAAAGGAGTCAAGATCTTTCCAAAATCAATGTATTTGAGGCTTGCCATGGTTATGGGCATGTCTAGAGGGTAGGAGTACAGATGTTGTTTCATGAAGGCCATATAGTTTACCTTTTGATTTCGGATTCTCTACCCATCTTGCATTGCATATCCTCCTCACATCCTCCAAAACACACAACAGCGAGATACATGAACGAAACTGTTCAGTTTACACTATTTATTTTTATTCTTATTTTTTATTTTTTTTGGTTTATTACCTGTCTTTTCCCGTGCAATTCCCATTGTTGTATCTTACCTTTGTGTTTCCTATCTCTTCATTTCTCTGTGAACTGTTTCTAAGTAAATGAAAGTGTCACATTATCCTGAATTGCTTTTGTGTGTGTGTGTGGTTTTGTTTTTTTGTTTTTTTTTTTTTTTGTGCTTAGTGGAAAGCCTTGGAAAAACTCAGCAGGGCTCCTGGATTGGATTCAATGTGACCCAGAAAATGTCTCCTCCTCCTTGTTCTTCTGCTCCACCACCTCCTCCTCCTCTTCTATCTTCTTAATGTATCTGGGTATTTTGCCTGCATGTATGACTATGAACCACATGAATTTCTGGTGCCTGCAGAGGCCAGTTGGCATCAGATCCCTCTTTAACTGGAGTTACCATGTGGGTGCTGGGAATCAAACCTCAGTGCTCTTTAAAATCATATAGTATTCTTCAAGCTCTGCCATTTCTCCAGTCCAAACATACTCCATTATTGAAGAAACTGTCTTGTAGTTTTACAGTGATGAATTGTAACTGGCCTGGCAGAAAGGAAGACATTTTAAGGAGACACTTATGTCACACAACCTGAAAATCAGACTATTGAAACAATGAACCACAAAGAAATAATATTCTTCCAAGGAATTTCATGCTGGGAGAAGACAAAGGTAGAATAACTTATTTCCACCTCCTGGAAAGAGACTTCACACAGTTTAAAAAAATCCTTCAGAACTTTTTAGGTGTGTACTTCTTTAATTCTCCATTTAAAATTTAAGCTCACATCAACATCAATGAAGATGGACTTTGTCCTGCACCTCTATGTGTCCACAAAGAATAAATTTCCTTTTCCTTTTTTATATTAGCTTGACACACTTAATTATATTACTGATGATGAGCAGCTGAACTTGTTTTGGGGCACACAATATACTCAGAACATTTTATGATAATGCTTTTCTGTATAAACTTTATACAAATTTCAATACAGTTTACTTTTAGAAATTTTTACATAGAAATTTACATATTATTGTTGTTTACATATCATAGATACATATCATATCATATTATATCATGTTAGAATAGTTATTTTAATGGATATGTCTTAAGCAAATATAAAAGATCGATTGAAAGATAAAACTTAGGCATAGAAGGTAATGAATATACTGATAACCTAAGAAGAACTCATCAAGTAAATTCACACTTTGGACACAGAATTAAATCCTAGAAGGACCACTGGAGTATAATATGAAGACTAAAAATTCTCATCTCCCATGTGACTCCATTGACCTTTACATGCATAAATTATATCATCAATATAATGTATCTACTTTTTCATTTAATCTATCTTTCTGTTCTCCTAATTGTCAATTCACATAAGATGAAAGTTCAGCTTCCTTATTTGGAGTCCCTAAATCATAATTTTAGTTATAAAATAGCTGTTGAGTGAATTTTTAACCCTCTGTATTTTTGCTATATTGCCTTGTAGCAACTATGCAGTATATCTTTCACATGCTTTTGAATATCAAATGATCCTGACAAGGTATTTCAGGTCATTTCAATGTGCTAAAAAATTCCTGTAAAATAATATGATGAATAATGCTTACAGATACTGAATTTGAGTAATGAGTAAATAAACAACATATACATGCCTTGGAGAAAGGCAAAGTCCTTACTCTGAAATTTCTTTCATTATAATCCATACTGCTGCCAAAATTTTAAGTGGTTTTTTTTTTTTTTAAGTACTTCAATCCAACATCGTGTTAAAGGGAGAAGTGACTCTGATTTTTTTGTTCATTTGTTAGTTTTAAAATCATTACTTGACTCAGACATGTACAGAAATGCTATTAGAAAATAAAATACTATTATTATCATTATAAAATTCCCATATGCCATAGGTCACATATAAACAAACATATAGTTTTTATGTTATTTGATATTCTGTGTCAAATATGCTCAAAGTCAAATTAAGTTTCACTGGGTACCAAAAATCATCATTGCATATAGTTTCTTGACATTATGAAGAAGAAGGTATTTTGATTCCTTTGACAAAAATCAATATATTTCTAGTACAAAATAAACTACAGCCTTTGCTCCTGACATTCACTTTAATGTAATAATTTGCTTTTTTTCTGAATATGCTTTATAATATGCCTCTGTTGAAGCTACAGAGATGAGAGTCATCTGTGAGTACAATGAGTACAGATTGAAGGTAACCTGACATTTTTAATAAAATGTTTCTGTAATGGAAAGCTTTCATGACAGACTCGTAAGTTATACATAGAAAAAGCAACAAAATTCTGGAAGGCCATGTGGATTTTTCACTTAAATTCAATAATAAACATGTATTATATAATTTTCTTTTGTCAACATAATATAGTAATTGAAAGGGTTATGGATTCTGAGGAATGATAAACATGGGTTTGAAACCATCTATTGGTTTCAATAGCTGTATAGTGTTTTGTAACTCACTGACTTCTAAATTTTTTCTCCATCATAAAATGGTAAAATTATATTATCTGTGGTTATACAAAGTGAGATTACACTGCAAATGTGTTCAGTATATGCCTGGATTAATATAAATTTAAGAAACTGTTTTCTAATTAAATTCCATAAGTATTTTAAAATAATTTTTTATAATTTTGATACATTTTCATCACAATGAGAACTTAAAATCTCTTAGAAACATCCAATTTTGAAAAAACCCCATTGACATTATAGATCACCAATAACACAAAACTAAAACTAGCTGTGGTTAAATATAATACAAATTGCAAACTGTGCTAACACCCTAAGAATTATTTACATATGACAAAGATGTAACTTGAACTTGTGAGAACAATTCTGGGTTTGATAAGCTCTTATTCAGTTTCTAAATCAGCATGCATTTCACTTTTTATTAAAAACAGAAAATGATTCATTCATATTTTAATTGAAAGTGAGAGTTGAAACAGATACAGTAACAGTAAAATGGCAATTGAGTGGCAGCTACTTTAATATTCAGTGTTCTGCAGCTTGGAAGGCGTGACAAAGAAGTAGCAAAGATCATATGACACTGAAAACAGGCTCACATCCAAGACTAGTCTTGCCATTTTAGTTTTATAGCTTGCCAAAAGCTGTTAGAGAAACGAATGACTTGCAACATATTGTTAATGATAATTGTGATAGCTAGCTATTCCTAGTACATTAAATAAGTGACACTCATAAATATAAATTAAATAAAGGCTTCATGACTACATTTTATCACATCACCATTAAACTACAGCATGGCTTCATTAGAGAAAAAAAGGCATGTTAATTTTGAATCGGTATTATATATAGCCGACTGTGTTCTAGAGCTTGCTTAAACATGTTCTTTATTATTATTTTTTTTAAACTGCAAGTCATATAAACCCAATTTGGCCTGAAATTCACTGTATAGTATTAGATGGCTTTGAAATTCTGATCTTTCTACCTCAATATCACAAAAGTTGGGACCACCACATAATCACATATCATCATGACCAGTTTATGTGTTGTGGGGATTGAACCTAGGATTTTATGCTTGTGAGGCTATCAGTCTATCAACATATATATTTTAAAGTATTTTTATTTGTCAAATTGATAAGGAAAATAGAAATCTGATACATTATAGTAATTTTCATTTCATCATCATCAAATATCATTTTATGAACCTCTTAGATTCAGAAGTACATGACTGCTTAATAAAATCCCATATATTTGATATGTTAATCAAAAGAGAGATAGAATTACTGAATATACTAATGTATCTCTTAAAATATGGTTACATGGAGACTATAAAAAACATTTCATTTCTATTCAGAGTAATCCAGGCTATTCCAAACTGTTGTTCATTGTTGGAAATTGTTTCTTCTGATTGCCCTCTGATCTCTACCTCACAGCAGTTTATTTTATGTGAAGGCAGTCTGCATGAAACTTGTTAAAGGTTCTTGTTGCTTTCTCTCTCTCTTTCTTTCTGTAATGAAAAGATTATGTAATTCCTTTCCTTCTGCTCTTTTACATAGAAAGACAGAATCTATAAACTGGAAAGCAATTAGCAATAATTAAATGTGATCTCCAATAAATTGTGCATGAAAGTATAGTTTATTCAATGTCAAGCTATTATCATAAAGCAGGAGCAAGCACTGTTCCATACAGGGAAGAAGGCAAGGTGATTACATTTTACTGAAAGAGAAGAAAGAGAAAAGACTTATTTAACTTGGTGTTAGAAGGGGTAGCACTAACTTCCCATAGAAGTATTCTCTTTTTATTTGTTCATTTCCAATTGGAACCCCTTCCCTCACTGGCTCCTGATCTCACTCTCCTTTCCTCTACCCTATCCCTCCCTCCCCTCGTCCTTAGAAAGGGGTGCCCTCCTCCCTTCCCTATCATCTCACCCCAGCCTATCAAATCTCGTCTATACTGCCTGTATCCACTTCCTCTATGGCCATGCAAGGTCACTCTACCAAAAGGAAGTGAGCAATGTTTGGGGACAAGTGTCCATGTCAGAAGTAGTCCATATACCTCATATGGGACCCACAAGGAGACTGTGCTGCCTATCTACTACATCTAAGCAGAGCGTCTACGTTCACACCATGCATGGTCCTTGGTTGGTAAAACAGTCTCTACACCACCCTCCAACCACCTTTTCCTGGATTTGTTGGTGCCATTGGTCTCCTTGGGGAGCTTCTGACCATTCCAGTTCCTTCTACTCCTCAACTCTTGCATAAGACTCCCTGTGCTACACTCTGGAGTTTGGATATCACTCCTGGCATAAAACGGAAAGATGATCCACCATACAACAAAGACTTTTGCTCAACTAGGTTTATAGCAGCTTTATTCATTATAGCCAGAGTCAGGAAACAGCCAAGATGTCCTCAACTAAAGAAACTGTGATTCATTCACACAATGGATACTATTCAGCTATTAAATACAAGAAAATCTTGAAATTTGCAGGAAAATAGATGGGACTAGAAATGATCATGCCTAGTGATGTAACTGAGACCCAGAAAAACACACATATTATATATTCACATAAAAGCATATATCAGCCACATATTACAGGATAACCACAATACAATACACAGAACAAAAGAAACAAAAAAGCAAGGAGGACCCTAGGAAGAGTGCTTAGTTCTCACTCAGAAGGCCAATTAGAAATAGACACAGGAAACAGTTGAAGAGAAGGAACAAGAAGGGAGCCTTTACAGAGGTCCTCAGAAAGACTCAACACAGAAGGAGATCCAAGTAGAAATATTCTTTTTCCATTGATTTCAAATATCTGTAGTTTGAAAGTTTGACTAGATAGACACTTGATGATAAGGTAAGTTATTTAAATGATATTGCTTTAATCCATTCATTTCCACGTAAATGATATAGCAATTATCATTTACATAGTAATAGAGGAGAAATGTACATAACAAACAAAGGAAATATCAAACATTCCCTGCTGTCAGAGACCATCTTATTGCAAAGGAGAAAACATTAGCAGGGTACACATAATATTTAATGTAAATTTAAGCCTAAAAGAGACTCTAAAGGATTCAGGGTGCTATGAACTTCTATGAGAATATAGAATCTAACATATGAAGGGAATCAAGTAAGGAATCAGTGAGGAGGAAGTAAAATAGAGCTAAGAATACATGTTGTATGAGTTAAAAGGTCGAAATGAGGGAGTCAGTGTTCAGGAAACATATAGTATAATCTAGGATTTCTGAGAGGAAACAACAGAAGTAACCAAAGGCCATCTACTGTGACCATGCAGAGAGTGCTATAGGAAAGGAGCTGGTGAGCAACAAAACTGTAGTGAGGAGCTAGCTGTAAAATAAGACAAAAGAACTAATCATGTGGAGCTATCAACCAATTTCAGCTTTATGAAGCCACATAGTAAATACCAGTCTTCAGTAATTTGTGATCAATAATCAGCTTAAAATAAGCACCATTCATTTAAATCCTGTGAAAAAACACTCAAGATAATGAAGGGAAAAATCAGTAATAGGGAAGAGATACAATGAAGTACAAAAAATGCAAAAGCTTGTGAGTAGCATTTAGAAATAGTAGTCAGTTACCCAGGTATTTTACTGCTGAGGATACCTCCAAAGAAATTGAAATCAGCTCATAGATAAAACACCTGCATACAGGATTATTCATAATTGCTAAGGCATGTAATCAGTCCATGAAGCCAAAAATAAATGAATGGATTTTAATATGTGTGTGTATATTCAATGGCTTAATATAGGTCATGAAAAGAATGAAATGCTATCAATTCCAGAACAATGAAAGGAACAGGAAATCATCAGGTTAAGTTAAATAAGTTTGAAACAATGAAGAAAAATGTTACATGTTCTCATTTGTATGCAGAAAAAATGATATTGCTTTTATAATATTAATAATTTTACAATGTTTGACACAGAATAAGAAATGTTTGTGAAACGTAAAATGAATAGAGGATGATTAATAATTAGAGAAGAGCAGTTGTATAAAAAGGATGACTTCTAATGTTCTACAACATAATTGCAGAGCTATAGTTGATAAGTATCTGGATGTTTGTAAACAGTTGGTTCAGAAAATGTTCAATCTTCCAAACATACACTTAAAAATGTAATTAAGGTTTGGGTTTGACAAAATGGTTCAATAGATAATGACAGTTGTCACCAAGCCTTTGGACTTGGTAACATGTTGTATAGAATCAGATAACTCCAATAAGTTGTCATACATACAACACACACACACACACACACACACACACACACACACATACACACACACACACACCACAGACATACATACACAAACCAGTATAAAAAAAAATAAAAGATAAATATTTAAGGTTAAAATTTGTCAGTTCTCAAAGTATTGTTTACTATGAGTTGTATGTGTTGAAATACCATACTTTATCATATTTATATGATAATGTCATTTATAAAAAGATTAGGGTTTCTATAATGGCTCAAAGGTTAAAGGCAAATGTCACCAATTCTAACAATCAGAATTGGATCCTAGAGACCCACATAATAAAGGAAAGAACTAACTTTTACAAGTGTCCTCTCCATGCTATATTTCTCTACATCATTTACTTTATTCATGACCAAATGACTATCAGTTCAGAAATATTTGAATACTTTAATAACCAGGGGTTGTTAGGAATAGCTATAATAAGTACTGTTCTGTAGCATGCAAGGTGACTACCTATTATATGGTTGAAATGATGGATGGGCTGAATATTGTTCAATTTGGGAAATGGAGTATCATATAATAAAGGCTATC
The DNA here is from genome assembly GCF_903995435.1 of Acomys russatus. Taxonomy (NCBI): domain Eukaryota; kingdom Metazoa; phylum Chordata; class Mammalia; order Rodentia; family Muridae; genus Acomys; species Acomys russatus. The sequence continues at coordinate 63,912,716 of NC_067169.1, forward strand.
TTCTGCTTAAGGAAGGGGTAACTGTAACTCTCTATTTTTGTCAGCATAAGTATAGTTTCTCACATTTTAATTTGATCTTAGCCAGAAGTAAATTTGATTCACATGTATTGCACAACAAATTTCAGAACAAGTCAAAAGTATGTTTTGATAAGAAAAATATTATTTTTATTGTACTATATATAAAATTTTTATATAGAATAATTAAAACAAGCATTTTAGATTTCATTATATGTTTTAAACATTACCAAAATAGCCAATATTGTTGGTTACCCTCATATTGCTTAAGTCATAGAGTATGGATATATCAAGTTGGTATTAACTTAAAAGTTTCTTCTCTACTGGTTAGCTTTCATAATAGTGAAATGTGTTATATATGCTGCCAGAGAACAAATGGAATCATTAGCTTTGTGCAATTATTTACTCTATGAGCTACAGCAATGACTGGCCTAGCAAGACATACTCACTTGGGCAATAGTGCTATGAATATCATGGGAGTAACTAATCTCTTTTTGATTGTATTTAAGTACCACAGCTCAAGATGAAACTCATACCTGGCTACACAGATGATAGATCCTAAGGGAGAGCCTAATATTGCTCTTCTAAATAGTTGTAGTTTGAAATCACATCCTAATGACTTATAATTATACCCATACATTAATGGATCTCTTTACCCTCATCAGAGAAGCTTCTATTTGAAGCAGATATCAATTTGAACATAGATACCCACCACTGGTAAAAGTATAGAGAATAATAAACTGCAAAATTCTCAGCTCTAAATGGAACATTTATCTCACACTCCCTCCTCCAAAGTCTCAGAAATTATTGAAGAAGAAGAGGAAAAAAGAATAAAAGAGCCAGAGGAAGTGAAGGACAGTAAAGAAACTGTCTTCCATACACAGTAGGGAGATGCAAATATGAACTCATAACAGTTATAAGAGCATGCATAAGACAAGTCTAAACTTAACTCAGGACAAATCCAAACATGGAGAAGGAAGGTCAATAGGAAATTCTACCTCTAGCCAAAGATCTATTGGTAAATGATAGCTTCTTGAAGACAGTTTGTTTGCATTGATAGTATATCTCCTGGTAAATCCACCATGGTCCAGTAGAAAACTACATATCCAAGAATACATGGGCAGCACATAGTTGGCATAATGGATTTACCAAACAAGAAATTGGCTGAATGTGGATAGGGGTGCATCTGGGACAAGTTTGGGAAGGGAATGGATGTGACCAAAATACATTGTAAAAAAAAAAAAAATCTCAAAGAACTAATAAAAATGAAACAAGATAAAGTAAAAGAAAATAAAATTAATAAAATGTCCAAATATTCATATGTAAATAGACAAATAAAAGTTACACATGTACTTGAAAGTAAGAACATTATGAAAATGAAGGAAATAAAATGCATTTAATATTTCTACATGGTTTTTAACTAAACAAGGAGTGGCAGTAAATCTCTGTATACCATGGCATGAAAACAAACTTCAGTAATGCAGGTAAAGGATACATTACCATATAACGGTGGCTGGATATGAAAAGAAATTATAAATATTTCACTTCAATGAAATTGGGGAAAGTCCTAATTTTGCCACTTTCCTTTGTGTCTTTGGTGCACAAAGTTTTAGGTATCAGATATTTTCCTTCCATGACCTTTTCCCTCTTAACTCAGTGTCATCAACACAAGTACTGTCACATAGTTGTCTATTATCTTTCTTTTCCTTAGCAAGAAATGATCCTTCCATTTTTTCCATTTGTCACATTTTTTGGTAGGATGCACAGTAGAGATGGGAAATTTTTTGTTTAATTCAGGTCCAATTTTAGTTTAGTTGACTTTGAGGTTCCTAAAGTATCAACTTGGAAGTGAGATTAACTACGACTATTACTGTAAACACCTGGATGTTAATTAATAGTCAACAAAATGTGCTAAGAACCTTCCAATATCTATCTGTTCATTATGTTTGTGATTTAAGTATATTAATGCCCAAGTTTCTAAAATTCTATTGCCTATCCTTTTTCTTGTTATATACTTGCTTTAGGGGTGAACCTATTTACTTTGTAGTGAAAGCTAAAACAATACATTTGGAGCAGTACTGTCTTTTGAGGAATTCTGTTTTTTATAGGTGTGTAACATTGGATTCCTGGTCCATTGTTAAGGTATGGTAAGAATGCCTATTTCTTATAGTTATCAGCAGATAAATGAAGCAGCAATTTCATGCTTAGTGCAAGTCAGTACTAAATAAATAGTTACATCTAGTAACTTGATGTTCTGGGGTGGATTGGTGGGGAAGGTGCCCCTTTTTTGAGGAGAGAGAATGGGGGATAGGAGGAAGAGAGAATGTGGGTGGGACCAAGAGGAGAGGAGGAAGGGCTATAATGAGAAAAATAAAAAAGAATAAAGGCATCATGGAGTCCCATTTATTGATTGTTGACCTTAGTGCCTATGCTATCAGTGTCATGCTAACAAAGTCCTTTTCTGTATCAACGAGTTTAAGACTATTCTCCACTTTTTCTTCTATCACATTCAGAATATCTTGTCTTATGTTGATGTCCATTTGCTGCAACCCGCAGGCTGAGAAATGACACCTGGGAGTCATGGCTCCCCTCCGTACTTGGAGCTCTTGATATAAAGTTCATCTGCTACTGTGAAATCCAGGTTTCTACAATTCGCTTCCAATTTGATGCAGTTTGTAAATGTTTGCATGAGTAAACAGTGTATGTCTCAACCTTTAATTTTCAGTGGTAGTGTTTTATTTTTCAGAACTCCACAAAGAATGCTGACTTATGTCTATCTTTCCATGTGTATATTGTTGCCTTGATGTACAATATTTGTTGCATGTATATCAAAGATTTTTTTAACCATAAAAAAAAAGAATAAAGGCAAACTGCCTTAAATGTAAAAAATAATTACAAGGTTTTTATGAATAGACTTCTAGTTGTGTTTAAAAATCTATTTGTGTTTAAACATTAACATAACATGGAATTTTGCCAGACAAATTTCAAGGTTGAATAGAAAGAATTATGTGATTACAAAAAGTTGCCTTGTCTCAAAAGAGAGAGCGGGAAAGAGAAGGGATGAGTGGGAATAGAGGGAAAGAAAAAGAAAAAATGCTTTTGTTTTTAAGTAAAGGGATAAATTTTTAAATCTGGAAGAAGTTTTAACTCTTTCCAGGAGTACAAAGGATGCATAGCCCATTTGTAAGCAAGTTTTTTTCCCACATACTACTCATCAAGGCATCTTGATTTGGGCTTTAGTGCGAATTTTACGAAAACTTAAGAAAGTTAAGACATTCAATATGTGAGTATTTTTTTCTTATGGTGGAAGCCAAAAGAATTAATCAATGGGTTTTCTTTCAAGTTTAGTTCAAACATAGTGAGTACTATAAAACTCTTGTCTAATGTCAAATGAAATCTCACAGTGTGCTAACAGAAGTGTTCATAATAAGCCTAGTTTACTTCATCTGAAAACAGAAAATGAAAGAATCACTGTACCATATAAAAACAGGTGTAAGGGGAGTAATTAACATAGACTGTGTTTATTAGTAATGCACTGCAAAATGGAGTTTTCTTTAGGAAGCTGTATTTCACTGAACACAAGGTGGCAAGGAAAAATGACCATTTGTGCATCATTAGCATTTGGAAATACAGTTCATTAGAAATATGCAAATGAGTTAACAGCCAATTAAGACATGGAAATCTACTCAGCTGAAGTTTTAAAGTGCTTGCTTATACAATCTTTGGAAATATGAGTATGTGGATAGAGTTGTATTTAACTGATAGTAGGATTTTATAAAGGGTTTTCTGTAGAGCTTCATAGAGTTATTGTCACTAAAATGTACTGGAAATGTATGATCAAACTTCAAATGTAGATAAATGTGTATGGTAAAAAATAAATAGCTACACTGCTATTGATATGCTAATGATAAATAGCTACACTGTGCTTAAATGGCATGTTTTAGAATTCTGAAACTGGAATATTCAAAACAAATGTCTAAAGTACCCAAAGTGCTTGTTCAAAATACAGTCTGGGAACATTGTTTCATGTTTATTAAATTAGAGCCCATGAATCCACAGTCTCAAAGTTTACTCAAGACAACTTTTTAATTCACTAAAGATTGAGAGCTAAGATAATGCAGGACCATAGCTGTTCCTTGCCAGAAATTTCCCACTTCTAATAGCATTACTCAAAGTTTATTCCATAAAACACATGCTATGATATGTACAGAAGTGAAGTGACAGAAATAAAGAAATAAATTTGGGGCAATATTTTTGATAAAAATTAAGAGTACTCGTAAGTGAAGGCTTTTGTGGGACATGCCCCTTGGGCTAGTATGCAGATATAAGTGAGTATATACCATTTGATTCTTTCTGCTTCTGGGTTAACTCACTCATTATGATCATTTCTAGCTCAATCCATTTATCCACAAATTTCGGGAATTCCTTGTTTTTAATAGCTGAGTAGTATTCCATAATGTATATGTACCACAGTTTCTTTATCCACTCTTCTACTGAGGGACACTTAGACTGTTTCCATGTTCTGGCTATTATGAATAAGGCTGCTATGAACATGGTTGAGCAAATTTTCTTGTTGTGTGCTGGAGCATCTTCTGGGTATATTCCAAGGAGTGGAATAGCTGGGTCTTGAGGAAGCCCTATTCCCATTTTTCTGAGATAGCACCAGATAGATTTCCAAAGTGGCTGTACTAGTTTGCATTCCCACCAGCAATGAAGGAGTGTTCCTCTCTCCCCACATCCTCGCCAGCATGTGGTGTCACTTGAGTTTTTGATCTTAGCCATTCTGATGGGTGTAAGATGGAATCTCAGAGTTGTTTTGATTTGCATTTCCCTGATGACTAAGGAGGTTGAGCATTTCTTTAAGTGTTTCTCAGCCATTTGATACTCCTCTGTTGAGAATTCTCTGTTTAGTTCCAAGCCCCATTTCTCAATTGGGTTATTCGGTTTGGTGGTGTTTAATTTCTTGAGTTCTTTATGGGACAGAGGGGAAGGCATCCTATTGGGACTCTAAATGAGAGACGCATGGGAGAACAGCAAAATAAAAGGATACAGAGGGTCCTAGAAATCTACAAGTAGAACAATATGATAGGCATATCTGGGCCCAGGGGTCCCGCTCAAACTAAGGCACCAGCCAAGGACAATACAGGAGGTAAACTTTAAACCCCTTCCCAGATCTAGCCAATGGTCAGAATATTCTCCACAGTTGAGTGGAGAGTGGGATATGACTTTCTCACGTACTCTGGTGCCTCACATTTGACCATGTCCCCTGGAGGGGGAGACCTGGTGGCACTCAGAGGAATGACAGCAAGTAGCCAAGAAGAGACTTGATACCCTATGAGAATATATAGGGGGACGTAATCCCCCTCAGGAACAGTCATAGGGGAGGGGAATAATGGGAAAATGGGGGGGGGGAGGAATGGGAGGATACAAGGGATGGGATAAACATTGAGATGTAACAAGAATAAATTAATAAAAAAAAATGCAAAAAAAAAAAAAAAAAAAACCCAACAACAACAACGAGAAACTGAGGTCAATATATGAGAGAGAAAAGGATGCTCTTGCTTTTCTATGACTGGTTACTTCATAAAACATAGTATTTTCTGATTAAAAACAGCATAATACCCCAAATGAAAACAGAAATTAAACTTGACAATTCAAAAAAAAAAAATTAAGAGTACTCATTCTGTTAAAATCTATATAAAAAGACTAATTACCTAAATATGGCACGTGGGACTTTTTATACTGCATTAATGCTTCTAGTTTATAGCTCTGGTTTGTAATTTACTACAGCATAGCTTTGTTCAAACTTTTTACTTACTTTATAATTCAATTATTTGTAATATTATTATGGGGATATAACACATTTATATATGAATATATAAGGTCCTATAATAGAGCTTATAGTAACAAATATATATATTATAACTAATATGTATAAAACAGTAGTTTTCACTGTTATTAGAAATGCTAATATAAGGTAATTAAATCATATTATGAGTCAAATTAGTTAGGCTACTCATGTCAAACTAAAACTCACATCTAAAATTGCTTAATTTTTAACAACCAATGAGACATTCTTTAAATTGAGAACATAATATTGTATTTAAAACCAAAATAGAGTTAATTTTGCTCTGCTCAAGAAATAAAGTGCCACGGTTGTGAATTCATATCACACTTATCTGTTAAAACTGAAATTATATTTTATATTTTGAAAGCACTTAAAAATTCTGCAATATGTAAGATACCTTTACTATTACTTTCAATACAAAAGTTTTTCAAGTTATTTAATACATATTTATTCATAGCATAAAAGTGAATAAATGATGTAAAAAATCTTAAATATAACTTTAACCTACTGTTTGAAAGGTAAAGTGTTGCTTTCAGTTTAATACTGAGGCCAAACAGGCCTCTGTTTTAAACTCCAAACACATTCTTACTCAATGAGAAATATGTATTTTGCTAAAATATTAGGTAGAGGTTGCTACTTCAACAGGCAACATTCAGCCCAAGTCATTCAAAGAAACAGTACCAATGCTCATAAATACTTTTAACATGGGAAACCAAGTGAGGTGAGTTAAAAAACAAAAGAATAAAAGAAATATCATCCTTAGCCTTAGAGACCTTGCCTTCTACTAAGGTCCACTGAGCTGTAAGTATCAATCTCAAAACACCCTCTGACACTGACTCTCATTGACTCTGCAGCTTTATTGTGTCCTGGGAAGCCTCTCCTTCTGGCTCACTTACAGCAAGTTAATAGATGGCAAACACTCCTATGTAGGACATCATCATTCTAAAAATCACCCTTGTGGTTGAGATCCAAGATGTGGCAAAAAAAAAAAAAAAAAGACCCTAAACACCTTAAACACCTTTAACCCCACCTACAAACACACACACACACACCACAAAACACACATTACCTTAGAACCTTCTAGACTGTTGTGCTCCATAAAGATGGTAGTATAATAAGGACCCCAGACACTATTGCTGACTATTTCAGCAACTGTCCTAGTGCTTTTTGTTCATTGGGCTGGTTGGTTCAGTTTGATTTTCTTATGTGTTTTTTTCTGTTTGTTATGTGTTTTTGTTTTTTATCATGGAACCTGCAGTGCAAGGGGCCTGAACCGTTCTGTTTCTCCTATTTTGTGCTTCCAGTACTGACCTTCGTGTTATAAGGCCTATAGGATAAGGGACTTAACACTCCAACACCAAACCTTTCCATCAGAAAATACTACCCCAATGGCTTTGAAACCTCTTTTACTCTCCTTCCATGTGGCCTGCATTGAAATAGACCAGGAATCTCCTCAACTCCTATACCCCCTATCTACTTGCTCACACATACAAGGACCTCTAGCCACATTAGGAGTCTTCTCTCACTCTGCCCAACATGACCACATGGGAAGATATCCTAAGCACCTTGCCATACCTCCTGCCACTTTATAAATGCATCCTGTTGATTATTTCTACACCTATCTCTCTGTTCAACATGGAGATATGCTCAAGATATAAAGGCATGGACTGTTCTTGCTGATGACCTGAGCTCATATCCTACTGCTCATGCTTTGTTTCTAGCAACAGTCTGTGATGCCATATAGCTCTAGGGCATCCATTACCCTTTTCTTGATCCATGAACACCTGAAAGCAAGTCCTCCTACCACAGACAGACATCCACAAATCCAAGTAATTTTTAAATAAAAATATATATTTGACTGTGAATGTCAGCATCAGTTTCAAACCACTGTTTGGTGAAACCTCTCAGAGAATAATTCTGATAGTCTTCTGTCTACAAGCATAACAGAGTATCATCAGTAGAGTCAATGGCTGTCTCTCTTCCATGGGGTGGGTCTTGGGTTGTCCCAGGCTTTGATTGGGCATTCCCTCAATCTCTGCTCTACCTCTTCTATCTTTATCCCTGCATGTCTTGTAAACAGAGCAAGTTTTGGACTGAAATTTTTGTGGATGGGTTTGTGTTCTCCTCTCTCCACTAAGAAACATTGGGCAAAGCATAGAGAGTCTAGTGAAAAAATGGGGTGAAGTGTAAAAGGACCTAGAAGTGACAAGACCTCCATAAGAAGATCGATAGAGCCAACTTACCAGAGCCCAGAAGGACCTATGAAGTCTAAAACACTGACAAAGGACCATGCATTGACTGGACCTAGGTCCTCTACATAAAGGGAGCAGATGGGCAGCTCAGGTTTATATGGGTCCCCTAGTTAGAGGAATAAGTGCTATCTCTGACATGGATCCTGTTGCCTGCTTTTTGATCACCTCCCCCTGGTGGAGCTCATTTGGCAGGCCACATGGCAAGAGTATTTGATCAACTCTCATGTAAGTTAATGAGCTGGGGTGGTTAGGTATGGGGGCTCCCTATTTCTGAGGAATAAGGTTGGTGGGATGGGGATGAAGGGTGTGATGGGAGGAAAGGAGGGAGAGGGCTATGATAGGATGTAAAGTGAATAAATACTTTATTTAAAAGAAAAATATACATTTGAAAATATTAATCAGAAAGATGAACTAGATTAGAAAGCAGGATCTTTCTTTGAAGGTGATATGATTCTTTATATTAAGAGAATCTAAAAATTCCAATAAAATGCTGTCAGAGGAGGTACACACTTTTAACAAAGTGTCAAGTTACAAAATTAACAGAAAAATCATTAGCCTACCACTGAACAGTAACAAATATATTGAATAAGATCATTGAATTAATACCATTCACAATAGCCACCAAAACTAAAAAAAAAAACAACATGAAAGGGAAAAATCTAACCAAAGTAAAAACAAACAAACAAACAAAACAAACAAAACAAAACGACCCCTATGATAAAAGTGTTAATATACTGGAAAATCTGGGAAAACACTAGAAGAATTGAAAGACCTCTCATACTCATAGATAAGAATAATCAATATTATAAAAATGACCATACTATCAAAGTCAATGTTTTGTTTCAGAGCAATTGAAATTCACATTTTGGGGCCATTTTACTTAAACATAAAAACATACTCAAATATTTACATGGAAACGATAAGGGAAAAAATAGACAAAATAATCCTGAATAAAAGTGGTAATGCTAGAACTACCTTCATTTCTGCTATCAACTTCTAGTATGGATGATAGTAATAAAAGCAGCATGATATTGGCAAAATGAGACAGATAATGTAGATTAGTAGAATAGAATAAGTGATCCATATATGCATCTTTGCAACTATAGATACCTGATTTTGACAAAAACACACAAAAAAGTAGAAAAGCCAGATACTTCAACACTTCTATTGAAAAAAATTTGTTTCAATAGGTATAAGAATAATGCTAGATTGTCATCTATCACTTCACAAAATGCAACTCCAAATGATTCCCTCAGCACCCAAAGATACCTTGAAGGTGCTAGAAGAAGATGCTTCAATTTATGGATAAAGGTAAGTACTTTTGGAATATAACTACAATAGCATAGGTGTTAAGAGCCAACGTTGACAAATGGGATCTCAAAAACTAAAAAAGCCACTGAATAGCAATAGAACCTCTTGACTAAATAGATTACAGAGTGAAAGAAAATCTTGCTAGCTATTCATCCAAAAGAATATATAAGAATAAACAAAAAATCAAAAATCCAATTAAAAATGTGCTAGGAAAATGAAAAAATATTCTCAAAAGACTAAATATAAACACGTTTTAACAGTAAAAATGTGTTCATCATTCTTAGTTACTAGGATAATGCTGATTAAAACTAACTTAAGATTCCATTTTATTTCAGTAAAAATACCCATCATAAGAAATATAACTATTCAGGCTGCCAAAGTTGTATAGCAATTATACTGTCCTACATAGCTGCAATACCTATGAACCATGACAGTTACCAGCATTACAAGATAAGCATAAGGGTGGAATACATGGCATTTGCATGTCAGTGGCATTCAACATCCCTTTTGTTGGCTTGAAGGCCCACTCAACAGGAGGGAAATTATTACTGTTTGTGAAAACCTATCCAGCTTTTTTTCCCCCTAATGACTTCATGGACTTTAGAAAAGAATCTACTACCATCACTATATTGTAATTTTATCCTCATACTCACAGAAAACTACATCTAGATACAGCGCAGAAATCAATAGATTGTGGAAAGCAAAGCCTCAATGGATACATCTATACTGTAGCTCTTGCATCTATGGATCTATGGTGCCAAGAGCCATCTTGTTAAATGAGCTCATTAGACAGGTGGGTTTTCCAGGAGGTGATCAGGTGTTTTTCAAGGTCTGTACCGTGATGCACCCCAGAATTTCTTCTAACCTCTGACAACCCCATCAATTGTGCACTGCTGCATCTCTATAAAATTTGGCATTAGAGCTGAGCGTGGTGGTGCAAGGCTTTAATCCCAGCACTCAGGGAGGCAGAAGTAGGTGGATTGCTGTGAATCTAAGGCCAGTCTGGTCTACTAAGTGAGTCCAGGACAACCGAGGTTACACAGAGAAACCCTGCCTCGAAAAACCAAAAGAAAAAAATATCTGGCATTGGTGTGGACTGTAACTTTCTAGGTATTGACCAGCTCTGATTGAGCAAACTTCTTATAGGATCTTGTTGAAGATGTACTGTTGTTCAGATGAATTAATCCCTAGTTATGGAATTCCTGATTTGATTCAAATAGTTGTAAAAGTTAAATTGTTTGAGATCTTTTAAAACAATTTCAGAGTTTATGACTGTAGTAAATACCTTTGTGGACCTCCAGATGCCTCACTAGGGGATAGCCTTGAAGCAGATTTGTGGCCTCAGATAAGCCTTCACTCTAGATGACACCATAAATCATGGTATTCGCCATAAAATAGGCAAGTTGATTTAAACGTCCCATTAACTCAAGATATAATGGGGCTACCTAGAAATGTATAAATTAAGCATGAACTTTAATGTCCAAACATACAAACTGTTCTATTATAATTCCTTATACCTTGTCACTTAGTGGCATCATATGCTGTCATTTTAAATTTACTCTGTTTCTTACAATGAAAGACAGATAAAATTATTGCCTTGACTTCATTCTGAACTAAGAGATATGTAGAAAATGTGTAGATAGGTCAGTCTTAATCAAAAAGTCATATATTCTTGTAAGTTTAAGGCCTTATTATCCTTTCTGATATAGCACCAGATAGATTTTCAAAGTGGCTGTACTAGTTTGCATTCCCACCAGCAATGAAAGAGTGTTCCTCTCTCCACATGCTCACCAGCATGTGGTGTTGCTTGAATTTCTTATCTTTGCCATTCTAATAGGTGTAAGATAGAATCTCAGAGTTGTTTTGATGTGCATTTCCCTGATGACTAAGGAGGTTGAGCATTTCTTTAAGCGTTTCTCAGACATTCGATATTTCTCTGTTGAGATTTCTCTGTTTAGCTCTGATCCCCATTTCTCAATTGGGTTATTTGGTTTGGTGGTGTTTAATTTCTTGAGTTCTTTATATATTTTGGATATTAGACCTTTGTCAGACGTAGGGTTGGTGAAGATCTTTTCTCAGTGTGTAGGCTATCACTTCATTCTGTTGACAGTGTCTCCTGCCTTACAGAAGCTTCTCAACCTCATGAGGTCCCATTTATTAATTGTTGACCTTAAGGCATGGGCTGTTGGTGTTCTGTTCAGGAAGTTGTCTCCTGTGCCAATGTGTTACAGGCTCTTCCCCACTTTTTCTTCTAAATGACTTAGTGTCTCTGGTTTTATGTTGAGGTCTTTGATCCACTTGGATTTGAGTTTTGTCCATGGTGACAAATATGGGTCCAATTGCATGTTTTTAAATGTAGATATCCAGTTAGACCAGCACCATTTGTTGAAGATGCTATCTTTTTTCCATTGAATAGATTTGGCTTCTTTGATAAAAATCATGTGACCATATGTGTGTAGATTCATATATGGGTCTTTGATTCGATTCCACTGATCTAGTCAATGGACAAGACGTTCTTCACAGTTGAGTGGAGAGTGGGTCTGACTTTCACACGAACACTGGTGCCTCATATTTGACCATGTCCCCTGGATGGGGAGGCCTGGTGGCACTCAGAGGAAGGATAACAGGCTACCAAGAAGAGACTTGATACCCTATGAGCATATACAGGGGGAGGAGGTCCCCCTCAGTCACAGTCATAGGGGAAGGAAGTAAGGGGAAAATGGGAGGGAGGGAGGAATGGGAGGATACAAGGGATGGGATAACAATTGAGATGTAATATGAATAAATTAATAAAATATATTATTTTTAAAAAATCTTCGTTATCCTTGAGGTCTTGTCAACCTTTATCACTCTGAACTCACTATGAACTTATGTAATGGATAGAAAGATAAGAAATGTTTAGTTTTAAAATATGTAACATGTTGTATTTTATAATTCATCTGTTTTTGTAATTAATTGCCCTTTTTTGACTATGATTAATTCCCCTTTCTCAGAAATGTAAATACAGTGACCAAAAATAAATGGCATTAAAACTGGGAAACTTAACTTCATACATTTGAAGTTAAGATGCCTAACTTCATCCACCTTTTCTCTTGAATGTATGTGTGTGTTGCTCATTTTCTCTCTAATTTCTAATTTTCCTGTAGATTTGCAAATAAATTAGCATACTCAGGGTTTTACCCACAGCCTTCTAGGGCTAGCAGGCCTAAGTTTATGTTACCTCATTGGAGAACTGTGAAAAGGGGCCTATCTACAATTCAAAGAGCCTCTGTTAAGATCCCCCACCCATGAAGTATCTTGGTAGAAGACACTTTTACAGCCTTTCCTGTAGGAAAATTTTGGTCAGTTTAAGTTTTCTTCCTTGGCCGCAATACATCCAGTCTCTAGAGAAGGAACCCTGTGCTTCCTTCCCTCTTTCTTCTTTCAAACTTGAGGTTGCCTGAGCCACCAGCTAGGTGACCCATGAGATGAAGTTAACTGGAGGGGATTTTGCATCCAGCCCCAGAGATCCTATCCTGTACCTTCCCAGAGCTTCAGAGGAGCATTAACATTATGCCTTAGAGAACATCACCAAATAGGAGGTGGAAGGACTGAAAAAGTCAAACTACAAGAATGCCTGTTGTGAAGCATGCCTTCCTGGAATTGCCTGCTTAAACAAGATTAAAGAAATGATAACATCAACACAAATGCTAATACAAAAGGCAGTAAATCTGGTAGTGTTCAACTTCTATGTATAAAGCTATAGTAACTAATGACTTTTGAGGAAAAGAACTAGCTTCTCACAGTGATGAGACCCTTATTCTCTGTCCAAAGCAGAGTGGATAGCTTTGTAACCATATACACACCAACACCAACACCAAAAAAAAAAAAAAAAAAGACAAAGAAAAAGAAAAAGAAAAGAAAAGAGAAAAAAAAAAAAGAAGAAAAAGAAAAAAGGGATATATATATATGTGTGTGTGTGTGTCTGTGTGTGTGTGTGTGTGTGTGTACATACACACTATAGAAATAAAAATAAAAGAAAAAGAGCCTATCAACTTCAGAATTTTTGGGACAATGGAGAGACTTGAGAGAAAATCATTAGGAGGCATTAGAGGTGGAAACGTGATGTAATTCTATTTCAATTAAAATATATTAAACTCAGAATTCAAATGTCAGAGAATATTAGTGTAACTATAAGGGAAAGTGTACATTTTACACTGTTAGGCATAATATAAATATTAATAAATTAATGCCAGTCACTATCAAAATCATACTGGTAGGTCTTCAAAAATGCTATAAATTGAAAGTATCATGTGATCCAGATATACCACATCTGGACATAGACAGAAAACACTCTTCATCTTACTAAACAGGTACTTATATTTCCAAGCTCATTGCCAGTCTATTCAATACGTACGGATCTGTATCAGTCTAGATATAATTCAACAGATGAGTGGCTATTGAAAAGGTGGTACTTAAACACAGTGGAGTTTCATTCAGCTGTAAGAAATGATTTTCAAGTAAAAGGATGAAACTTGAAAATATTGTACTGAGTTCTGTGTTCAGTATTCCAGGTCCAGAATAAGAGGTTTCACATATTTGATCTTATATTGATAATCACTACTATTAATGGTTAGGAAAAAACCATCATGTTTTGACAATGACCATGACATTTTAATTACTAAATTTTAAACAGTGGAAGTAAATATACATTTATCTTAGTCTCATCATATAGTTTATTACTAGGGTTTCAATGAATGATACTAATAATCAGACAAGATTATCTTAAAGGCCCTGTGAAAAATATAAAATATTACACAAGTGTCATTTCTACATCATAAGAGGAAATCACTCACTGTTTAGGGTTAATTTCAGTGGTCACCATAGCACTTTATCCCCTCTATATACCTGGTGCCCGAGGCAAAAAAATAGAATTGTTCTCTGCGTAGGATGATAGAGTATACTTGATGTAATGAGTCTCTCAGGATCCAGCACAAGTGTCTAGTCTTCTTATTCCTTTAAAAAGTTGCACATTTATGTGAAAAGTAAGGTGCTGACATAGATTACTTCATTTCATGTAAAGCTTATAGGCCTGGTATGTACATTCTGGAAAAAAATGTTCGTAGCTGAAGAAAAGTTTTCAAAATAATTTAATTTTTTTTACATTGTTTTTAACATGTGTTTTTATTTGACTTAATTACAGCTGTAGTGTACATAATTAATGAGAAGTTATAAAGTTTATTTCAACTCTGCCTGTGTACCACTCATGTGAGTAATGAATGACAAAACCCATTGAACTTACCTTATGTGGACCAAGCTCTACACTAAGCAGAAGGGAGCTTTAGGGATATGAGTGGCCTCAGATAAGTTATCATAGAAGATAAATGTAAGATAACATTTCCATATTGTTTTCTCTCTTTATCTTGCAATAATCAACCACTATCGTATCAGTTACTTACCAGCAACAGATATTTACTTGTCACATTTCAGGATTCTTAGAAATACAAAGTATGAACAAATTTGGTGTCAAGTGAAAGGTTCACTTAATGATTCCTGGAAAGCTGTTTTAATTTTGGGTTTTGCTTTTTTTTTTTTTTTTTTTTTTTTTTTTTTGCCTTTTTCCATGTTCTTGTACAATACCAGGGTACATATGGAATATCTGGGTGTTCTTTTATATCCCCATTGATATCATTCATAAAGGTTCCACCTTGGTAACTTTGGATTCTCAGAAAATCTCTATCACAAAAGGCTATTGCCCCAGAGGTTAAGATTTCCACATGTTAACTGAGGGCCAGGAAAAACAAAAACATGCAAGCTGTATACAAAATGGCTTTATGGTAAGAAAATTCAATTTTTCATCAGCTCGAGAATTTTTAAAAAATAAAAATATTTATTTATACTTCCCAACGAGTACAATAATTAAGATAAAATAGCAACACTAATGGATAGTTAAGAAGTCTCTGGTTATACTAGGCATAGTGGCAGACACCTTTAGTCTCAACATTCCAGACACAGAGGTAGATTTGTATCTATGAGTTCAAAGCCAGACTGTTCCATTGCAGCCGATGGTACATAATGACAACTAGTCTCAATTTTTTTTTTTGCTGAATTTTCATTGGAGCTATAATTTTCATCTTCTCATGAACTCATTAAATATTTATTAAAATAATATTAATCATTACTAAATAATACCTTGCATCCTAATAGTAATTCATCAAAAACATAAATCTCAAATTTTACTTTCTGATTACCATGGTATAATCTGAGATGGAGCTGACATAATTTTAATCAATAATACATAAATTCACTTGGTTAGTCAAAATGTAATTTAATCTTGAAACTCATGGGATATTTTCTCAGACTTTTATAATGAGTAATATTTTGAGCTTATTTAAATAATACTAGTATGAATTATTTTCCAAGGTTCAGTGCTGTTTAAATTTTGTATATATTATTTCCTAAAGGACATTGTTGGAGTGTAATAATAAAGGGTGTGTTGCAAGTGTAAAAATATTTGATTTTTATTAAATAAAACACATTCATGTGTATAGAAACTGTTAAACATATTCCTCTCATTCAACTGTCAGAATGAAGAAAATCTTTAAGTTCTGAACTCACAGAACACATGGATCTTCATAGCAGCTAGTCTGTCAGCTATTGAAATACAATTATGCAAATTAGATATGTGTTCCCTGAAGAGCTCTAATAAGATGATTGACCTATATACTGCTTAATTTGTTCTCCTGCTTCATCTTTATTGTTTTTCAGCTGCACGTGAAATTAAAACTTGTTAAATTATATTGCTCCCCAATTATATATCAAAGGTACTCTGTTATTCCATGTCAAAAATGATCAACCACTTTTTAAACAGTATTTTATATAATAATACAACCATGAGGTAGAATAGAGAACAGTTCCAAATCAGCCAGATACAAAAAAAATGCTTTGTTTGTAAATCAACACATCATTTATGAAATGATTCCAATGAATTTTAAACATGCCTTTCAGACATCAGAAATTATGAGTGATAATGCTTTCTACTGTTTTCAATCCTTTACATACAATATCTTCTTTTTTAAATTTGGAAATATATTCTTCTCTCAGACAACACGTCTTGACTACAGTTTCTCCCCCACTACTCCTTCCAGTGAATTCTCAGATCTACCCCCTGTCCCATCCATTTCTCATCAGAAAGGAACAGAACTATAAGAGATGAACAAACACATGACAAAATAAGATACATTAAGACAAGACATAACCCTCAGATCAGTTGTGAACAAGAAATCCCATAGTAGGAAAAGAGTCCAACGAGAAAGGCAAATGAGTTAGAGATACAATTTCTCCCACTGTTAAAAGTTCCACAAAAACACTAAGGGAATAGCCATAACATATATGCAATGGCCCTGGTGGAGATCCTCACAGGTTCTATGAGAGTGGGAGAATTCCCACACTGTGGGGTCATTGGGTATGTGCTTACTTACAATCAATGCCAGTCCTGTCTACTGTACTTCCTGGGGAATGTGTGTTCCCTCCCTCTAGAGTACTGCAAGTGGGGAAGAACAATGACAGCTCTCCTCTCTAAAGTCTTCTGGGCTGGCGTTCCCAGAATGCAGAGGCAAGGAATTGGAACCTGTTCTGCATACTCTCAGATATCAACATAGGCCCAAGCGGCAGCCCAGACCAGGGACATGTGCCTAGCCTTTGGAGGTAACAGACACCTGCTGCTACAGGGCCACAAGCCCAGACATGACACTTGGTGGTAGCACAGACCACAACCTCATCATGGCCTTAGGTGTTATTACTGGCCTTAGGTGTTACACCCCTCAAGTCTCTTTCTTTGCCTCTTCATTGTACACACATCCTTCTGCTTCTCTTTCTCTTACATTTCTATACCACTTATTGGCACATGGGGTCTTTGGGTGTCTGGGATCATCTCATGAATTCTCTCAGGAATGGTATGCCCCACCAAAGCCATGTGGTATCAGGCAAGGGTCATCTCAGCTATGATTTGCCTCTTAGACCCTGTGGCATCAGATTGTTAGTTATTAAGACTTGATCCCTGGCAGGCCATGTGATACCATGTGGGTGTCATTTCCATTCCTGTACTGGTTTTGAAGGCATGAAGGGGTCATGGAGAGCAGTTGAGGCTTGGTACTGTGAAAGACCAAGGAGAAGCCATTGGTGAAGGTAAAGTCATTGTAGCAGTTTAAGACACAGGATTGAAGGAATCACTCAGAGAAGAAGTTGAGTCTAGGCTACATGAACAAAGCCTATGAGAGACTACTGATGAAAGTAAAGCCCAGTTGCAGCAAGGGACCCCATCATTTTGGCGGGGGGTGGGGGGTGAAAAAGACCAAGAGCAGAAGCAGCAGTGAACCAGAGTGAGATAGAACCTAGAATATAAGTTTTGTGAACTACAGAGAGCATAGTTAGAAAAGTGATACAAACTGTTTAGATGAGCCCATATATCATAAGTAAGTCCCAGATAATTGAACATTGAGTTATTTATACTGATGGAGTTTGATTTTGCTTCACTCTAATTGTGACTGTGCAGTGATTTTTCCATCTTGAAGAAAGTATTTCATTTAACTTTGATATTTACAGTAACCTACAGCTGAAAGACTTTGAAATTTAAAAGAGATTTTATATTTTTAGAGATCACATATTTTAAAGAGTTTGAAATTGAAATATGTTTGAATTTGTAAAGGTACTGTGGTGTTTTAATGATATCTATGTTATCAATGTGAGATCTTTGGGAATGAATGAGACAGCAAAGGTGTGGCTTAATAGTTATGTGTGTATGTATCATGTTGGTCAGGGATCAGTTGTGCTGGTTAGTTTTATGTCATTTGACACAAACACAAGTTATCTGAGAGCAACTTAACTGAGAAAATGACTCTATATGGTCTACTTGTAATGCATTTTAATAAGTTATCAATGGGGTAATGAAACATCATTGTCAGTGGTTCTATCCATTCGCTGGTGCTCTTGGGTTTTTAAAAAAATGAAGGCTGAGAAAACCATAGAAAACAAGCTGGTAAGCAGCATCCCTCCATGACCTCTGTATCAGCTCCTGCCTCCAGTTTCCAGCCCCGCATGTGTTCCTGTCTTGATTTCCTTCAATGATGAACTATGATCTAGACATATAAGCGAAATCAACCTTTCCTATACAGCTTGCTTTAGGCCATGCTGTTTCATTGCATCAATAGAAATCGTAACTATGGCATTCCCTATCACGAATACCTGTGGCTTTTCTCAGCTCTTGTCACCCTTTATCCTATCCTAAATTTTGCTAGCTTGTGGACTTCTCTCCTCTAATTTCTCATTCTTCATAGCCCTTCTAATTTTGCTATGTGGTCTCTTAGTAACCTCTTTTGGTCTCCTTAGCCCACATTCCTTTTGTCTTTTTATTTCCCACTGTTTTTATCCTCTCATGGCCTGATGCAGTTTTCTGGCCATATTCTTTGCAATAATTTCTCTCGCTGCTCTGGATTCTTCCAGATGCATTTATTTGTATTCTTCCTCATATCTACAATAAAAACAAACCCTTCAAATATGTCCTGGAGCAATCATGTCCTCCATTTATATATTTGATGCCTAAACCCTAGTTTATGTTTCAATAATCATTTTTCATTTTTTTTTGGTATATCCAGGAAGAAGATGAGTATTTTTAAGCGTGTTTCTTCCTTACTCAATTTGGCTATTGTCCAACACTCCAGGTTTTAACCATAATGTCAAAAAGAGTAGATATCATGCATATATGAGTTCTTATGGGGCACACTGACTAGGAAGATATGTGCTAGAAATTAGGCAGTACATTTCCTTGTTGCTGACCTCAACTTTGGAACTCCAATACATCAAGTGATGAAAATTTTAGGATATTATTCATCTCTGATAACCAGCCAAATTATTTTGGCACAAAGAGGGATTTTCCACTAAATTTCCATCACCTCTAAGAAGCTTAATCATATCTCCTTCATTTTCTTTCAAACTGATTTCAGGTGACCAAGACAACTTTAAAACAATTATAGATATTCTTGCTGCATTCATTTCACTTATAATTCTATAATAAGGAATGATGATTTTTCTTAGTTACTATTCAAAAGACTGAATTAATTTTCAAAAAGGTCTAGCCATTTTCCTATTTGTGTGATTTCAGTTTGTCCACATATGTGATACTGAAGGAGTAATGTGCTTGTTTGAAAAAAAATGTGTTCCTTGTTCCCAGGTATTTGAGCAATTGAGTGTTAGGTGTAGGCACTATTTAGAGAGATTAAGGAAGTATCATCTTGCTAGAAGAAGTATGTCACTGGAGATAGGCTTTGAGACTTTAAAGACTCAAGTTACTTCCATTTATTTCTCCTGCTTTGTGCTTTCAGTTTAGTATGTGAGTTGTCAGCATCTAGTTTCTCCATATTGATGCCATATTCCCCTATCATGATGAACTTTTGTCCCACTAGAAGAAAAAGTAAAATATTCCTTCAATAGTAGCTTTGGCTATTGTATTTTTAACACAGCCACATAAATATATAACTCCTATATATGTTGGCACAAGAGAGTAGGCTGTTGCTGCGAATAATCTGACCATGTTGGTTTATTTGGAAATGCATTGTAGACATTGGACTTTAAAACTTGAAAGCTATTCTCAGAAAATTGGGAATAGTGCTACCCCAAGACCCAGCTATACCACTCGTAAGCATATACCCAAAAGATGTTCCACCACACAACAAGGACATGTGCTCAACTATATTTATAGCAGTCTTATTCATAATGGCCAGAATCTGGAAACAACCTAGATGCCTCTAAACTGATGAATGGATAAAGAGATTGTGATACATTTACATAATGTAATACTACTCTGCTATTAAAAATAAGAAAATCTTGAAATTTGCAGGAAAATGGATGGAACTATAATTGATCATCCTAAGTGATATAACCCAGATGCTGAAAGACTCACATGATATATATGTACTGTTAAGTGGATATTAGCACAACATAGATGACAACTGAGTCTCTGCATTCAACAGTGGATTGAACAGATGCTGGGACTCCCTTCTGGACTCTAGATGAGAGTGATATGGAAGAATGGGGGCATAGAATGACACAGAGGTTCTAGGATCCCCACAAGAAGACCATAAAGTCTGGTGGATCTGGATCCAGGGGAGCCTTCACAAACTGCTGTACCAACCAAGGACAATGCATTCATTAAACCTAGAACCCTGTTCAGATCCAGCCAATAGACAGCTCATTCTCCACAGTTGCTTCTGCTTCCTCTGACTGCCACTGGGCCTCCCCACAGAGGGGGAGTGATCAGATTGGGTCAGCAGAGTTCATGTCAGTCAAGGATGTATTTTTTAAAGCTATAATAAGAGCTAATACCAGTACTTTAAAAAATATTCCCCAAAACAGAAACAGAATGAACACTGCCAAACTCATTCTGTATAGCCACAGTTACCTTGAGAACTAAACCACACAAAAACTCAACTAAGAAAGGGAATTTTTAGACCAATTTTCCTCGTGAGCATTGATGAACAATACTCTACAAAATATTTACAACCTATTTCCAAAAACATTTCAAAAATATCGTCTACCAAGATCAAGTAGGCTCAGTCCTAAGGATGCAGGGATGGTTCAGCAAATGAAAATCCATCAATGTAATCCACCATACAAACAAACTGAGAAAAATCACATGGTAATCTTAGTAGATGCAGAAAAAGACTTTGACAAAATCCAACACCCCTTTGTGATAAAAATCTTGAAGAAATCAGGGATAGAAGACTCTAATCAACCATAATGAAGACACAATATAGCAAGTCCATAGCCCACATAAAATTAAATGGAGAGAAACTCAAACAAATCCCCTAAAATTAGGGACAATACAAAGCTTCCCACTCTCTCAATATCTTCTCAATATAGTACTTGAATTTCTACCTAGAGCAGTAAGACAACTAATGGAGATCAAAGGCATAAAAATTGGAAAGGAAGAAGTCAATGTATCACTCTTCACAGTTGACATGTTACTATATATAAGCGACCACAAAATTTTACCAGACAATTCCTATAGCACATTCAGCAAAATGACTGGATACAAAATTAACTCAAAAAATCAATAGCCCTCCGGTATACAAAAAATGCCTGAGAATGAAATAAAGGAAATAAAACAATTCATAATAGCCAAAAATAAAATAAAATAAAATATCTTGGTGTAATTCTTGCTAAGCAAGTAATAGACCTGTACAACAAGAACTTCAAGACTCTGGAAAAAGAAATGGTGGAATATGTCAGAATATGAAAAGATCTCCCATGTTCATGGATCAGTAGGCTTAACAAGTGATTGCACGTTCTGATGAGGATGTGAATGAAGGGGAACCGTTCTTTATTGCTGGTGGTAATGCAAACTTGTCAATCTTAGAAATTTGGGAATAGTTCTGTGTCAATACCCAGATATAACGCTCATGGGCATATACCCAAAAGATAACCCACAATACAACAAAGACACTTGCTCAACTATATTCATAGAAGCTTCATTAATAATAGCCAGAATCTGGAAATAAGCTAGATGTCCCACAACAGAAAAATAGATGAAGAAACTGTGGTACATTTATACAATGTAATACTACTCAGATATGAAAAACAAGAAATCATGCAATATGCAGGCAAATGGATGAAACCAGAAAAGATCATCCTGATCTAGGTAACCCATACCCAGAAAGACACATATGGTATGAACTCACTTATAAATGGACTTAAACCATATAGTGCAGAATAAAAATACTACAATGTACAGACCCAAAGAAGATAAGTAGCATTAAGGATCCAAGGGAAGATGCTCAAATATCACTCAGAAGGGGAAATAGAAAATGCAGAAGTAGCAGTTGAAGAAAATGAACAAGATAGGAGAAAGAGCACAGAAAGATATGAGGGTGGAAATGTGATCTGGGGAGAGTGGTGAGAGGAAAAGAGGCATGCAGAGGGAAGAGTAACAGTGGGCTGGGGCAACTCCATGACAAGCTGGAGACCTAAGTGAGGGTGGGCTCCTGGGACAATATGAGAAGGGCTCTGGTTGCAACTCACAGTAGCAGGGCTAGAGTGACTGGAAAGGATACCCTCTAACTAGACAAGACACATAGGAGAGGGAGGGGAATACCAAACTGTGCCAAAAAATCTTTGACCTCCAAATTTCCCTGTCTACAAGATGTGTAGAAATAAATATAGAACTGATAGGTCAAAAATTGGGTGAATTTCCAACCAATACCTGGCCCAACACAAGACCCACTCCATGGGAGAGAGCCAACCCCTGACACTATTTAAGATTCTCTGCTATATTTGCAAAAAAATATGCTAGAGAGTAATTCTCTGAGAGGTTCCACCAAGCAGTGATTCAAAACAAAATGCTGAGACTCACAATTAAACTTTGGGTGATGCATATAGTGTCTTCCGGAAAAATGGGGTGAAGAAGAAAAGAATCTGGAGGTGACAGGAGCTCCTCAAGAGAACAACAGAACCAACTAGCCAGGGCCCAGATGGGCTTCTTGAGACCATCCAAGGACCACACATGGACTTCACACAAGTGCAGTCAGTGGGCAGTTCAGGTTTTATGTGGGACCCCTAGTAATATGTGTTCATGATATAAATCAGAAATGGAACTGGTGTACTTCCCTCAGTAGTGTACATCCTCCAACAAGACTACAACTCTTATGATTCCCCCAAACCACACCATTAACTGTGAAAAATATTTTCTGGATTCCCAAAACTATAAGGGATGTTTCTCATTTCCAGTGTAAGAAATATCTCCTTAACCATGTTAATCCTAACAATAAATGCCTCTCTTTCTGCACAAGTCTTAAACTACAATCTTTCTATTGCTCTTTTCCTCTTCACACTACACATTTTGTACTTTTCCAGCCTATTATTGTTTTCACTGTAGACTTGCATAAAATTAATAATACCTGTGCCATAATTCTACATTATGCTATCTTGAAATTTCATCTGACATTACTTTTTACTTTATTCTACACAAGCAGAATGCAGACAGATTCTTTATAAAAATAACACAAAAAATGGCCCATAGCCAATTTGCTGATATTGTCTACTGTGAAAGCTCATGAAATGGACCTTAAGCACACATGTTGATGACAGTACTACTGTCTTCCAGGAACCTACTTGAAAACCCCTTCATGTTTTGCTTACATAAAACACTTTGTTAAGGCAAGCCACTATTGCTTCATCTACCCAATCCTCTAACCTCAATTCCTACTTAATCTTTTTAACCTCAGTATGCCCATCTATTTTTCTGTGTGTTTACATGGTTGGTAGTATTGTTCTGGCAAAAAACCAAAAAACAAAAAACAAACAAACAAAAAAACATGGCTGGGGAAGTTATAGGCTCTAGCAAAGAATCTACAATATTGTTATATCCTATAGCTATGTTGTAAAATTGTCCTCTAAATGTTTTTGTTTGTACCTATATCCTGGCTTGTTCTCAATGACAGTCAGAGATTATTTTGCTTTGCATAGCAGTCTGGGGAGAGATCCATAAGAGACCAAAGAGCTGAGAATAAGAGACTGATTGCTTAGCCATAAATAGGACATCTATATTAACTCCCACTACACACACACACCAAAACTCAGGAACCATAACATAAGAGGATGTAGAAAGAATAGAACAGCTGGAGGATAGCTGTGAAATGCTGTATTCTGCGTATGGCATAGCTATGAAAGCAATGTGTTCACAGTGGATTAGGTTACTTAAAATAGACCTACATGAAACCAAATATGTCAGTATCCTAGCATAGATGTTTTGGATGTTTTCCAGTTACCTCTCCATTACTGGGGAGCTATTAGTAGTAGATAGCTACTGGGGTAGGGAGGATAATTATAAATGGAGGATGTGACTTCTGACAGGCTAACAGTGCTCTGTTGTATGGCCCTACACCCATGAACATATCAGCACCAGTAACTGGAATTAGTGAGTTACTAGAATAGGAATTAAATGACATTTAGAGCTGACATAGCAGGACAAATATAGATATGTGAAAGCAAAATAAAAAATGACAGACATATATGATCACATTTCATTATATAAATAAATAAGTGCACATTTATCAAAATAAAGAGAAAAGAATTTTAAGAGAATCTGGTTTGTAAGATTTATAGTAAAAGTACATTATAGTATGTCCTATTTAATAATCATCCCTTGCAAGTAGGAAAGCAGCCTTGGAGTCACATTTTTTTGCTAAGGAAATGATTTTTAATTTCATTTGTTCTTGGTAAAGGAGAGTGGCTTCTAGTTTATGAATGCCTTATGATGAGAAAAAAATCTTGCCATGAGAGTTATAAAAAGACTGCACTCAACATTTGAATTCAGTGAACACAATCAGCTAGAGATTCTTAGGAATTTGTATTTGGTTAAAGCATATACTAACTTTTCATTAAGTTATAAAAAAAATATAAGCCTAATCCATTTATAAGTTCAAAAATCTATCAGTTAGTTTTCAGTCCTATAGTATTATTTTAACTTACTCTTACGAAATTGCTATTATATAGAATGTGTTTCTCTTAACATTGAAATGGTTTAAGTGTTATTATAACAGTTTCCATGAATTCTCATAAATTCTTATGTTAATATGAAACATGACCATCTTGATATGAGATCAGAAAAGCAGGTAAAACATAATTATTCACTGTGATATTTATTAAGAAATTCATATTTCATTATTTGTTCGTGACCTATTTAAGTTGTTCTCCCACCAAGCATGTAGTATATGGTTCTTGGCTTATACTAAAATAAAGGTGAAAAATATGTATAATGTGCAAAATATAATTCATATCCAGCTCATTTTTATATATTAAACAACATTTATACATTCATAAGCATATATATGTATATATACATAGATTTCATATTTGTGATATGTGCCATAGTATATAGCATATACTATATACATATATAACATAGTAAAGCAGTGTATATTATAAGGCAAATAGAATGTGGACACAATGGTTCATTTTAAAGACCTCAAAAGATACAGTCAAAAAATGTTACTTTTTTCAAATGCCCATTGAGAAAAACTATAGGCAAAAATGGATGGATTTAAGAGCATTAGATCCTCTGTTTAGTTAAAGGGTTTATTTAACTGACATTACTGATATTATCTGTTAGCTTGAAAATGGACCAAGAAAATCTAATTAGCTTTCCAAACTCATTATGTGCCATGCTTAGTCTTGTGTTTGTCACATTTGAATTTGTTTAAGCTTTAATAATATTCAAGTTCTTGAACTTGTACTAAAGACACCATGTGCGAGAGTATAATGAATATTTTAATCTCAGTAAGTCATTATTGCTCTAAACATTTTAAAATGTATCTAGGTGAATCATTTATCTTTCTCATTAAATTTATGAGACAGATTAGTTCCAAAGAGTGAAAATTTTTCTTATATATTTTTCATTTATTGATAACTCATTAAATAAGTGATCTCTGACCATTATCCTCTCAGTTTAATATGAAAAATAATGCTTCCTTAAAACAGTGTCTTATTCATTGAAAGTAAAATTACTGAATTTTTCATTATCTAGTTAAAACCAAAGGAGTTTTTGCCAGTAAGATTAGATTTTTCAAATATACTAGGGCTTGAAGACAGCTCCTAAAACCCAAATTGGGTGTTGCTTAAGTAAATACTATTTTGATTGACTTTTAAAATAAATATTTATTTTGTATTATTTTTAATTATGTGTAGGTGTCTGCACTATGGGTGTGTGAAGGTGCCTAAGAAGGCCACAGAAGTCAAGTTTTCTATTGCCTTAGTTATTGGCATTTGTGAACTGCCTGATATAGGTCCTATGCATTGAACTATTGTTATTTAGAAGTACAGAAAGTCATCTTAACCATCAATCCATCTGTCCAGCCTCTTGATAACATTTCTGTTGAAGTTTGATTTGTAGGTTATCACTTTCTTTTATGCACTTGCTGTTCTTGTCCATCCTCATTAATCATTACCCACTTCTTTGCTCAACAATCCTTAATTCTAAAGTCAATGAAAATCAGAAAAACTAAAGATGCATTAAGCAGTACAAATTTATTCCTACTATCAAGTTATTTTTAAAAACATATATATTTGGTTTTTCAAGACAGGGTTACTCTGTGTAGACTTGGCTGTCCTGGGATCATTTTGTAGACAAGCTTGACCTCAAGCTCCCAGCAATCCACTTGCCTCTATTTTCCAGAGTGCTAGTATTAAATGCATGTGCCACCACTGCTCTGTTAACGATATATTTTTTATGGCTTAAAGAGAAAGTTTATTTTCTATGTAATGTAAAGGGCCATATGATGAAGATATAGGCCTTAATAGATGTAATCATTAGTAGCGGAATTGATCAGAGGGGCTCTGATTTATTCAATGGGTTAATTGTAATATAATAAATAATTGGGAAGAGGTGTGAATTCTTAGATGTTTGGCCTCTTCTCATTGTTTTCTTTCTTCTTTCTTTCTTTCTTTTTTTTAGGAGATGCCTTTAGTGGCTTTATATTGTCCTTGTCTCTCTTTTCTCTGAAGATTTGTTTCCTGGTATTTATGAAATTAGAAGTTGTATCATACACTGCTCTTCCAACTTGATGGTCTACTTCATCACCAACCCAGAAGTAATAGGGCTATGGGCTTAAATCTCTTAAACTATGATGAATGATAAGCATTTCCCTTTTGAAAAATCTCTCTCAGGTATTATTAATGCAGTAAAATGTCTTTCAAATTCTGACCATATGTAATGATTTTGTTTAGTATTTCATTGTGTTTAATATCAGAAAATATAAAAAAATTACCTAGCATATTTGGTAAAAATGATATTTGAAAGCACTATAGATAGTTTACTCTTTTTTACTTTAGAATTTGAACATTAGTGTCTATCAACTGTAATAAAATAACCAAGAACTTGAGTTTAGGTGTCAAACTGTCTTACAAGCTTTCTAGAAATTTATTGATTATGTAATCTATTAAAAGATACATATAAAAACCTTAAATTACTCAAATATAAATTAGATGTTTCATTTCAGTTTTATCCATTCACCTTCAATTTTCACAATTTCACTTTTTACAGATTAATATAATTGAATTGCATATATGTATCATATTTTTGTTAGACATTCATCAGTTTATAGACATTTTAATTCATCAAGTTCTGTTACACTTTTACCATATTCTTCTGTTATGTTATTTTTGACTTTCCTAGATTTTTCCATGCCAAATTTATATGATGTAAAGCTTTTACCATTATTAAGTTTGTGCACCCTTAATTTTATTTCTCTTTTCTTTTTTCTCTTCCTTCCTGTCCTCCTCCCCTCTCCTCCTCCTTCTCCTCCTCCTCCTTCTTCTTCTTTTTTTTCTTCTTTTCTTCTTCTTCCTTCTTCTGTTGTTTCAGTAGTTCTACACATAAAATATTGTACACTTTTTCCTAGTCAGGTTTAACTTAATGTTCTTTTGTTACTATACTTCAAATATTTATTAGTTGATTGTTATTATAATAGTATGACTAATTTGAATGCCCATAACTTTACATAGCCTTTTGTGTGCAACATTCTAGCACTGTCATATACTCATATGCATATACTTATCTTGTCATGTATACTCTGAGTGATATTTTTGTTTTAGCAATATTAATCACTATGAGAAATGCCTATTCCTATCCTTATTTTCAAATATTTTTGCCATCTTTGTCTTCATTTCATAGAAAACCAGTGAGATCAGTAGAAACTAATGCTAACAGACTTTACCAAAATTGTTTCTAAATAAGAAAATAAATTTTCTGATAGTCTTATTTTACACATTAAGAACAATACAAATATTTTAATGTTTATTATTTAATCATCCAAATAAGAATATATAAAAACAGATTGACCTATAATTCAACAAATAATTGCAACAGGAAATTTTATTTGTATAACTTACGAAAAGTTTAATTTTTCATTGGTGTTTATTATAAAACTGAAATACAGAAGGAAAAATTCCCCTTAGTAAGATGATGTGCTTTTGTCATTTTTACTGTCTTAACTCTTGACATCTCGGGAACCAGAACATTTGAGACATGCTACATTCAAAGCTTCATAAGAAACTTTTCACTGAAAAAGCTTACATAAAGTATGTTTCATATATTCCACAATTTTCAGACTTTGGTTAATTTTTTCTTTCTTTTTACATATATGAAATGATATGGTGCTGAGTTGGTATTACTTATTAAACATATTATTATATTACAGGAACTAAATAACTGAGCTATACATTTATAGAAAATACAAAGGATATTCTCCATCCCTCTGGCTCTTACAGCCATTCTTTCCCCTCTTCAGCATTTGCTCCCTAAGACCTGAGGGTAATGTGTTGATGTAGTCATTCTAGTTAGCACTGAGTGTTTCAGGGAAGCTCACACTCGGCAGAATGTCCAGATGTGGTGTTACGTATTTTTCCATCTAGTGCATGTGGATACTTCTCTGATTTTGGCTGAGTGAGAAATTATATATTAGTAGAGCAAATTTTTGTTAAGAATCATTGTATTTACTGTACTTTAGCAGAAAATTAATATTTGGTTTCCTCTAGGCCCAAGATCTATTTAGTCTCAGGTTCTTGGACATTTTAGCAGTGTCAGACATGGGTTGTAACTCAAGAATTAAGAGCAGTCCTTACATAAAATTCAACTGTTGCTTGTTGCTCCCACAATGTTCCTGCTATGATTGTATCAGTGTATTATACACCATTGCAGATTACAGTGTTTGTAATTGGGTTGCAATTTACTTTTCTCCTTTGGTACTGTGTAGATTAATTTCCAGTCTCCTAAACATTTAGTCAGTATGGGTAAAGGTTCTAAGTAGGCAATATTTCAACTTCTCTGCGTTTATTGAATTATGTAGGTATTGTTTTCAGAAATAGGTCTTGCCATAAGATTGTGTATAACCACCAATAGTATTGAAAATAGCCTGAGTCATTTGGGGAAACTGCATTCCAGGCACAGCAAGTCGGATACACTGTAGCAGGATATCTAGGGCCTGCAGAGTTTCAAGTAAGGAATGCTGAGAGGTCTCAGTGCTGAAAAGGGGAAGTAGAAACTATCTCCTATCCCTAAACAGGAAGCTATTTGCAATTGACAAGTGCTTACAAAGGAAAACTTAATTTTCTGCAATGGATTCTCAGAAAATGTAACCACACTTATGGGCACCTCAGGCCCAGAAGTAGATGAGTAATACAAAACATATGTAGTATTGTATTTGTAGATATTTTTCTGTGCATGTGTCTGTCACATTGATTTGTTTGAGCCATTTTTTAATCTTAATGGTCTTTTGCTTGTATACTATAGTTTTCAATTTGTAGATTTTATGTGGTATGTGTGTGTGCATGTGCATGTTTCTTATGCTTTTTGTTTGCTTTGAAATTTCTGGGTTTTTTAATTTAATTTTTCTTTTCAAAAGAGAAAGCAAAAAAGGCAATAAAGCAAAAAGTCTGTGGGTAGGAAGGATCTGTGAAGAAGTGGCAGGGGGAACCATGATCTAACTATATTCTATCTATTTTCTATAAAAATAATATGAAGAATGCAGAAATATGATAAATAACACAACTGCAATATGATATGAAAAATCTGTGTTCTAGTAAATTTTAGAAAATATTAGTACAATATTTTCAATTGCAAGGCAGGAAAATGAGTTGTGTGAAATGTTAAAACAGGTAAACTGAGATTTAGTGTTTTAGAATAAAGGCTTATGAGATAAACTAGTTAAATAAAAGAATGAAGCTAGTGAGACATTTCATCAGGATAAGCTAGCTGTCACCAAGCCTAATGACTTGGATATGATACCCATGATTTATATATTAGAAAAGTAGGATCCAATTGATTCCTATGACCTTCCACATGTGCCATGGTACATATGTGTTCAGACACATAGACATGAATACACACAAAATAAATATCATTTGTAAATGCAGTAAGATTCTTCAAAAAGAAAATGCAAGAGTTTCCCATATTTATAAACATAATATTTACACTTAGATAATTTAATAAAATAAGAAAGATTACTATCACACTGCATCCCTTATCTATGGCTACAATAATACATTTCTATAAACTTGGTAGTTTATAAATAAGATACTATTTTGGGCACATTTCATGAAGACTAATATTCAAAATGGGATCTAAAGATTTAAAATCAAGAACTAAATGGAGTCTAATGTCTTTTGTTTCTGAAGCCTCAAACATATTTTGGTTCAAATGTTCTTCTTCCTTCTTCACAAGCAAATATGCCACCATACTTTAGAGTGCTCATATTATATTTTTCTCAGTTTTTCCTCCTTTCAAAGAAAAACATTTTGGCTCTACTAAGTTCACCAATATTATCTAAATTTCTATCTCCACATTATTAACATAATCATATTTGAAAAGCCCTCCCTTTTCATATAGCATCATATTCATAAGTACATAGTGTCAATATGTATATATTGAATTATGTTTTAGGAAAATCATATGCCTTATTAATTCAAGCACAAATGTCATTCATTTTTGTTACCTAACAAAGCATGTCAAAATGTATGCATGTGTGTGTGGTGTCTTGTGTCAGGCATTAATTATTTCAGTGTAAGCTGCACAGCTTAGAAGTTGACCTAACTTGGGAAACTAGGGAAGTAGAAAGGACAAATATATATATATACATATGTACATAAAATCTTGGATCAATTTGGCCATAATCACTGATGGAGACACCAGCAGAAATCTGAAAACTGGACTCATTTGTTTTATACATCTGAATGAAAAAGAGGTTTATTTTATTCAGCTAAATAAGGAGGCAAGTTTTAGCTAATCTCAGGAGGAGGTCTTTACGTGGTTAATTTCTGGTTGCACTCATCTGGGATAACGCAGCTGTGGTTAGTAGTTTGTATGCAGTAATTCTTAAACATTCATACCTGGACTAGGGGAAGGCTTTACCCTTCTGATTCTGATCTGGGGGAAGCCTTTACTATACACATGAGTCTAAGGTATTGGAGTCCTTGTCATGGCCAAGTTTATGTCAGCAATACATATTCACTCTAGATTTCATGTGTTATTTACTCATTAACTCACAGCTTCATGCACTCGCCACAACTTCTTCCTTCTTGCAAGTAGGCTATAACCTTCATAAGTACAAGGATAATTCCTTGTAGCATTTCTCATACCAATATTTGTTGCTCTTATTTAAATACAGACAATTTCATTTGTGAGAGGCCGCACTCACATTCGCCATTACAAGATGGCGCTGACATCCTGTGTCCCAAACTGGTAAACAAGTAATCTGCGCATGTGCGAAGGAACTTTCCACTTGTTGTGCTCTGCCTCTCCCGTGGCGTCATATCGCCTGATGAGTAACAGCCAATCAGGGACTGACACATCCTAAGCGGAGAACAGTTTCCTATATAAGGGATGGGTTTCTGCTGTTTGGGGTCTCCATTTTACTTGTCATAAGCTTATGCTCTCCCTCTTAAGACGCATTAAAGCTTTACTGCAGAAGGATCCTGTGTGTGCAGCGTCGTTCTTGCTGGCGAGACGGTAACGCGAGTCACATTCATTAAATCATCCAAAGCAAAAAATGCCTTTTGCCTCTTCTCAACATTTTAGATTTTCTCAGCATTTATTACTCTTTGAAAGCAGTAAAAAATCATCTCATTAAAACACTATATAAATGAGGTATACAAAAATCATCATATTTTGTTTGATATTTTTGGAGCATATACTGTTGCAGTGATATGAATGAATATCATTTGCCTATTTTGTCAGAAATACATGAAATAATTAACCTATCCCTCATTGAAATTCTTAAACATATATAAATAATCCTCTCCTGTAAAACTTAGACATTTGTGTTTGTTAAAAAAAATAAAGCTAGCTAAGAATACACAGAGAAACCCAGTCTCAAGAAAAACCAAACCAAACCAAACCAAACTAACAACAACAACAACAACAACAAAACAAACAAAACTGCTGAGGTTGAAAGTCAAAACAAGTTTCTGAGAATATGGTTCAATGAATAACAGTGATTACTCTACAACCCTGAGAATCTGAGCTCAAGTCTCCTGCATGTGTTTTAAAGGCTGGGAATGGCTCTGAGTGATTATTATAAATTCATAGAGCTTGCTGGACAGCAGGCAAAACCACACTGAAGAGATTCCAATATATTGAGAGACTGTGCTCAAAGCAATAATGCAGAGAGTAATAAAGGAATATGCCAGATATCCTACTCTGATCTAGAAATGTATAAATATAAGTACATGCACACTCAGATGTACATACCAAACGCATACAAAGCACAACCACCAAAACACACACACACACATACACACACAGAGAGAGAGAGAGAGAGAGAGAGAGAGAGAGAGAGAGAGAGAGAGAGAGAGAGAGAGAGAGAGAGAGAGAGAAAGAAACAAAAAAATAGAAACTACTTTCTGGAGTTGAAAACTTCATGCCTTAAAAATGGAATTTAGTCCCTTAAGATATTATTTTAAGATTCAATGTTGCTTGTGATCTAAAAGTAAAAGATAGCACAAATTTCCATAATTTCCCAATTGAAAGAACTATGTATGTGCTTATTCATGCATCTTAGAAAGTCCCTTAGAGCCTAGATTAAGTAGTGCCACATGAAAAAGAAAATGAAGCATGTGCTGTATGTGCTTGAGGTAATGGGTATCTATATTTATCCCTTGATTTATAAATTGACTGGAATTTGTAATTAGTCACGCTTTAATAGGAACTTCCTTTAATTATGTCTTGACTATGTGGTGTAATAAACTTTGAAGTTTAAGTTATTTTTCTTAGTATTTGATATCGATACTATTACACTTTATAAGGCCTTTATATTTCAAGTGCCTGAAAATGCATGTATATTAGGTAGCATAGCTGATGATTCATAATTTTCTTGCAGAGCATCTCTTAGGACCAACAGTTTCACTTTTATGTTACATAAAAGTAGTTTTAATATTGATTTGCCCAATCAAAATTTTGAGATGTACTCTTACCTTTTGTTTCCATGTTCTTGGGACAAGAGGAAAGTTGTTGTTTTTAACTAATATGTAATTTTGATAACAGAGTGATATATACTGAATATCATATTTTTAGATTTTAATTCTTACACATTTCCATATAGATTTTTAAGGATCTATTTTTTCACTGTCAGCAGTTTCCTAAGTTCACACTTTATTTGAGGAGTTTATAAGGAACCATAATTTATACATAATAAGTTGGTTATTAGTATATCTTATTTGCATTTCCCTTCATAATAAGACAGAATTTTAATGTTCATATAAATCTTCAGTAATATATTGGGAACCAAAAAAGAAAACATATGTTAATGTCTTCTTCACATTAGTTAACTACCTTTTTGTAATTGTCTTGGCAACTGCTATAAAACTGCCCCTAATATAAATGTTTTCTTTTTACATATTATGTTGCATTATTGCATATGTTTTTATTCATAGTTAAAGTGGATTCTGTAGCTTCAGAACATGTTTTGCTGTAGAAACACACCAGTATAGTGGAAGAACATAATGATACTTTCGTCAAATTCATAAAGTGAACCTGTCTAATAAGAATAGTGTTATAACTAATACTTAAAGATTATAAGACATGATTCTTCTCTTTTAATGTGATCAATTAGTAGATTACGAATACTCTTTACAAGGATATGCCTTATTATAAAACTTGTATTATGGTAAGAAGAACTTAAAAGGAGGAAAAATAGAATAACTATCACATATCTTTTAAGAAAACACTTGAGTGAATGAAGTGCTTTATTATAAAGGATGAATAAAGCAATTTAGAAAATTAGGAGTGATAGCTATCCTGAGTAAAAAAATAAGAGTATACTGAAAGTGCAAAATAATTCATCCTTTCAATAAATTCAATAACTTGCTATATTTTTTCCAACTATACATCTTGAGATTCATTTTTTCTAGGACTATATATACAAGGAAGATGCCACAATACATGTTAATGAAGTGTAAAAAGTATCCCAATGCCTTATACAATATCTTCAGGTCCATATTAGATATATAGACAATGTCTACTTGCTGTTGTTTCAAAAGGCCTTTTATTATTGATCTATATTACAATTGTAACTGAAGAGCCAAAGACCTCAAGGCAAAAGCATGTCAAGTAATAAATAAAAATGTAGATGTGCTTTTGACAAGGAATTGGATGATATTTAGAAATAAACCATGAATAGCTAAAATATGATTAGTCTGTATTATGAATTGTGTTCTGCTTTAATAACTTTATACCAGTACAGGAAAGCACATTACATCATTATACCCAGGAAAGTCAGGTTACATAAGATTCGTGATGTTTCAAAAAAAGTGGATTTTTAGTCACAAATTTAAAAGCTCATTAATTACATGGTGCTGTAATGAATTGATTGCAAGTCACTGGTAGCAGTTACTCAATGTATTATGAGGAAAATACATTTTAGCATATAATTTATGTGTTCATTCTATAAGACTTCGAAACCAAATAGAAATTGTTGCCATTATACGATTCAAAAATAAATACACCTTCATGAAAGAAGGAACAAAATGTCATTAGTAGCCACACATATCTTTGATCTCAGCACTTAGTAGGCAGAGGCAGAGGCAGAGGCAGAGGCAGAGGCAGAGGCAGAGGCAGAGGCAGAGGCAGAGGCAGAGGCAGAGGCAGAGGCAGAAGCAGAAGCAGAGACAGAGCAAAGCCAGGGTGATCTCTGAGTTCAGGGTCAACCTGAACTATAGAAAGAGTTCTTGGACATCTAGGGCTACACAAAGAATATTTGTATCAAAAAGCAAAAGGGGGGGGGAATCATATATTGCTGAAAGCATATGTATATTCTGACATGAGAATAGTTCTTTTATTCTACTTTAAAATTTAAAATTCTCATACAATATGTTCTCAGCACGTTTCCCTCCCCAAACTTTCCTTACATCCTTGCCTACCTCCTTACTCACTAAACTTCTTGCTCTTTCTCTCCTGAAAGGAAAACAAAAACAAAAAACTAGACAAAGAAACCAAAAGGTCAACAAAAAATAGAAGGCTGTACTCATTTAGTGCGGGCCAACTACTACTGATATATCCAGTGCAACTCCACTGAAGAGAACTGATTTTCATACTAGTATTCCACTACATAAACAGAGCAGAGCAATGAAACAGGTCCTGGTAATATATTGCTATACAACTATGACCTAAATTTTCCAATTATGAGAAAACACTGGAAGAAAGAAATATTGATCATTACTATGTAAAATAAATAATTGAGAATGTTCACATATATCACAATCATGAATAACATGGAAAGCAAAGGATACCATCAATGATTAGAGGAGACTAAAGAATCCTTAACAGTAAATAAAATGTGGAACTTTAGAAATATTTTAAAGAATGTAAGTTCAACATCAATGTTGGAGCATGTATTGTAACAGTCAAAGAACATTACTAGAAACAATGGTTAAAAATGAGCTGTCTGAATTTAGTTAAGATAATGTACTGATGATTGTTTCATAGTTTTTAATTATGTATTTACTATATTTACTTTGTGAATATTATAGATATATACAGTGTACTGTGAACATATTCATCACCATGATTCCCTGTCATCTCCCTCCTACTTACTTCTTTTCCCCAATAAAACCACCCCCAATTTCATTATTTATTTTGATAGGTGTACTGTGGTCATGGAAAGGTGTATTTTGGTCATGGAAGTCTATGACACAAAGAGAACCTGGAAATTGTATGCAGGAATGTCATGGATTGTCTTTACAATTGTTTTGGCAACTTATTCTGAAACAGATGTTAAAATCTTCATAAAACAATGATGTGATGAACAGCTACTTGCCAAAATATATCTGTCCATATATCAATAAGATAGATAGCTCTTCAAGATAAGTATAACAAAGGAAATGGACTAAAATATT
Organism: Acomys russatus; assembly: GCF_903995435.1. Taxonomy (NCBI): domain Eukaryota; kingdom Metazoa; phylum Chordata; class Mammalia; order Rodentia; family Muridae; genus Acomys; species Acomys russatus. The sequence continues at coordinate 63,949,055 of NC_067169.1, forward strand.
CTGTTTAGATGGAATTATTAGAAACAAGCTAAACTAACACATAGTTATGGAAATGCAAATAGTGATTGCCAGTATGGGAGTTTTAAAGAGCTTTCTGGGGTGAGTTTGGGGATTTATGTATTGATTCAGGCACATGTTTAAAAAAAATCTAAACCTTAAGGATATTTGAATCTGACTCTACTGAAGTATATACATATACAAAATACAGTAAGTCCTATCCTTTGAGTAAAATATAAACTAAACAAAAGTTTCAGAGGATTGAAGTTCTGATTAATTAAATATCCTGCCAACATGAAAATTTCCCATTTTCATGAAAATGATGCATCCTATCATATATTTCTCACATGTGTTCTTATGCTGATCAAAATATATGCCCAAAGAAATATTATCAATCATATTCACCAGCTAACAAACTTATTTCACCTATATATTGTTTATATGTTTCCATCCTTTGTACCATACAAATATTTCTGTCCAGATGACTGCTTTCAGAAGACATATCATTTAAAAACTTTTCCATTTATTATGGCAAACGTTTCAATTCAAATCTATGCTGCAAATGCTTTATTCCAACCAATAATTGTGCTAAAATATAAAGTTCACTTGATTAACAGCAAAGTTCACATCATTAATATTTGTAATTACTAACACACACACACACACACACACACACACTAACACGAAAGAGACCCAGGTTGTAATACAATTGTAAATTGTGTTTTTAGATTAAACACATGTAAGGATATAATACTTTTCTTACTTACTATACTTTTATTTGTTTGATACAATAAAGGCAATGTGGTAAACTGGAGCAAATAACTGAGATTATTGTTCAGATCATCTTTATGTATAGTTGAAAGTATATATGTAAAATTTTAGAATTGTTTTCATCAATAGTATGAATCATGATGATTTTTGGATGACTCTATCACAATTTATCTTTTCATTTTGAGTATGCATTTGTCTAAAAGCAATTAATGCTCAACTGCTATATAAACTGAATAATTTAGAAATGCAAATTACTACAGAAAGCAAACAAGTATATATTCATTAATTTCTTTATCACCATCTGTTTAATTTAATGATTGAGTTTTACTGTGTGACAGCTTGCTAACTGTATAAATAGTTTTCATAATGGAAAACATCTACTGTAATTGAGGTCAGGATCTGATAAAATTTGGCTTTATGTAGACATAGTATGCAAACAAATGCCAGTGTTTATGCTGTCACAAGAAAATCATTGGCAAAGTACATAATTTTACATAGTAGAAAAGACATAATTTCATGTTTTAAATACACAGTTTATTATCCACACTTAATGCTTTCTGTTCATATAATACTTTAGACATAAAGTACTTTTCAGACACCCCAGCACAGTTCAGTGTAAAATGATTTAACATTTTGTTATATTTGTGAAGAGTGTCACAAAGTAGTTATATCACTTTAAACGTGTCTGAAAAAAAGTTTTCTCTCAACATTGCTTTCTACTAATAGATAACCTATAAACTATTAATTTCTATTTCCCGAGGACATTTTTTACTTCACTATTGCTCCATGTTGTTTATCTTTCTCAATGAGGCCCAGTTTGCTTTTCTGGATATTTGTTTTCTGTTCATATAAACTATTATTTCTTAAGTGTCATGAAAATGTTTTAAAGTAATAATATCAACCAACCAATAAAAAAAAAAACAATAACAGAGAGGGCAAGCTATAAATCTCAAAGCTGCCTGGAGGAGAATGGAGAAAAACAAAAACCATGCTATTTGAGATAAGCTGACATGAAATTCAGGAACATAGCAACAGGCACCAACACAGCTGTGGCAGGAGCTTCAGCAAAAAGAGCAAGGAAGCTCAAAGTACCAGGGAGGTTGATAGCATACTCATGTTCTGGCAACCATACAAAGGAAAAAAAAACGGCAGAAGAAACAGTTCAGTTACATACTTCCCAGTCAGGACTCAGCAAAGCATGCAGAGTATCTGAATCTTTTTGGTGGCTGATAAGGAATACACTGGAAAAGGTATTCTTAGGACAAAATTTAGATTATCATAAAGTTAATATACCTTCCTAAGCTTTGTCCCACTTTCAGGAAAGTTGTTGGTTATCCAGGGAGTTAATGTTGCTCAACTGGATTAACTCACAATGGAAGAGACAAGTACAAGCCTCCATCTAGAGGTGGATTCCATTGTTTAATATAACATTGCCCGCTTTGAGGAGGAAACCCTAATCTATTCTAGTTTTTCTCTCCTGTTCTCATCATTCTCCTACTCTGGGGAGAGAGACAATAGGAAAGGGTAAAAACAAGAGTTGTCAGCATTATAAGCCTTAGACAGGGAATGAGAAGAAGATAGAATTGTGCATATTTTTAAAATGCTCAAATAAATGGCCACTAGGATCTCTTGATGGGCTTACAAAGAATATAAAAGAGCTTTTGTAGGCTCTCCTACCATTGTTGCACCAAGACTGAACTCTCATGTTTAAGCCTGAGTTTTCTTTTAGGCATTGTATGAGTTGTTGGGGTGGCTAGAATTCTAACATAATGTCCTCCTAAATAGATATGAGAGAGAGAGAGAGAGAGAGAGAGAGAGAGAGAGAGAGAGAGAGAGAGAGAGAGAGAGAGAGAGAGAGAGAGAGAATTGTAACTTCATTTAAGAGGAAGGAACATACCAAAGATGTTAAAAGTTTTTGAGAGATAGAAAAGAAACATGTCATGCATACCATTATCTGTACATGTTGTAGACAGTGCTACTTTGAGATCTATTTTATTTTCTGAGTGTTTTGTTTGCAAAGAATGATTGTAAAAGCAAAGGCAGTAAAATACAGATATATTTGCACACTCACTGTGTTTTCATAATACTCAGGGTACAATTTTATAGTAAATATTTAATCTATACAAATAAAATAATTTAAGCTATGAACTTATTGCCAGTATGTCTTATACTGTTACGATGTTCATGTGCTTAGACATTCATAACTCCAGGTTGTGTGTTTATAAGAAAATAATTATTTTTTGTAGTCCTTTTTTTTCTACTATATCCATGCTCAATTTTATTAATGTGGAGTTGTCATTAATAAAAAATGATTTTTCACCTAAAAAGAAGAGTGAAAAATTAAAGCAGCAGAAATTTACATATTGTTCCAAGTATATGAAACATCCCACTTAGATAGAAAAAAATGTATTTCCCTATGTGTTAATATTTAGTGACATTTCACTAGATGGCAATATTGTATTTCATTCAACTTAAAAGTAAACATTTACATATAATCACAGTCCTTATGGGAATAATTTTCACAAGATAATTTAAACATGATTTCAATAAGCATGGTTTAAAACACCACTCAAAACTAGACTCGAGAAATATACTTCTTTTCTTTTTTTTTCTTTTTTCCTTTTTTATATATTTTATTAGTTTATTCATACTACATTTCAATTGTTATCCCATCCCTTGTATCCTTGCACTCCTCCTTCTCTCCTGCTTTCCTCCTACTCCCCTCCCCCTGTATATGCTCATAGGGTATCAAGTCTCTTCTTGGTAGCCTGCTATCCTTCCTCTGAGTGCCACCTGGCCTCCCCTTCCAGGGGACGTGGTCAAATATGGGTCACCAGAGTTCGTGTGAAAGTCAGACTCTACTCTCCACTCAACTGTGGAGAATGTCTTGTCCATTGGCTAGATCTCGGTAGGGGTTTGAAGTTTACGGCCTATATTGTCCTTGGCTGGTGACATAGTTTAAGCAAGACCCCTGGGCCCAGATCAGCTCATCATAATGTTCTTCTTGTAGGTTTCTAGGACCCTCTGGATCCTTCTATTTCGCCATTCTCCCATGCTTCTCTCACCTAGAGTCCCAATAGGATGTCCTCCCCTCTGTCCCACTTTCCTGGTAAGTGAAGACTTTCATGGGACATACCCCTTGGGCTAGTGTCCATATATAAGTGAGTATATACCATTTGACTCTTTCTACTTCTGGTTCAATCAATTTGTCCACAAATTTTAGTAATTCCTTGTTTTTAAAGCTGAGTAGTATTCCATAGTGTAAATGTACCAGTTTCTGTATCCATTGTTCTACTGAGGGACAGTTAGGCTGTTTCCAGGTTCTGGCTATTATGAATAATGCTGTTATGAACATGGTTGAGCAAATTTTCTTGTTGTGTGCTGGAGCATCTTCTGGGTATATTCCAAGGAGTTAATAGCTGGGTCTTGAGGAAGTCTTATTCCCTGTTTTCTGAGATAGAACCACATAGATTTCCAAAGTGGCTGTACCAGTTTGCATTCCCACCAGCAATGAAAGAGTGTTCCTCTCTCTCCACATCCTCACCAGCATGTGGTGTCACTTGAGGTTTTGATCTTATCCATTCTTATGGGTGTAAGATGGAATCTCAGAGTTGTTTTGATTTGCATTTCAGTGATGAATAAGGACTTTAAGTGTTTCTCAGCCACTCTATATTCCTCTGTTGAGAATTCTGTTTAGTTCTGAGCCCCATTTCTCAATTTGGTTATTTGGTTTGGTGGCGTTTAATTTCTTGAGATCTTTATATGTTTTGGATATTAGTCCTTTGTCAGATGTAGGGTTGGTGAAGATCTTTTCATAGTCTGTAGGCTGTCACTTTGTTCTGTTGACAGTGTCTCCTGTCTTACAGAAGCTTCTCAGCCTCATGATATCCCATTTCTTAATTTTTGACCTTAAGGCCTGGGCTGTTGGTGTTCTGTTCAGGAAGTTGTCTCCTGTTCCAATGTGTTCCATGCTTTCACCACTTTTTCATCTAACCAATTTAGTGTCTCTGGTGTTATGTTTAGGTCTTTTATCCACTTGATCTCCCTTGTTCATGGATTGGGAGAATTATCATAGTAAAAATGGCCATCTTACCAAAAGCAGTTTACAGATTCAATGCAATCCCTATCAAAATACCTACACAATTTTAAAAGGACATATAAGTTCAATTCTCAACTTTATATGGAAAAACAAAAAACCTAGAATAGCTAAAACAATCCTGTACAATAAAAGATTCTTCAGAGGAATCTCCATACCTGATCTCAAGCTGTACAATAAAGCAACAGTAATTAAAACATCATGGCACTGTCACAGCAATAGGCTAGTTGATCAATGGAATCCAAGACCTAGAAATGAATCCACACACATATGGTCACTTGATTTTGACAAGGAAACCAAATCTATTCAATGGAAAAAGGATAGCTATTTCAACAAATGCTGTTGGTATAGCTATATGCCTACATGTAAAAAAATGCAAATAAACCCATATTTGTCACCATGAACAAGACTCATACTTGTTTTCTTTTTCTATTCCTTCTTCTTTTCTTTCTTTCTTTCTTTCTTTCTTTCTTTCTTTCTTTCTTTCTTTTTCTTACATGATAGCATCTGTAAGAAACAGCATTTCCTTAATAAAGGTTTCTTTTTTCTGTGTCATGTGAGGTAAAATAAGCTCTTGAAAATTTCTTTAATTTAAACTGCTAATTTGTGTGTGTGTTTTCATCTACATTAGAGCTTTAAATTTCTACATTTTTCAGGCTACTAAACATGCACTTTTAACTTAATTTAAAAATTTTGCATAAAATAATAACATTATAAATATTAATGAGGTAGCATATGATGCTTTGATAAAGATGAAGATTTTGAAATGTTTAAGTAAGTTTAAGTTTATCTTTCACCAACGTGCAGCTCTTTTGTGGTTAATCATTACAATCCTTTTCTCTAAATTTCTGAAATATATATACTGTTTTGTCATTGTTTTAGTCACCCAAATATACACCAAAATACCAGGAATGGAACTTCCATTCTAGTGTAAAAACAAACCCATCCATCCAAATTTCACACCCCATCCCATAAACAGTTTTAGTTGTAATTCATTAAATGTGTACAATAATTTATTTTACATTTTATGATTTTTAAGACTATTATTGCATTTCACCTACAATGTAATTCTTACTACATATCTAAACTGGACATTTTGTTTCATAGTCTATTTTTTCTGGGTCTGAGTACATACATTGTTTCATCAATTTGTTCACTTTAGAATCCTGAAAATCACCTTTGCACATTCTCTTACAACATTGCATAATCGATCACCTAGGTACTTTTGTTTTGTTTAAAATGTTTTTTTATCTTTTTTCTATGAATTCTAATCAAGCGTTATTAATAACATTGAAAAACTAGAAACAAACCATATGGAATTCAATAGATGAATGGAACTTTCTCTTTTACTTCAATAATGGAAATTGTGTCTCCACTTTTTTCAAACTGCACTAATATCACCATGTTTTATACAAACAATATATTCTACTGACTTCTTGAAGTGTCTTTTTTATTTCTATACGTTGGAATGTCACATGTGACTGAACTTGTCTTGGTTAGGGTTTGTATTGCTGTGAAAAGACAGCATGGGCATGACAACCTCATAAATGAAAAGATTTCATTGGGACTAATTTATAGTTTCAGAATTTTAGTCCATTATCATCATGAAGGGAAGCATGGCAGCATACAGGGAGACATGCTGCTGGAGAAGGAACTCTGGATCCACAGGCAGCAGGCAGAGAACTTCCTTGAGCTTCTGAGACCAAGACCACACATACTCCATCAAGGCCACACCTCCTATAATGACACTCCCTATGAGCCTATGAGGCCATTTTTATTTAGCCCATCACATTGTATTCCATGACCCCCATAGGTTTATAGATAAATCATAATTCAAAAATACATTCAGTCTAACTTCAAATGTCCCCATAGTCTATAATAGCCTCAAACTTGTTTAAAACACCAAAGTTGAAATCCTCTTCTGAGAGTCATATAATCATTTAATTGTAATCTCCTTTAGAATGAAAGTCAATAAAACAGATCACAACCTTTCAAAATATAATGACACAGAATATGCATTACCATTCAAAAAAGTAAGGAATGAAACCCAGTGACAAAATACTGGACCAACGTAAGACTGAAAACCAGCTGTAGAATCTCCAAACTCTGCTTTTCCACATCTGATGTCAACATACTCCTCAGATCTCCAACTCTTTTCGCTTTGTTTATTGCAACACATTCAATTACATCTTTACCACCTTTTTGCTTTAGATGGTTTCCTGTATTGCCTAAGCTTGCCTGTCCTGGACCATACCTTGTAGACCAGGAAAGCCTTGAATTCAGAGATCCTCTTACCTCTGTCTCTGGAGTGCTGGCCTTAAAGCTGTTTTATAACCATATCTGTACTTATGCTTTTCTTTAATTCCTTTTCACAAATTGGAGTTTTGCCTGGGTGGGGGCTTGTCTTAACATTGCCATTCTCTTTATTCTATTTAACTTCAGGTTTTCTTTAATCTGTTTACCTCCCTGTATAAGACTTAGCTCAATTCTTCTTCCTGGCACTCTTTTTCTTTTTAAATTGTGTATTTTGTACTTTTCTTCGCTCAGCTTGATCCTTTTAATTTTAGATTGGTATAAGCATTCCTGTGACCACTAACAACCACCCAACACAGTCCATACTAGGCTGTTTAGAAATATTTGATGCAAATTCAGTTCATTCAAAAAGTCTTTAATTTAGCCTCAGGCAGACTTTTTTTGGACAAGGGCAGAAAGCAGCCACATTTTCCACCAAAATGTAACAAGAATAGTCTCTAGGCCACATACTAGCATTCTTCTTTTCTGAAAGCTCTTAAATCAGACTCCCACAGTTCAAATGACTGTCAGTGCCACTCTCTTCCATGTTCTTACTAGCACGGCACATTAAGTTCTACTTAAAGCATTCAACTGCCTTGATAATACAAATTCCTTAAGTATGCTTTCCTCCAAATATAAGCATAGCCAGGCCTATCACATCAATACCCCAGTCCCTGGTACCAATTTATGTCTTTGTCAGAATATCTATTCATATGAAGAGACACCATGACCATGGCAACTCTTATGAAGAAAAAAAAAAAAACATTTAATTGAGGCTTGCTTACAGTTTCAGAATTTTAGTCTATTATCTTCATGGTGAGCAGCATGGCAGCATGCAGGCAGACAAGGCACTGAGGAGCTGAGTTCTACATCTGGAGCATCAGACAGCAGACAGAGAAGTGGCTTGAGCTTCTGAGACCTCAAGGCCAACCCCTAGTGAGAGACTTCTGCCAGCAAGATCACATCTGCTCCAACAGTCATACCTCCTATAATGCCACTCCCTAGAAGCATATGGGTCCATTTTCATTCAAACTACCACAAATTTATCAACTTCTTGAAATACCTCCTTTTTCTTTTTTGTATGTTATACTGACAGTGATCTCTATTCTTTGGAATGTTATGGTGGCCTGGATTGATGGCTATGATTTTAAGAGCACTTACTTTTCTTGCAAAGGAACTGAGTTCAGTCTCCAGAACCATGCCAAAAGCCTGTGTAACTTTAATTTCAATGTATTCCAATGAACTTTTATGGCCTGAATGTATATGCATGCATAAAGATAAATACACACACACATACACACACACACACACGCAAACAAATGTGCACATACACATGCATACATACACAATTCAGTTAGTCAGACGAACATAATCATTATTTTGATCAGTTGTGGATTTTTGTGATGGATTCCATATGATGTGAGGAAAACTTTCTTTGATATAGGCTAAAAAATTCAATTATATCTAGACTGCAGTTAGGAATTTTACTGATTTTAGAATGTAGCAGTACTAGGTTCTCCTCTAGGGTTTATGACTTCATCAGCCAGTAGTAGTTGGCTAGTTTTACAGTACTAGGCATGAATCTCTCCCAACTGAATGAGTCTTAAATCCACTTAAATGGATGTTATTTACCTGTAGGACACAAGTGCTACTATTGTTACTACTGCACTATTTTCTGGTCATTGTGGTTGCAGTGTGTAGCCTTTACATCTAAGTAGGAATACTGATTGCTCCTTTCCCTTGGAAGTTGAAAAACCTCTTTGGATACTCTGAGAGCTAGTCCTCTGGAAGGAGGCTTCCAGGTCAGTTCCTTTTGGATTTCTCTATGTCCTGTGTCCAAAGTGTATAAAGCACCCAGCAATAGAGGCTTAATTTCAAGTTCTGGGAGGCAATCAGCAGCATTTGCCATAGGATCTATTTTCATGTGTATTATTTTATGCTATCATGTAAAATATTGAATATTTACTAATTCTAAAGAATAACTTTTAATAATGGCTTATCAAGAAGATGTTCACACTTGCAGGGAGGTGAAAACAGGAATATCACTCAGTTGGAAGTTCAAGGTCTAGAATCAATTTCTTAGAAGTCCTTTATTCTCTATGCTGTAAAATGTACTCAATCCAGACTTACTATAATTATCTCTTGCTTAATATTCATTTTTCAGGTTTTTAGCAAAAGAGGTCTCAAAGAGACATGTTCTTACACTTTTGCATGGATGAAGTCTGTTCCTTATTTCCATAAATGGAGAACCATTCACTTGTCTCATGACAAATTATTGTTACATGTATGTACCTTATATATTTTAAGAACATTAATACATGGTATATGGTATATTATATGTCACAAGGAGGCAGAGAATTTTTGGTCATCACTATTTGTCAATTGTTACCTAAAATAGTATATGGATTTTTGATGATGTTTACTGTGTGTAATGCTTAATGAGTACTATATAAGTGAATGAAAGAACATACAAATCTATTTTGCAAATATTTCCATATTTCACTTCTGAATGCTAAATTTTATATGGTATATAAAAGATTTAGTAAAGATATAGTAAATGTACACTATCTATTTCATTGAACATATGTTCACATAATCATTTATTCATAAATAACTTATCTCAATATCTTACCTTTAAGTAATTTACATTGTTTAGTTTGTGATCAAAGGTATTAGTTTATTATTTCCATACATTTTGCCTTTTAGTTTTACATTTAGATATAGAAAACAGAAACTAAATTCTATGTCAGGACTCCATATACTTTAGTTTTGAAAGATTAAGCTTCTATATCTTTATGTATATTTAACTTATATTCTTTTCACCCAAAAGCTATAAAACTACACTTAGAAAGTTTGGTATGATTCTGTTTTCATGAGGTATAAAACATGGAATAGTTCAGATGTTTTAAAATGTCAAGAATAAAAAAGAAACAAACAAAACTCTTAAGCTTCTGTCAGCATAGAGAGAATAAATAGGTCTCAAAGGACACTGCTATTACAGATCTGGTAAATCTGAACTAAAATTAGAATGGATCCTAATGAACCAATGTCTAATTTTCTCAAACAAGTAGCACAGTGATTGCTCTAGTAACACCCATTGAATTATATATGCATAACTGTCTTCTGGACAATCAAGATCTTAATTATTTTAAGATGTATTACTGAATCATCAAAAGGCATTTGATTAACATCTTTATCAGGTCATTAAAAGTGGTCAGACTCCTTATTATAAAAGGAATTTCATAAAATTAGTGTACTGTAAAATCAAGTTCTCAATTGTCTAGAACAAGCAAATAGTTTCTTCAGAAAATATGATATGCAAATGAGTGCAAAATATCCAGGCATAGCAATGTCTCTAAAATCTAGAAAATCTTCCATTTATATTAAGTGCATATAGAATATAGAGACATTTCTGAACAAGAGACCCTAACAGATAGGTAGAGGGCTGTAAGTTCTAACTTTGAGATAGATTTGTTGTTTATATTCTTATTATAATATTCTTGCTTAGGATTAAAATGACTGAAACAGAGAAACTATATGTTATTTATATGTTCAAAGCTAATGACACTTTTCTCATTAATGAATTTGTCTTTGCATTTTCTTATCCCCCCTGTTTTTAGACAGGGCTTCTCTGTGTAGCCTTGACTGTCCTGGACTCTCTTTGTAGTCCAGCTTGGCCTTAAACCCACACATATCTTCCTTCCTCTGCCTGCCTGAGTGCTGGGATTATAGGCATGCACCATCACACATGACTTTATTAGTGTTCTTTGTCAAAGAGAATTTCAAAAAAGGTTCACTGCTAAATGTTGTTTATACTTGAACATATATGCAATATAGAGTGAAATTCAACAAAGACCAATACATGCTTGGCCTTATTCTTGTACACTATATATTCTTTTAAAAATATTTTTATCAAATTTATTCAGGTTAAATTCCAATTGTTATCCTCTCCTTGTGTCTTCCCATTCTGCCCCTCTTCTGCTCTATTCCTTCCACTAGACCTCTGAATGGGGGCCCTCCTACCTCATCAACTGACCACAGCCCATCAGATCTCATCTGTATAGCCTCCCTCTATTGTTTTTTGCCAAGGGGGAGGTGATTAAATTGAGAGCCACAAAGTCCATGTCAGAGGTAGTCCCTTCCCCCCTCACACCCATGAAGAATGAGCTTCCCATTGGCTATATCTAAACAGTGGGTCAAGGTTCCCTGCATGCATTGTGTTTGTATGGTACAACAGTTTATACAGCCACCCCATGCTGTCCAGATTCTCCAGTTTTGATGGTCTCCTGTGGGGTTCGTGAACCCTGTGAGTCCTTCTCTCTCCCAATTCTTCCATACCAGAGTCCGTGCTATGCCCAGAGTCTATTAGCAATTCCCACCATCTTTCCCAATCTCCTGAGGGTGGAGACTTTCAGAGGCCATCTTTGAACCGTAAGACACACTATCTATGACTCTTCCTGTTCCCACAGACATACTGAACCCCGTGCTCATTCCTTGGCTAGCACACTGAAGACATCTGTAAGTGACCACTTTGTTGATCCCCAATGGACAGAAATCAGACCTTAAGACACAATTTTTACAGCCCAAAACATGAATTTTCACTAAAATTTTCCAGCCTCTTTATTATTTGTGCACAGGACAACTAGAGCATTTTTAAAATTAATCTTATTGCATATCACTTTTGGGGGAAAAAGTGCATCTTTTGGTCTGAAAAGTGAGTGTATACCATGTGTGTCTTTCTAGGTTGGGGCTACCTCACTCAGAATGATCTGTTCTAGTTCCATCCAATCATCTGCACATTTCAAGATTTCCTTGTTTTTAATGGCGAAGTAGTATTCCATTGTGTAAATGTACCATAGTTTCATTATCCATTCTTCAATTAAGGGAAATCTAGGTTGCTTCCAAATCATGCATATTGCAAAAAAAGCTGCTATGAACATAGATGAGCATATGTACTTGTATGGTGAAGCATCTCCTGGGTATATGCCCAGTAGTGGTATAGCTGGGTCTTGAGGTAGAACTATTTCCAATATTCTGAGAAAGCAACAGATTGACTTCCAAAGTCATTGCACAATTTTGCACTCACATCAGCAGTGGAGGAGTGTTCCTCTTTTTCCACATCCTCACTAGCATGTGCTGTCACTTGAATTTTTTGTCTTGGTCCTTCTGTTATGTATAAGATGGAATCTCAGAGTCGTTTTGATTTGCATTTCCCTAGTAACTGAGAATGTTGAGCATTTCTTTGAGTGTTTCTCGGTCATTCAATGTTTTTCTGTTAAGAATTCTGTTTAGATCTGTACTCTTTTTTCAAAACTTAGGTAATTTGGTTTGGTGGTATTTCATTTGTTGAGATCTTTACATATTTTTGATCTTAGCCCTCTGTCTGAGGTAGGGTTGGTGAAGATAATCTACTAGTCTGTAGGCTGTTGTTTTGTTCCCTGACAGTATTCTTTGCCTTCCAGAAGCTTTTCAATTTCATGCAATTCCATTTGTTAATTGTTGATCTATTGGTGTTCTGTACAGGAAGTTGTCTTCTGTGCCAATTAGTTCAAAGCTCTTCTCCACATATCCTTCTAACAGATTTATTGTGTCATTTGGTTTTATGTTGAGATGCTCAATCTTGAGTTTCATGCAAAGTGATAAATATGGATTTATTTACGTTTTTCTACATATAGATATCCAGTTAGACCAGCACCATTTGTTAAAGATGATATCTTTTTTCCATTGTATGAATTTGACTTTTTTGGCAATCAATTGTCCATAGGTGTGTGCTTTTTTTCTGGGTCTTTGATTAAATTCCTTTGGTCAATCAGCCAATTTCTATGCCAGTACCATTCTGTTTTTATTACTGTTGCTCTATACTACAGCTTGATATCAGGGAAGGAAATTCCTCTGGAAGATCTTTTAGTGTACAGGATTGTTTGGGCTATTCTGGGGTTTTTGTTTTTCCATAAGAACTTAAGAGTTGACCTTTCAAGTTTATAAAGAAGTGTGTAGGCATTTTTATTTGGGTTGCATTGAATCTGTAGATTGCTTTTGGTAAGGTGTCCATTTTTAATAGTTTAATCCTTCTGATCCATGCACATGGTAGATCTTTCGAACTTCTCATACTTTTTTCAATTTCTTTCTTCAGAGATGGAGTTTTTTCATACAAGTCTTTCACTTGCTTAGTCAGTGTTACACGAAGGTATTTTATATTATTTGTAGCTATTGTTAAAGGTTGTATTTTTGCTATATTTTCAGGCTATTTATTATTTGTGTACAGGAGGACTACTGATTTTTAAAAAATTAATCTTGTATCTGGCCACTTTGATGAAGGTGTTTTTCAGATGTAGGGTTTTTTTCTGGTGGAATTAGGGGATTAATTTATGTAATATATCATAATATCTGTGAATAGCAATATTTTACTCCTTTCTTTCCAATGTGGTTCCCTTTGATTTCCTTTTGTTGTCTTACCGTTCTAGTAGAACTTCAAGTTTTATATTGAAAAGATATGCAGGGAGTAAGAAGCCTGATCTAGTCCCTGATTTTAGTGAAATTTCTTTTCTTTCTGCATATACATTTATATTATTACACATATATACAATAAACTACCTATGGAAAGAAGAACCATGACACAATCAGGAATTACCTGGAAAACACCAGTGCTGGTGTTTTTTAGCTTAGTTTGGTCCTCAGGGTGCTATGCCATCACTAGTGTCCCACTGATCAGACAGGATGTGTGATCAGTACAACCATCTTGGATCCTCCCATATATTCTTTTTTTTTTTTTTTTTCTCTAAGTTTTTTTTAGGCTAGTAAAAATCTTCTTTACAATTTCTGATTAATTTCTTCTTTCCTTTTCCTGGATATAGAAGAAGCAATGGGTTTAGCAATAATATTTTATAAGGATTTTACTATGTACACAGTGAACAGATAAAGACCAACTGTTTCTTTAATCCAATGCAGAGCTAAATAATACACATGGGATTCTACCTTTTTAAGAGTGATATTGATCCATGCATTTTATAGGCAATATATAAAATATTTTATGTATTTGAAGTGTAAGTAGATATTACTGTCTGTTAGGGAAATAATTAACAAGTTTATGAAAATAAAATAAACATCAATCAACAGTGATAGCCGGATGAATGTTTTGAAAATAAATTTTAGAGGGAACTGTTTTATAATTCTCAACAATAAATAATACATGAAAATAGCTTGATATTTTTATAAAGAAATCTAAAAATGATAATTTAAAATGATGGGAAAATTTTACATTTCTTAGCTCTAACACACACTTTAACAACATTAGAATGTATAAATAAACCATCTTAATCTTTTCAATTACAGTGGTCTGTTCATGTCTCTGGCCTCATATTTCTTTTCCTCTCATCAGTTGCTTTTAATTACTACAATATTTCTGAATTTAAGATGAATAAACCACTGACATACACTGGGACATTGTGTTGATTTCCCTCTGCAACAACTGTATTTTGTTTCTTTTAATTCATCTTGAAAACTACTCTTCATGTTTCTACTATAATTTACGTGTCATATCCATAGATACAAAGATTATCTTATGCTCTATACTCTAAATTATGTAACCCCTGTGATTTTTCTTTCATTTGGCTTTGTTTTTTTTTAATATCAGTTAACACAACTTACATTCCATAATTACTTGTGAATGTACCCGCTTAATGAACATTTACCACACTACATTTCAGTTTTTATAGATACTTTACTTATAAATAGGTCACTTACATCCTAAAAGAACAACTGGATTGTTTCAGTCAGCTTCCATAGTACTTTCAAAACTTCCAGTTTTTTTTTAATGTTCTTTTGAATTAAATCTCCCCATCTGGTAATATTCACTTCCAAGAGAGGTAAGCAGGTAAGATGAAAATGCCAAACTATGCACTAGAATTTTTTTACGTATGAGGTCTAATTTTGTTTTCATGATAATCATTTGGAAAGATTCTCATTTTGAAGATAAGAAAATTGAGTCTCAAATACCCAGCGACTTTCAGGAAATTTTGGATTCAAAACCAGAATGGGAACTATAATTCTTGATCTCTTCTGTGCTTACCATACCTCACACATGCCTTACTCATATCTGGTCCCCTTACTGTTGCACACATGCAATACCACATGTTTAAAACATACTCTAGCCTCACCATCTCACATCCTGACTTTTTTCAAATATTTCTCAGAGATTTTTCTTTTACATATATTTTCACAAATAACATTAAAATGACCCTAATTAGCCTAATTAGTACAACATTTAGTTCGTTTCATTTAAAGGTTCTGATATTCCTTTACCAATGTTGTGGAAATGGTACTGCAAATAATTAATTTCATGTGTATTGACAAAAGAATAAAACTTCTGGATCTTACAAATATGTTTCTTTATAGTATGTCTTGTGCTATTGAGTCTGACAAACTCTAGAAAATTACAGCCAATTTTCTATCAGACTGTTAAAAGGAGTAGATATTTTTACTTGTAACTGAATTTTTCTTAATCAATAGTAAATTGATTCTGAACGTTCTTTCTCATCAAATGCTGTCAACGCTACAAGACCACCTTACAATATTGCACAGTGCCTAGAGTTTTAATATGCAAAGTATCAGTTATCTTGTCTCTCATTCTTGTTTTAAAATCTCTTACAGCAAAATGTTCAGGCAAATCTGTGCTATGGTTTCCCAAATGCTGGAAGTATTCAAAATTCATCCAACATTTTAAAGCTAGCTAGAGATGCATACCAGGTACCTGTATGTAATGTTGCTGGGCATTAAAGAATGATTGCAGCTCAGTTTGCACTATGTAAAAATGATATAAATACTGAAGGTCTGTCACAGAGAATAAGCATAGTTTTACCTGATTGGGAAATTTATTTTTCTTCTATCCTAGTATGTTTGACCAAAAGCAACATGGGGGTATGTGTGTGCATGTGGTGGATTCTATTTCTTATAATGTCCATGCCAGAATCCCTCATTGAAGGAATTCAGGGCAACACACCAAGCTAGGAACCTAGAGTCAGGAATTGAATAAGAGTCCATAGTGGAGTATTTCTTACAAGCTTCTTTTCCACTATTACCTCAACTACATTTCTCATACTGCCAAGCCTACCTTTCAATGGATGTCATTGGCCCATGTTAAAACTATAAACTTCTGACCCTCTGCGATTACTATGAATACTGAGACTACAGTCATATAACATTATGCCTGGTTTAGGAGGTTCAGGGATCAAATATGAGTATTTATGCATGATAGACAAGCATTCAACCAACTGAGCTATACCCCAAACACATATCACTTGTGTAATTTCTGATACTTGATTTATTCTAAAATTAATGTTGAATTTTATAATCTTGGGTTATCACGTTATTTTATCTGCAATTGTACATTCTAAAATTTCATAGTTTCATTGGTACATGATACCTACTGCCAACCTTTTCTCAAATATTGCAAAAAATAATTTTTGTAATAACAATTTGGCTTTATGTATGCTGTTTGCATTTGTGGCAGAATATTGATCATTATATTTGAAGTATTTCTCATGATAGGCTAAAAATGGTAAGTGAATTTATTTTTAATGAAAATTTGTCGCAATATATGTGTTTTATCATAAATGAAAGAATCAAATCCAACTTTCTGCTATTTCTGTTATGTTTATATAGAAAAATGTTCTTAGCAGAAGCACTTTGAAGAATACAAGGATGATACATAATATCTAATGATCTTTTAAGGAATTAATGGCACACTTACCCATATATATACCAGTATATGTGCATGGGGGGAGAGAATGAGAGAGAGAGAGAGAGAGAGAGAGAGAGAGAGAGAGAGAGAGAGAGAGAGAGGAGGCATAAAGGGAGAAAGAAAAGCAAACTACTTAATATTAGCCTAATGAAATCAGGCCTTGATTAATAAATTTAGATCAACCTAAAATGTCAGTTAGTAGGTAATTTGAAATTTGTATATTAGAAGATGACACAGTATAAAGAAATGGTTCTAATTTTTGTCTTCTAGTATTGTGGTTGTATTGATAAACAGGAATGTTTACATTTTAGAGATATGCATTGAAGTATTTTGCAGAGAAAAATATGATGTCCAGAAATGGTTAAAAAACAAATCAGCATAGGGGTATGGTGTTATGATAGTATACAAGGTATTATTTCAATATTTTCATATTTGTTGAGGCTTGCTTTGTAAGCTACTATATAGTCAATTTTAGAGAAGGTTCATGAGCTGCTGAAGAGATGATATAACCTTTTGTGTTTGGGTGAATATTTCTGTAGATATCTGTTAGGTCCACTTGATTCATGACATTGGTTAGTGTCATTTCTGTTTAGTTTCTGTTTCACTGAACTATCTTTTAGTGAAAGGTGGGTGTTTAAGTCTCTCATTATTTATACATGGGAATTAATGTGTTGTTCAAGCTTTATTAATGTTTCTTACAGAAATATGGGTGCCCGTGAATTTGGGGTATAGATGTTCAGAATTGTGATGCCATCTTGGTTGAGTTTCTCTTTGATGAGTAGGAAGTGTCCTTACTCATTTGCTTTTATTAATTTTGTTTGAAAGTCTATTTTATTAGCTAATAGAATGAGTACATCAGCTTGATTCTTTTGTCCATTTGCTTGAAAGACATTTTTTCAGCCTTTTACACTGATGTAAAGTATATCTTTGTGGCTGAGATGTGTTTCTTGAATGCAGTAAAATATTGGGTCTTGTTTATGCATCCATTCCCTTAGTATCAGTAATCTTTTATATTTAACATTTTCTTTCACAGTTGCGTCAAATTCTTCTATTGTATTCTCTATAGCTGAGATTCTTTCCTCTGTTTCTTGTTTTCCATTGCCAATGCTTACCTCCGCAGTTCATTTTTTCTTCTCTAAGTTCTCTCTTTCCCAGCTTTCGACAATTTGTGCTTTTATTGTTTCCATTTTCATCTTCAGGAACCCTTTTATTGATTCCCTTCACCTGACTGTTTGCATATTCGTTAATGGATTTCATTCATCTCTTCCATTATCATCTTCATTTTGAAGGATTCGGGGGTAATTTCCTTGTGTTACAGCTGTGTTTGAGTTTCCAAGGCTGATTCTTTTAGGATAACTGAGTTCTGGAGATGACACGTTATTTTGGCTTTTGCTGTTGGTGTATTTAAGCTGTCCTTTAGTCATCTTGCTGTCTCTGGGACTGGATGGTAGTTTCTGGTGTACTTCACTGATCATTGAGAGCAGCTTGTATGTCGGTAGGTAGAGGCTGAGACCACCTCACCTGCGGGGATCAGGTAACCATTCTATGGATCAGGTAGGTGACCTGGGTTCAGATAGAGGAACTCTCCGTGGATTGGTGGGGTGACCTGAGGTAAGATTCAGCCATGTTTCACACTGTGAGTGTCTCCTCTGGGCTAGAAGACCCAAACCTTGGTGCCTTATGGCCCACTGTTTTGTCAGACACAAAGTGAGGGTGTTGTGCCCTTGCAGGCTTTCTGCCAAGGTTTGGTGACTGCTCCTGTGCCTGAGACTGCTTGAAATTTGGGACTATGCCTGGATTGGCCTGGTAACCCGAGTTAATATCCACCATGCTACACACCTTGGGGTACACCCTGGGCTAGCAGACCAAGATGCTAGTGTCCTGCAGCCCACAGTTCACTCTGAGACAGAGTGCCAGTGCAGTGTACTGGCCAGTGTGTGGCTGAGTTTGAAGACCACACCTGTGCCAATCTAGGCTTGGGAACCTTCTTTGGATTGGATGGGTGATTTGAGATCAGACCCACCTTGGCTCCACACCCTTTGTTCTCTCCTGAGCTAGAAGACAGAGATGCTGACTCCTGCAGTCAATAGCACGGAGTACGAGCAGATCAGATGCAGCTCACAGATAGGCATCTAGACTCTGGGGCCTGGGCACATGCCCGGAGGGATCTAGGGATTCCTCTCTGGACCATCTAGATGGCTTGAAGCCAGACCTACCTATGCTCCACTCAGTCTGGAACCCTCTCACCCAGGGTACTCCAGTTCTGGTGCTCTGTAGCTCCCAATTCAGTCCCTAGATTCAATTCCACTAATCACAGTGTGTTATCAGCAGTGGCATTTTGCATCTCCCAGAAATTTCTTAATAAATCTTAAAAATAGATAATGAATTGTGTTATTCAATATATAATTTCCTTCATTTTTATATGTATGAAGGTTTACACTATAAAAATATAAAGGAAAAAGAATAAATTTTTGTGAACTCAATTTGAGTTATTGACATATATGCCTCACCTAGACTTGTTTTTATTGGTGACAGGTTATAAAAATCAGGACCAATTTTGATAACTTCCTGAAAATTCTAGTACATTAGGAAAAAAGTTTCACCACAATAAGGCATTATATAATTAGAATTACTGCTGGTAAACAATAAAACTATTAGCACTCATTTTCATTCACCTAAGCATGGTGAAGAGCTACCCACTAACTATTAATTGTCTTCAGTCGTGTAGGCCTTAGTGAGTCTACCTATATTCACCCATGCCTATAAACATGATTCCAAATAAATTCATGAGTCAAAAACACAAATATAAAATTAAAGCACATGGTAATATGAAAACGGTTTTTGG
This sequence comes from Acomys russatus, assembly GCF_903995435.1. NCBI lineage: Eukaryota > Metazoa > Chordata > Mammalia > Rodentia > Muridae > Acomys > Acomys russatus. Next base: position 63,968,795 of record NC_067169.1, read on the forward strand.
GGAGAAAAGAGGATTGGTATGGGTGGGCAAAGACTATAGCCAGAATGTAAGATATATGAAATTATCAAAGAGTAAATTAAAACAAATAAAAATCTAAGTTTTGAAAATTGAATAATGAAGATACAATACAGGGGCATTAGTGATTTTTAGCAGAAATTTTCCTGTTTAAGGATACCAATTCTTTGATGGTTAACTGTAATAATGTATCAAAATGTGTGTATATATTGCATTATTTAATGAACTCAAATATGAACTTAACTAATTATTTGTGTATCATTTTAGTTAATCAGTTTGGATAAACTTAAGGAAAATATTGTAATGCATCAAACTGACCCCTTCTAATGGTCAGTTGTGTTGTGCTGTGATCTCCCCTTTATCTGTGGTAAATATGCTCAAAGAGGCCCATCAGACTAATAAAATCACAAATTATAACTGAACACATTTCATATTTTCCTGTATGTTTGTACTTAAACTTAATCATTCCATATTATCATATCATAAAAAAAACTTTTAGACTTTACTTTGCAACAAGAAAACATGCACGAATGTCTATTTACTTTTTTGGAATTGCAACAATAGATATTTTTTTCTCAATAAAGATAGTAGAAACTAAAGGATTATTTGTTTTTTAGGGGTTCCTTTTCTTTCTTTATTGGAAAGTCTTCACTATTTCACGTAAAGTGAATAATTTATAGCTTATATTTGTTTGTTAAAGCTATTGAAAAGTAAAATAAAAGTTTCCTGTAAACAAGTGTGTTGGTACTCCAAAAGTCAATCTGATAATGGATTTTTTTTTTTAAGTAATGAAGTATAGACAGTGGGTACATTATGTATAGACTAGACAAAGAAATAATTCATATCACAAGTATTTTGGAACAGCACAAAATTTAATTTTGTTATTCGTAACAGGAAATGGCTTAAAATTTATATGAATTTTGTTAATTGTTTGTTGTTTTTTCTATTCAGGGTTTCTCTGTATAGCTATGGCTGTCATAGAATTCATTTTGTAGACTAGGTTGACCTCTAACTCAGAGATCTACCTACCATTGTCTCCCAAGTTCTAGAGTTAAAGACATGTCACAACAGCTGGATATTTACTGAATTTTCAATATTCTAGTTTTAATTTTTATGTGTGATATTTATAAATGAGGGCAGGTACCTTTAGAGTTCACAAAAAGGCATCAAATCCTCCAGAGCTAATTATACATGGTTGTAAACTGCCTGATGTGGGTGCTAACAATTAAACTCCGGTCCTCTGAAAAATGAGTACACCTCTTTACTACCTCTATGTAATTTTTATTATTATTTTAAAGTTACCATTGTCATAGATATGATGCCATATGTAACAGAAACTACAGAGTATAAAATCACATACTCTGGGAAATAACTATACAAAAATAATTTTCATTTGACCTAAGGCTGCAGTGTATCTACGGTGCTTATTCACAATCATAACGTAGATTTTATTTCCATGGCATATTGGTGAAATTCTGATTTATTCCAGAAATATGCTAATAAACAGAACCACAACTAATGATTACCTGTTCATTGGACATTTGAAAACTTATTCAAATGGACAAATAAAAATAAAAGCACTGACTATATCTCAGTGAATATACAAAGTTAACGTTAATATTGATTAAATGATCTAAGTTTGGGTTTTAATAATTTGAAAATTACAGATATTATTTCATAACACAAAATAGATGAAAATATTGCATATGCTGAGAAAGATCATCATATGCACAGGGGTTGATAAGATCTTATTTTCTTCAAGTGTATGATTAGAAGTACTGGATTTAAAATACATTCATTCATCAAGAAACTATAAAACTGAATTATTGGTAATTTTAATAAATCTTGTAGTTGGCAATACAAAATCTTGCATAGAAAACTAAGGAATGATTCATATACAGCAAATCCCCAAATCTTACAAAAAATCACAACAATTTATCAATGAATACACTTTGAAAAATTTAAAAGTCATATTTTCTTATACATGGTTAAGTTCTGTAAGAGAAAAATATGTTCCAGCTTTGATCAGATCAATCAAAATGTCTAGGTTCAGTGAATCCCTACACTTTCTTGCAATGAACAGTGTTTTAAAGTTCGGATGCCTAGTGAAATGATGACAAAGTGAATTTTTCTATGTTTTTAGATATTTTGTCATGAGTAAGAAAGTTGTGAATTACTAAGGAAGTTTCAGAAATTGAGTATATTTAAGCATACTTTTTCTGTGGAATACTTCCTCAACAATTTCCTTAGTTTCTTTAATCATACTGATTTTAGCCTCAAAATGTCAGTTATTCTAGAACACTGGACATCATCTTCTCACTATGTTCAGAAAACATTACTGTAATTTTCTATTTATGTAGCTATACCATGTCCTTGACTCAGACCTCACAAAGACCAGTCCTTATGTTTTATTCTTTTTTCATTCTCATCTATCTAAATTAAGTATAAAAACAATATAGCATTCAATAAAATTAGATATTAATAGCACGTGAAATAAAATTTGTTTTTATTATGATATATATATATATATAATGAATTTTGTATGAATGCACATTTCTCATTACCCATTAACTACTTTGCCCTTTTCTATTCAGATAAACTGTTTTCTCTTTTTAACCACACCTCTTTTACTTTCTCTATAATTAAATCTAATCACACACACACACACACACACACACACACACACACACATACACAAACACACAGACAAAGATCATAGGTATGCCAAGGTTTATATGACTAGAAACAGAGTTCTAATAGATACTTTCAAAAAATGTCAAATAATGAAAGAAAGGTCATACAAAAGATATGTGCCAATTCTAACAAAATCCTACATTGCCTTTTCATGGCTATAAAGTGACATTAATCCTAGCATAAATTTCTCATGCTTCCCTATCACAGACATTAGCAACCTATTTTCTTCCCTTTTAAAATTGTAAATATTTACCCATCCTCATAAAAGAAGCACTATATCTTCTATTTGAAATATCCAAGTTAACAACCCCTGGATATAAAGAAAACCAGTTACCAGGAAGCCCTGAAAATATCTTGAAGATAACAGAGGTGACACAATAAATCACAAGAATACAAAATAATATGGAAGATAAAAATCTAGATACAATGAATCCATATCATGAACTTGGAAAAAATTCTGGTATCTGATAATATGAAAAGTTAGGGTTCATGGTATTACTCTGTTGAATGTATGCCCACAGTTAATTAACTTGAACTCAGATAATTTTTAGGACAATGAATCTTCAGATTGCCATAAGGTTGTTCCATCTTAGAAGATGACTGAAATAGTACAAAACCAGGTCTTTGTAATTTCATTCAATATATTCCAAAACATCATCTATTTTTATTCAGTGAAGCTAAAATAGAATACATTCACTTTTATTAAATGCAATGTGTATTCTTATAGAAATATGAAATATTTAATGGCAACTGCAATGTAAGCTAAAGGTAAAAGTCTAAGAGAAATACAAATAACCTCCATAAGAATTCAGGGCTCTGGGTAAGGTGATGGTTGGGGCTGGAGGCCGCAAAGTCTTACTTAGTGGTTACCTCAGTGGCTCTCAGAAAGAAGAAATGATATAACTAGTTCACTCTGAAGACTTTGATGTCAGGCTAAAGAGCGAGGCAGGAAGGATATGACCTGGCTAAGATTTTTGCATAAGGTAGCTTTGCTCATCTGCTTCAGCCATCACCATATTGCTGTGTTCCTGTTCAGTTTCTTTAGTTATTCATTGCTCCATGATTCAACAAAAAATACTTAGCAATGTTAAAGTCTGTATTTCCGAGTAATAGATCCAAATTGCTTTTAAGATATCAGTTGACCTGCCAGCAGAGATCTAGAGCAGCATCCATTGGCTACTCTTTTTCTATGGAACACTAGATATTGTTTTTCTGTTATATGCTATGGACCTCTTCAACAGTGGATCCACTGAATTTGCAATAGATTTAGTCTTTTGGCATGTGTTATTCCACATTTGTGGTATTTTTCTTCCATACTTTTACACAGTGACTGCACAACAAGTTGTTCTACTGTAGCCTGTGGATTGTAAATATCTGCTGAATGCCACTCTATGGCCCTGTGTGGTTTCTGTGATGGGCAACTGCTTTGGGAAAGCTGGGTATGCTGCTTCCTTTCTCAGACTGAATTAATGATGGATCACTGAGTCTACTCAAACTCTGTTAATTTGGTGCTTTAGAGTGTGGTTTGTCTTCTCTATTTTAGACTGAACTGTTCTGGGATAGGAGGATCATGGCAGAGTGTTTTGTTGACTTCAGTGGTAGTCTATAGAATCCAAGTGAGGAACATTTCCAAGGCTGTATGTCTCACTTCATTCTTCTTAAGCTTCTCTAATTTAGAAACAGTAACACTCCCACACTCATGCCATATATTACGTGTGTTCCTTTGAGTTTAGCCTTCTTTACCATATTTTGAGACTTAGGGGTTACTTTGTTATTATGTTATAATATGGAAACTTGGCCCAAAAGTTATCCATAAAAGTTGAGGCTATAGCCCAGTGATAGAGCAATTGTGCAGCATTTAGAAGATACTGCTAGTACAGAATAAAAAACTACCAATATGACATGCCTAAGGCCACAATCGAGGGCTTTAATTCAAATGTTACCACACTTTGATGTTTAGGTTGTGCAGTGTCTTACCCATCAACCTTCATTTGGAATATTTTGATTTGTCATATGTGATGCAGGCTGCAGAATAAAGAAAGGCACCTGCTTATGGATCCTAAAAGTGATCCCAGAAGAAACCATGAGTTCATTGAAAGGAAAATAAGTAGACTGAACCAGACTTGTTTTGTTGTTTATCATAGTTTGTTATGCTACAATTTCAGAAGCAATGCTAATTTGGAGTTTAGTCATTTTTACTGGATTGGTGTATATATGTTTTCAGGTATATATTGTCAGGGGCATGCTTTTCTCCTGTTTGGGTTCTTTGTATATTTGATCTTAGACATGGGGAATAGAGTACGTAGCATACATCATCCTTCTACTGTAGTGCTGCTTCTCATTTCCCTTCTTTTCAGGTTTCAGATCTTCCTTGGTCATGAACAATTTGTAATGCTGCAAAAGTCCTCCTATAAACTGTCTCGTGGAAGGATAAGTAACATTCAAGAGTGCTCTGATTATAGTGCAGCTAGTGCTTTCTGATTCATTCTGGCCAGAGGTTGGCAGAATTGCATTGTAAAGGCATTTCCTTTTTATGTTTTAGGATTTTTTTAAAGAATAGATGGAAAAATTGGTCTAATTGGTGATTGGATAGTGAGTACTTCATGCATACAAGGCAAGTCACTACCACAGTTTTATCTCACAGCCCTTTAAAAATTTATTTACTGCACCTATGATGACTGGGTGCCAGTATGAAGAATGGATGATGACTGGAGGTGGGAAAGATGGAAGAGCAAATCAGTGCATGTGCTGTGGAGAGAGGCGCAACTGGAGATGTGAATGCAATGACATGTGTGAGAGAGAGGTAAGTTCAATGGTGAAATATGTTGTTGTCCAGTGAAATTGGTGAGGCGGTGTGCAAAAGCTTGGAATTTAACTGACTCAGCATCCAAAACATACTGGCTTGCTGCAGGGTTGTCATGGTTCTGGGCAGCAATTGATGGCTTCCAGATGCGTGCAGGAGAGGAAAGACTCAGTTCTATTAAAGGGGCAGGCCACTGAAAGTTTGACCACACTTCAGTGAAGTTACAAATAACACAAATTGGACTTTTTGTTCATTTGTTTGTTTTTTTGTTGTTGGAGGAGGTCACAAAGGTCTGGGAAGGTATGGAAGAACTGGGAAACAAGGGTGATTGAGGTGTATGATGTGAAATAACCAAAGAATCGACAAAAATGGGTTTAAAAGGATTCAGATGACACAGTAAAATGGTAAAAAAAATTTACACTGTAATATTGATATATATAGTATTTATGGTTAATTTGCTGATTTCTGTAAATAGATTTTACATGACTCAGAAAATAGGATATTTAATGGGTGGGTAGTAATGCTATAAACTAAATATTTCTTAGAAATGTATATGAGGTGAATATATAGTGTTTAGTATATAGTTATTTCTTGTTAATATTTTCACAATTAAATGTTAGAAAATTATTTTAAGGTGCCATGAATATTTTATCACAAAGAAACATGTGAGATTTTAGTGAAGAAGCTGAGGATTGAAGAATAATTCTCACAAGGAGACAAGTATTATTTAAAGAAGAAAGTTGTGAAAATGTAAGTGTGCACAGCATATCAACAAGTCTACAATAAAGAGAATTACAGAAGAGTAGAATACTGAATGACCAAAAAGTATGCTAAAGCAAGGCAATTAAAAGTACTAAATTCTCAGATAAATTCCCATTTAGTTTTAGATATTTGTATATTAAAATTAACAGTTCAGTGTCAATGGCTGATTTTTGTCTCCAGGTCCATCACAATTGTCATACTTTATTCATCTAGACACACCTGTCTTTTATATTCTGAGTGAGAAAACACAATGAATACAGTACGCATTTTTCTATCTTGTGTGTGTAACTGTACTTAGAGTCCCTCCTCATAACCAGATTATGTTATATTTTATGGTGTGTTGCACTTTATGCAAAGCTGACTGTGTGAGTAACTTTCACGCAATTAGTTTATTAGAGCTGGACAGACCAGTATAGTCTGAAGTAAAGCTCTAGCTTAGCTGGGGCAAACAAATGTTTCTTTTATGTTTCATTTGAAGTAGTAGATGGGGGATATATTGTGCCATGATGGAATGGATGGTCCAAAGATTTGGAAATACACAGATATTTGGAAGATACTAATGGCACTTCTGGATAGAAGATACTTGGAAGAATGTTGGAGCAACATATATTGACCCTAGTTAATATATGACTTATTTGATGTGACAGTCATCAGTTTGCCCCTGGATCTGGGCATAGGAAATTTGGATATGTTTTTATTTTGTTCGTATCCTTAAATTTATGACTTTGTAACATGAATGACAGAGTTCCTGACATTATGCTATGTCATCTCCAGACTTTTATTTCATATTTTAAAAGAAGATAAGTAAGGTATAGACCCCTAGAAGTTAGTGACATCAAAATCATCCTGATTACTTTCTGTTGCATTAGAGGTACATTGAATTAGTATTCCCACCCTAGTTTTGTGGTAAGAAGTCAGGTGAAGGTTTTTGGGTAAGAGGATATTGTCAATGTAGGTTTGTACAAAGTACAATGCTTTGTATATTTCAGGTTAGCAAGCTGACTGGAAAAGGACTTGGAAGTATAACAATATATTGGTGTAAATGGTGGTGGCTGATATCCCTTGGGAAATATCAACTAGAAACTTAATGGCATGAACTATAGAAGATATCAATCAACCCATAAGGTACAGAGAATTAAAATATTTTTTTAAATTAAATTAAATTAAATTTATTTATTTTTAACATATACATTTATTTTATTACACATGAATAAAATAAAGTACATACACCAGGGAAAACTGTGAGACAATCATGAGTTATACAAATGTTATATTCACAGAGATTTGGCTCTTTGTAATTGTCAAACTTGAAGCAAACATCTTTCCTATCATATTGGGTGTAAATTTCTGAATGAAATTCAATATCTATCTCATATCTATTACCTTAAATCCTTTATCTTGATCAAAAAAGATCTTATCTCCTAATGAACTAAACTTGATGCTAAAACTAAACTATCTGGTCTTTCTTTATGAAGACACCTAGTGCTATGAACTTTCCTCTTAGTACTGCTTTCACTGTATCCCAAAGGTTTGGAATGTTGTGCCTTCATTTTCATTGAATTCTAGGAAGTCATTAATTTCTTTCTTTATTTCATCTTTGACCCAGCTGTCATTGAGTAGAACATAGTTCAGGATCCATGTGTTCATAGTTTTTTTGTTAATTCTATTGTTGTTCATGCTCAACTTTAGGCCATGGTGATCTAATAAGATGCAGGGGGTTATTTCAATATATTTTACCTATTGAGGGTTTTTTTGTGACCAATTATATGTTCTATTTTGGAGAAGGTTCTGTGTGGCATGTAGAAGAAGGTATATTTTTTTCTGTTTGGGTTAAAATTTTCTGTGGATGTCTGTTAGGTCCATTTGATTCATGACCTCTGTTACCTTGATTATTTATCTATTTAGTTTCTGCCTTGAAGATATGTCCATTGGTAAGAGTGGGGTGTTGAGGTCTCCCACTATTATTGTGTTGTGATAATGAGTGATTTAATCTTTAAAAGTATTTCTTTTATTAATGCATGTGCCCTCGTATTTGGGGCACATATATTCAGGATAGTAATATTCTCCTTGTGGATTTTTCCTTTAATGAGAGCAAAGTATCCTTCTCAATTTTTCTTGATCAATTTTAATTGAAATTCTACTTTATCAGATATTGTGGTGGCTACACCCACTTTCTTCCTTGGTCCATTTTCATTGAAAATTTTTTTCCAGCCCTTTACTCTCATTTGGTGTCTATCTTTGTTTCTGAGATGCGTTTCTTGGATGCAGCAAAATGAAGGATCTTGTTTTTGTATATATTTTCTAGCCTGTGTCTTTTTACTAGGGATTTGAGGCAACTGATATTGAGAGATATTAGTGTCCAATGGTTATTGGATCCTTTTTTTGTGGGTTTGGTGGTGACTGTGTGTGGTGGTGTCTGTTTTGGTTTTCTGATGTGAGATTATCTGTATCCTGAGTTTCCCTGGGTGCGGTTGACTTCGTTGTGATGAAGTTTTCCTTCTACTATCTTCTGTAGAGCTGGGTTTGTGTTTAGATACTCTTTAAATTTTGTTTTGTGATGTAATAGCTTGCTTTTCCCATCTATTGAGATTGAAAGTTTTCTGGATATAGTAGTCTGTGTTAGAATCTGTGCTCTCTATGTGTCTGGATGACCTCAGCCCAGGCCCTTCTGGCTTTTGTGGTCTCTGTTGAAAACTCAGGTGTAATTCTGATGGGTCTACCTTTATATGTTACTTCACCTTTATCCATTGCTGCCTTTAATGTATTTTCTTTGTTCTGCAGATTTAGTGTTTTGATTATTGTGTGACAGGAAGAATTTCTTTTCTTGTCTAGCCTATTTGGTGTTCTGTATATTCAAGAGTATCTCTTTCTTTGGGTTGGGGAAATATTCTTATATGACTTTCTTGAAAACATTTTCTGGTCCTTGGGAGTTTTCAACCTCCTTTTCATCTACTCCTATCATCCTGAGGTTATGCATTCTCATTGTGTCCTTGATTTCTTGTACACATTGTGTCACAGATTTTTCTCTTTTAATATTTTCTTTGAGAGATGTATCAGTTACTTCTATTGTATCTTCAGCCCTTGAGATTCTCTCCTACATATTTTGGACTCTGTTGGTTATACTTGTCTGTTGTATTCCTTCTTCCTTTTTTAATTGTTCCGTTTCATGGCTTTTCTCAATTTGAGATATTTGTTGTCTAATTCTGTTTTCATGTCTTGAACTATTTTATTCATTTTCTTCACCTGTATATTTGTGGTTTCTTATTTCTCCTGGATATTTGTTTATTTGTTTGTATTTTCCTGGAATTCTTGGAAGGATCTATTCATTTCCTCTTTATATTCTCAAATAAATGTATAAGCATAGTTTTGCGGTCATTTTTCTGGGATTCCGCTGTATTTGGGTATCTGTTGATGTCTTGGCTTTCTGGTACAGGCATGTTTTCCTGGTCTTTGTTATTTGACCACTTATCCTTTCCTCTAGGCATCTGCTGAGACGGATTGGTCTTTCTAAACTGGCAGTCACAAGGCTGAGTACCTTTGAAAGGCCACTGGTTCCTATACTGGCTTGGCAGACACTATTTTTCTGTATTTATATTCGTCCAAGCTCTGTCACCTAGTATCGATGCTTTGTAGGGTTCCTCTGGCTATTTGATCTCCTCTATGATGTCAGCCACACAGTAGAACAGAGGCTTGCTTTCCAGATGCTGTGTGGCTTACACTGTGTTAATTCTTTGTTCTGCAGTCCAGGGCCACACTACTCCATACTCGAAAGACTGCAATGTACTCAGAGCTTGTGGTTCCCAACCCCATGTGAAGACCAGCCACAGTGGTGGGTGAGGGGCCTTCTTTTTTTCTTTCTCATTTGTTTAGATTGAGAAGCCCTCAAGTCTGTTTTTTGGAAAGTGGCCATGTTCATTTGCCCACCTGCTTTGCTGTGCTAAGCCACCGCTCACCATTATCCACTGTTAGCTGCTGCATGCTGTAGCAGCCACTGCCACCTGTGGAAGTTCGGATCCCAGTGTGTCCTTGGTCTTTCCTGTATTTGGGGAACGGCAAGATTTTCGAAGTTTGTTCCTTCCGAACATTGGGGTTGTCCCACTGCAGTGAGCAGGGAGCTTGTTGGTCATGGTTAACAAATCAGTCCGATTCCCTGACTCACTTACTCTGGCTTCTAGACAAGGTCCCTACTGCTCCCTGCTATCTTGTCCTCTGAGAATTAAAATCTTTAAGGGCTATAGAATCTGGGATATTCTTAACCCATCCTGAAGATTGGCTAGAATCATGTGTAACAAGGAGGTCTGTAAAGATAAACGATGACTTTCAGGTGAGAGGCAGGCTGAAGTATCATGGCTATTTGTAAAACAATACATAACAAAACAAAACAGTACATTGAAGTGGCTTAAGTCTAGTAAAAGGAAAGGAGTTGTGTTCTTGAGGAGGCATTGGCTCTTTACAACAGAAGTATATAAGTAAAAATACAGTTATAGTTCTCTGAAGAAAATTGTCCAATACATGTCCAAACACACTTGTGTCTTGTAAGAAATTGTGGAAAAGCAGAGATAACTTGTAAGATTATATTGTAGAAATCAGAAAAATAAAAAAGGAGTGACAGTATTAGCTACTCATGGAGTTCTGGAGGTATATGTGAGTGAGTTTCAACTTCTATCTCCCAGAAGAGGAAATAGAAGTCTGAAAAGACCACAAAAAAGAGTTATAAGGGTTATTAACATTTTAAGGTTTGAAACAGAATTAACTCTTGATGTACAAATCCATAGTGACTGGTCTTGTACTATGACTACAGTTTGAGTCATGAGATAATCTTTACAGGGTACATTATAGACTGTTTTGAGTGGTCTTTTATTTCATGAGAGTGTTTTCTGAATTAATGTGTGGAGAAAATCCCAAAAAGGTGCAATCAGTCTTGTGGGTATACTTATCTTTGTACTTGGTAAGGACAATTTTGTTTCAAATATCATAACATATGGAGACTAATAATCATCTTCTGTGTCTAGTAGCAGGTGGTTTTAGAGGAATGATTTATTCAAAATGACTTTGAAAGGGTATAAGGTGTAGTGTAAACTTGACAGTAATGTGAGAACCTAAAAATACAGCTGGGAGAAATGTTTTACAAAAATGCAGAATAATGATACAAGAAATAAAAGCAAGGAAATTATTAGATAGTAAGGATGACTCCTAAAGCAAATGATAATATGTTCTATAAAGATAAAAAGTGCATCTGTAGCCCTTTCCATTTCATTGGAGGAATGTTTCTACCTACACAATAAATATATACACTAGAATTAATAAATATTTGAGCTCCTTGTATGGATGCATGTGAATAAATTCTATTGGTCATTTTTCTCTTGGTCTACATCGGAAAAGCAGAAAATTAGAGAGAATATAAGGGCCACTTCAGAACTGACCTGGCAGTAATGTGGGGAATTTTTAGAAATGAATTATAAATACTGAAGAATTCCTATCTCATTGAAAACAGCCTCAATTTGAATTTGCATGGCTTTTAGGGTTTCTAGTCCTCAGCTGCACTAGGCCAAGATAAGAGTTCTGTTTGGAAACTGATAGAATTTTATTTTATATTATTATTAATTATTTTAGTTTATACATTCTCTTGCTTTCTTTATGACCAAAAAAAAATTTGTTTTATTTTTATCCATTGACGTTTCTAAACATTTACTTTAGTCACTTGAGAAAAACCTTTTTATATTTTTTACTTTTAGTTTTTTAATTTTCTCTACTTCTAATGCCATTTTTTGAGTTGGCTCAGGGACATGTGGGCCACCTGAATGCCTTAGAGCCACTGATGCCATTTCTGTTATTATTTTCCTTCCCCGGTGTAGAACATGGCTTCCCTGATCCAGAGGAAAGGTGACTTACTAGGGTTTAGGACCTAATTACAGGTGTCTCATTACTTCAGAGCCTGTTGACAGATCCCAAAGAAGGTACCAAATGCCCTGAAGTTGGAGTTACAGACGGTTTTGAGCCACTAGATATGGCTGCTGGGAACCTAACTGGGATCCTGTGCAAGGGCACAGTACATACTCTTAACTCCTGAACCATCTTTTCAGCCTTGGACAAATTATATGATTAAGCATATATGTATATATACATCAGCTTTTATAACCATGAAGAAAATCAGATCAATAGCTAGATTGATTCAAATTTCAAATAGAGGTTTCATACAAGTCCACTGAGATTAAAACTTGGAAGTTTTAGTAACCTTTGATGAGCTATATGTTACTATCTATCTGTCAATCTTTACCTTCTAAGAACATACTGTGACTTAGACATTTTGTGACCTTCTTGAACTTCCTTGTTGTGTGGTTCTTATTTTACAATGCAGAAATTTCTTCTTATAAAATAGGTTTTGTACTCACATTCTATTACATATTTTTCATACTTATAAATTATTCTTGTTTTATATGCTGAATATCTTTAGACACAGCAGTATAAATAAAACTAATTCAATTTAATAAAAGAAAGCTGAATCTGAATAATACTTAAGATAAAATAGAATTGCAAGATTATTTGCCATATGATGTTGAATTGTAAAGAATGTGACTGGTGTTTGTGCCTTACAATCATTTTAAAATGTTATTTCACATTTATGACAAGAAAAGAAAGGACAAAAAATATATAGAACCAAATTTTTTATATATCTACCCATTATTTTAATAGTTTATATTATAGAAGTTATTTTTTTCTCCAGAAAAGCTGGTTGGTTTTCCGGGAGGAGCCAAGGGAAGAGAAAGAATTTAGATTTTTTCATCAGTTACTTTTTTTTCTTTATTTGAGTATTGGTTATGGAAGTTGGCTAGATAACATTCTCAGGACTTGCTGTAACACCCATGAGCTAATATGAGTCTATTTATTGTTGAAAATTTGTCTCTTTGATTCAGGCCTATAAATGCTACCCAATGACTTACTCCTATTTTCTTAAAGGTTCTGTTTGCATACACACACACACACACACACACACAAATGTATATGTGTGTATATATATATATATATATATATATATATATATATATATATATATACATATATATAAAACATTTCTAATCACATCATAATTGTTTATCTTTGTGGGTAATTTTGGTTTTTCTAAACACCATTATTATTATTTGATGAGTAGTGGTGGTGGTGGTAGTAGTAGTAGTAGTAGTAGTAATTTGTATAGGTGTATGAAATGTGTATAGACATTAAGTAGAAGTCAGATGACAAGTTCACTGAGTCAGTTTTGACTTTTACCTCGATGTGGGAAACAGGATAGAATTCATGTTTTCTGGCTCATATGGAAAATATATTTATATGCTCATGCACCACACCAGATCCATCTTGGGAGGTTCTTGTTTCATGTACTAATATGAAATGATTTTTTTTCCTTTTCACTTTTTGTACATTTATTTGACTTTTAATGTTATATTTTCATAATTTTTAATTATGTTTGCTATGTATCTTTTACTATGGAAATAGGAATCAATTCAGCATTTTGTGCAATGTAAAAGTGTTGTTGAAAGTGATGTTGTAGGCTGCTTAGGATAATTAATTAATTCAAGTTAATTGTTAGTTGATCAAATTATGGTCATATCAATTACTAGTTTATTTTTATCACAAGAATATACACCTGAGGTTTAACAAATAGATATAATTCTCTAGATAAAGTAAAATAGTTAGACAAAATCCTCAGAAAACTCAGAGACCTACAGAATAGTGCCACCAATTTGGGCATCAAGTGCTCAGACATTTCGATGGATGGTAGAGATTATTATTCATATCACAACACCATAACATGTCATTATGAAAAAAATCTAAGTATTTTTTTGTAGTATATTTGGAAAATTTTAAGGCTTATTCATGCTCTTCAATTCTGACAAAACAATATTAAAAATTCTAATAAAATAAAGAAAATAAGTAACCTGTGAATGACAAACGACTGTCTCTGCCCGCAAATGGCACTGTTGTCTATTATGAAAAGGCAATGGGCTCTTGAGAATATGTGGTAGACTTATTAAATTAAATTATCAAAGTAGAAAGTAACAGCATCATTACATAAAATCTGTTTTTCCTCCATACAAGAATAAGCAAGTAGAAAATCCAGTAAAATCACTACATAAAGTCTTATACAGTGCAAGAAAACCTGAAAATATTAACAAAATATTTTCGATACACATATTTGTCTCAGTTTTGTCCTGTTATTGTGATAAAATAGTCTTAGAAAAACAAGAAAGGGAGGATTTATTTTAGCTCATAAGTCAAAATGTTACATATTAACTCATATATCATGGCAAAAAACTCACAGTAGTAGGAATGTAAAGTAGCTAGTTATAACACAAAATCAAGGCATAGCATCTGCAACAAATGGTGGTGGTCTAACTGGATGTCTATGTGTAAAAAAATTCAATTAGACACATATTTGTTACCATGCACAAAACTCAAGTCCACGTGGATCAAAGACATCAACATAAAACCGAGACACTAAACTGGTTAGAAGAAAAAGTGAGGAAAACCCTGGAACACATTGGCACAGGAGACAACTTCCTGAACAGAACACCAACAGCATAGGCTTTAAGGGCAACAATTAACAAATGGGACCTCATGAGGCTGAGAAGTTTCTTTAAGGCAGGAGACACTATCAACAGGACAAAGCAACAGCCTACAGACTGGGAAAAGACCTTCCTAACCCTACATCTGGCAAAGGCCTAATATCCAAAATATATAAAGAACGTAAGAAATTAAGCACCACCAAACCAAATAATCCAATTGAGAAATGGGGCGCAGAACTAAACAGAGAATTCTCAACAGAGGGATATCGAATGACTGAGAAACACTTAAAGAAATGTACAACATCTTTAGCCATCAGGGAAATGCAAATCAAAACGACACTGAGATTCCATCTTACACCCATCAGAATGGCTAAGATCAAAAATTCAAGTGACACCACATGCTGGTGAGGATGTGGAGAGAGAGGAACACTCCTTCATTGTTGGTGGGAGTGCAAACTAGTACAACCACTTTGGAAATCTATCTGGCGCTATCTCAGAAAACTGGGAATAAGGCTACCTCAAGACTCAGCCATTCCACTCCTTGGAATATACACAGAAGATGCTCTACAACACAATAGGGTCATATGCTCAACCATGTTCATAGCGGATTTATTCATAATAACCAGAACCTGGAAATAGCCCAAGTGTCCCTCAGTAGAAGAGTGGATAAAGAAACTGTGGTACATTTTTACTATGGAATATTACTCAGCTATTAAAAACAAGGAATTCCCAAAATTTGTGGACAAATGGATTGAAGTAGACATGATCATAATGAGTGAGTTAACCCAGAAGCAGAAAGTGACAAATAGTATATTCTCACTTATATCTAGACACTAGCCCAAGGACCATGTCCAACGAAAGTCTTCACTTACCAGGAAAGTGAGATAGAGGTTAAGACTTACTATTGGGAATCTAGGTGAGAGAAACAAGGGAGAATGGGGAAATAGAAGGATCCAGACTGTCTTAGAAACCTACAAGTAGAACATTATGATGGGCAGATCTGGGCTCAGGGGGTCCTGCTCAAACTATGGCACCAGACAAGGGAATATGTGCAGTAAACTTCAAACTCCTACCCAGATCTAGCCAATGGAAAAGATATTCTCGACAGTTGAGTGGTGAGTAGGGTCTAACTTTCACATGAACTCTTCTGCCCCATATTTGACCCTGTCCCCTAGATGGGGAGGCCTGGCGGCACGCAGAGGAAGAATAGCAGGTTTCCAAGAAGAGGCATGATATTCTATGAAATATACAGGTGGAGGAGGTCCCCCTCATATGGGAGGAAAGTAAGGAGGAAATGGGAGGAAAGGAAGAGTATTAGGATAGAAGTGATGGGATAACAATTTAGATGTAATATGAATAAATTAATAAAATATATTTAAAATAAATAAATAAATAATGTTTAATAAAAATTTTTACAAAGTATGAATAAAAACTAGTCTTTCATTCACTTTTTCTATTTCATACAGCACTCCAAAATGCCCTGTTTCTCAGGAAGTGGTCTTACCCACAAATAATATATATATATTCCCACATCAATTAATATAATCAAAATAACTCTCCATATGCTATCCCAGAGCTTCGTATCACATGTGGTTCTAGAGTGTGCAAACAGACAACTAATAATTAGCCATTATGACACTTTAAACTCTGAAATGTTACTGATAAAAATGAAGAAGTAATTTGTGATATTTACTATGATTAATAACTAAAAGACCAAATGTGTTAAAACTATGAAATGTCTCTAAGTTTATAGAGAGGTTCACTGAAGGTGTAGTCACAATTTTAATAGATTTTCTTACATAAATTGAACCTAAAATTCATAAGGAACTCCTAAACATGTAGACTGGTATAGAAAATTTAAAAAACAAAATTATGCTTACTAATATCAAGAGACTATTATAGTAATATGTGGTATTGGTTTAAATGTCAAGCTATATAGACAGTGAAGCAGTGGAGGGTACAGAAATATACAACATATGTCAATAATTATTTTACGCACTTGTCAAAGTGAAGCAATGTGGAAAGGGCATCTTCTGAGCATATGCAAATGAAGCACATGGAAATAAAAGAGATGAACTATTGTTTTACATAATTTAAAAAGCTATGTCAAAATTTCCAAAGTAATAACTCTCACTATAAAATATTTCAAGAAGGTAAAGTAAATATTCATGATCTTGGGATGTAGCAACATTTCTTATGCATAATATGAAGAACAACCTCTCAAAATTATAATATATCTTCTTCAACAAAAGTAAATCTTTCTACTTTTTCAAAATAATTACAAAACCAAAAAGCAAACCAGTAATTTAAAAATACTCACCATGCATTTTATGGCTTAGAAAATTTTTTTAGTATATGTGTAAATATCTCATAAAGGTAAAAAAGTGTAATTAGTAACAATTTAGTAAAACTTCCAAAAAATTATAGAAAATTTTTACAAAATATTATGGGCAACCAATAATATTAAATAATGTTAACATACTGTATTGAAAGTAGAATGGCCATATTTAAGACTGACAAAATAAAAAATTAGTAGTACCATAGAGTAAAATGTGCTATTGCATATGATATTTAAAATAGTAAAATGATATAATGACTCCAGAAATTTCCTGTAAGTTAACCACATACTTCTCATACGGTATACAATTTTCTTCTTTTAGTGTTTTACCAGTAAAAATTAAAGCAAACATTTGTATGCAAATGTTCATAACAGCCTTACAACAAATGCCCAAATTATGAAATTTACTCAAACTTCCAAGGAAAATTAAATAGGTCAGTTTTTTTTGTATATTCAGATGGTGGACCATCATTTGACAACAAAATTGCAAAACAAATATTGATAAATGGGACAGCTTTTTCAACCCTTCAAACTTCATGTTACATGAAAGAACTAAGCCCAAAATATTATTCACTCTGTAATTTCTTTGAAATCACTATGTATATAAATTAATTGTAATGCAAGTATGATATACTTGAATATAATGTCATTTTTAAAACCATCACATGATACAACAATAATAAGTGAAATACACCACAAAAGAAAGCATCCAAGCCCATCTAATTTAATGTAAGAGAAATCAAGTCAATGTTTCCCAGGTCCGGTTTTCAGAGTAATGACTGTCCAGACACAATTGTGTACTTTCAGAATTTTTAGGCTCATTTGATGGTTATATGTGTGTACATTTATAACATTCAATTTACATGTTAAATGTTCATTTTATTTTGTGAAAATTATATCTCACTAATTATTATAAAGTCAATGGGCAAAAAATATCCATGAAATTTCAAACAGGTAGTACAAAATGTTAACAAAGTGAAAGTAAAGAGTTTTTATTTATTGGTTGTGGGAAAGAAAAGTATATAATTTATAGAACATGGTTTAATAGGTTCATGGATTGTTAAATGTATATTTTTAGGCATCCCAACAATCTTAAACATATATTCCAGGGAACTGAAAACACAACCACATAAAATTTTGTTTGTGTACAATTATAGTATATTAATTTACAGTTAACCCAACTTGAATTTGCCAGTATTTTTCTTCAGTATAAAAATACATACTGAAATTTGACACATTTAGACAATGGGACATTAACAAAATATACAGGCCAACGTAAATTGAAATTTTACCTATTTCATTAAGTGAAGAAGTCAGACTCATAGGCTGCAAACCATGCTCTCACATCCATGGATAGTTAAAATTAACTTCTCCAAATATATTCCAATGATGTACGTCCTGCAATGGAAAGAGCTTAAAAAAGTTCTATGCACTGAGGCTTTGTTACATTAGTGAGAAAACATATATATTTTGCACAATAATAAATTGAGTTTCTTGTATTCCAATTCTCAGAATATTTGAGTCATTCAAGTATACATGAATACTTCATTGAATATATGAAAGTGGATCTAAGAAAGGCCTAGGAAAAATTAATCTTAATAAAAAAGAAAGATGACATGGCTCAGGTACAGTATCTGTGGGTATAAAGACAAGATTTTAAAATGCAGTTAGAAATTATAATGGTTTAAGAAAGTGGCAGAAGTAGGTTCTCTTCTAGACTGCTATACTTCTTCTACTCTTAGTAGTTGGTTAGTATCAGGCATGAATCCAACTTACTGAGTTATCTTTATGTCTAATTAGAGAGCTGTTGATTACTACCAAGGTGGAAGTACCACTACTGCACCTTGTATGATATTGTATCAGGCTGGCCATTGTTATAGTTGGTAGACTTTACAGTTGATCACCTTCTTTGCCATGAATCTCCTTCCTTCCAGGATATCTTTTATGTTGTTTTTGTTTATTGATTTTATTTTATTTTGTGGAATTTTCTTAGTTAAGAGTTTTGATTGCCTTGAAGAGACACCGTTACTATGGCAACTCTTATGAAAGAAACATTTAATTGGGGATAGCTTATAGTTTCTGAGGTTTAGTCCATTGTTATCATGGCAGGAAACACACTGGAAGACATGATACTGGAAATGTAGCTGAGATTTCTACATCTGGATCTGCAGGCAGCAGAAAGAAACAGTGAGCCAATGGGTCAGGTTTGAGCATATGAAATCTCAAAACCTGGCCTGAGTGGCACATTTCCTCCAAAAAGGCCATACCTACTACAACAAAGCCATACTTCCTAATAGTGGCACTCCCTATATGCCGATGGGGGTCTTTTTTCAGTCAAACCACCTCAGAGGCTCACTGAGTTTAATCAGGATAGCTTAAAATAGCATGTATATGAAGTTATTCACCACAGTCAGGGTAAATTTCTAATGTATCCATCACTGAAAGAATGACTTCCATCATTCCTACAATAATTTCTTAAAAACATATGTTTTTCTAAAAAATACTCAAATATCTTCATGTATACCATGAAGAATAATTTTACTTAGTTTATAAAACAAATACCTATTGAGAAGGAAAGCAGCATAAGTGGAAGGATAAATAAGATATGAACAGATCATGAATAATGTATTTAACAAAAACTCACATTAGTAAAACCAATGCAGAACTCAAGTGGAACATGCCAGGCTACAAAAATGTTTATGTTATTTTCATATTCTTATTTTTATTAGTGAAATGAATGTTTAGACAACTGTGCTAAATAAAAGTTGTTTCCAAAAAAGGCCTAAGAGATGACTAAGTGGTTAAAATCAGTGGGTATTCTTTAAGAAAACCTGGATTCAATTCTCATCATCCACCTGGTAGCTCACAATAATCCATTACTCTACCATTATTCTATTTTCAGAGGATATTACATAATCTTCAGGCCTCTGCATGTCTTAGACACAAATACTGGGCACAGAAATACATTCAAGCAAAATATCCATACACATATACAATACTACTACTACTATTAGTAATGTTTTAAATATGTGTATAAATGCATTAAAATAAGAAAAAAAGCAATTTGCCAAGGTACATCTTAAAATATTCTGAAACTATTTTAAAGATATCATTTTGAATATTTTAAAAATCTATACAGCATATAAAAAATTTCAACCAGAGAATTATTTAAATATAAGTACAAATCTAAAAATACAAATAAGTTTATCATTTCAATAATTTACTTTTAATATCATTTGTTACTCCTAGTCAATTAACTGAAATGTAGAAGAATTTATAAAGCATTGACAAACTTAAGATATAAAAACTACATTATCCAAGTGAGAGTATATTTTTTAAATAGGCATTATTCCCATTGAATAGAAGTTCAATTGAAATAAAATAGCTATTGAAAATGAATTAGGCATAGAAAATTATAAAGATAACACTCACACTTATATATTTAGGTTCCTGTTTATACAAACATATATGCTCATACATACATACAAACACACACATTGTATCATTAAAGTATAACGCTAAGTAGGTAACCCAGCCATTGGCTTGGGATTATTTTTTAGAAATTAATTCTATAAAACAAAGAGTAATATTTGAAAAGATAACTGTTTTAAACAATGATATAAAATTTGTGCACAAAATATAGAAATAGTAATTTATCCATCAATAGCTAAAAAATAAACAAATATATTTTACACATTTGTTATTTAAATTATTCAAGGACCCCGTTGTCATATCTTTGCATAATAAAAGCTTAGAAAGGCCAAAAAAAAAAAAAACCTACATTATCATTCGTGATCAAAATGAGTGAAAATCCAAAGACTTTATACATTATTGTTTTGATCAGATTAAATAAGACATTACTTAATATTTTATAGTATACTTGTATTATCCTGTCCAGATAAGGTCAAATATAAGTTACGGGTTCATGGGCTTAATTTCTTTGTCTAACTGTTTAGAGTACACAGATACATCTTAAAAATGGAGCATATATTATGAATGGAACCTCACGAGATAACCACTGCTTTCCAACATAATTAAGCAGTTTTCCATCTAAACCATTCTGGTCACGTTTAATTAAAAATGTGTATAAGTAGTCTATTGAACAATGGCTATTAGTGTGTGAAACTCTAGTTAACCTAAATGCTTTCTAATTAGTTTTATAATACTTAGTAAACCTCAGAAAGGATTTTGTTTTCTATAAATTAGAATTCTGCCTTTGGATGAACACTCAAGAATTCACTTTTGGAAATGGACTTTTTTTTTTCCTTTACTTTTGGGATACAAAGTCACTTCCTAGAGAGATTATATATTTAGGGGTTGTTTCAAACAACTGGCA
The DNA here is from genome assembly GCF_903995435.1 of Acomys russatus. Lineage (NCBI taxonomy): Eukaryota > Metazoa > Chordata > Mammalia > Rodentia > Muridae > Acomys > Acomys russatus. Next base: position 63,990,304 of record NC_067169.1, read on the forward strand.
ATATTAAGATGAGGTGGAATTATTAAGACTGATCAAATCAATGGGTATATTCAAAATATGACACCACTGACAGGTATGGCCAACTCGAAAGAAACAGTTCATGGGCCCTTTTAATCATTCTGTTTTCTGTTTCCGATGAGGTGAGAAACTTCTGCTACATGGTCCTACTACTGTGTTCTGCCTTACCACAGGCTCATAATAATGAAATATGTTGATAATGGAATGAAGTTTCAGCAACTATTTACCAAAATAACTTATTTTCTATATAAGTTATCCTTTCTGGAATTTGTCACCATGCACAATTGTCTAGAAAATACATTTATATAAGCCTCTTTATATTTATTGAAAATTTCATACTTGATTACATTATATAATTGCAAACTTATCCTCTACCTCCTCCAACTCCACTTATGACTCCTCAAATTCATCACCACTTCTTCCATAAATACTATCTTTGTATATACATATAAATTAATATTGTTATGTTTTCACAAGACATAATGAACTTAATGTTACTGTGCTGGATGTCTATATGTACTTGGCTGATCACTTGAGACTAGGTAATTTATCATGGGCTTGACTCTTCAGAAAACTGATTATCCCTCTTCTAGCAGACATTATAGATCTTTGTTTAGAAGTAGGCCCCATGTGATCCTTCCAGACCATGCCATGTTCACCCATGTTGTAATAATGTAAGTCTTTTTTAGGCAACCATAGGCTTGAGATTTCATGGGTACAGGTTACTTATCATGTCTCATGGGTTGTATCTAGCAGCAAGCATCCTGATTTTCTGTCTCTTAAAAACTTCTCTAAGCTTTCAGAGCATTGTAGTTGGTATAATTAGGGGAAGCCATCCAAGAGTTACTTATTTTCTGTCATTTTAACCATTGTGTATATCTCTGTAATAGCTGTTGTACATGGTAAAAACAACAAAACTTCTTCCATGAGATGTGAGAGCTACACTAGTGCATATTGGGAGACATATTCAGAACACAGTTAAAATTTATTTTCATTTAGTAAAATGGCTCCAGTAAGTTCTCTTCTAGAGTCTATGACTCCTTCAACCACAAGTAACTGGCTAGATTTACAGTACCAGGCATGAAATACTTCTTAATAAGGAAGACTTAAGTTCAGCTAGAAAGCTCTTGGTTATACCCAAGGTGAAAGGACCACTATTGCTCCACTGGAGTATCTTGCAGGAACAACCATTTCTGTGACTTTCTCAGTTTAGATTGCTTGGTTTATCTGGGTAAGATTGTTTTTTTTCCTTGGGAGTTAGGCTATAATATTCCAACATAATAAATAGTACTCAGGGACTAGTTCTGAGGTCAGTTCCAGCTCAATTTCACTAAGTCCTGTGTCCAAGATATGTTGTGTTTTCAGAAATATGGAATTACCTTCAAGTTTTAATAGGTAACCTAGGACAAAGACAATAGCCAATATTGTTTGTGGGTACCTCAGGACCCTTACCCAACAACTCAAAATGAGTGTTCTAATATCTGGTATATGGTCATATATGTATTCCATGACTCTTGAGGGAAGCAATGTCACATTTTGTGGCACACCACACAAAAACACACACAGACACACACACACATATGTATGTTCAGTAGGCATTAAAATGTTTCCTTGTTGATTTTTAAAACATCCTTATTGATACTTAACTACTTAACTCTCTTTCTTTCCTTTTCCTCAGTATTATATTTTCCCAGTTACCCTCTTCCCCAATTATCCTACACTCACATTTCTCTTTTTTCTGTCAAAGCACATATGTCTTAACACTTATCTCTCTAGAGGTCGTTTAACTCTTCCTTTCCCTTGTCCCTTTCTATGTTTCTGACTTTTAGAATTACTTCAGCTTATATATTTTAAACATTCGGAGCTAAGAGCAACAAATAAGAGAAAATGTGTTTGTCAATTTTACTTAAGTAAATCAGGAGAGAGGCAAACAAACAAAACAGAGGCGTTCAGTATCCCATTTACTCTTTTAAACCTCACTGAATTATATGGTCAATTCTTAGTGGATAATATTTTAATACAAAATTAAATGAAATATACATCAAATAAGAAAAGATAATTTTCAAATATTGTAACAATTTTCTCCAAATATTCAGTCAGATAAAAGCTACTATATAATATTTCAAGATTTGATGTGTCTAGTTATAAAGTTATGATTTTTGTGGTCCAGAGGAATTGCTACAAATATCACATTAGTACTGTGTATGATTTTCTATGCATGAGAATTCAAGACAATTAGTATGACAGATAGTTGTATTCTAATGGATCTGATGACATCTGATCTTTTAAAATCTCCAGAGAACCAAAGTAGCCTAAGAGAAATGTTTCTGCATGCATAAACTTAGAGCTGGTATTCCACACCCAGACTGTAGCCAAGATCAGATGTAATGTCAGCATAGCTCATTCAAAGCTTAGAGAAAATAATTTATTTTATAGTTTTACACAATAAAAATCTATGGTCTATAACTGTCAGTGGCATGTGTGATAAACTTAAAAAAGTTTACATCAATACAACTTAAAAAAGTTTTTGCAATCAACACCTCATTTTATAGACTTAGAATGGACTTTGTAAGCCATAAATCTTTATCTTAAGTGATTGTCAAAATATTTAAAGGTAAATTAGTGGGCAGTATGTTTAATAATAAATAAGTAAACATACACATATAATGACATTGCTAGTTGATCTAGACTAGATACATATGTAGGTTTGTTTTGGTTGTCTTTTTTTTTAGAACAGACATCATCAAAGGGTCAAGGTGTGTAATAAATAACTCTAAGTATATAATCAAAACAAGTTTCAAGGTATAGTTTCATTAATTTAAATATTAATGACATTGCAAAGTAATTGGGATTAAATTAGGTTATTGATATGATTGCATGATAATAATTACCAGTTTATCATACATTAAAACTAAAAAGAAATACATAAATCACTCAATTTAAATCTAACAGTAAATGAGTCAAATTAAATGTAACTATATTATATTTACAGTTTTGTCAATATTTATTAGGTATTTCACCATTACACATGTTTGCTAAATTAGAAGCAAAAAATTCCATGTATAATTAGCAATGTAAATGATTTCAACAAAAAATATTGGTCCAAAGCTAAAGCTAATTTACCACCAAACATGAACAAAACAACAACAATGAGAACGGAGTCAAGGATATTTTTTACAAATATTAAAATTAGGGACAAATATAGCATCATGAAGATTAAAATAGAAATCTCAGAAGTAAAGAAACCTGGGACTTCATAACAGATAATACAAATTTTCTCATGGTTCATGTAGATTTGTTTCCCTGGTGTCCCTTTTTCAAATTTTAAACATATATCCTACGCTTATTTTCTTAAACAGAATTTTTCTTGATATTTTTACAATTTCTCTTCTTCTCAAGCACCGGCTATTTTCCATTCTATATGCCTTTGAGAATCAGATAAGTTCAATTGAACCTATCTCTGAAATAAATTTTATTCTTCCCATGAAAATAATGCAAATACCTTATGAAGGTACACAGATTCACAAAAGTCTGCACAAGTCTATGACATGATATTTACTTTTCGTAGCATAGTCTTTTTGTTGTCAAGAAAACCAGTAACCATGTGCATTAAATTCCTCATAGATACTATTGCAGACAATGTATTCTCTGACTCCGTCTTATGATTTTTCATTTATAAAATTGAGATTTCTGTCCAATTGGGATAATGCTGCAAGCAAAGCATACGTCAGTTTTTCAACCCCTAAGTCATGTTTTGCTGCTTTCTATAATGAATTGCACATATGTATGAGAAGATGTGTAAGAAATATAGTTAATTACATCCTTAAAAGTCTATAAATTACAAATAATAAAATACATTGATTCCAATCTCATTTTTAAAAACATAATTTTAGCTATTTAAAGAAAACTCATTTTTATGAGAACTTGAAAAATGAGGTAATAAACACATCAATTTATACAAGTTAAAATATAGTTAACTGGTATATAGTGGAGTTTCAGACCAATTATTATCATTTAAAGTAATACCAATTAAAGCTTCCATTTCTTTTTTTTTTATTTTTGTGCATATTTTTACAATTGCATGTTCATTGTGAAAATATTATGAGAAGTAGAATTAATAAAACTATGAAGCTCATGAGAGAAATATAATAGTAAGCATTTGGAGAATCCAATTTTATTTCAGGCACAAAAGGTTCATATTCATTGCATGTGCTCCTTTTAATAAAAGTTTTATTTCTTCCCTGAGTAGAGAAGGTATAACCAAAGGAAAAACATTAAAAAAACCCCTAGAGTCCTCAATATTTTCTGGGCCATAGCAAAGAGAATCATAAAGGAAATACACTTGTGGGAATTGGAGAGGGTATTAATAAAAGATCCAATGATTCCATGATTCAAAATGTGTTTTCCATGACCAAAGAGCAAAGACATCACAGAAAGTATTTCAATTTGTATATGTGAATAGTGTAAGTAGTAAAGAACCATTAGTTAATAATGCTGCTGTAGAGCTGAGTAAGTAGACAAAGGCTGTATACTCCTGCTAGGAAGAAAAAAAAAACCCAAAATTTTAAAGATCATTAGGATTATTAGATATTATAGAGCAATTTTTCCATATTTGCTACTTCTGGAGATTAATTTACTTTAACAGGAGAGGTTGATTTAATAATGGTTGACTGCATAATTATTTTCATTAAAATACAGATAAAATATTTATGCAGGAAATTTAGGCTATTAATATATGACAAATTGGAATTAACGTATATTCATTATTTTCTAGGAATTCACTGCCACAGAAATGGTACATTAAATAATTTGGTCTTCAAAGATCTGTATATAATTTTATTTTAAAGATAAAAGGTAAACATTTTTCCTTTCATCATTTCAGATTATCCCTCTAGTTATGAGATTTTGAAACAGCAATAGTCCATAGAGAAATGAATTACATAGGATTAGAATAATGTAAGGTCTGTGAGAGAAAAAATTTCAGAGTTGTACTGAGGCCAAAAAAAGGAGTTTTATTGAGGTAGAAATTCCCAAGCTGCCACTGAGAGAAGGAAGGAGAGCCTCAACAAAAGGGAATTGGGTTTTATAGGGTGATTTATATTGGATGGGAGAGTGATGGGAGATCATTAAGGGGTGGGGACCTGTTGCAAACAAAGAAACTGTTTTTTAAATGGGGGACATTCTGGCCATAAGATGCTGTGGTCCTATGCTGGATTCTTGGGATATACAAAGCATGTAATTTTTATTTTTGTAAGGCACTGATTCTTTCTTGGCCAGGGACTTCAGCCAGTCTAACAAGTAAATCATGAAAACAGTTTAACCCCATCTTAATAATTGCCAAATGATATTGTGGTTGAGGTGGTATGATGGTCTCCTTCAACAGAAAAGAATAAACTGGGAATTGGCTTTCATGTCAATTCTTGATGTGTAGAGATGATGCTTGATTTGGGGTAATCTATTGGTTTCTTTGTGTTATACTAGGTTCTTTCACAACATTTTATTTCCCTGAGCTCTGGAGCCTCTAATCTAAAAATAAGAAAAATTATTTTGAAGGTAGATATTTAATGTTTTCTCTTTGACCTTGATAGGCAAATAATATTTGAACATCATGGTCAAATAGAATCAATTGGTTAGAAAACATTGGATTTCATTTAAAGTAGTGTGTCACCATGTATTCATGTATGAAAAAAAGCCTTGGGCTAATTAGCAATGAACTGAAACCTTAGTAATCATGAATGAAAATAAACATTTCCTCCTATTAGTTTTTATTTTTAATTTTTGTTTTTCCTGTTGTTTAGTTATTTTGTAAAGCTTAATAACAATACACCTTTTTCATATTATAGATTTAATGCTGTTGTCATCAAAAGTATATCCCAAATATTCTTGTAGGAAGTAATTATCCATGAATATTTTAAAATATATATTTCTATACTTCTTTTTCTAGGAGTCTGATTCATTAAGCCTATAATAGAGCCTTATCAATAGTATTTTTTCTGCATCATTTATTATGCATAATAAAACTATTTTGTTGTTAGGAAATTTAATGTGTTCAGCAATTTAAATAGAAAGAATGAAGAGGAAGAATGCCTCTTTGGATGAATTGTGTAAAGCACACATAATGGGAGGTTGTAAAGATTAGGATATATGTTGTACAAGAGGAAAAATGGTATTAAATTTCTAAGTGAGATGTTCATTAGATAAAGAACTTCTCATTATACTTGATGACTGGAGTTTGATCCTTGGTTTCCATATGGTGAAGGAGATGCCCACAACTAATTCCCAAAAATTATCCTCAAATATTTACTTAAGTATTGTGGTATGTACTTTTACCTCAAAATTAATAAACTAATTTAATAAAAAATATTTTTTAAAAGGTAGTATCAGAAGTAGTGGAGAAGGCATAACCTTTCAAATCAAGCTAAAAACAGTGCTTCCTAAAGAAGTAAAATGTATCCAGACAGTCAAATCCTTATTAAAGATCAGATACCAATCTTCTTATAGGTTAGAAATTTCTTGTAAAAATTGTAACCCAACAAAAATAACAAGTTAAATATAAATGCCTATTTAAGATCATTAGGAGACTCAATTAAAATGTGTACCCAAGTGATGCTATAAGACTATCAGTGCCAGGCTGGTGGCACTTTCCTTTAATCTCAGCACTCAGGAAGCAGAAGCAGGTGGATCACCATAATTTCAAGTTAAACCTGATCTACAAAGTGAGCCTAGGAAAGTCTAGTCTACACAGGGAATCTTTGTCTCAAAAAAACCAAGAGAGAGAGAGAGGGAGATAGATAGATAGATAGATAGATAGATAGATAGATAGATAGATAGAGACTTTCAAGTCTGGTGGATCTGGACCCAGTGGGACCTACACAAACTCATGTAGCAACCAAGGATATTGCAAGCAGAGAACCGAGAACCACTGTTCAGACATAGGCGATGGACAGCTTATTCTCCACAATGGGAAGAAGAGGAAAGAGAGGGACTACTTCTTACACAAGCTCTGGTGCCTGAGACCTGATCACTGGCCCTTGGCAGAGAGGCCCTGTGGAAACACAGAGGATTGGGATTCAGGATATCCAGATGAGAGTTAATAGGCTGTGGTCAGATGGTGAGAGAGGAAGACCCCATCTGTCAGAAGTATAGGGGAGGGAAATAGGGCAAAAAAGTGATGAGAGGGTGGGAACAGATGGATAAGAGCCAGAGGATAACCGGGATTTAAGATGAATAAATTTAAATAAAATTTTTGAAAAAAAATAAAAAGAATATAAATTAAGCAAGTTCAAGGCCAGCCTGAGCTAAAGATGAGTTCCATGACACCTAGGTCTATTACACAGAAAAATCCTCTCTCCTGAATAAAAAGTAGAATATAAATTAAGAAAAAAAAAAAAAAAAAAAAAAAAAACAAACAAACAAAAAAAAACCAAGTATTCCAAACCAAAGGCAAGCCAATTTCAGATGATAAAAAAAACAACTAGTGTTAAAAAAAATTTTTTTTATCTGGCATTGAATAAAAAAACTTTATTGGAGGGAGCAGGGAGTTCAAGATGGTGGTGACTATCATGCACTGTATTTGATCTACCGCACGCTGACCAGAGACCTGATTGGAAGGCAAAGACTACTAGAACTAGCAAAGACTAGGTGAGTGAGGTCTCAAACAGGGCAAATCACCAGTAGGCCTAGCCCTGGGTCAACCAACAGCCCATGGATATTCTGAACCCACAGTGGAACACTTGAGTTCCTGGCCTGCGTGAGATTTCAAGAAAACTGATGAATCTGTCCTTGGACCCCACCCACCCACCCCATGCCAGTCTGCATAGGCCACTGGGAGCCACGGGGATGCCCAGGAGGCTGTGACAACATCACGTAGTCACAGTGTGCAAGGTCTAAAAGGGTCTAGAGCTGAGCCAGGTTGCCAGCCACAGCAGACAGAGCCTTCAGAAGTGAACATATAGAACCCAGGTTGGCCAGTCCCCATGGCCAGGCAAAGTCTCCAATGCTCTTGGCAGATACCGGATACCTCTAAATGGTAAGATCATAAAATTAAATAGAGATGCCAACATAGTTGGTCTGAATCTCTGTAGTAGCAAAAACAGGACCAGGCAGAAGCTCTGTTGACCCAATCTGGAACCTAAGGTGTACAGCCAAGTCTCCTGGAGTGGAAACCAGGTCACCTGCCTGTTCCAGGGAAGAACTCTGTGATCTCCACAAGCAAGGGCATATGACCTATAATCACTCACCAACTATCCACTCTCAAAGACCAGAAGCTACTCCAAAGAGCAGTGACAGCAAGATGACTAAAGGACAGTATAAGAAAGCAAACAAAAATCCAAAACAATTCAGCATCTCCAGATCCCCAACTATCCCAAAGAAAGCAACCCTGATAACCCAAAAACATTGAAACTACAAGAAAATTACCTCAAATGCTTAGTAATGAATATGGTAATGGAAGAAATTAATCAAATCCATAAACAAATGTAAGAAGATACAACTAAACATGTTGAAGACATAAAAGAGGCCTATAGAGAGGCACTGGATGAAATTCAGGAAAATAGAAACAACAGATGAAGGAAATCAATAAAACAGTTCAAGATCTGAAGCTGAAAATGGAAACTATAATAAAGGCACAAACAGAAGAATAACGGGAACAAGAGACCTTAGCTAAGAAAGTAAGCAAAATAGAGGTGAGCTTCTCTAACAGAATCAAAGAAATAGAGGAACAAATCTTGAGACTAGAATATACAATCATAGAACTCAAAGCTATCATCAAAGAAAAGACTAAATCTGAAAAAATTCCGACACAAAACATCCAAAAAAAAAAAAAAAATCAAGTACACCATGAAAAGATGAAACCTGAGGATAATAGACATTGAGGAAAGATATAGAAATATATATAGAAATGGATGGAAAATTACCAAATTCATTCTATGAGGCCATAGTCTCATTGATACCTAAACCTCACAAAGACTCAACAAAGAAAGAGAATTTCAGACCAATTTCTCTTATGAACATAGATGCAAAAATACTAAATAAAATACTTGCAAAACGAATACAGGAGCACATCAAAGATATCATTCATCATGACCAAGCAGGCTTCATTCCGGGCATGCAGGGATGGTTTAATATACGGAAATCCATCAATGTAATCCACCATATAAACAAACTGAAAATAAAAAACCACATGATCATCTCCTTGGATGCAGAGAAAGCATTTGATAAAATTCAACACCCATTCATGTTTAAAGTTTTAGAGAGATCGGGGATACAAGGCACTTTCCTCAACATAATAAAGGCTATATACAGCAAGCCAATAGCCAAAATCAAAGTAAATGGTGAGATACTCAAGGAAATTCCTCTAAAATCGGGAACAAGGCAAGGCTGCCCACTCTCTCCATATCTCTTCAATATAGTACTCGAAGTTCTAGCCAGAGCAATAAGACAACAAAAGGAGATCAAGGGTATCCAAATGGGAAAGGAGGAAGTCAAATTATCCCTCTTTGCAGATGATATGATAGTGTACATAAGTGACCCTCAAAACTCCACCAGAGAACTCCTAAAGCTGATAAACACCTTCAGCAAATTGGCTGGATACAAAATTAACTCAAAAAAGTCTGTAGCCTTCCTATACACAAATGACACGCTTGCAGAGGAAGAAATTAGGAAAACCACACCCTTCATATTAGCCACAAGCAATATAAAATATCTAGGAGTTACCCTAACTAAGCAAGTGAAGGACTTGTATGAAAAAAATTTCAAAACTCTGAAGAAGAGATTGAAGATGACCTGAGAAGATGGAATGATCTTCCTTGCTCATGGATTGGGAGAATTAACATAGTAAAAATGGCCATCCTACCAAAAGCAATCTACAGATTCAATGCAATCCCTATCAAAATAACTACACAATTTTTTAAAGACATTGAAAGTTCAATTCTGAACTTCATATGGAAAAACAAAAAACCCAGAATAGCTAAAACAATCTTGTACAATAAAAGATGCTCCGGAGGAATCTCCATACCTGATCTCAAACTGTACTATAAAGCAATAGTACTTAAAACAGCATGGTACTGGCACAGCAACAGGCTGGTTGATCAGTGGAATCGAATCGAAGACCCAGATATGAATCCACACACATATGGTCACTTGATTTTTAACAAAGAAGCCAAATCCATTCAATGGAAAAAGATAGCATCTTCAACAAATGGTGCTGGTCTAACTGGAGGTCTATGTGTAAAAAAATGAAACTGGACCCATATTTGTCACCTTGCACAAAACTCAAATCCAAGTGGATTAAAGACCTCAACATAAAACCAGAGACACTAAGCCACTTGGAAGAAAAAGTGGGAAAGAGCCTGGAACATATTGGCACAGGAGACAACTTCCTGAACAGAACACCAACGGCCCAGGCCTTAAAGTCAACCATTAATAAATGGGACCTCATGAGGCTGAGAAGCTTCTGTAAGGCAGGAGACACTGTCAAGAGAACAAAGCGACAGCCTACAGACTGGGAAAAAATCTTCACCAACCCTACATCTGACAAAGGTCTAATATCCAAAATATATAAAGAACTCAAGAAATTAAACACCACCAAACCGAATAAGCCAATTGAGAAATGGGGCTTGGAACTAAACAGAGAATTCTCAACAGAGGAGTATCAAATGGCTGAGAAACACTTAAAGAAATGCTCAACCTCCTTAGTCATCAGGGAAATGCAAATCAAAACAACTCTGAGATTCCATCTTACACCCATCAGAATGGCTAAGATCAAAAATTCAAGCGACACCACATGCTGGCGAGGATGTGGGGAGAGAGGAACACTCCTTCATTGCTGGTGGGAATGCAAACTAGTACAGCCACTTTGGAAATCTATCTGGTGCTATCTCAGAAAAATGGGAATAGGGCTTCCTCAAGACCCAGCTATTCCACTCCTTGGAATATACCCAGAAGATGCTCCAGCACACAAGAAAATTTGCTCAACCATGTTCATAGCAGCCTTATTCATAATAGCCAGAACATAGAAACAGCCTAAGTGTCCCTCAGTAGAAGAGTGGATAAAGAAACTGTGGTACATATACACTATGGAATACTACTCAGCTATTAAAAACAAGGAATTCCCGAAATTTGTGGATAAATGGATTGAGCTAGAAACGATCATAATGAGTGAGTTAACCCAGAAGCAGAAAGACCCAAATGGTATATACTCACTTATATCTGCATACTAGCCCAAGGGGCATGTCCCACGAAAGCCTTCACTTACCAGGAAACTGGGACAGAGGGGAAGGCATCCTATTGGGACTCTAAATGAGAGACGCATGGAAGAACAGCAAAATAAAAGGATCCAGAGGGTCCTAGAAATCTACAAGTAGAACAATATTATAGGCAGATTTGGGCCCAGGGGTCCCGCTCAAACTAAGGCACCAGCCGAGGACAATACAGGAGGTAAACTTTAAACCCCTTCCCAGATCTAGCCAATGGTCAGAATATTCTCCACATTTGAGTGGAGAGTGTGATACGACTTTCTCACGTACTCTGGTGCCTCACATTTGACCATGTCCCCTGGAGGGGGAGACCTGGTGGCACTCAGAGGAAGGACAGCAAGTAGCCAAGAAGAGACTTGATACCCTATGAGAATATATAGGGGGACGTACTCCCCCTCAAGAACAGTCATAGACGAGGGGAATAATGGGAAAAAAGGGGGGGGAGGAATGGGAGGATACAAGGGATGGGATAAACATTGAGATGTAACAAGAATAAATTAATAAAAAATAAAAATAAGTATCAATACCAGTTACACTAGAATCAGAGGAATAATGCATCCAGAATAACATAATGAAATAAGCCCATAAAAATTTTATCCAAAGCAAATTTTTGGGACATTATTTTGGTGAACATGTGAGATAAAAATTGTTGTTCAGTATGGAAATTAGGTCAATTTATTTAAAATAACTTGAAAACAGTCAGTGAAGCTGTAGTTTATTATATCCTGGGATCTACTAATTTGTATTAAAGTTATTTGCTGCAATTTTTATACATATGTACCAAATGGCATATATACAAATGGTCATTGCTTTTAATATTGACAAAAGTAAAAGCAATCTATATGCACATAATAAAATCAGAATCAAATAAACTTTTCTTCAATTACATTCTTTGTGTTTTGGCTATTTATATTTTGCAACCTTGAAAAAAAACATCTTTTCTATCTTGGTATGTGTAAAATTCTGAATGTAAGTTAGTATCTCTCATATCTCATCTCTCTCAACTGAAAACTTCTATCTATACCTAAAAACATCTTAACCGCTAAACATCCAAGCTGAATTGTAAAACTAAGTTACCTGGTCTTCAACCCCATCAAAGACTTGAGAAGGAATAAAATTAATCATCGTTGTGAACTTTTCAATAAATGAATGAATTAAAGTTCCAGCCTTTCTTATATGTAGATATAATAATGCTGAGTATAAAAGGGAATCATGGAAATCATGATAATATTATACACATATTATAAAACCACAAAGGGAGGGGTGGTGTCAGCAAACTAATGCCAGGTCTGATAAAGACCAAATATCACCTTCCTCACAGAAACACTGTCTGAAAACAACTGATTTAATTTGCTATGTGAGAAATCAGAAATGAATTAATGAATGTCTTGGCCTAAAATTGGTAAACTATACAACTGAATTTAATACAACATGGCACCACATAATCAGGAAAAGCCTCCTAGCTCTGGCTAGGGATGTTCAGATATACAGCCTTTGATTAGTTTTGAAATTGATTAGACTGCTCACTCATAATAAAAGAAGTTGGTCATTCAAGCTATTTTCACAGAGCCTTTGTTTATATGTTTCCTTCTTGGAGAGTAAAAATGTGACCGTTGCTAGATGAATTTGTTATCAAATTCCTTAAATAGAATCTTCTTCTCTTTTGCTTCAATGCATGCAAGTTGAAAGAGTAGAACGGTCTGGTGCTATGAGATATTAATACGGTGAATCAAGTAATGTGAAGAATCAGTGACAGTGACATAGATCAACAGATAAAGGCACTTTCTGTCAGGCCAAGGACTTGAGTTTAAGTCACAAAACATAGAGGGTAAGAAGAAACTCTTTCATGCTGTCCTCTGACCTATTTTTATGCTCCATAGCAATTGAGGATGTGCTTGCTTCCTCTTCCTAAATGTATAAACAATGAAACAAATAAATAAACATAAGATAAACCAGCTACAAAGGACTCTAAATAAAGTAACAAAGTAGTCATTAAGTAACTAATTGTTGATTCAAAGAAAATATAAGGAACACATAAGATGAGATGAAACCAAACTGCACTGAAACATCTTGTAGCTTAATTGTGAGAGAAAAAGAAGGAATTGTGAAAGCTTTGTTTTAAAAGGAATTGTCAAGTCAGGTGTGATCTCACAGGCCTACAAGCACTAAATGAAAAAATAGGGGAGGACCAAAGGTCCTAGGTAATGTTTGTCCATATAAAGATATAAAGGGCAACCTGTGATACTTACAAACCTGGCTCATTAAAAAAAAAAAAAAAACAAAACAAGAGAAATGTGGCCTATCATGTATAAAAGATTTTTTGTGTTTTCATTTAGGTAATTTGTTCAGATTATATCTCAATTGTTATCCCCTAACTTGTATCTTCCCATTGCTCCTCTCCCTCTTTCACACTATTCCCCTCCCCTTGGTCTGTGACAGAAGAAGACCTCCTCCTCTACCATATGATAACAGCCTATCAAATCTCATCCTGGTAGCCTGCTTAGCCATCCTCTGAATGCCACCAGGCCTTCCCACCAAGGGAAAGTGGTCCAATATGGTCACCAGAGTTTATGTCAGAGTCAGTTCCCACTCTCCACACAGATGTGGGGAATGTGCTGTCCATTGGCAATATCTGAATAGCGGTTCTAAATTTACCTAACGCATTATGTTTGGTTGGTAGAGTAGTTTGAGAAGAACCCTTGGGTCCAGATGCACAAGCCTTGATGGTCTTCTTGTAGATTTCTAGGGCCCTCTGGATCCTATTATTTCCCTATTCTCCTATAGCTCTATTGCCTGGAGTCCCAGTAGGAAGTCCCAGCATCTATCCCATTTTCCCGCTAAGTGAAGTTTCAATGGCTATATCTGTTGGGATAGTGTACAATTTTAAGTAAGTATATACCATGTATATCTTTCTGGGTCTGGGTTAAGTCTCACAGGATGGTCATTTCTTATTCCATCCACTTGCCTGAAAGTTTCAGGATTTTCTTGTTTTCAAAAATTGAGTAGTATTCGATAGTGTAAATGTACCACAGATTCTTTATCCATTCTTCTATTGAGGGACATCTAGGTTGTTTCCAGATTCTGGCTATTACAAATAAGGTTGCTATGAACATGATTAAGAATATACCTTGTTGTTGTGTGGTGGAGCATCTTTTGGGTATATTCCAAGGAGTAGAATAGCTGGGTCTTGAGGAAGCCCTATTCCCAGTTTTCAGAGAAAGCACCAGATAGATTTCTAACGTGGTTATACAAGTTTGCATTCCCACCTGCAATGAAGGAGTGTTCCTCTTTCTCCACATCCTCACCAGCATGTGATGTCACTTGAGATTTTGATCTTAGCCATTCTAATGGGTGTAAGATGGAATCACAGTTGTTTTGAGTGGCATTTCTCTGATGGATAATGACATCAAGCATTTCTCAGCCATTTGATATTCCTCTGTAGAGAATTCTGTTTAGTTCTGAGCCCCATTTCTTAGTTGGGTTATTTGGTTTGGTGGTGTTTAATTTCTTGAGCTTTTTATATGTTTTGGATATTAGTCCTTTGTCAGATGTAGGGGTAGTGAAAATCTTTTCCCAGTCTGTAGGCTGTCAGTTTTTTTCTGTTGACAGTGTCTGCTGCCTTACAGAAGCTGCTCAGCCTCATGAGGTCCCAATTATTAATTGTTGACCTTAGAGCCTGGGCTGTTGGTGTTCTGTTCAGGAAGTTGTCTTCTGTGTCACTATAAGAGATAATCAGTGAAAATTTCAGGAAAACAGAAACAAACAAACAAAAATAATGCCCTGCAGTGAAAATTCAATAAGGTAATAAATCCAGAGCTGAAAACAATACAAAACTAAAGTATTACAGTAAAAAAAAAATCTGTACCAAAAAACATCATCATTTGAAATTAAAAAGAAATATGTATCTGACAGATGAATAGAAGCTAAGACGAATCTTTACCACTGGACCTATTTTTGAGAAATATTTAATGGAATTCTGTAAGTTCACATGAAAGTATGGTAAATAGTATCCAACAAGTATACCATCTAACTGCCAATAGTACTTATTGGGTATAATCATTTTAACATTGCTATGTTTTGTTTCTTACAATAAGATTAAAATGCTTCATTTTACTGAACTACTTGCATACTTAAGATTTAGGCTTAAAATAGACTATTAAGGCCTCAAGATTATGACATAATACTGTGTGAAAGAGTTGAGGATTCAGCTCAAAGGTAGAGTGCTTGTCTAGCATGAATAAAACAACACATTCTTTCTGCAGTACTAAAAATAAATCTTGTAGCTAATACACAAGAGAAATTAATCAAATAAATAAAATATCCATTTGACTATTTTGTATTGGACAGCCAATGTGTGTTCTTCCTTGGAGAAGACTATTTCTATTACACTAAGTGTGTTGTTTGTAGTTATTTGTGTAAGTTAGAGACCTGTTGAGCATTCCTAATCCGTATTAACAAATCCATTGTTAATATTCTTTTCCAAGTTGTGTTTAGCATGTCTATTTTTGTTGATTTTATTTAACTCCTTAAGATCAAGTTGTAATAAATCTATTGATTGCCTCCCTCTTTGGCGTCTCCCATGGTACCTTATGCTAGTTCAAAAGGAGACACTCAGGTCAGTTCCAACTTACTGTTCTCTCTACCCTGTTTCTGAAATACATGGTATCTTCAAAAATAGGCATTCACTTTCCACCTGTCTGGGGCAATTTGTTTTTTATTACTTATTATAAAAAGCCTGCAATAACACTTTCAAGGTACTGGAAGTAAACCTTATATTATAATTTATTTGTATGGGTACAATACCACATTTTGGAATAACAATATATGTAATGTGTGTAAAGAATAATTTTAAGACATCGCGCTGGGTGAGGTGGCGGCAGGGGCGGCGAGCAGCGGAGTCTAGCGGAGCGGGCACTCCGGCGGGTCTCAGAAAGAAGAAACAATGTAACTCAGTCACCGGTAAGACTTGGAGGCCAAGGAAGAGGGAGGCAGGAAGAGCATGGCCTGGCCCCGCCTTTTGCAGAGGAGCGCTCTGCTCAGCGGCTTCGGCCACCACCATGTTGCTGTGTTCCTGCTTACCTTCTTCAGTTACTCATTGCTCCATGCGTCAAGAAAGACATTTAGCAATGTCAAAGTCAGTATTTCCAAGCAGTGGACTCCAAATGCTTTTAACACATCAGCTGACCTTCCCGCAGAGATCTGGAGCAGCAACCATTTGTTCCCCAGCACAGAGGAAGCAACTCTTTTTCTTGGAACACTAGATACTGTTTTTTTGTTCTCCTATGCTGTGGGCCTCTTCATCAGCGGCATCATCGGGGACCGGCTGAATTTGCGATGGGTTCTGTCTTTTGGCATGTGCTCGTCTGCGCTCGTGCTGAGGAGTTGTCTTTAAAGGTCTCTGGAGTGCCTGTGCTTCCGCCTCATCTGTTCTGCAGTACGGTTATGAGTATGCCTTTCTGGTGACCGCGTCTGTGCAGTATGCTGGTGGGATCATCATCTTCTTTGGACTACTAGTGTCACCAGAAGAAATTGGTCTCCCAAGTATTGAGGCAGAAGAAAGCTCCGAAGAAGATTCACACAGGCCACTCATTAGCGGCGCTGAAAATGAAGATGACAATGAGCCTAATTATTCAGTCCAGGAGGACAGGGCTGCCACCCAAGTGAAGGCAATAAGCTTCCATCAGGCTTGCTGCCTTCCTGGAGTCATCCCGTACTCGCTGGCCTATGCCTGCCTGAAGCTGGTGAACTACTCCTTCTTCTTCTGGTTGCCCTTTTATCTGAGTAACAACTTCGGGTGGAAGGAAGCCGAAGCTGACAAGTTGTCCATTTGGTACGACGTCGGTGGCATCGTAGGTGGGACTCTGCAAGGCTTCATCTCCGACATGCTGCAGAAGAGAGCCCCCGTGCTGGCCCTTAGCCTGCTCCTGGCCGTCGGGTCCCTTGTTGGCTATAGCCGCTCTCCAAACAATAAGTCCATCAATGCACTCCTGATGACCATTACAGGGTTTTTATTGGTGGACCGTCCAATATGATCAGTTCAGCCATTTCTGCAGACTTGGGTCACCAAGAACTGATAAAAGGGAGCAGCGAGGCTCTGGCAACAGTCACAGGAATTGTGGATGGGACTGGGAGTATCGGTGCTGCTGTGGGCCAGTATCTGGTGTCTTTGATCCAGGACAACCCAGGATGGATGTGGGTTTTCTACTTTTTCATTCTTATGGCAAGTTGTACAATTCAGTTTATCTCACCATTAATAGTGAGGGAAGTATTCTCACTTGTGCAAAGGAGACAAACTCACATACTGAGTGAGTGACTGGTGCCCGCAGAAGAGAATGGCCTGGGACGCCCACGAGGGCCCGCTGATCTTCAGTTCACTTGTGTGGTGTTGCCTAAGCCCCAGTGGAGTCTCAGCTTGTGAGCCACCCTGAAACACTGCCGGCTGCCCCAGACACTGGCGAGTAAGGGGCGAATTATTTTTGTACACTACAGTAACTGATGATTTTTTATTTATTTATTTATTTATTTTTAAAATTAATTTATTCTTGTTACATCTCAATGTTTATCCCATCCCTTGTATCCTCCCATTCCTCCCCCCCCATTTTCCCATTATTCTCCTCCCCTATGACTGTTCCTGAGGGGGATTACCTTCCCCTGTATATTCTCATAGGGTATCAAGTCTCTTCTTGGCTACCTGCTATCCTTCCTCTGAGTGCCACCAGGTCTCCCCCTCCAGGGGACATGATCAAAACAACTCTGAGATTTCATATTACACCCATCAGAATGGCTAAGATCAAAAACTCAAGCGACACCACATGCTGGCGAGGATGTGGGGAGAGAGGAACACTCCTTCATTGCTGGTGGGAATGCAAACTAGTACAGCCACTTTGGAAATCTATTTGGTGCTATCTCAGAAAACTGGGAATAGGGCTTCCTCAAGACCCAGCTATTCCACTCCTTGGAATATACCCAGAAGATGCTCCAGCACATAACTGATGATTTTTATGAATTTTGTGAAGGTACTGAAAGGAAAAACGAACCTGCCAGCGTCTTTGTTGGGCTTGTCGGCTTAGCTAGCTCTCCAACCTTAAGTTGGTCCTGGACTCTTGTTCTTCAGCCTTAATTAAGAGCTAAGTGAGCAGGAAGCAGAATCATGCAAGTTTGATGAAACGACTGGTGCAACGCCTTGATAGCACCTTCGCAGACAGTGGCTCACCACTAAGGCGTCGGAGCAGCGCTCAGGCCAGATGGCACTACAGGCCCGCCATAGATGGAGCATGCCTCTACCCAGGTGGGAAGCTCGAAATGTGCTGTGGCTTCTGGAAGTCCTCGTCCTTTCTACAGTGGTTGTCAGCTTGTTCTCCTCCGACCTCGCTCACGTTTGACTGACTCCTAGAAGCAGTCTTCCGTTCATGGACTGTGACTTAGCTCAGACATTCCAGTGTGGAGCTTTCAACCCTAGAATCATAGCTACGTGGCCTTATTCTTGCAAGCTTGGTCTCTGTTTTAGCCGGGTTCCTGGAGTTACCTCAGCAGAAGACTAGAGCTAGAGAAAAGGCAAAGGTTCTTTGTTTCAAGGGTGTGGCGTTGCATATTGAATCATGTTGTTGGAGTTTTGGGGCCAGAGGCCTGTCCTTTTTAGAAAATTGTGGAATGTGTGTCTTCAGGACTGTGAATTCCATATGAATCAATACTTTAGGGTCATTCTGTACATATATTCTAAATTATGTAAACAAACAAGGAGGAAAATGTGCAAATTTGAGGAACTCCTGATTCACATTGTGTTAGGAACTATTCTTCCACCTCTTATATTATGTTCCAAAGTATGTGACGAACTTGTTATTTAATCTTGCAGCTCTCTGATCATTTTACTGTTCTGTCACTGACATAAAGGGAGAACACAGAACATAGGAAGGGAGCAGAAGCCCACCTTTTGTAATAAACGCCCAGCCGTTCAGTTATTTCGTCTCCCAAAAAAAAAAAAAAAAAAAAAAAAAGAGAATAATTTTAAATTTGAATTCTATATCAATATATCAAATTTAAACTTATTTTGCATTAATATATAAAATTATATATGAGTGAATTAAAAATAACGTTATTTGTGAGTAACAATTAAGGCCTTAAGTTAAGGAGTAGATTTAATAATCTACTTTTTGTTCTGTCATCCCTACATATTTCTATATCCTCCTTCTTTCTTTTCAACCCCTATCTCCACACCTAACAAATAAAGTTAATCCCTGATCCCCACAGGCAAGGTCACCCTACCTATAATCAGTCATCAACTAGCCCCTATCAACCAGGGAAGGTCACTACAAACTACCTCCCAACATCAGAGTCACCAAAATGACAAGAGGACAGCAAAAGAAAGCTAACAAAAACCAAAATAGGTTTGCATCTCCAGATGCCAGCAATCCCAATGAAAACAACCTGGAGAACCCAACAACAATTGATATACAAGAAAATGACCACAAGTCCTTAGTAAGGAAGATGATAATGGAAGAAACAAATAAAATCTGTAAACAAATGCAGGAGGAGGCAAACAAGAGGGCTGAAGATTTAAAAGAGTCATATAAAGAGTCACTTGAAGAATTTCAGAAAAATACAAATAACCAGATGAAGGAAATCATTAAAACAGTTCAAGACCTGAAGATAAAAATGGAAGCTATCATAAAGGAACACACGGAAGAAAAACGTGATTGAGAGGCAACAGAAAAAGAAAGCAAGCATCTCAGAGGTGACATTATCTAACAGAATGCAAGAAATGGAAGAACAAATATCAGGTCTTAAAGAAAAACTCATAGAACTCGAAACAACCACCAAAGAAAATGCTAAATCTGAAAAGTTCCTGAAAAGGACCTCCAAGAAATCAAAGACACCATGAAAAGACGAAACTTGAGAATAATAGGTATTCAGGAAAGAGGGGACAACTGACTCCACAGCCCAGAAAATATCTTCAACAAAATCATAGAAGAAAATTTCCCCAATTTCAAGAAGAAGATGCGTATGAGAATACAAGAGGCCTACAGAACACCAAATAGGATAGACCAGAAAAGAAAATCTTCCTGCCACATAATAATAAAAACACAAAATATACAGAACAAGGAAAAAGTATTAAAAGCGGCAAGAGAAAAAGGCCGAATAACATATGATGGCAAAGCTATCAGAACTACTCCAGACTTCTCAGCAGAAACCATGAAAGCCAGAAGGGCTTGGACAGAGGTCTTGCAAACCCTAATACAACACAGATGCCAGGCAAGATTACTACATCCAGTGAAACTACCAATAACCATTGACGGAGAAAACAAGATATTCCATGAAAAAACAAATTCAAACAGTACCTAGCCACAAATCTGGCTTTACAGAAGGTACTAGAAGGAAAACTCCACCCCAAAGTGTCAAACTACAAGCAAAACTACATAGGAAATAGGTAACTATGCCATTGCAAAATCACAACCTCACAAAATCTCGACTATACCAAATAGCAAAAATGAAGAGACTTAGCACTCACTGGTCATTAATATCTCTCAATGTCAATGGTCTCAATTCTCTAATAAAAAGTCACAGACTAACTGAATGGATGCATAAATATAACCCAACATTCTTCTGCAATCAAGAAACACATCTCAACCACAACCACAGACATTGCCTCAGAGTAAAAGTTTGGGGAAAAATATTTCAAGCAAATGGTCACAAGAAGCAAGCTGGGATAGCCATACTAATATCTGATAAAATAGACTTTCAACCAAAATTAATCAAAAGGGATGAGTAAGGACACTTCATACTCATCAAAGGTAAAGTCAACCAGGAAGACATCATGATTTTGAACATCTATGCTCCTAATACAAGGCCTCTCACATTTGTAAAAGAGCTGTTAATAAAGCTTGAGCCACTCATCATCGATACCCACACATTAATAGTGGGAGACTTCAACACCCCACTTTCACTCAAGGATAGGTCTTTGAATCAAAAACTAAGCTGGGAAATAACTTCATTAACCAATGTCATGAATCAAATGAATTTAACAGATATCTACAGAACTTTTCACACAAACAAAAAGTATTATACCTTTTTCTCAGCACCTCATGGAACGTTCTCTAAAATTGATCACATAGTTGGTCATGAAGCAAACCTCAACAGATACAAGAAGATTGAAATAATACCTTGTATCTTATAAGATCACCATGGTCTAAGGCTGGACTTCAACAGCAACAGAAATAACAAAATGCCTACTCACACATGGAAACTAAACAACTTTCTACTTAATGAGACATGGGTCACGGAAGAAATAAAGGAAGAAATAAAAGACTTCCTGAAATTCAATGAAAATGATGGAACAACATACCCAAATTTGTGGGACACATTGAAAGCAGTGCTAAGAGGAAAATTTATAGCACTAAGTGCCTTTAAAAAGAAAATGAAAACATCTCACATAAACAACTTAACAACACAGCTGGAAGCCATAGGAAAAAAAGAATCTGAAACACCCAAGAGGAGTTGATGCCTAGAAATAATCAAACTCAGGGCTGAAATAAATAAATTAGAAACAAAGAGAACAATACAAAGAATCATCAAAACCAAGAGCTGGTTCTTTGAGAAAATTAACAAGATAGACAAACTGCTAGCCAATCTAACTAAAAGACAGAGAAACACTATCCAAATAAAGAAAATCAGAAATGAAAAGGGAGCCATAACAACAGACACCGAAGAAATACAAAGAATCGTAAGAACCTACTTTAAAGGCATTTATGCCACAAAATTTGAAAATGTATGGGAAATGGACAAATTTCTGGACCGATTCCATTTGCCAAAAATGAATCGAGATCAGATAATCAAATTAAATAACCCTATTTTGCCTATGGAAATAGAAGCAACCATTGATAGTCTCCCAACCAAAAAAAAAAAAAAAAAAAAAAAAAACAGGGCCAGATGGTTTCAGGGTAGAATTCTACCAGTCCTTCAAAGAGGAGCTAATACCGATACTATTCAAGCTATTCCAAAAGATAGAAATGGACGGAACATTACCAAATTTCTTTTATGAGGCCACAGTCACATTGATACCTAAACCCCACAAAGACCCAACAAAAAAAGAGAATTTCAGACCAATTTCTCTTATGATCATTGATGCAAAAATACTCAACAAAATACTCGCAAAGTGAATACAACAGCATATCAAGGACATCATTCACCATGACCAGGTAGGCTTCGTTCCAGGCATGCAGAGATGGTTTAACATATGGAAATCCATCAATGTAATCCACCATATAAACAAATTGAAAGAGAAAAACCACATGATTATCTCTTTAGATGCAGAAAAAGCATTTGACAAAATCCAACACCCATTTATGTTTAAAGTTCTGGAGAGATCGAGAATGCAAGGCACTTATCTAAACATAATAAAGGCTATATACAGCAAACCAATAGTCAACATTAAATTAAATAGAGAGATACTCAAGGAAATCCCTCTAAATCGGGGACCAGACAAGGTTGCCCACTTTCTCCATATCTCTTTAATATAGTTCTTTAAGTTCTAGCCAGAGCAATAAGACATCAAAAGGAGAACAAGGGGATCCAAATGGGAAAGGAAGGAGTCAAATTATCCCTATTGGCAGATGATATAATAGTGTATATAAGAGACCGCCAAACTTCCACCAGAGAACACCTACAGCTGATTAACACCTTCAGAAAATTGGCAGGATACAAAATAAACTAAAAAAAAAGTCAGTAGCTTTCATATATACGAACGACAAACAGGCAGAAGAAGAAATTAGGAAAATTACTCCCTTCACGATAGCCACAAGCAATATAAAATATCTAGGAATAACCCTAACCAAGCAAGTGAAGGACTTATTTGAAAAAAACTTTAAATCTCTGAAGAAAGAGATTGAAGAGGATATCAGAAGAACTAGGGATCTACCTTGTTTGTGGATCAGGTGAATTAACATAGTAGAAATGGCTATCTTAGCAAAAGCAATTTACAGATTCAACACAATCCCTATCAGAATACCTACAAAATATTTTGAAGATATTGAAAGATCAATTCTCAACTTCATATGGAGAAATAAAAATCCTAGAATAGCAAAAACAATCCTATACAATAAAAGATCCTCTGGATTAATCTCCATAACTGATCTCAAGCTGTACTATAGAGCAACAGCAATTAAACAGAATGGTACTGGCACAGCAATATGCTGGTGGATAAATAAAATTGAATTGAGGATTCAGAAATGAATCCACACACATTTGTTCAATTTATTTTTGACAAAGAAACCAAATCCATTCAATTGAAAAAAATGACAGCATCTTCAATAAATGGTGCTGGTCTAACTGGATGTCTACATGTAGAAAAATGCAATTAGACTCCTATTTGTCACCATGCACAAAACTCAAATCCAAGTGGATTAAAGACCTCAACCTAAAACCAGAGACATTAATTCAGTTAGAGGAAAAAGTGAGGAAGTGCCTGGAACACACAGACACAGGAGACAACTTCCTGAACAGAATACCCACAGCCCAGGCCTTAAGGTCAACAATTAATAAATGGGACCTCACGAGGCAGAGAAGCTTCTGTAAGAAAGGTGACACTGTCAAGAGAAGAAAGCGACAGCCTACAGACTGGGAAATGATCTTCAGCAACCCATCATCTTACAAAGGTCTAATATCCAAAATACATAAAGAACTCAAGAAATTAAATGCCACCAAACCTAATAACCCAATAGAGAAATGGGGCTCAGAACTAAACAGAGGAATATCAAATGGCTGAGAAACACTTGCAGAAATGCTCAGCCTCCTTAGTCATCAGAGAAATGGAAATCAAAACGACACTGAGATTCCATCTTACACCCATCCAAATGACTAAGATCAATACTTCAACTGATATCACATGCTGGCAAGGATGTGGAGAGAGAGGAACACTCCTTCATTGCTGGTGGAAATGCAAACTAGTACAACCACTTTGGAAATCTAGCTGGCACTTTCTCAGAAAAAGTGGAATAGGGCTTCCTCAAGGCCCAGCTATTCCACTCCTTAAAATATACCTAGAAGATGCTCTACCACACAAGAGGGACATATGCTCAACCGTGTTCATAGCTGCCTTATTCATAATAGCCAGAACATGGAAACAGCCTAAGTGTGCCTCAGTAGAAGAATGGATAAAGAAACTGTGGTACATTTACACTATGGAATACTACTCAGCTATTAACAAGGAATTTCCAAAATATGTGGACAAATGGATTGAACTAGAAATTATCCTAATGAGTGAGTTCACCTAGAAGCAAAAAGAGTTAAATGGTATATACTCACTTATATCGAGACACTAGTCCAAGGGAGCAGATCCCTTGAAAAACTTTACTCACCAGGAAAGTGGGTCAGAGGAGAGGACATCCTATTGAGATTTTATGTGAGAGAAGCCTGAGAGAATGAGGAAATAGAAGGATCCAGAGGGTCCTGGGGACCTACAAGAGGAACTGTAAGACAGGCAGATCTGGGCCCTGGGGTCCTCCTCAAACTATGGCACTAGCCAAGGAAAATATAGGCAGTAAACTTTGAACCCCTACCCCGACTAGCCTATGGACAGGACATTCTCCACCGTTGAGTGGAGAAGGAGATCTGACTTTCACACAAACTCTGGTGCCCCATCTCTGACCACATCTCCTGGATGGGGAGGCATGGTGGCACTCAGAGAAAGGATAGCAAGCTACCAAGAAGAGACTCGATACCTTAAAAGCATATATGGGGGGGGGGAGGTTCAACTCAGTCACAGACATAGGGAAGGGAGGGAGAGGGAAGCGGGGATGGAGGAAGGAATGGGAGGATACAAGGGATGGGTTAACAATTGAGATGTAATATGAATAAATTAATTTTAAAAAAGGAAGAAAAAAACCAAAAGAAAGTTAAAGAATGTCAACATCCAGAATGCTGAGAGGAATAAATCCTGTCAGATCTGATCCAGAGTCAGTGTCTGGTTATTTTCTTCTGAAAACATGTAATTTCTCACAAGCATTATACAATCTTAAAATTATAAATGTATGAGTTGTGCTGGATGCACAGAAAAATTAAGCCTGGTTCTCTGCACTTGTATGAGCAGAAGTAAGACAACTGTAAACCTTTATTTATAACATATGACAAATAGCATGTAATAATAAGTCACAGGGATTCTATGTCCAACATGAAGCCTTGTCCATGTATAGACATTCATGTCTCAGCCAGTCTCAGAGCTATCTCCATGTAGTGGTATTAGCAATATAAGTTACCTGCTTGTTCTCCTGTTTGAATTCTTTATATCCCAATTGTATCCCCTCCCCCTCATCACCTCTTGATCCCACCCTCTCCCTCATCTGCTTTCTCTCCCTTCCCTAGTCCTCAGAAAGGGGAACTCTGCTCACCTAACATCTGACCTTAGCTTATCCAATGTCATCTGTACTACATATGTCCTCTTCCTCTGTGGCCTATCAATGCCACCCTGCCAAGGGGAAAGTGGTCAATGTTGGGATAGCCGAGTCCATGTCAGAAGTATTCCCTACTCTCCGTATTTTATGATCCACAAGGAGACTGTGATGCCTATCTAGTACATCTGAGCAGAAGGTTTAGGTCCACATCATACATGGACCTAGGGTGGCACATCAGTCTCTATATTGTAACGTGGCTATCCTGTATTAAGTAGCTAATATCTGCTTATGAGTGAGTAAATGAAATGTTTGCTTTTTTGGGTCTGGATTAATTTACTTAGGATGACTGTCTCTAGTTCCATCCATTTGCCTGCATATTTCAAGGTTTCCTTGTTTTTTGATAGCTGAATAGTATTCCATTGTGAAAAAAAAAAACATAGTTTCTTTATCCATTCTTTGGTTAAGGGGCATCAAGGTTGTTTCCAGATTCTGGCTATTACAAACAAGGCTGCTATGAACATGGTTGAGTAAATATCCTTATTGTATGGTGGAGCATCTTTAAGGCATTCCTGGGTCTTGAGGTAGAGTTATTTCTAATTTTCTGAGATAGCACCAGATTGATTTCCAAAGTTGTTTTAAAAGTTTCCATTCCCACCAGCAATGGAGGAGTGTTCCCATCCTCCTCATCCTCACCAGCATGGAATAGCTAAATCTTTTTCCATTGTGTAAATATACCACTGTTTGTTTATCCATCCTTTGGTTGAGGGGCATCTATATTATTTCCAGATTCTGGCTGTTACAAATAACGCTTCTCCGAGCATTGTTGTGTAATTGTACTTATTTAAGGTGAAACATCTTTTGAGTATACGCCCAGAAGTAGTGTAGCTTGATCTTCAGGTATTCCTACTTTTCTGAGAGAATGCCAGCTTGATTTCCAAAGTGGTTTGCACTCCCACCAACAATGGAGGGGTGCTCCCCTTTCTTCACATTCTCACCAGCATGTGCTGTCACTTGAGATTTTTATCTTAGCTTTTCTGAGGGGTGTATGATGGAATCTCAGAGTTGTTTTGATTTGCATTTCCCTGATGATAAAAGGTGTTGAGCATTTCTTTAAGTGTTTCTCAGACATTTGATGTCCCTTTTGAGAATTGTTTATTTCTCTACTCCATTTTGAACTGGATTATTTAGATTTGTAGTGTTTAATTTCTTGAGTTTGTTATTAGCCCTTTGTCAGGTGTATGATTGGTGAAGATCTTTTCCCAGTCTGTTGTTTTGTTCTGTTGGCAGTGTCATTTGCCTTACAAAAGCTTCATAGTTTCATGAGGTCCCACTCATTAATTGTTGATCTTAGAGCCTGAGCTATTGTTGTTCTGTTCAGGAAGTTTTCTCCTGTGCCAATGAGCTAAAGGCTCTTTGCCAATTTTTCCTAGACCAGATTTAATGTGTCTGG
This sequence comes from Acomys russatus, assembly GCF_903995435.1. Taxonomy (NCBI): domain Eukaryota; kingdom Metazoa; phylum Chordata; class Mammalia; order Rodentia; family Muridae; genus Acomys; species Acomys russatus. Next base: position 64,017,408 of record NC_067169.1, read on the forward strand.
TTTTATGTTGAGATCTTTAATTGACTTTGAATTTAGATTTGTGCCACATGATAAATAAGTGTCTATTTGCATTTTTCTACATATAGACAACATGTTAGACCAGCACCATTTGTTGAAGATGTTATCTGTTTTCCATTGTACAGTTTTGGCTTCTTTGTTAAAGAAAAAAAAAGTATCCATAGGTGGGGAGGTTTATTTCTGGGTCTTTGATTCAGTTCCAGTGATTCACCTGTCTGTTTCTATTGCAATATTATGCTATTTTTATTACTGTTGCTCTATTGTACATCTTGAGATCAGGTAAGGAGATACATCCAGAAGCACTTTTATTATATAGCAATGTCTTAGCATTTCAGGATTTGTTTTGTCTTGTTTTTCCACATGAATTTGAGAACTGTTCTTTCAAGTTCTTTAAAGGATAGTGTTGACATTTTGATGGGAATTTCATTGAATCTGTAGATAGGTTTTGATAAGAGAGACATGGGAGATCTTTCCATCTTCTGATAGCTTCAATTTCTTTCTTCAGAGACTTGAAGTTTTTTTCATACAAGTCTTTGACTTGCTTGGTTAAAGTTACAGAAAGATACTTTTTTTTTGGACTATTGTTATGGGTACTATTTCTTCAATTTCTTTCTCAGCCTGTTTGTCTTTGTGTAAATGAGGACTACTGATTTTTTTTTAGTTGATTTTGTATCCAGACACTTTACTGAAAGAATTAACCAGCTATAGGAATCTCTTGGTAGAATTTTTAGGGTCATTGTTGTGTATTATCCTATCATCTGAAAATAGTGATACTTTGACTCATTCCTTTTCAATTTATATCCCTTTGATCTCCATTAATTGTCTTATTACTCTACCAAAGACTTCAAGGATTATAATAAAGAGATATGGAGAGAGTGGACAGCCTTTTCATGTCCCTGATTTAAGGAGAATGGATTTCAGGTTCTCTCCATTTAGTTTGATGTTGGCTATAGGCTGGCTGTGTACTGTCTTTATTATGTTTAGGTACAGGCCTTTTATCCTTGATCTCTCCAAGTGTTTAGCATGAATGGATGGTGGAATTTATCAAATGCTTGTTAAGCATGTAATTGGATGTTCATGTTTTTTCTTTCAGTTTATTTATATGATGGATTATTTTAATAGATTTCCATTTATTAAACCACCATGCATGCCTGGGATGAAGCCTATTTGATCATGGTGAATGATATTTTGATGTGTTCTTATATTTGGTTTGTGAGTATTTAATTGATTACTTTTGCATCAATGTTTATAAGAGATATTGTTCTAAAATCCTCTTTCTTTGTTGGGACTTCCTGTGATTTAGGTATCAATGTGACTGTGGCCTAATAAAATAAGTTTGGTAATGCTTCTTCTCTTTGGATTTTGTGTAATAGTTTGAAGAGAATTAGTATTAGCTCTTCTTTGAAGGTCTGGTAGAATTCTGCACTTAATATATCTGGCCCTGCACATTCTTTTTTTGATGGGAGACTTTTGATGACTGCTTCTACTTTCTTAGAAGATATAGAAATATTACAATTCTTTATCTGATCTTGAGTCAATTTTTGGAATTGGTGAATAACAAGAATATTGTTCATTTAATTTATATTTTCAAATTTTGTGGCATATGGGCTTCTGAGGTAAGACATAATGATTCTTTGAGTTTCTTTGGTGTCTTTCATTATGTCTCCCTCTTCATTTCTGATTTTGTTGATTTGAATATTTTCCTTCTGCATTTTCATTAGTTTGGCTAAGTGTTTTTCTATCCTGTTGATTTTTTCAAAGAATCAGCTCTTGGTTTGCTTGATTTTATGGCTTGTTCTCTTTGTTTCTAATTACTTATTTCAGCCTTGAAATTCATTATTTCCAGTTGACTACTCCTCTTGATTGTGTCTGCTTTTTGTTTTTGAGCTTTCAACTGTGCTATTAAGTTGCTAGTATGGGATCTTTCCAGTTTCTTCATGAAGGTGCTTACTGCTATGAACTTTCCTCTTAGCACTGCTTTCATTGTTACCCATAAGTTTTATTATGTTGTGCCTTCATTTTCATTGAATTCTATGAAATCTTTAATTTCATTTTTAAAATTTATCTCTGACCCAGATTTCATTGAATAAGGCATTGTTCAGTTTCCATGAGTTTGTAGGCTTTCTGTTGTGGCTGCTGCTGTTTAGTTCCCTTTTTAACCCGTGGTGGTCTGATGAGATACAAGGGGTTTTTTGATTTTCTTGTGTCTGTTGAGGTTTGCTTTGTGACCAAGTATATGGTCTATCTTGGAGAAGATTCCATAAAGTACTGAGAAAAAGGTGAATTGTTTAATGTTTGGGTAAATTATTCTGTAGGCATCTGTTAGATCCATTTGATTCATGACATCTAATAGTTTCATTATTTCTCCATTTAGTTTCTATCTAGATGATCTGTCTATTGGGGAGAGTAGGATGTTTATGTCTTCCATTATTAATGAGTTGGGAGTTCAATGTGTGATTAAACTTTATTAATAATTATTTTATGAATGTTAGTACTCCTGTATCTGGTGTATTTTTCTTTTGATAAGTATGAAATATCCTTCTCCATCTTTTTAAATTTTTTGTTGAATGTATTTTATTAGATACTAAAATAATTACTTCAAATTCCATATTAGATTCATTTCCTTGGAGTTCTTTTTTCCAGTCCTGTACTCTAAGGTAATGTCTATATTGCTGAGGTTTACCTAGCAGAATGACTAGTCCTGTTTCTTCATCCATTCTGTTAGCCTATTTCTTTTTATTGGGGAGTTTAGACATTGATGTTGAGAGATAGTAAAGATAAATGGTTGTTAGTTCCTGTGTTTTGATGTTGGTGGTGGTAGAGACTGAGTGTTTCTTTTCTTTTGATTTTGTGATGTAGGGTTATTTATTTCCTGAGTGTAGTTAGCCGTCTTGCTTTGGATTTTTTCTTCTAGTATCTTCGGTAGGACTGGATTTGTGGCTACATAGTGTTTCAAGTTTTTTGTTTGTTTCTTTCTCATGGAATATCTTGTTTTCTCCATCTGTGGTGATTGAAACTTTTACTGTGTATAGTAGTCTGGGTTGGCTTCTGTGGTCTCTTGGTGTCTGCATGACATCCATCCAGACCCTGTGTCATTCATAATCTCTGTTAAGAGTCATGTGCAATTCTCATAGGTTTGCCTTAATATGTGACTTGGCCTTTTTCTCTTACAGCTTCTAATATTATTTCTTTGTTCTGTACATTTAGTGTTTTAATTATTATGTGGTAGGAAGATTTTCTTTCTAGGCCCAATCTGTTCTGAGTTCTGTAAACTTCAAATTTTCTTTTATGATTTTGTTGAAAATGTATTCTTGGCCATGGAGTTTGGAGGCTTCTCCTTCTTCTATTTCTAATACTATCAATAAACAGAACTTTTTAGTTAATCAAGATAAGTAAATTACAAAAAGGCATAAGAGATGGCTCAGCAGTTAAGAGTACTTTTTGCTGTTCTAGAGGACTGGAGTTTGATTACCAGAACCTACATAATGGCTCACAGCTGCTTGTAATTTCAGTCCCAGGGTGTCCTCTTCTAGTCTTTATAGGTACTACATGCACAAGGTACAGAGACATACATGCAGTTTAAACACATGTGCATATAAAATAAAAACAGATTCTAGAAATCTTATACATGTATATATCATTGATTTTCATCATCAGGTAGGGTGAAATATTGTTCATATCTTCATAAAATTCCAACAAAATAGAAAGAAATGTATGTTAAGCAATGTGATTATATGCACTCACATATAAAATTTAAAAACACCAATGACTCCTGTAGATGTATAGAAAATTATTAAATTATTTTTAAGTTTGATATATAGAAAGCAAAAGAGGATTTTAGTTATATAACAAAAATTGGGGCCTCCAGGTTGACTACTGTTTCGTTTTAAAAAATCACTGAGCTAGTCATTGATTTGGTTTGATGGCTGGCTCTCAAAATACCATGCACAGGAACTTTGACACTCAGTGTAGAAATATATGGACGTTGCTAAGACCTTCAGGAAGTATAACCAAATGAGGAAATTATTGAAGATCCTTGGGAGACTCTTCTGTCTCTCTTAGTGTCTGGCAATATTCTATAACCCTTGTCATATAAACTTCTACTATTGTGAAGACATGTGTCATGAAGCCTTCATTAGAACCAACTTGGTGCTGATGCCATTTCCTTGAACTTCAGTACATCTCCTAAATAGACAGGACACCTACTAGATGAAGGGGTACACCAACCCACCCACAAACCTTTGACCCAAAATTTATTCTGCATAAAAAATGTGCTAGGATAAAGATGGAGCAGAGATTGAGGGAATGGTCAACCATTATCACTTTTTAAATTTCAAGTACTTTAATATAATTTCATGTTCTGTAAGTCTCACCTCCAAATTGAAACATTTCAAGGATTAGGAAGTAAACGATTTGTGATTCTCAAGAGGCTCCACGAAAATTGGATGATTCACAACACCACATTCCCAGCATACATTATCAGTAACATTTACTGGAGAGTATAGACTTTGGCTGTCCAAACTTTCTAAACATCATGTAGGGAGCTTCAGATTTGCATCGTAACAAGTTATCCTCAAAGCTGGGAAGGCTTTTCTGTAATGCAGCTGACTTTGAGTCACAAAAGATCCTGCAATACCTCCCTCATCTGTACTTCTGTATGTAACCTCAAATAAACTCACTGATTCATTAAGCTAGACTTGGATGGAATTGTTTCTTCAGTCTGGCAGTGTCATATCTGAGGTGAACAGATGCTTTTGCTCATGACTCCACCAGAAAACATACACAATATTTATACATATTTTAAAAATATTAACAAATAATTATATAATATAATTATAGGCTGCTGTCTCTAAGTTTAGAAGTCAGAGTTCAAAGAGTAAAAATATCCCTAGAGGGATTTTTTTTAGTATAATTCCATTATTAATTCTTTTTAATTAGAGAAATATTTAAAATTGAGTTAAGCTACTACATTTGCCTACGGTATTATGTACATATTTTAAGCTACTTTATACATTAGTAATAATAGTCTCAGCCATCACAAAAACTAGGCACAGATATTTATTCTCAGTAGTTCACAGAATAAGAATACCTTTTGAAATTTTACTGTTTCAAATACAATATGGTTGTGGAATGTTAATTAACTGCAAATTTTACTACACGCCAAACACTTCACTAAAGCAAAAGCTGGTCATAAATGAAGTTTGCATTTCACAAAAATCTGGAAAATATAAAAAGTGATAATAGTTTTATTATTTCTATATTCATTTGAATTGTGGGATAGGTATTTCTCTGAAGAGTGGCCATCTTTTAACTATATAGACTGATCAGAAGATGGCATCATTGTCATTTCAAAATGTCCTTAAGTTAATAAAAAAAAAAAGAAAGAAAACAAGGCAAGAACAAATTTAGTCTTCAAGATTTTGTTCTTCACATTGGTAATAAAAATATGCTTGTTTATTTGCTTATGCCTTGTCTTACATAGATATGAAGAAGATACACTTCATAATTTTTAAAGACTGCAAATCATATATCCTTTGGAGAATATTTCCACAGCAATAGAACTCCATGGCTTATATACATACCAGAAATACTTAAATTATTTAAAGTTCTAATTAGTGATTGTTTTTCTATAGATTAAACATTTATTTTTCAAAGTAACATTAAACAAATTAGACTTTATAACCAATGATTTTCCAGTGCCAATATTCAGCAATATGTTGACAATTGATAAGGGTCTACAGGATGGTAATGACTATGGGTGTTCTGCAGAGAAAGATTGTGTAATTTCTTAATGAACAAATTCCTTTTATATTCTGGAAATAATTGGGAAATAGAAAGAGTGTGCTAAAATTTACAGAGAAGTTGGAGATCTGGTTGAGCTAGAGATGTATAAAAGTCTCTCATTGCTAAAGTTATTACACATAAACAAACTTGCATATGTCACTCTATCACTGAGGTTTTATTTATAACTAAGTGTACAGTCAAAATAACAGTCCAAATTTCATCTTGTCCTGCTTATACCCTACCTCATCAATTCACAACTTGCAGCTTCCTTCCCACAACTATTTTTGGTAATCCACAGTGGAGAGTTGATATGAGCTAATGAGCATCCCTCATGGCTTCCATCTGGATCATTCCAGTTTATTGTTTGCAGCAGCAGGTGCTTTGAGTTGCTTATTTTCATGATCTATATCAAGGTTGGATTTTAGAGTAAGACATAAGTTAACAATGTGTGTTATGCATATATCTTTTTAAAATGTGTATCTATTCCTGTCTTTATTCTAAATATCAAGTGATATCAAATACTCAAGATCATACAAATAAATATATTCTTCTTAAATCGATGAAAGTACCCAGAATGGATGTCATGACTACTGCCACAGAGTACGTTTCCAAGCCATGAATTCAGTTGGTGTTGTAGATTATATCAAACTATGTACTGTTTATGAGGAAAGAAAAAAATGTCCATTTCATCTCTTCTTTTCACACTATTTTCAATGCAGCATTATGCCTTGATTATTGATAGTTGTTTTGAAAATAGTTACTTCAATTTCTGCTTAGTTTATATCCCACAGTCTTTTAGGTCTGTATAGAACAAAATGTAAAATACACACAGATGCTCTATTCAGATTTCTCCTATCCTTCATTGCCGGGGAAATTCCATTTCATAAAACTCACGTTACTGAAATTCCTTCATTGTAATAACAATTAAACCACAACTGTTTCTTACAGATGTTACTCATTAAAGACCATAAAGAGTTTTTTTCATGTGTTATCTAGTTCCTTCAAAATGTGAAAGAGTGGATTTTATCAAAGAGGAAACTGGATCAAAAAATTGATTATTAGGTAATAATATATAAGGTGAAAGTGTTTTTTATTCTAGGGCCTGATTTATATCATAAAATTAACAGTCTACACAAGGAGCTTTCTTTGGCCAGTACCAAACACTCAATGATCACACATAAAACATTTTTACTATTTAGTATAAAAGCTCATAAATAATTGATCTGGTCAGGCATGAGATATCAAATATTGCTTTTATTTATTTTACTGAGAAGAAAATCCAGATCTAACCTAGAAACACTGAATTATTAAGAAAATTATTCTGTCTCCTTACCCTATAACTCTTTGATAGTATTAAACTTAGGGAAAGAATCAATTTCTCCTGTGTAGGCATTTATGTGAAAATAAAAAAATCATTTTCTGTCTGACAATTTTGTTGCTATCTATCAAGAGAAAATGGGCCATATAGGAGAATGCATCTGTGAAGACAGACGCAAGAGAAAACTTTTGTAACTAAGTATATTTTATTTATTTCCCATTATATGCAATCTGTTCCCTGGTAAGCAAATTCAGTGCTTATTTCTAGGACTACCACCTCCTCCAAACAGAAGGAGTGTGTCAGTGTGGAAGAGAATTGTACTCCTCTGTTAACTATATAATCTTTTTTTTTCTTTTTTTTTTTTAATTTATCTTGTTACATCTCAATGTTTATCCCATCCCTTGTATCCTCCCATTCCTCCCTCCCCCCCCCCCATTTTCCCATTATTTCCCTCCCCTATGACTGTTCCTGAGGGGGATTATCTCCCCCTATATATTCTCATAGGGTATCAAGTCTCTTCTTGGCAACTTGCTGTCCTTCCTCTGAGTGCCACGTACTCTGGTGCCTCACATTTAACTATATAATCTTAATAAAAGAGTTCACATAATCATTATTTGAATTGATCTGCAGTATTTCCTAAGACATGGTTCACTAGGGCAGAATACCTACAACAAAGAAGTATATTGACTGACTTTTTTCCATCTCCAAATGTGTCAATATCTGAAGAATCCCACTCAGTACTGTTCTTACATTTGTAAATGAGAATTCAGACACAGATAATTTAAATGATGTGGAGTTTTGTACCTGAGTTGAACTCCAGTGTATTTTCTGCAAAGTACCGTTTACCATATGACCCCTGGTGGTTGATTGCTTATAAATACCAGACAAAAAAATTAACAGAAACACAAATGAAAAAAATATGGCCAGATAAGTACCATTTCTTTATTTTGTGCCATATACAGAAAGTACTGCAAACTATCTACTAATTGAAGGCATGTAGTTGCACTTTAAATGTAAGTAATACCACACTACAGGTGTTTCATTTGCTTAGTTCCTATAAGCCTCCCATTTCTTCTCCTCACAACTATAAAATATTCTTCTACCTAATTTTAATTCTCTTTTTTAATTGAAAAAGATTTCTGAATCATAACGAGTTTTTCTTTGCTTGTTTTTCATTTTGGAATTGTTTCACAGATAATATATTGAATTAAGTCCACCCAGAGCTTTAAATAAAGAGTTATTTGTCCTCTGGTTAATCATGACTCAAATCTCTTTAAGATCAATTAAGTAAATCACTTTGAGTCAGTCTATTGCATTCTTAATAAATGAAATATTTGCTCTATGTATGCTATGAAACATTTTTCATCCAAAATGTGCAATTAATAACCTTATTAGTCTCTTGAGGAGGTAGAGTTCACATGTTTGATAGAGTGAACAATTCCTTTCTTGCAATATGCTTATAGACACTGAAGAAAAACATCAGTCTGTGATTTTAATTTGCATTTTAATTGCTTTGAATATTTTTGTTAAGCAAAATTTTCAAATAAATTATTAAGATGCTGTATATACTAAAAATATAAACATAAAAGAAAAGATTACCATTGATGCATGACTGGTTCATACAATACAAGAAAATATTTCAGACTAAACTCTTGTTTTTTTGTGTGGTTTAGGTTTTTTATTATTATTATTTTTAAGATATCGCGCTTAAAGTTGTTTGCAGATTATGCAGCAATTTGGACCACTGAATATTTCCCAAGACAATTTGCAATTAAAGTAGAATATTAGATTTCATCTTGGAATAATTAAATCATACATCAATAAGCAAAATAGTAAGAGACTTATTCAAATACATCCAGTACATGCTCTGATGATGGCTCAAACTCAAGCTTCATCTTCTCATTATGTTTGTAATAGAATATTATACACAAATACATTAAGAAAACAGATATACTCATTAGTATTCTGATGTTTTGAATATTTACAGAGTAATCTCAATTTAATGTGAAAAATAAGTAAATGCTTACTAAAAAGCATTTTAAACACCGTGCAGGGAAATTAACATTAAGATTTACTGAAGAATAATTACCTTTCCTAAGTTGCATCCATTTTTAAGACAGAGTAGTCTGATGTTAGCCAAATTATAGACTTCATCAAGTATATGATACTTAAATTTGATAAAAGACACTCTTAATAAAAGAGAGAATACACTTATTTTTTCTCTTAAGCAGGACTTAGCAGTAGCCTCAAATTATATTTAGAATAAAATCTACTATCTATATTTATGAGAGATTTAAACTCCTTATCATTGTTAATTTTGTAAATATTACCATGTTACTTGAAGCTTTTAGAGCTGAATTTATATTTTGTAGCAATTACTTTTGGTTTCTTAGCTGTACTCATTGGTTTCTCCTTATATTTTCAAAGAAGTACAGAAGAAAAAAATACTAAATGCTCATGAAAATCCCCAAAATATGAGGCTTAAAAACAATTCTTCCTAATAAATCTAATGAGCATTTTTCAAGATCATGAATTCACCCTAATATAGGTGATGATTAGAATTTATGGACTGTCAGAGATTTAGAGCAACATAGCACACCAAAGATTAACCCTGCAGTATATCTTACACTATGACTGTAATATTTTTCTTTCAGTAAACTTTCTTTGCACATCTCATGCTTGAAAATCATTATTCCCTTTAAATTTTCTAATTAAAATAAATTATTTACATTTAAATAGAAAAATGACATTGAAAAATTTGAAGAACTTTTTAGATAATTGAAAATAATTGCTTGGTGGAGCATGCCTTTAATCCCAGCACTTGCGAGGCAGAGGCAGAGGCAGAGGCAGGCAGATTGCTGTGAGTCCACTCTGGTATACAATGTGAATCCAGGACAGCCAAGGCTACCCAGAGAAACCCTGTCTTGAAAAAAAGAGAAGAAGAAGAAGAAAAGAAAAAAAGAAAGAAAGAAAAGAAAGAAAGAAAAAATTGACAGCCATAGAAAATATTAAAGAAGGTGAATTTTTCATTTGAGGAGGTTATGTGTTCTGGAGATATTTACAGATGCCACTGTTCAAATACTATCAATGAAACAAACAATAAACTCAATTTCAAATACACATATCTTAACAATTTTTAATCCTTAATTGATGTAGATTGCTTAAGTATAATTTTTTAAAGTAGGAAAGACAAAAAAATGGCTTTGTTATAAAAATGCTAAATAATTTAGATCTAGATTTACTTAAAGAAATCTATTACATTAAATTTTACTATAATAATGAAAGAAATGGTTTAAAGGGCATGGTAATGATGCCTTTATTTCTAGCACTTGTCAGGCAGAGGCACATGGATATTTGTGAATTCACATCTGGCCTGGTCTATGTAATATGTTTTCTGGCAGACAGCACTATATAGTGAGACCTTGTTTTAAGAAAGAACAGCAAAAACAAGAAAAGAAATAAGATATCTTATTTTGCAGAACATTGTCTTGTCCTATCTTGTTTTTCATAATAAATTAAGATAAATTTTATATGAGGGCATGAAAGAGTCAAGAGCAGGATGAAGAAAGTATAAATAGAGAACTAATAATCTATTTATTTTATAAAGTCTTCTATACAATAAATAAGAAAATTTAAATTTTTATTCATTATACTAGAAATGTGGAAGAACTCAGAACTTTTTTGCTTTGGTAAAAAGTTTTAAAGCATGTACCAATCATTAAATTAGATTGGATATCAAAGAGCCAGCATTCTTTATGTTGCTTGCATTTATTCAACAAATATTTAATAAGAATATACTAGGTATTAATAGTAGTTTAGAGTCTCGGATACATTGACATAAAAAACAGGGAAAAGTCTTTGCCTGTAGTGATTTTATTACAATGAGGAAAAAAATAGAAGTAAAAACTCATTAACACAATATAGGTGGGGACAGAGTGATAGAATCTATGGAGAAGAGATCAAAACAACCCACAAACATACATACATACATATTAACATTATACAGATTGAACAAGTTATATTTAGGAACAAGTATGTACATGTATATATATATAAATGCGTGTAAGAATTACTGAAAATGACACTATGCATTTTAAAGAGTAAGGAGCTATATTTCGGAGGGATTATGTAGGGTTGATAAATGATGTAATTACAATATAATTCAAAAAATAAAAGAAAAAATGAAAGTAATATATTTGATCATTAAAACCAGACATTTCCTACTTCAAATAGGGCTATTGTTATTTAACATTTAACTAACTACTCAATCACCATACACAATTCAATATGAAGAGGACAAACAGATATTGGAAAGAAGAGAGTTTTAGAAAAGGAATAACTACTGAAAATCTATGAGGTAGCACCATAACTTCTTTGAAAAAAAAATGGCAGATACCAAGCTGACTGACCAGATTGAATTAAGAAACCAATTGGAAGAATAATGGTCTAATAGTCTGTGGATTATTCAGCAATATGAAAATAACAAACTGTGTAACAGAGCAAGATGTAACACAGCTGTTTTATGAAGTATTTATATATATATATATATATATATTAGATATTAGCACTTAGATGGATGTAGGGTTGGTGAAGATGTTATCTCAATCTGTAGGCTATTGCTTTGTTCTGTTGACATTGTTACTTGCCTTACAGAAGCTTTTTCATGATGTCCTATTTGTTAATTGTTAGTCTTGGAGCCTGAGCTATATGTGTTCTGTTCAGGAAGTTGTCTCCTGTGCCAATGAGCTCAAAGCTTTTCCCTGCTTTTTTTTTTTTTTTAAAGATTTAGTGTGTCTGTTTTTATGTTGAAGTGTTTAATCCACTTCTCCTTTAGTTTTGTACAAGGTGATAAATACAAATCTATTTGCACTTTTCTACATGTAGACATCCAGATAAACCAGCTCCATTTATTGAAGATGCTTTTATTGTCAAAAATAAAGTGACTATAAGTATGTGGCTTTATTTCTGGGACTTCAGGTGGATTGTATTGATCAACTGCCCTATTTCTATGCTAGTTTTTGTTACTGTTGCTCTATAGTACAACTTGAGATCAGGGATGGAGATTCTTCCAGAAAATCTTTTATTGTACAGGATAGTTTTAAATATTCTTGATTTTTTTTTTATTTTCCATATGAAGTTGAGAATTGATCTTTCGAGGTCTGTAAAAAATGTGTAGGTATTTTAATGAGAATTGCATTGAATTTGTAGATTGCTCTTTGTTAAGATGGCCATTTTTACCATGTTTATTCTCCTGATCCACAAGCACAGGAGATCTTCCCATCTTCTGATATCTTCTTCAATTTCTTTATTCAAGGACTTAAAGTTTTTTCATGTAAATCTTTTACTTGCTTCTTTAGGTTTAATGAAGATACTTTATATTAAGTGAAACAACTGTGAAGGATGTAGTTTCTCTAATTTCTTTCTCATCCCAGTTTTCATTTGTATAAAGGAGGGCTACTGACTCCTTTAGTTGTCTTTTTGCTCTAGCTAGGACTCCAAGTACTTTATAGAACTGAGAGAGAGAGAGAGAGAGAGAGAGAGAGAGAGAGAGAGAGAGAGAGAGAGAGAGAGAGAGAGAGAGAGAGAGAAGAGAGAGAGAGAGAAGAGAGAGAGAGACAGAGAGAGAGAGAGAGAGAGACAGAGAGAGAGAGAGAGAGAGAGAGAGAGAGAGAGAGAGAGAGAGGACTGCCTTGTAATGTCTCGGATTTTAGTGGAATCGATTTAACTCAGTGTAATTGACTTAAATTAAACACCACTAAACCAAATAATCCAGATAAAAATGGGGTACAGAGCTAAAAAGAGATGTCTCAACGGAGGAATATTGAATGGCCAAGAAACACTTAAAGAAATGCTCACCCCCCTAGTCCTCAGAGAAATGCCTATCAAAATGATTTCAGGATTCCATCTTACATCAATCAGAATGACTAAGTTCAAAAACTCAAATGACAGCACACGCTGGCTAGGATATGTAGAAAGGGAAATACTCTTTAATTGATGGTGAGAGTTAAAATTTGTACAATCACATTGAAAATCAATCTGGCACTTTTTCAGAATAATGCTACCTCAAGACTCAGCTATACCCCTCTTGGACATATATCCCAAAGATGCTTCACCATACAACAAAGACATTTGCTCAAATATGTTCATAGAATCTTTATTTATAATAACCAGAATCTGGAAACAACCTAGGTGTCCCTCAACTGAAGAATGGTCACAGAAACTGTGGTACATTTACACAATGGAGTATTACTCAGCTATTAAAAACAAGAAAAATTTGAAATTTGCAGACAAGTGGAGGGAACTAGAAATGCTCATCCTAAGTGAGGTAACCCAGACCCAGAAAGACACACATGGTATATACTCACTTATAAGTGGATATTAGCCCAATGTAGATATCTTCTAAGAGACTCCACACAGTGGGAGCATTGGGACTGATATTGGATGTTACACTGAAACTTGTACAGAAGAATGGGGAAATAGAAGGTCCAGGAGGAAGCAGGAGCTCCACAGGGAGACCATCAAGGCTTGCAGATCTGGACACAGTGGGTCCTACATAAACTGATGCACCAGGCAAGGATAATGCATCCCGAGAGCCAGCAAACCCTTTTCATATGTAACAGATGGACTGCCAATTCTTCATGTAGAAAGAGGGGGACTAATGCTTGACCTCTAACATGCACTTGGGTACCCAGTATTTGTTCAGTGCCCATTGGCAATACCACCTAGTGGGCACACAGAGGAAGAGGATGCATGCTAACCTGATGAGGCCTAATAAGTTGTAACCACTCAGTTTGGGTAAGAAGGTCCCCCTATAAGAGGTCTAGTGGAGGGGAACAGGCAGAAGAGGGAGGGATGGTGGGAATGATAAGATAAGAGTGAGAGGATGACCATCAGGATGTAATCTGAATAAAGTATAATAAAACATATACACTAAAAAGTATGTATATATCATTATTATTCTATCAACCAGTATTAATAAGAATGAGGAAATTCAATTAGGTAGAAAGGGAACATATGTACTAAAATTCCTGTATATTTTAAGTAACTTTTTGAAAATTTACTGTGTTATATGAAATCCAATCCTTTTTGTAAATTTTTAATTAATTTATTAAGATTACATCTCAGTTATTTTCCCTTCAATTCTATCCTCTCATTCCTTCCTCCCTTCCTCTTTCACCCTATTTTCCTCTCCTAGTTCTGTGACAGAAGGGGCTATCCTCCCCTACCGTATGGTCACAGGCAATCAGGTCTCATCTTGGTAGCCTGCTTATCCTTTCTCTGACTGCCACCAGGCCTGACCATCAAGGAAAAGTGGTCAAATATGGGGCAATAGACTTCATTTCAGAGTCAATTCAAGCTCTTAACACAACTATGGAGAATGTCCTGTTCATTGGCTGGATGCAAGTAGGGGTCCAACCCTTCTGCATGTATTGTCCTTTGTTGGTGCAGTAGTTTAAGTAGACACCCTTGAGTCCAGTTCTGCCCATCATGATGTTCTTCTTGTAGGGTCTAGGATACTCTGGGTCCTTCTATTTCTCCATTATCCCATATTTCTCTCACCTAGAGTCCCAAAAGGAGGTCTTCGCTCTTATCCCAATCTCTTTGTAAGTGAAGACTTTCATGGGACATCCCTTTTGGGAACTCAGAGAAGCAAGCAAGTAATGCAGACCTAAGCTTCTCCAACAGAATTCAAGAGATGAAGGCCTTACCTTTTAACCCTCCAAAGCTTCCTTTTTATCCCCAATTCCATGCCAAATTCAAGACCTGGTCTAATATTGCTGTGATTTACACACAGGAACATATACATGTATACACATTAGATCTACTAAATTAATTTACTGTTGCTTATATGTACATGAGATTTCTATTCACCACTTGCTTTTGGATAACATATCAGTGAGCTTCTCCTTTTAGAAAACTGAATTATCACTCACTTAACAGCCATTACTTAGCCGAAATTCTTCATTTGGTGGTGGGACTTTCTGAAATTTCCCACCCATGTTAACATGTCATTTGGGGTTGCCATTATGCAGACCTGGTGTAGGCAGCTGTATTTTATTGTTTCTAATTTATAAGGACAGCTTTCCTGTTAAGTCTGGAAGAAGCTGTCTTGCAGCAAATGTTCTCATTTTCTGGTTCCTACATTTTGCCTCTTCTTTGGTCATACTCCCGGAACATTGTACGTTCATTAACTGTGAATGGGCATCCCATAATCACTTATTCTCAGGATATTGACCAGTGTGGATCTCTCCAATGGATTCCATATGCAAAATAAAAAGCTTCTTTTACAAAGCATGAGAGCTACATGTCTCCGCAGGTATAAGAATACATATTTAGAGTGTGGCTACAAATTATTTGGCTTAGGAATATAACAGTAGTAGATTATCCTCTAAGGTCTATAACATCGTCAGCCACAGTGCACCAGGCAAGTATGAATTTTTCCCATTGTGCATAACTGAAGTCTAAAAAGACAGCTGTTGGTTATCTCCAACAGCAAAGTGGCAGAGTCACACCATTGGGGATATCTTGTCAGACTGGTCACTATTGCTAGGCATAGGTTTTATATCTAAATATGAATACTGAGTGTATTTCTCATTTAGTAGCTTATATAATACCTACTACCAAAAGAGGGAATGAATAATAAGAGAGGAGGTTTTCATGTCAAGTTCATCTTGGTTTTAAGAAGTCTTTTGTCCCAAGTTTGTACTATCTTCATCTATAGTGTCTTACCTTCAAGTAAGCAACCAAAGGCCATAACAATAGCCTATATTACTTTATGAGACTCTTGGGCTCCCATGACAAATGACTCAAATGGAAATATTCCAAGTCTGCCATTCGTTTTTGCTAGTTATTTGCTCTTGGGGAGTGGCATTATTGTCCTGTGTAGTATAACTCCACTTCATTTTATTTATTTATCTCTCAGTAGATATACACACAGCGACAAATACACACATACACACGTATCACTCCACATACATATACAATACATATCTAATATATAATTATGATATAATATATAGAATTTATCTAATATATTAGATATAGTAGATCACACAGACACACAGACAGACAGACAGACACATACACACAAACACACACACATGCGCATACATATTAGAATCATATTGGGGTATATATTAACAGCACCACTTTTACCACTGTGCAAATAGACTGTAAGAAAGTGAATATAGTGAGACCAATTAGGAGACATTTGTAATAATATAATATGGGATAGAATTGGCGTACAACTAGGGCATTAACATTAGACTAGAAAAATATATCGAAGATATTTTGATTTCATGCCTATTGTGATTAGGGCAACAATCAACACAGATGATTCAATATCTACACATTAGGACATCGAGTCATTGGTAATACGCCCAAGAGTGGTATGGATGATCATAATGAACATCCATTTCTAGCATTTGGAGGAACCTCCACACTAATTCTATAGTGGCAGTACAAGTTTGCATCCTCACTAGCAGTGAAAAAGTGCTTACTTTTCCCTATATCCATGACAACAATTGTTGTTCTTTTTTAAAATCATAGCTGTGCTGGGTGGGGTAAGATGATAACTTCAAATTAATTTTAATTTGCATTTCCCTGATGGATAAGAATATTTAAAAATATTTCTCAACCATTTCCATTTGTTCTTTTGATATTTACATTTAATTATGTGTCACAATTTTAATTGGTTTGTGTGTTTAGTTTATGTTTTTAGTTTTGAGTTCTTTATATATTCAAGACTCTATTCATCTGTAAGATGAATAGATAAAAGTTTTTTTCTGTTATTTCTTTTCTTTTTTCTTATTTCATTGTTAGCCTACCCTGTTACAACAACAACATTGATGCCCTTTTCTGTGCATGTTTTTACTTTCATGAGGTCTCATTTGTCATTTGTTGGTGTTAAGGGCTGTACCTTTGGAGTATTGTTCAGAATGCGCTTTCCTATGATGATGAGTTCGAGCACATTCCCCACTTTTTCATCTGACAGATTTAGGGCATTTGATCTTCTGATGTCCAATTCTTGATGAATTACTAGTCCAAAACAACATATTTTTAATTTGATTAATAAGGAATGATTGAAAAAAGATGATTGATAAAATGAAGAATAGAACAACATAATTCCTATGTACTCAAATGTTAATGTTTTTATTAAGAATAATTTTATAAAAAGAGAAAAGGTCATTCATTTTGAATGTAGTAATTGTAGATTCTTATTAGACATTCACATGGAATAGTCAGCTTGTATGTTGGTTTAGAACATGAAAGAGAATTGTAGAGTAGAAATATAAAATTTTGCATTTTGGATTTCAACTTGTGCTTTATAATTAAGATCACAAAACAAGCTAGAATATTCAATGGATTGAGAATACATGGGGTAAAAGAAAACAAAAAAGAATGGGATGTTCTGAATCTTCAGTGTTCAAAGATAGAGAGCACTGCAGGCTCCAAAAAATTATCTGAAAGTTACCAATGAACTAGGAGAGAAATAATGAAAGTAATATAATTGAAGTTAAATAGAGTACTTCAATACAACCAGTCATCTTATACTATTGGATTCTTCAATATAGAAAGCTGAGAATGCCCTACTAGGTTCGGTAGTATATATATATTTGATGATTTTCCAAAAAGGCTTCTCTTCTTGTGAAACTTTAAGATTAAAATGTAAGTGAATACTGCTCAAATGATAATGTGAAGAAAAAATTTTAAGAGAAGATACGACTCTATTTTATATGGTAAATGAAACTAGATGACAAAAATCAATGTTAAATACAGGTAAGATCTATAAAATCTGACAGGTACAAGACAAAGGAGAAACAGCAGTGAAACTGGTATTTGAGAAAATGGTATCAATATTATATAGAATACAGACTTTTCTGTCTTATTTCTCGTCCATGTTCTCAGTCCTGCACTACTTCAGCAAAATATAACCTTGTAGACATAAGACAGCTTTTATATTTCACCAAGTAAAGTCTGTTTTTTTTCTCCCTTACTTTCTTCTATTTTCCTGCTATATGTCTTTGAAAATGTTTGCTTTTGTGTGTGTGCTGGAATAAAATTATCCATGTCCTTCATGGTCTAGTTGAAGTTCTCCTTCACTGAAGCCCCTTTCATGACTACTCTAGCTATCCATAAATCAGTTACAATCTTTAACCACATAATTTAATCTTTAAGCATACATTCTCTAAAACCATCTAACTTGACATATTGGTTTTTTTCCCTGTACACTCAGAATATTAGCTTCGTAAGAAATAGTCCATATTCTAATTCTGATAGTGTCCCTGAACTATGAAATTGTCTGTTCTTATGTCTGAAGTATCACAAATATCTAAAATGAATATTTGTTGAAGCAATAATAGCATCAGAATAGTATATTTTACACATGTAAACTTAAAAAATATTTATAAATGGCTCTATTGGATTATTATTTCTGATAATGCTGACCTATAGTCCATTGGTTTTGCATAGTATGCCCAAAATATCATGAAATTAAGGGTTAGCAATACTGTATTGTATTTCTAACTAGAGCATTTACTGCTGCTTTACAAAAATACTACCTCCCCTTCCATAAAATTAGTGCTATTTATCACGTGTAATCCTAGGGCAGCCATAGCTGTTTTATGTATTCATTAAATTCTGACTCTATATAAACAAATATTTTTGCTTTTAAAAGATATGAAAGTATTATTTATTTTACTTTAAAATCCAAAAATTATTTATATTGCATTTTTCTACTCAAATGTGTTACATGATTAAATAAGGTCTATCAAGTACATTATATGGTGACTTTGAATTATGAAATTAAGTAGTAGCATGCTTAAAAGCAAAAATGCCTTGAATATGCTAAAATTGAGTGAATATTTTAGAGTACAGATTAAGTGTCTGGCAGAAGATATCTCAAAAAACAAAAAGAATCAAGTGCAGCATTAAGTTCATTTATCAAACAATAGTCTAATATTTGTCTTTCTAAGAGTGAAGCCAAGTTTCTGTATTTTATGTATTCAAGGAACAATGTTATCTCTTTTTTAGCTGTGATTCTTCCCTACATACACGGAAATTTTAGGGGTCTAAGATTTTTACCAGATTTTTATGATAAGTAAATTTCCAGCAACTAAAATTAAGAAAATGTCAAAGATGATAATCATTTATATCTGTAGTTAAAATACACAAAGTCTCCTAAAGGGTGTGTTCATACATACACGTGATGATATGAGTTAAGGGAAATAATTCTTAATTAAGATAACAGAAATAATTTAGATCAAATATGATTTTTGTGATTATACTAAAGAAGGAGATATTACCTTGACTGTATTAGATTCTGGATTCTGGAGGAAGAACCTATAGTGTTCAAGTTTCTTACTTATAAGAATATTCTTGATGATAAGGTAAAATTAAAAGCAGTCACTATTCCATTCAAAAGTAATATAGGCTTGGTTACCCAAGCAGTGTTAGGAAAGGGTTCCATGAGTGTGTGATTCAGCCCAGAGGCCCTAGCTGGACTTGCCAAGCAGATTGGGCCCAGAGACTCTAGTCGAGCTGTGCACACAGGCTTGGCGCCTCCAAGACTCTGGCTGGACTATCCACGCAATTTAGGCCCAGTGTCCCGGACTGAATTCAGCACGCAGTGTGAGTCCAGAGTCCCTGGCTGAGCTTGGTGCACAATTCCGCCCCAGAGACTCGGGTAGAGCTCAGCGTGCAGTTTGGGGCCTGAGTCCCTAACTGTGCTTAGCAGACAGATTAGGCCCAGAGACTCTAGCAGGGCTTTTGGCACAGTCAGGCTCTAAGACATTGGTTGGACACAGTGTGTAGTTTGAATCCAGAATTCCTGGCTGAGCATGGCGGACAGTTCAGACCCTGAATCAATAACTGACCACAGCACACACTTTGGGCCAAAAGCCCCTAGCTGAGCTTGGTGCACAGTCCCAGCCTCCAAAAATTCTAGCTGGACCCTGTGTGCATTTTTTGCCCAGAATCCCTAGCTGAGCTTGGCAGACAGTTCAGGTCCTGAGACTCTAGCTGAGCTCGGCGTGTGGTTCTGGCCCAGTGTCCCTGGCTGGACATGGTAGGGAACAGAGAAGGCTGTGGATACCTTGGCCTGACCCAACGCTCATTCAGAGACCCAGAACGATTGCAGGACCCACAGCACAGGAGAGCTGAGGATCACTGGCTGTAAGAGACCAAAACGACAGGGCTAACCTCCTGCCATCCACACCTGTGAAGTATCAGAGCTTCCAGATTACGGAAATCTTGAGAAAACAAGTGTATCTATCATCAGACTCCCTCCATCCAACTCTGGAAGGTACCCAAAAAAAACAAAGGCACCAAGATGTCTAAAGGACAACGTAAAAGCATACGCAAAAGCCCCCAAAGCAACATGGCGTATCCAGTTTCCAGGTATCCCAAAGAAAACAACCCAGAGAACTCAAATACAACGGAAATACAAGAAGATGACCTCAAATCCTTAGTAATGAGGATATTAATGGAGGAAAAAAATAAAATTCATAATCAAATGCAGGAGGACGCGGCCAAACAGGTAAGAGACAAAAAAGAAGCACATAGAGTGGAACTGGAAAAATTTCAGGAAAATGCAAACAACCAGATGAAAGAAATCGAAATATCAGTTCAAGATCTGAAGACAAAAATGGATTCAATGATAAGGACACAGACAGAGGAAAAACCAGAACGTGAAACCTCAGAGAAGAAGGAGAGCAATACAGAGGTGAGCTTTTATTATTATTATTATTATTAATTTATTCTTGTTACATCTCAATGTTTATCCCATCCCTTCTATCCTCCCATTCCTCCACCCCATTTTCCCATTATTCCCCTCCCCTATGACTGTTTCAGAGGGGGATTACCTCCCCCTATATATTCTCATAGGGTATCAAGTCTCTTCTTGGCTACCTGCTGTCCTTCCTCTGAGTGCTGCCAGGTCTCCCCCTCCAGGGGACATGGTCAAATGTGAGGCACCAGAGTACATGAGAAAGTCATATCACACACTCCACTCAACTGTGGAGAATATTCTGACCATTGGCTAGATCTGGGAAGGGGTTTAAAGTTTACCTCCTGTATTGTCCTTGGCTGGTGCCTTAGTTTGAGCGGGACCCCTGGACCCAAATCTGCCTATCACAATGTTCTACTTGTAGATTTCTAGGACCCTCTGTATCCTTTTATTTTGCTATTCTCCCATGCGTCTCTCATTTAGAGTCCCAATAGGATGCCTTCCCCTCTGTCCCAGTTTCCTGGTAAGTGAAGGCTTTCGTAGGACATGCCCCTTGGCCTAGTATGGAGATATAAGTGAGTATATACCATTTAAGTCTTTCTGCTTCTGGGTTAACTCACTCATTATGATCATTTCTAGCTCAATCCATTTATCCACAAATTTCGGGAATTCCTTGTTTTTAATAGCTGTGTAGTATTCCATGGTGTATATGTACCACAGCTTCTTTATCCATTCTTCTACTGAGGGACACTTAGGCTGTTTCTATGTTCTGGCTATTAAGAATAAGGCTGCTATGAACATGGTTGAGCAAATGTTCTTGTTGTGTGCTGGAGCATCTTCTGGGTATATTCCAAGGAGTGGAATAGCTGGGTCTTGAGGAAGCCCTATTCCCATTTTTCTGAGATAGCACCAGATAGATTTCCAAAGTGGTTGTACTAGTTTGCATTCCCACCAGCAATGAAGGAGTGTTCCTCTCTCCCCACATCCTCGCCAGCATGTGGTGTTGCTTGAGTTTTTGATCTTAGCCATTCTGATGGGTGTAAGATGGAATCTCAGAGTTGTTTTGATTTGCATTTCCCTGATGACTAAGGAGGTTGAGCATTTCTTTAAGTATTTCTCAGCCATTGAAACTCCTCTGTTGAGAATTCTCTGTTTAGTTCCAAGCCCCATTTCTCAATTGGGTTATTCTGTTTGGTGGTGTTTAATTTCTTGAGTTCTTTATATATTTTGAATATTAAACCTTTGTCAGATGTAGGGTTTTGAAGATTTTTTCCCAGTCTGTAGGCTACCGCTTTGTTCTCTTGACGGTATCTCCTGCCTTTCAGAAGCTTCTCAGCCTCATGAGGTCCCATTTATTAATGGTTGACATTAAGGCCTGGGCCGTTGGTGTTCTGTTCAGCAAGTTGTCTCCTGTGCCAATATGTTCCAGGCTCTTTCCCACTTTTTCCTCTAAGTGGCTTAGTGCCTATGGTTTTATGTTGAGGTCTTTAATCCACTTGGATTTGAGTTTTGTGCAAGGTGACAAATATGGGTCCAGTTGCATTTTTTTACACATAGACCTCCAGTTCGACCAGCACCATTTGTTGAAGATGCTATCCTTTTTCCATTGAATGGATTTGGCTTCTTTGTCAAAAAGCAAGTGACCATATGTGTGTGGATTCATATCAGGGTCTTCGATTCGATTCCACTGATCAACCAGCCTGTTGCTGTAAAAGTACCATGCGGTTTTAATTACTATTGCTTTATAGTACAGTTTGAGATCATGTATGGAGATTCCTGTACAAGATTGTTTTTATTGTACAAGATTGTTTTAGCTATTCTGGGTTTTTTGTTTTTCCATATGAAGTTCAGAATTGAACTTTCAATGTCTTTAAAAAATTGTGTGGTTATTTTGATAGGGATTGCATTGAATCTGTAGATTGCTTTTGGTAGGATGGCCATTTTTACTATGTTAATTCTCCTGATCCATGAGCAAGGAAGATCATTCCATCTTCTCTGGTCATCTTCAATCTCTTTTTTCAGAGTTTTGAAATTTTTTTCATACAAGTCCTTCACTTGCTTAGTTAGGGTAACTCCTAGATATTTTATATTGCTTGTGGCTAATGTGAAGGGTGTGGTTTCCCTATTTTCTTCCTCTACAATCTCATGTCTAGAAGATAGAATCACAGATCTTGAAGCAACCATTAAGGAAAATGAGAAATCTGTAAAACTCCTGACACAAAATATGCAAGAAATTAAGGACACCATGAAAAGAAGAAATCTGAGGATAATAGGCATTGAAGAAAGAGAAGATATCAGTCTCCAAGGCCCAGAAACTATTCTCAATAAAATCATAGAAGAAAATTTCTCCAATCTAAAGAAAAAGATGCCTATAAACATACAAAAGGCCTACAGAACACCAAATAGAATTGACCAGAAAAGACAAAGTGCCAGTCACATAATAATCAAAACACAAAATATACAGAACAAAGAAAAAATATTAAAAGCTGCAAGGTAAAAGGGCCAAAGAACATTTAATGGTAAACCTATCAGAATGACACCCGACTTCTCAGCAGAGACCATAAAAGCCAGAAGGTCCTGGACAGAGATCCTGCAAACCCTAAGAGACCACAGATGCCAGGCCAGACTACTTTACCCAGTAAAACTATAAATAAGCATTGATGGAGAAAACAAAATATTCCATGACAAAAACAAATTCAAATAGTACCTATCCACAAATCCAGCTTTACAGAAGGTACTAGAAGGAAAACTCCACCCCAAAGGGTCAAGCTACAACCAAAACTATTCAGGAAATAGATAACTATCCCATGGCAAAAACACAAATACACAAATGCTCGACTGGAACCAACATCAAAATTAAGACTCTGAACAGTTACTGGTCATTAATATCTCTCAACATCAATGGTCTCAATTCTCCAATAAAAAGACACAGACTAACTGAATGGGTGCATAAACAAGATCCAACATTCTTTTGTATTCAAGAAACACATCTCACCCATAATGATAGGCATTACCTCAGGGTAAAAGGTTGGAGAAAAATATTCCAAGCAAATGGTCACCAGAAGCAAGCAGTCATAGCCATTTTAGTATCGAACAAAATAGACTTTCAACCAAAATTAATCAAAAGGGATGCGGAAGGACACTTCATACTCATCAAAGGTAAAGTCAACCAAAATGACATCACAATTCTGAACATCTATGCTCCCAATACAAGGGCACCCACATTTGTAAAAGATCTGCTAAAAAAGCTTAAACCACACATCGAACCCCACGCAATAATAGTGGGGGACGTCAACACCCCACTCTCACTGAAGGATAAGTCATTGAAACAGAAACTAAGCTGAGAAATAACATCATTAACCAATGCCATGGGTCAAATGGGTCTAACAGATCTCTATAGAACTTTTCACCCAAACAAGAAAGAATATACCTTCTTCTCTGCACCCAATGGAAACTTCTCCAAAATTGATCACATCGTAGGTCACAAAGCAAGCCTCAACAGATACAAGAGGATTGAAATAATACCTTGTATCCTATCAGATCACCATGCTCTTAGGCTGCAATTCAACAACAACAGAAATAACAAAAAGCCTACACGTACGAGGAAACTAAGCAATTCACTGCTAAATGACACCTGGGTCAGGGAAGAAATAAAGAAAGAAATCAAGGAGTTTCTGAAATTCAATGAAAATGAAGGAACAACATACCCAAATTTGTGGGATACATTGAAAGCAGTGCTAACAGGAAAATTCATAGCACTAAGTGCCTTTAAAAAGAAATTGGAAACATAGCATATAAGCATCTTAATGACACAACTGGAATCCCTAAAAAAAAAAAAAAAAAGAAGCAGAAACACCCAAAAGGAGTAGACGTCTGGAAATAATCAAACTCAAGGCTGAAATTAACAAATTAGAAATAAGAAAACAGTCCAAAGAATCAACAAAACCAAGAGCTGGTTCTTTGAGAAAATCAAAAAGATAGACAGACCCTTAGACAACCTAACTAAAAGGCAGAGAGACAGTATTGAAATCAACAAAATCAGAAACAAAAAGGGAGACATAACAACAGACACTGAAGAAATAAAAAGAATCATAAGATCCTACTTTGAAGGCATATATGCCACAAAATTTGAAAATCTAAGGAAAATGGATGATTTTCTTGATCAATTTCACTTGCCAAAGTTGAGTGAAGAACAGATAAACATGCTAAATAGTCCCATTTCCCCTACAGAAATAGAAGCAATCATTGATAGTCTCCCAACCAAAAAAAGCCCAGGGCCACATGGTTTCAGTGCAGAATTCTACCAGACCTTCACGGGTGAGCTAATACTGATAGTCTTCAAGATACTCCAAAAGATAGAATTGGATGGAATATTACCAAATTCATTCTATGAGGCCATAGTCTCATTGATACCTAAACCTCACAAAGACTCAACAAAGAAAGAGAATTTCAGACCAATTTCTGTTATGAACATAGATGCAAAAATACTAAATAAAATACTTGCAAAACGAATACAAGAACACATCAAAGATATCATTCATCATGACCAAGTAGGCTTTATACCAGGCTTGCAGGGATGGTTTAATATAGGGAAATCCATTAATGTAATCCACCATATAAACAAACTGAAAATTAAAAAACCACATGATCATCTCTTTAGATGCAGAGAAAGCAATTGATAAAATCCAACACCCATTCATGTTTAAAGTTTTATAGAGATCGGGGATACAAGGCACTTTCCTCAAAATAATAAAGGCTATATACAGCAAACCAATAGCCAAAATCAAAGTAAATGGTGAGATACTCAAGGAAATTCCTCTAAAATCGGGAACAAGGCAAGGCTGCCGACTCTCTCCATATCTCTTCAATACAGTACTCGAAGTTCTAGCTAGAGCAATAAGACAACAAAAGGAGATCAAGTGTATCCAAATGGGAAAGGAGGAAGTCAAATTATCCCTGTTTGCAGATGATATTATAGTGTACATAAGTGACCCTCAAAATTCCACCAGAGAAGTCCTACAGCTGATAAACACCTTCAGCAAATTAGCTGTATACAAAATTAACTCAAAAAAGTCTGTAGCCTTCCTATACACAAATGACAAGCTTGCAGAGGTAGAAATTAGGAAAGCAACACCCTTCACATTAGCCACAAGTAATATAAAATATCTAGGAGTCACTCTAACTAAGCAAGTGAAGGACTTGTTTGAAAAAAATTCCAAAACTCTGAATAAAGAGACTGAACATGACCTGAGAAGATGGAATGATTTCCTTGCTCATGGATCGGGAGAATTAACACAGAAAAATGGCCATCCTACCAAAAGCAATCTACAGATTCAATGCAATCCCTATCAAAATACCTACACAATTTTTTAAAGACATTGAAAGTTCAATTCTGAACTTCATATGGAAAAAAAACAAAAAACCAGAATAGCTAAAACAATCTTGTACAATAAAAGGTGCTCCAGAGGAATCTCCATACCTTATCTCAAACTGTACTATAAAGCAATAGTAATTAAAAAAGCATGGTACTGGCACAGCAACAGGCTGGTGGATCAGTGGAATCGAATCGAAGACCCAGATATGAATCCACACACATACGGTCACTTGATTTTTGGCAAAGAAGCCAAATCCATTCAATGGAAAAAGGATAGCATCTTCAACAAATGGTGCTGGTCTAACTGGATGTCTATGTGTAAAAAAATGAAACTGGACCCATATTTGTCACCTTGCACAAAACTCAAATCCAAGTGGATTAAAGACCTCAACATAAAACCAGAGACACTAAGTCACTTAGAGGAAAAATTGGGGAAAAGCCTGGGACATATTGGCACAGGAGACAACTTCCTGAACAGTACACCAACAGCCCAGGCCTTAATGTCAACAATTAATGAATGGGAACTCATGAGCCTGAGAAGCTTCTGTAAGGTTGGAGACACTGTCAAGAGAACAAAGCGACAGCCTACAGACTGGGAAAAGATCTTCACCAACCCTACATCTGACAAAGGTCTAATATCCAAAATATAAAAAGAATTCAAGAAGCTAAACACCACCAAACCGAATAACCCAATTGAGAAATGGGGATTGGAACTAAACAGAGAATTCTCAACAGAGGAATATCAAATGGCTGAGAAACACTTAAAGAAATGCTCAACCTCCTTAGTCATCAGGGAAATGCAAATCAAAACAACTCTGAGATTCCATCTTACACCCATCAGAATGGCTAAGATCAAAAACTCAAGCAACACCACATGCTGGCGAGGATGTGGGGAGAGAGGAACACTCCTTTATTGCTGGTGGGAATGCAAACTAGTACAGCCACTTTGGAAATCTATCTGGTGCTATCTCAGAAAACTGGGAATAGGGCTTCCTCAAGACCCAGCTATTCCACTCCTTGGAATATACCCAGAAGATGATCCAGCTCATAACAAGAAAATTTGCTCAACCATGTTCATAGCAGCCTTATTCATAATAGCCAGAACATGGAAACAGCCTAAGTGTCCCTCAGTAGAAGAATGGATAAAGAAGCTGTGGTACATATACACTATGGAATACTACTCAGCTATTAAAAACAAGGAATTCCCGAAACTTGTGGACAAATGGATTGAACTAGAAATTATAATAATGAGTGAGTTAACCCAGAAGCAGAAAGACTTAAATGGTATATATTCACTTATATCTGCATACTAGCCCAAGGGGCATGTCCCACGAAAGCCTTCACTTACCAGGAAACTGGGACAGACGGGAGGACATCCTACTGGGACTCTAGATGAGAGAAGCATGGGAGAATGACAAAGTAGAAGGATCCAGAGGGTCCTAGAAACCTACAAGTAGAACATTATGATAGGCAGATTTGGGCCCAGGGGTCCCACTCAAACTAAGGCACCAGCCAAGGACAATACAGGCGCTAAATTTTAAACCCCTACCCAGATCTAGCCAATGGTCCGAACATCCCCCACAATCGAGTGGAGAGCGTAATATCACTTTCTCACATACTCTGGTGCCTCACATTTGACCATGTCCCCTGGAGGGGGAGACCTGGTGGCACTCAGAGAAAGGACAGCAGGTTACCGAGAAGAGACTTGATACCCTATGAGCATATACAGGGGGAGGTAATCCCCCCCAGGTACAGTCATAGGGGAGGGGAATAAGGGAAAAAGGGGAGGGAGGGAAGAATGGGAGGACACAAGGGATGGGATAACCATTGAGATGTAACAAGAATAAATTAATAATAAAAAATTTAAAAAAATAAATTAAAAAAAATATACAGACTGTGATTTAAATAACTACATATGTCAAAATGTACAAGATTAAATATTATTAAGTTTGACCTAACAATAGTCACTTGCAATGATTCCAGGAATTGTTTATCAAGTCTGGACATGACTGAAAGAAGTACATTGAAATTAGTTTTTCTTCTAACTCTAATCAACAAGAGAACAAATGCATGCATATAAAATAATATTTCTTTTTATAAAAATTGAATACAAGGCCCATAGAAGAGACAAAAAGGTGAAAACTATAAGGAATATCATAAGAAAGAAAAGTGATTCGCATTCTTTCTGGTACAAGTACAAATTTTTCAATCCCAAACAGTAAGTGCCCAAGTGTTTTTAATGAAACAGCAGTAATAATATTTTCATTAGTTTACTTTTCATTATTTATTGTCATAAATAATCATCTTCAGAAAGAACTTGGTACACATATTCTGCAGTCTCTTAAGAACTGTTTAAGAATCAGTTAGCATCATTTCTGACTTCATTCCCATCATGTTGCCTTTTGTTAGGTTCAGAACCACTTTGTATTTATTATAAATCTTTGTGTTTTACATCCTATAAATAAAATTATTCAAACTCTAAAAAAAAGAAATATAGAATTATTGAGGATTGTGTCAAGAACAGTATTTATACATTTTATCCTACTTCTCATCCTTCCAACTCAACGTGTGTACCCCTACTCTTTCTCAAACTCTTCAATTATTCTTCAATTATTATTTTTATACATGTATTCACAAATAAGTATGTACTGAGTCCATTTTGTGGTTTGTATGTCTGTACGCCCGTGTGTGTGTGAGAGAGACCTTTTGTGATAAAGTATCTTTGTGCTTGACACTGAAGAAGACACTTTCTCCATTTCTTGGCTGCCATTAAAGATTTGTAGCTCTTTATCTAGAGATTAACTGCCTGTAGTTTTTCATTTAGAGACATTTCCACCATCCATGTTAAAATGTTAACTGGTGATGTGACTAAGTGATTCTTGTTTAAGCAACCATATTTTTGATTAATTATTATACACTTGAATTGTTGTATATATCTTCCTATGCTGTTAGTTTTTGTGGTCAGTGAGTACATAGATGTGTGTGTGTGTGTGTGTGTGTGTGTGTGTGTGTGTTCATGAAATAAGTGGAAGCACAAACATGTCACAGAGCATTGTGCACATCAGACAACTTCATGTGCTGATCCACTCCTTCCATCTTGTTCGAGACATACTATTTTTGTTAATTTCGAGCTACATATGCCAGGATAACTGTCTTAAACTCTTCTGGTAATTTTCCTTTCCTAATTGTTTTACCATATGAGTACTGGTATGACAGATGGATGTTACTGCACTCAGTTTTTCTATGAGCTCTGGGGATTGAAACTTAGACCTTCAAGTTGTACAACAAGCACTTAACCACTGAGCAATTTCCTTTATACCACAATGGTGTTTTATTTCATTAAATCATCATAGGAGTTCTATATAATTTTAGCATTATTAGTCTACCATTTAATATTATAAGAATTAGACTTACTGAGGATAAGAAGTTTATAATAGGTATATTTATCCATTTCTAGGTTCCAAGCATATTCCTTAATGTTAGCCACATTTCTGCATAAGTAAACTAATTATCGTGGGATCACAATACATGGCAATGAGTATTCTTTTTCACAGCAGACAGCAAATTTTGTTTTTGTTGAAAGAAGACACTTATTCTGAGCACAAACTTTTCATCCCTGTGTCCAATTCTTCAAAAACTAATGTCTATGTCTTTATAATATCTTATCAATCTTCATTGTGTTCTACACAATATTGCTCCTGGTCAAGAATCATTGTACATGAAATAAAATGTGAAAAAAAATGAATTCACAAATATATCTATTTACCACCATCCTGCAGAAGCTGTTTTATGTAACAGTGAAATGATTTTTTTAAATTAGTCACACTTGCAGCTAGGTATTAGTAATTCAGTGAACTTTGAACAAGATTGTACAGTAGTTAAAATAATCAGAGTTAAATATCCAGTTCTCTTTTCACCACAAGAAAAATTCTTAATGATTTGGAAGTAGTATCCAGAAATAGAAGAAGATATGCTGAATTTGTCCTTCCTAGTTCTGAGTTACCTCATTCTGTGTAAAAATACTATTGATGTTAAAATAAGTTTCTGCCTATCAATATAGACACATAATTTTATTTAACATTTGAGTTTATTTTTTTATTTTATTTATTTATTTATTTATTTTATTAATTTATTCATATTACATCTCGATTGTTAGCCCTTCCTCTGTTTCCTCCCATTCTTCCCTCCCTCCATTTCTCTCCTTCTCCCCTCCCCTATGTCTGTGACTGAAGGAGACCTCCTCCCCCTATATATGCTCTTAGAATATCAAGTCTCTTCTTGGTAACTTGCTATCCTTCCTCTGAGTGCCACCAGATCTCCCCATCCAGGGGACATGGTCAGAAAAGGGGCATCAGAGTTCGTGTGAGAGTCAGATCTCACTCTCCACTCCACGGTGGAGAATATCCTGTTCGTTGGCTAGGTCTTGGTAGGGGTTCGAAGCTTACTGCCTATATTCTCCTTGGCTGGTGCCTTAGTTTGAGGAGGACCCCAAGATCCAGATCTGCCTGTCATAAAGTTCTTCTTGTAGGTTTCCAGGACCCTGTGGGTCCTACTATTTCCCCTTTCTTCCATGCTACTCTTGTCTAAAGTTTCAATCGGATGTCCTCTCCTCTGTCCCACTTTCTTGGTAAGTAAATATTTTCATGGTACGTATCCCTTGGGCTAGTGTTTTGATATAAGTGAGTATATACCATTTGTCTCTTTTTGCTTCTGGGTGTACTCACTCATTATGATAATTTCTAGATCAATCCATTTGTCCACAAATTTCGAGAATTCCTCGTTTTTAATAGCTGAGTAGTATTCCATCCTGTAAATATACCACAGTTTCTTAGTCCATTCTTCTACTGAGGGACACTTAGGCTGTTTCCATGTTCTGGCTATTATGTATAGAGCATCTATGAACATGGTTGAGCATATGTCCCTGTTGTGTGGTAGGGCATTTTCTGGGTATATTCCAAGGAGTGGGATAGCTGGGTCTTGAGGAAGCCCTATTCCCATTTTTCTGAGAAAGTGCCAGATAGCTTTCCAAAGTGGTTGTACTAGTTTGCATTCCCACCAGCAATGAAGGAGTGTTCCTCTCTCTCCACATCCTGGCCAACATGTGGTGTCATTTGAGTTTTTGATCTTAGCCATTCTGATGGGTGTAAGATGGAATCTCAGTGTCGTTTTGATTTGCATTTCGCTGATGACTAACGAGGACGAGCATTTCTTTAAGTGTTTCTCGGCCATTTGATATTCCTCTGTTGAGAATTCTCTGTTAAGTTCCAAGCCCCATTTCACAACTGGGTTGTTTGGTTTTGTGGTGTTTAATTTCTTGAGTTCTTTATATATTTTGGATATTAAACCTTTGTCAGATGAAGGATTAGTGAAGATCTTTTCCCATTCTGTAGGCTGTTGCTTTGTTCTCTTGACAGTGTCTCCTGCCTTACAGAAGCTTCTCAGCCTCATGAGGTCCCATTTATTAATTGTTGACATTAAGGCCTGGGCTGTTGGTGTACTGTTCAGGAAGTTGTTTCCTGTGCCTATGTGTCCCAGGCCCTTCCCCACTTTTTCCTCTAACTCTCTAGTTTTAAGTTGAGGTCTTTAATCCACTTGCACTTGAGTTTTGTGCATGGTGACAAAAAAGGGTCTAATTACATTTTTCTACATGTAGACATCCAGTTAGACCAGCACCATTTGTTGAAGATGCTATCCTTTTTCCATTGAATAGATTTGGCTTCTTTGTCAAAAATCAAGTGAGCAAATGTGTGTGGATTCATCTCTGGGTCTTCGATTCGATTCCATTGATCCATCAGTCTATTGCTTTGTCAGTACCATGCTGTTTTAATTACTGTTGCTCTGTAGTACAGCTTGAGATCAGGTATGGAGATTCCTCCGTAGGATCTTTTGTTGTATAGGATTGTTTTTGCTATTCTGGGTTTGTTATTTCTCCATATGAATTTGAGAATTGATCTTTCAACATCTTCAAAGTATTTTGTAGGTATTTTGATAGGGATTGCGTTGAATCTGTAAATTGCTTTTGGTAAGATGGCCATTTTTACTATGTTGATTCTTCTGATCCACGAACAAGGTAAATCCCTCTATCTTCTCATGTCATCTTCAATCTCTTTCTTCAGAGGTTTGAAGGTTTTTTCGAATAAGTCCTTCACTTGCTTGGTTAGAGTTACTCCTAGATATTTTATATTGTTTGTGGCTATTGTGAAGGGAATAGTTCTCCTAATTTCTTCCTCTGCCTGTTTGTCATTTGTACACAGGAAAGCTGCTGACTTTTTTGAGGTTATTTTGTATCCTGCCAATTTGCTGAAGGTGTTTATCAGCTGTAGGAGTTCTCTGAAAGAATTTTGCGGGTCACTTATATACACTATCATATCATCTGCAAATAAGGATAATTTGACTTCTTCCTTTCCCATTTGGATCCCCTTGATCTCCTTTTGCTGTCTTATTGCTCTGGCTAGAACTTCAAGAACTATATTGAAGAGATAAGGTGACAAGGGGCAGCCTTGTCTGGTTCCCAATTTAGAGGGATTTCCTTGAGTATCTCTCTATTTAATTTAATGTTGACTATTGGTTTGCTGTATATAGCCTTTATTATGTTTAGATAAGTGCTTTGTGTTCCCGATCTCTCCAGAACTTTGAACATAAATGGGTGTTGGATTTTGTCAAATGCTTTTTCTGCATCTAAAGAGATGATCATGTGGTTTTTCTGTTTCAGTTTGTTTATATGGTGGATTACATTGATAGATTTTCGTATGTTAAACCATCCCTGCATGCCTAGAATGAAGCCTACCTGGTCATGGTGAATGATGTCTTTGATATGCTGTTGTATTCGCTTTGCGAGAATTTTGTTGAGTATTTTTGCATCAATGTTCATAAGAGAAATTGGTCTGAAATTCTTTTTTTTTTTTTTTTTTTTTTTTTGGATCTTTGTGAGGTTTAGGTATCAATGTGACTGTGGCCTCATAGAAGTAATTTGGAAATATTCCGTCCATTTCTATCTTTTGGAATAGCTTGAATAGTATTGGTATTAGCTCCTCTTTGAAGGTCTGGTAGAATTCTGCACTGAAACCATCTGGCCCTGGGCTTTTTTTGGTTGGGAGACTATCAATGGTTCCTTCTATTTCTATAGGTGAAATAGGGATATTTAATTTGTTTATCTGGTGTTGGTTCAATTTCAGCAAATGTAATCAGTCGAGAAATTTGTCCATTTCCTTTAAATTTTCGAATTTTGTGGCGTAAATGCCTTTAAAGTAAGTTCTTATGATTCTTTGTATTTCTTCAGTGTCTGTTGTTTTGTCTCCCTTTTCATTTTTGATTTTGTTAATTTGGATAGTGTTTCTCTGTCTTTTAGTTAGATTGGCTAACGGTTTGTCTATCTTGTTAATTTTTTCAAAGAACCAACTCTTGGTTTATTGATTCTTTGGATTGTTCTCTTGGTTTCTAATTTATTGATTTCAGCCCTGAGTTTGATTATTTCTAGGCGTCTACTCCTCTTGGGTGTTTCTGCTTCTTTTTTTTCTAGAGCCTCCAGATGTGTTGTTAGGTTGTTTATGTGGGATGATTCCTTTTTCTTTTTGAAGGCGCTTACTGCTATGAATTTTCCTCTTAGCACTGCTTTCAATGTGTCCCACAAATTTGGGTATGTTGTTCCATCATTTTCATTGAATTTCAGGAAGTCTTTTATTTCTTCCCTTATTTCTTCTGTGCCCCATGTGTCATTAAGTAGAAAGTTGTTTAGTTTCCATGTGTTAGTATGCTTTTTGCTATTTCTGTTGTTGTTGAAGTCCAGCCTTAGACCATGGTGATCTGATAAGATACAAGGTATTATTTCAATCTTCTTGTATCTATTGAGGTTTGCTTCATGACCAACTATGTGATCAATTTTAGAGAACGTTCCATGGGGTGCTGAGAAAAAGGTATAATCCTTTGCATTTGGGTGGAAAGTTCTGTAGATATCTGTTAGAGCCATTTGGTTCATGACATTGGTTAATGAGGTTATTTCTCGGCTTATTTTTTGTTTCAAAGACCTATCCTTGAGTGAAAGAGGGGTGTTGAATTCTCCCACTGTTATTGTGTGGGTATCAATGAGTGGGGCAAGCTTTGTTAATAACTCTTTTACAAATGTGGGAGCCCTTGTATTCGGATCATAGATGTTCAAAATTGTGATGTCTTCTTGGTTGACTTTACCTTTGACGAGTACGAAGTGACCATCGTCATCTCGTTTGATTAATTTTGGTTGAAAGTCTATTTTATTAGATATTAGAATGGCTACCCCAGCTTGCTTCTTGTGACCATTTGCTTGGAATATTTTTCCCCAACCTTTCACTCTGAGGTAATGTCTGTCCTTGTGGTTGAGGTGTGTTTCTTGAATGCAGAAGAATGTTGGGTCATGTTTATGCATCCACTCCGTTAGTCTGTGTCTTTTTATTGGAAAGTTGATACCATTGACGTTGAGAGATATTAATGACCAGTGATTGGTAAGTCCCTTCATTTTTGGTATTTGTAACAGTTGAGATTTTGCGAGGTTGTGATTTTGCAATGGTATATTTCCCTATTTCCTGTGGAGTTTTGGTTGTAGTTTGACCAGTTGGGGTGGAGTTTTCCTTCTAATAGCTTCGGTAAAGCCGGATTTGTGGCTAGGTACTGTTTGAATTCGTTTTTGTCATGAAATAACTTGTCTTCTCTGTCAATGGTTATTGATAATTTTGGTGGATATAGTAGTCTTTCCTGGTATCTTTGTTCTCTTATGGTTTGCATCACCTCTGTCCAGGCCCTTCTGGCTTTCATGGTCTCTGCTGAGAAGTCAGGAGTAATTCTGATAGGTTTGCCTTTGTATGTTACTCGGCCTTTTTCTCTTGCCACTTTCAATATTTTTTCCTTGTCCTGTATATTTTGTGTTGTTATTATTATGTGGCGGGAAGATTTTCTTTTCAGGTCTATTCTATTTGGTGTTCTGTGTGCCTCTTGTATGCTCGTATGCATCTCTTTCTTCAAATTGGGAAAAATTTCCTCCATTATTTGAGTAAAGATGTGTTCTGGGCTGTGGAGTCGGCTGTCCACTCTTTCCTGTATCCCTATTATTCTCAAGTTTTGTCTTCTCATGTGGTCTTTTAGTTCTTGAATGGTCTGTGTTAGAAACTTTTCAGATTTAGCATTTCCCTGAATGGTTGTTTCCAGTTCTGCGATTGTATCTTCAAGTCCCGATATTCGTTCTTCCATTTCTTGCAATCTTTTAGATAAGGCCACCTCTGAGATGCTTGCTTTCCTCTTTGCAGCCTCTTGATCACGTTTTTCTTCTGTGTGTTCCTGCATCATAGCTTCCATTTTTGTCTTCTTGTCTTGGACTGTTTTAATGATTTCCATCATCTGGTTATTTATATTTTTCTGAAATTCTTCAAGTGCCTCTTTATATGTCGCTTTTAACTCTTCAGCCCTCTTATTTGCCTCCTCCTGCATTTGTTTACAGATTTTATTTGTTTCTTCCATTATCATGTTCTTTACTAAGGACTTGAGGTCATTTTCTTGCCTATCCCTTGCTGTTAGGTTCTCTAGGTTGTTTTCATTGGGAATGTTGGAATCCGGAGATGCCAAACTGTTTTGGTTTTTGATAGGATTCTTAAGCTGCCGTCTTGTCATTTTGATGGCTCTGATGTTGGAACGTATTTTGTAGTGACCTTCGCTGGTTGAGAGTGGCTAATTGATGACTGATTATAGGTTAGGTGCTCTTGCCTGTGGGAATCAGGGGGTATTTTTTGTGTAACAGGTAGGTGATCCGGTTTCACTCCTGGTGGTTTTCGTCTGCCCCCTGGGTTCCAGGCTGAGCCAGCCAAAGTAGATATCTGTTTGGACTTTACTGCTGTAATTCAGATCAGCAGTCTTGGGACCTAGAATAAGGTCTGCACACAAATGTTCTGGCTGAGTAGGTTGATCTCAGCTGCCTGTCCTTCCTGTGGATTTGCAGTCAAGACTCCAGGTAGATCAGATCTTCTGGGGGTGTAACTGTCTTTTAGCTCTGCCTCTATACCCTGTAGCAGTGTCCAACCTCTCCCAGTACTATATGCCTAGAGGGACCAAGGTCGCTCTTGGTCAGCAATTAGGCACTGCAAGCAAGACCCTCTTTTCGACTCCCAATAAAGTGAGAGTGTCTGCCTTGCTGGGCCAGGATCTCCACTGGACACTCACATTCAGGGAGCTGGGAGCGCTGTGCCAGGGCCTTGGGGCTGGGCAGTTAGTAAGACTGGCTCTGCAGGGCTTTGGCGGCCACTTGTGGACCCAAATCTTTCTGCTGGGGTATGTGGGTCCCCCTCACACTCTGGGTCAGCAATTAGGCACTGCAAGCAGGACCCATCCAAGTCTAGTCTCCCGATAATGTGAGGGTGCCTGCCTTGCTCAGGCCAGGATCTCCTGCTGGGCTCACAGGGAGCGCAGGGCCAGCTCAGCTGGTCTCTCTCTTGTTCTGGGCACAGGGAGTGCAGTGCCAGGGCCTTGTGGCTGGGCTGTTAGTAAGACTGGCTTTGCAGAGCTCTGGCAGCCACTCGTGGACCCAAATCTTCCTGCCAGGGTATGTGGGCCCCCTCACACTCTGGGTCAGCAATTAGACACTGCAAACACGACCCATCCACTTCTCGTCTCCTGATAATGAGAGAGTGCCTGCCTTGCTGGGGCCAGGATCTCCAGCTGGGCACTAACGTGAGGCAGCAGGGAGCGGGGAGCAGAGAGTAGGACCAGTGCCTTGCGGCTGATTAGGGACAAAAGGGTTGCAGAGCTCTGGCGGAAGCCCGCTGACCCAGGTCTTCCGGCAGGGCATATAAGTTCAGCTATAGCTCTGGGCAAGACCCACGTCTCCCGATGGGTCTGTGGAAGCAGCTCAAGGTGATTTCTCACTGCCGCTGTTTGCAGGCTCAGTCCGCTGTGATTGGTGTTAAGTTTGGCCACGGATGGCCAGGGAGCTATAGTCCCACTATAACT
The DNA here is from genome assembly GCF_903995435.1 of Acomys russatus. Classification (NCBI taxonomy): domain Eukaryota; kingdom Metazoa; phylum Chordata; class Mammalia; order Rodentia; family Muridae; genus Acomys; species Acomys russatus. The sequence goes on from NC_067169.1 coordinate 64,054,593, forward strand.
GGCTCTGTTGGGACCCGCCGCCTGTGTTTTCAGTCCGCCTAGGCGGGATGGCCAGCGAGCTGCAGTCCCACTACAACTGTCTCTGTTGGGCCCTGCAGCCTGTGTTTTCAGTCGGCCTGGGCGGGTGGCCTCTGCAGTTTGGGGTTGTGCGGAAGGAGGAATCCTAGGGCAGATTCACCCTCTTTGCTGAGATTGCTCTGGCTGGGGACTCTGGAAAAACCCCTCCCTAAACAGCGAGTCTGTGCTTTATATACAGGCTGCAGTTTGCATGTGGATTCCATCTCAGAGTTTGGGGAGTGCGTTTAGCACCTCTGGGATGTTGCCTGACCCAGGGGGGTAGGCCCCCTGTTTGGTTTGCGGCCTTTGGGGCCCCACTCACCTACAGTTCTCAAAGACCAGCAATCTGTTGCTCCTCCTATGTCTTTGGTCTCCACGGAGTAGCTCAGATACATGGCTTAATGGTCAGCGCCATCTTGGAATCCCCTAAATAGCTTCTTATAATTATGTTTGCCATTACATTAATTTGAATGATGCTCCTTTTATTTAATATTCATATTATTGCACATACACTGTCCAAAATAATATATTTTTTTTTCATTTACAGGTGAGTATAAAACTAACTTTAATTATATCTAAATCCCATTACCTTCTTTTACCCACCACTAATACAGTTACACTTGCCATTAGGCTTTCCATATCATCTTCACTTCATCGTCTTTGATCATTTAAGTTTAATTGAACCAAATAAAGCTGTTCATTTAGCTCTGTCTAGGAAATGAGAAAAGGAAAAGCCTGTATACCCTCATAGATATGAGAAGTAACCCCCATCATCCGTGATTCAGTGTTGATTTCCAATTAGAGGAATGGTTTTCTGAATTATATCATTGAACAATTTCCAAAAAACACACAAAGATATATTAATTATAATTTGAAACTTGAGTGAAAATAATAAATAAATAAATATTGCATATGGCAGAAAATGCATTGTTTGGAACAAGATACTAACAATTATAATTTATAAATCTTATATTAATCATGCACTTAAGCATTTAATACAGGTTAGCATATTTCGCTATTTAATGAACAAATTGGTGTATGAATTTTTCCAGTATTAGTTATTGAAAGTCATTAAGTATAATAATTTACCTTGGGAAGTATTTTATGCATCTTAAATATTATTCTGAAAGAATCAGAGTTTTTACCAGACTGCCAAAGTAACACACGATGAAAAATTGTTTGAATTAGATAATGGTAAAAATTATAAATTAAGTTTAAAACTGTATTGTAGAAACATACAAGTAAGTGCTCTCTTGAAATAATTGTTTTGTAATTTGAATGATTTTGAGAAGATTACCAAGGATTCTTCACGTTTTCATTGATCTAAAACTACTGTCAGATAACTTCACTCTAAATAAATACAATTAAGAATCAGTATATAACAAAATATCAATATACATGAATATTGATATCTATGGCATTAGTTTACATATACGCAATAAATCTAATGTCTATGCTATGCAAATTTTCAACTATATCAAAATATAGAACAAATTAAATAAATAGCAGAGATTCTACAAGTAGTTTTTGTAAAGTCTGGGATGTTACTTCTCTCATTTATTTAAAAAGGTGAATTTGAAGATTTTTTAAAATTTACTTTTATTATATTTCTTTATATATATATATATATATGTTATTACACATAAATAAAATAAACCACATACAGCAAGAAGCATGAAACAATCAGGAATTATATAAATGTTACATTCCTAGTATTTTGGCTATTTGTATTTGGCTATCTTGAAAAAAATATCTTTTATATCTTGCTGAGTCTAAAATAGTGAATGTAAATTAATATCTATCATATCACATCATTATCAACCTAAAACATATATCCAGACCTAAACCCTTCTTTTTTTAAAAGTTGTGTTAGCTTTTTATTGATAAAGTAAATGTGACAAGCTTATTGACTTAATCAGTACAAACATCTGTATTACCAACTTAAGGGTCAAATGCCAACTCGTTTAGAGCTTAAAGGCTGAGATCCTTTCTAGATGATGTAAGGATGATGCCATATTGACTTTTCTAATTTCTCCATGTAAGTGTGCTCCTTCCCATATAGCTCCTCTCTCTCTCTCTTTTTAATTTAATTTATAAAATTTTATTAATTTACTCAGATTATAGCTCAATTCTTATTCCATTACTTGTATCCTCCCATTCCTCCCTCTCTCCAGCTTTCACCCTATTCCCCTCCCCTAGGTCCATGAGAGAGGGGGACCTCCTCCCCCACTATATGGTCATAGGCTATCAACTCTCATCTTGGTTGCCTGCTTATTCTTTCTTTGAATGCCACCAGGCCTCCCCACCAAGGAGAAGTGATCAAATATAGTACACCAGAGTTCATGTCAAAGTCAGTCCCCGCTCTGCACATGACTGTGGAGAATGTCCTGTCCATTGGGTAGATCAGAGTAGGGGTTCGATGCTTACTATTGTATTGTCCTTGGTTAGTGAAATAGTTTGAGCAGACCCTTCTGGGCCCCGATGTTGGCTATTGGCTTGCTGTATATAGCCTTTATTATGTTTAGGTATGTGCCTTGTATTCCCAATTTCTTCAAAATTTTATGCATGAATGAGTGTTGTATTTTGTCAAATGCTTTTTCTGAATCGAAGGAAATGATCATATGTTTTTTTTTCTTTCAGTTTGTTTATATGGTGGATTACATTGATGGATTTCTGTATATTAAACCATTGTTGCTGCCTGGAATGAAGCCTATCTAGTTATGGTGAATGATATCTTTGATACTTTCATTTTGCTAGTATTTTATTGAGTATTTTCAAGTCAATGTTCATAAGAGAAATTGGTCTGAAATCCCCAACCCCCTTTATTTTATTTTATTTTTATTTTTTGGTCTTGGTGGGGTTTAGGTATCAATGTGACTGTGGCCTCTTAGAATGAATTTGGTAATGTTCCATCTGTTTCTCTCTTTTGGAGTACCTTGAAAAGTATTTGTATTAGCTCTTCTTTGAATGTCTGGTAGAATTCAGCACTGAAACCATCTGGCCCTGGGCTTGTTTTGGTTGAGAGACTATCAGTGATTGCTTCTATTTCTATATGAGAAATAGTACTATTTAATTTGTTTATCTGCTCTTGATTCAATTTTGGCAATTAGATTCGATCAAGAAAATTATCTATTTCCCTTAGATTTTCAAATTTTGTGGTATATATGCCTTTAATGTAGGATCTTAAGATTCTTTGTATTTCTTCAATGTCTGTTGTTATGTCTCCTTTTTCCTTTCTGATATTTTTAATTTGGATAGTATCCATCTGGCTTTCATTAGTTTGGCTAATGGTTTGTCTATTTGTTGATTTTTCTCAAAAAACCAACTCCTGATTTTATTGATTCTTTGAATTCTTCTCTTTTTTCTAATCTATTTATTTCAGCACTGAGTTTGATTATTCCCAGAAATCTACTCCTCTTGGGGTTTTTTGCTTCTTTTTCCCTAGGGCTTCCAAATATGTTGTTAGGTTGCTTATGTGAGATGTTTCCAATTTATTTCTAAAGGTATTTATTGTTATGAATTTTCCTCTTAGCATCACTTCCAGTGTGTCCCACAAATTTGGGTATGCTGTTCCATCATTATCATTGAATTTCTGGAAATCTTTAATTTCTTTCTTTATTTCTTCCATGACCCAGGTATCATTAAGTAGAGTTGTTTATTTTCCATGTGTGTGTAGGCTCTTTGTTATTTCTCTTCTTCTTGAAATCTAGCCTTATACCATGGTGATTTGATAGGATACCAGGTATTATTTCAATCTTCTTATATCTGTGGAGTCTTGCTTTGTGACCTACTATGTGCTCAATTTTGAAGAAGGTTCCATGGGGTGCTGAGAAGTAGGTGTAATCCTTTGTGTTTGGGTGAAAAGTTCTATAAATATCTGTTAAATCCACGTGATTTATGTTGTTGGCTAATGACATTATTTCTAGGCTTATATCTGTTTCAATGACTTTCAGTGAAAGTGGAGCGTTGAAGTCTCTCACTATTAGTGTGTAGGGATCAATGTGTGGTTTAATTTTTTTTAATAGTTCTTTTACAATGTGGGTGCCCTTGTATTTTGAGCATAGATGTTCAGAATTGTGATTTCCTCTTCGTTGATTTTACTTTTGATGAGTATGAAGTGTCCTTCCTCATCCCTTTTGATTAATTTTGGTTGGAAGTCTATTTTAGTAGATATTAAAATGGCTACAAAAGCTTCCTTCTTGTTACCATTTGCTTGATATATTTTTCCCAGCCTTTTACTTTAAGATAATGTCTGTCCTTGTGGGTGAGATGTGTTTCTTGAATGCAGAAGAATGATGCATCTTGTTTATGGATCTATTCAGTCAGTCTGTGTCTTTTTATCTGAGAGTTGAGACCATTGATGTTGAGAAATATTCATGACAAGTGACTGTTAAGTGTCTTAATTTTTGATGTTGGTTACAAGTAGAAAGTTTGTGTTTTTATGATGTTGTAGATATCTATTTCCTGTGTCGTTTTGGTTGTGGCTTGTCCCTTTTGGATGGAGTTTTCCATCTAGTAACTTCTGTAAAGCCGGAATCAGGGATAGGTACTGTTTGTACTTGTTTTTGTCTTGGAATATTTTGTTTTCTCCATTAACGGTTATTGATAGTATTGCTGGCTATAGTCTCTGCTGAGAAATCGGGTGTAATTCTGATAGGTTTGCTGCTTTTAATATTTTTTCTTTGTTCTGTAGATTTTGTGTTTTTATTATTATATGTTGGGAAGATTTTCTTTTCTGGGCTATTCTATTTGGTGTTCTGTAGGCCTCTTCTATATTTATATGCATCCCTTTCTTTTAATTGGGGAAATTTTCTTCTGTGATTTTTTGAAGTTATTTCTGGGCCTTGCAGTCGGGTCTCTTCTCTTTCCTCAATGCCTATTATTCTCAGGTTTTGTCTTTTCATGGTGTCCTTGATTTCTGGATATTTTGTGTCAGAATTTTTCTGATTTAGCATTGTCTTTGATGATTGCTTTGAGTTCTACAATTGTATCTTCTAATACCAAGATTCGTTCCTCTATTTCTTTTTATTCTATTAGAGAATTTCCTGTCTGTGTCAGTCTAGGTAGCAGACCAACCTAGATTGTGCACCTTTGGTGACTCAGTCCCACTGAGTGGTGGCCACAATTCAGACCCCCTTCCAGACCCTCATGGCAGTCCAGCTTCTGCCACGAGTGTGGTAATCACTGCTAGGCCATGGGGACTGTCTTGGCTGGGTTCTATTGGCCCAATTTTGCAGGCTCTTTCTGCTGAAGCCAGCTGCCTGGATCCATTGAACCCTCCCAGACCACGCATGCTTGCTGTTTCTGGTCTGCCTGGCTCTGGTCTGATTGCCCAGACTGTACATGCTGTTTCTGGGTACCATGGGCTTCGCCGTGGCTTCTGGAGTTCCCTGTAGACTGGGGTTGGGTGGGCGAGGGTGTCTGAGGACAGATTCACTTGTTTCCCTGATACTTCCCCAGACCATGGGCTCTAGTGTTCCACTGTCACACACACGGCACTTGGGTTATTGAGGCTGACTGTAGTCCACAGGTGGCTTCCATTCAAAAGTCTGGAGAGTGTTTTCAGGTCCTCCGTAGGGTGTTCTTTGGCCCAGGGCCAAACCCGCCTGTGGTCTGCACTGTGCAGGACCTCACTCACCTAGGGTTCTACAGTTCTTGCAGTCTGAGGCTCCCAATCCAGTCCCTGGTCTCCATGCTGTAGATCAGATACAGTATATGATGGACACTGCCATCTTGGAACGCCTAGACCTAAAACTTCTCAACCCTTAAACAACTAAGTTTAATTGTAGGACAAACTATCTCGTTTTCAATCCCATCAGATACATTAGAAGGAATAAAACTTAATGACCTGAGTAAACTAAAAGTGAAGGTCAGCCACTTCCAAAGTGAAAAATGACAGAGACAGTTTGCTGCCACAACAGTCACTCAAAACTCTCTATAATGTTGAAGCATCATCGTCAGCCATCCGGACCAATATATCTGACAGACATAACAGGATTTAACCTGCCATATTGTCAAATGATCTTTAAAACAATAAAAACATCTTTAAATGCCATATTCTATAAGTCTCTGAGACTTTTGAAGACCTTATATAATTATTTTATATTATATATCTATTTGTTAAATGTAGAATGTATATTCTTGTGATAAAAATAGACTTGTAATTGCTATGACCATGATTTGATCAACTAACAATTAGCTAATTTACTTAATTATCCTAAACTGCCTTTAATAGCATGTTGAAGGTATTAGAAGTAAATTTTCTATTATAATTGAGTTGTGTGGGTTCAATACCTCATATTAGAGTAGAAATTCATGTGATGTGTGTGTGTGTATCAAAATTAAACTTATTTTGTATCAATATACACAATGCTATACCAATGAATTAAAAATAACCTTATTTGTATTTAACACTTAAGGCCTTATCTTGAGGAGTACATTCAATAATCTACTTTTTGTCCTACCATCAGTATATAGTTCTCTATCTCACCTTCTTTCATTTCAACGTATAGCTCCGTACCTACAAAAGAAAGATAAAGGAAAAGAGAGACATACCTGAGTCCGACATTGTTTTCTCTTTGTATAAGACCAATCATAACGTATAATCAACTCCCAATGAAAATAAGCATTGGTAGCCCAAGAGAGCAAACCTACCCAACCCCCTTAGGGGAAATGGGTGCCATCTCCTAAGGTTTCTTCTGGCTGATTATGGCAATATTACCTTTTTGGGGCCCAAATAAAATTGGGGGAATTGGTTAAACAAGCCATGAATAGCCTTTGGGGACCAGTTTCTGAATGTTGAGAAATTCCAGACTTAATAGGAGTCTTGTGTGGGAATATCTTTAAAGGGTCTTTTTGCTTAAATTTTGACTATTGAATGATGACGTATCTTTTAGGATTTTTAAATAAAATCAACAATAATAATTCATGGTGATTTGATTCACTGAATTTAATGAGACTATGAATGCTACAGATGCAATGCAATTTAAAGTCGGTCTTGTTGCTGAACTTACCAGCAATATAGAGATGCATTTCAATTTCCAAAGTTCTTTTGATGGTAGGAGACACTGGCATGCCACAAAGGCAATCTTCCCTATGTGGATCCCCTATGGCTTATAATCCCTTTGTACTGACAAGTGATAATGAAACACTCTGGAGGACTTCTCTTCAAGTTTTTGCCGAACTAAAGATGTGCATTTTCTTTAGTCCTGGAGATAGGAATGAATCATCATACAATAAATGAGAGTATTTCTACAGGAGTGAGATGGAAGAAGGTCACACAATTAGTTTCAAAGACTACATAGGAGGAGGAAGGCAGATTGAAACTACTCTTTAATGAAAAATATAAAAGACAGTTTATAAAAAATAAGTCTTCTACTTATCAATTAGAAATTTTGTTAAGTGATTTACAAAATTAGTTTTTTTCCATTGAGTATGAAACATTTTACTTCAAAATACCATATCATTTACAGAACAGAATTATTTCAAGAAATAAACTTTGCTTTTATTGACCACTAATTTTCTAAAAGTGAAAGAAATTACTTGTTTTCTTTGTCTGCACAGACAATTTAGAAAGTGTAGAAGAGAATATGTAACTATCCTTTGGAAATATTAAAACTGGGGAGTGATAAGATAGTTCTGAATAATATATTAAGCCTGATATATACATATAAATTTGGGAAATATTCAAATAAAAGGACAGATCTTATCATTTAAGATACTATAGAAACTAATCAAAAGGTAAAATATCTCTTAAGTTAGAGATTTTTACAAATGGATGAAACCAGATTTTCTTCTCTGAGAATTGTATTGTAGTAGTTCCACCTCTACATTTTTGGATGGGTAAATAGCAATATTAAGGCTCCAGATGATTTCATACAGAAAATTAGAAGCATATATTGTGTTTAGGGATTATTATTATAAAACATGTTAAGACAAAAAGCAAAACTGAGACTGATTTCTACAGTAAGCAATCTAAAAGTGAAGGTTTATTTCAGTAAGCAAGACATTTAAACCCACAAAACAAAAAAATTCACAAACACCTCATCATTTTTTTTATATTTTTTCTTAAAAATATTTTCCTATAATATTAGATCATAAGGGAAAAGGCATCTAGATAGGGAGGAAGGAATAGTCATCAATTCAGTAAAGTTAATTTCAATCACCTAACAAGGTCCTTAAAGGAAAAAGGCTCACAGGATAAGAATAGTAAATGTATCAATGTGAAAACTGGAAAAAAAGCATGGGTAATTTGTGCATATGCATACCTTAATTATTTATAGAAGGATAATAACCCCACTGATGAAAGGTGAAGATATTTCTATTCTTATTGGAAGGAATTGTTAAAATCTTAATTAAGAATGTACAAATATGAAACCTTCTAATCTCTTTAAAGATAATGTATAATTCTGCTATCAAAATAAGTATTTAGGCAGAAAATCAGAGTATCGTTTCGAATGGCAGTGAATAAAGTTTAAAACAAGTTACCTCATTATGATTATGACTGTATTTGCTGCAATCTTTGCCTGGTGATTAGGTAACTAATTATTCACTACAAAAATAGGGACTTTTGAAAGTAAAATTTCATTTTCATACACACCATCAGAGAATTTTAACATTTCTACTTGATTACTTGCAGTTAAGGACATTAAGGTGTATGTTAAGAGCAAAATGTAGTTATCAGCATTGGAAGAAAGGTGTATGAGTGGAGTTACAATTGGAAGCTTCATACACTTCTGTAATTGTGCCAGACATTTTGTCAATTGTAACTTTTAAGAAAGTTCTTTATGAATTATTGCCCCCAAATGTTTTGTCTAGTAAGAGTCACTAAGCAGAAATGCAAACCAGGCAAAACTTGTTTTTAGAATTTTTATTGATTCTTTGACCCTTCCACATATAATGTGTAAAATGTATCTTAATCAAGTCCACTTTTACGCCCACTTTTTTCCCTTCACTACTCCTCAACATATTTCCTCCAGCTACAATCCTCTTTTTTGTTTTTCTTTTATTTTTCAGTCTTTGATGATATTTTACATAGATGTGATTGTTATCATCAAATATACCAATCATTTACTCCTCCCTACTACTTCTTCTATACCTTCAATAACTTTAATCTACAACCTTGATAAGCCCTTTTATATTTACTGCCTCCACTTAATGATCTCTGTATGAACATGGGTGTAGGGCTAGCTAGTGGGTAAACACAACCAATCTTCTACCTATGCTTGGATTTTGGCTGAACTGATCTTGTACAGATCTTCTGAATGCACTGACAATTGCTATAAGTTGGTTTATTGAACAACTCTGCCACATCTGGAAAATATTATTTCACTGTACATTACCTTTGGCTTTTATAGTCTTTACAGTATCTCTTTCATGATAATCTCTGAGCCTTGAGTTGCGGACTTTGCTATAGATATTCCATTTAGGACTAAATACTCTGCAATTTTTTATTATGTGCATAACAATAAGCTGATGAAAGAACTACTGAACTGTGTGTATATCTGTATACAGATTAGGATTCACGGGTTGTTAATTGAAAAAGCCATTAAACAGAAGAACGGTATTGGATTCTCCCCTAAGTGGATTGTAGTTTGCTACTGGAATTTTGCTTCATCTAATATTAGCATATATTTTCTATATTATGGAATGGAATTAAATCTAATTAGAAGGTGATTGCTCTCATAACATCTATGTCATTATTGTACCACTAAGAACATTTTGCTAGATCTGTCATAATTGTATCCCACAAAATTGACATCTGAGTAAGACTGTTGATTTTTTGTTCCCTGGTAATGCACATGGAACTTTTCAGCATTTTGCATGTTAGCTAACAGTGATGAAGCTTCCCTACCAGTAACAGCCAGATTTCTCCATGTGGTATGACTCCAGTGTGTGATGTTTCTTCAGCAATAAGGTCTGACCTAGAAGAAAAGCAAGAGAAATGTAAATAACCTGTAATGTTGGCGATATCTATGAGACCCCACTGACAAATAACTAGAAATAAGTTATTCCACACTAGGCACTGGGCTTTTAATTTTATAGCCTTTTGTATCTAGGAGAGATTGATTCCCTCATTATGTAGTAATTCCATTTCAACTCTTTTACAATATTTTGTATATATTTTAGGAATCCTCTATAGGAGTAAGTGGTTTTTCCATTGAGAATTTCAATTTAATTACTTTACTTTACCCAATACACAAATGTTGAAGTTAGTGTGGCATATAGAACATGGAAAATAAGATCTGAAGTCTGTTTTTTTTTGGGGGGGGCATTAGATTCTTTCTCTATTTTTTTTAAATTTTATTAATTTATTCATATTACATCTCAACGGTTATCCCCTCTCTTGTATCCTCCTATTCCTCCCTCCCTCCCATTTTCCCCTTACTCACTTCCCCTATGACTGTGACTGAAAGGGACTTCCCAGAAACCTACAGGAAGAAAATTATGAAAGACCTGAAGTCCTATAACTTCCTTAAATCTTCTTGTGTAAAATCAAGAGTCAACAGAAAAGGATCAATAATCCCTTAAAAGTTTTGGAGGAATACTAACAACTTTTCAACAATAAAAGTTAGATGATGACAACTCAGAAAATAGAAGCTAACGCTGTATGAGAGATGGAGCACATGAGTGTGTCAGGAGTGTTTATTGCCTGGATTATTGACTTAAAGCATGCTCAAGCCTGCTTCTGCAGAGTGTTCATTGATTTCACTTAAAGAATATTATTTTATTGAGTTTTTCTGAGGTTAAGTAATATGTCACTTCTCATTACATTTACAATAAACTTCCAGAATGGATTCATGTGGTATCTGTGTATATATATATAGTTTTTCCCAAGTTGATTTACTGAGGTATCTGGGCACCTGGCACGTAGGCCAACTTGAACGAATGAACGAACGAATGAATGAATGAATGAATGAAGACCTGATTGGCCTGCCCTCATGCTTCAATTCAAAGATGTCATATTAACAATGAGTTGGGCCCCTCTGTTGTACTCTATATCTAGGAAATGCTGTTTATTTATAGAGGTTAGCTTTTTCTTCCTTCTCTCCTTCCCTTTCTTTCTTTCTTTCTTTTTTTCTTTCTTTCTCTCTTTTCTTTAATTTCTCATCAATTAACCTATAATAAATTCCTTTACAAAAATGCACCATCCCTATGGTCTGTGAAATAATTTTATGAATTCCGAGGAAAAGAAATCAGAATCTCTGATTAAGGGGAAGTTGTGTGTGACCATTAATTCCAGCTTTCTAACTCATAACTTATCATTTCCAAAGCAAGGGAGCTACTATCATTTAAAAATATAATGTGCTTTCTACTCCCTGTTTAAATTCCAGACTTTATATGTTTAAGAAAAATACCCCAGGTAATTCTTCCAGTAGAACACTTTTAGAAAACTTGAACTAAACAATTTACACTGAGACACAGATATAGACACAGGCAATACAACATAAACACACACAGACACACAGACACACACACATACACACCGTCATCAACATCAATTTATTTAGATCTTGATAGCATTCCTCATTTGTCATCTGTTACTATTTTTTATCTTTAAGAGTCTACCATTTGATGTATAAGGCATTAAGAATTGCCTAGAGAAAGTTAACTTTGCCTTTAGACAAACTTCTTTCTTAGTGCTGTATAAACTTTTGGAGTGTATATTGATCCTCAGTGAAAGAAAGACAAATGAGGTTTCAACCTGTGTGTGGGGAATCAATAAAGGTGTAGGCATATAGAACATAATCAAGTACCTAGAAGGACTTAATAAAACCCCCATATGCTTATTCCCTCAAAGTCAGTTGAATTACGTGTTATTGTTGGCATAGATCTCTATATTATCTTCTAGAAAAAAATTGAAGCTGACATTACATTGTGCTTTAACTTTCTCTCAATTCCATTCATCTGTACCTGACTTTCCCTGAAGCTGTGTCAACACAGATTAAGTTCCTTGCCTTGAAGTCTTCTTAGGTTAATACTAGCAGGAGGGAGATGTCAGCTGTAACTGAAAACAGAAGCTTAAAATCACATGACACATACTGCACACTTCAATTTGTTAAAGACTGAAGGTAGAAGCAAGCATGACAAAGGAATGCACAAATCAGATAGACTTTCAATAAGCATGATAAAATTGTGTGCCATTACATGGAATAAGCTAAAAATGCTCTTACCTTTCTGAGTCAGGGTTACCATACTCAGAGTGATTACTTCCAATTCCATAAATTTCAAATTTCACAGTTTATTAATATTCCATTATGTATATTACCACACCTTTGTTATCCATTTTCATCAGTTGACATCTTTTCTATTTCCATTCCTTGTCTATTGTGAATAATACAGCAATTAACATTGCTGTAATTACACCTGAAAGAGTACCTCTGCAATAAGATATAGAGTTCTTTGAGAAGATGTCCAGTAGTTGTATTGCTTTTGTTTTTTATTAATTTATTCAGATTACAATTAAATTGTTATCCCATCACTTGTCCCCTCCCATTCTTTCCTTTCTCCCGCTTTAACCCTATTCCCCTCCCCTAGGTCTATGATTGATGGCAAATTCCTTCCCCACTATATAGGCTATCAAGTCTCATCTTGACAACTTGCTTATTCTTTCTATATATGCTATCAAGTCTCATCTTTATAACCTGCTTATTCTCTTTTGAGTGCCATCAGGCCTCCCCACCAAGAGGAGGCGGTCAAATACGGGACACCAGAGTTCATGGCAGAGTCGGTCCCTGCTCTCCACATAACTGGAGACTGTCCTGCCCATTGGCTACATCAGAGTAGGGGTTCAATGTTTATTCCTTGTATTTTCCTTGGTTAGTGCAATAGTTTGAGCAGACTCCCTTGGGTACTGATCAAACTGTCACGAGGTTCTTCTTGTAGGTTTCTAGGATCATCTGAGTCCTTCTATTTCCCTATCTCCTACATTTGTCTTAGCTAGACTCCCAGTGGGTTGTCCTCACATCTATCCCAATCTCCTGGTATGTGAAGACTTACATGGGACATAACTTTTGGGCTAGTGCCCAATTATAAGTGAGTATATACCATGTGAGTCTTTCTGCTTTTGAGTTAACTCACTCAGCATGATCATTTCTAGTTCCATCCATTTGTCCACAAATTTCAGAAAATCCTTATTTTTAATAGCTGAATATTATTCCACAGTTTCTTTATCTATTCTTCAACTGAGGGACATTTAGGCTGTTTCTAGGTTCTGGCTATTATGATTAAGGATGCTATGAACATGGTTGAACATATGTCTTTCTATGTGGTAGAGCATTTCCTGGGTATATTCCAAGGAGTGGAATAGCTGGGTCTTGAGGAAGCCCTATTCCCAGTTTTCTGAGAAAGCACCAGATAGATTTACAAAGTGGTTGTACTAGTTTTCATTCCCACCAGCAATGAAGGAGTGTTCCTCTTTCTCCACATCCTTACCAGCATGTGGTATCACTTGAATTTTTTAATCTTAGCCATTCTGATGGGTATAAGATGGAATCTAAGAGTTGTTTTGATTTGCATTTCTCAGATGACTAAAGACATTGAACATTTCTTTAAGTGTTTCTCAGCCATTAGATATTCCTCTGTTGAGAATTCTCTGTTTAGTTCTGAGCCCCATTTCTCGGTTGGGTTATTTGTTTTGAATGTGTTTAATTTCTTGAGTTCTTTATATATTTTGGATATTAGACCTTTTCAAATGTAGGGTGGTGAAGATCTTTTCCCAGTCTGTAGGCTGTTGCCTTGTTCTGTTGACAGTGTCTCTTGCAATATGCTGTTAGATCAATGGAATTGAATTGGAGACCCAGAAATGAATCCACACACATATAGTTACTTTGTTTTTGAAAGCCAAATCTATTCAATGGAAAAGAAATAGCATCTTCACCAAATGGTTCTGGTCTAACTGGATGTCTACATGTAGAAAAATGCAATTAGAATCTTATTTGTCACCATGTACAAAACTCAAGTTCAAGTGGATTAAAGACCTCAACATAAATCCAGAGACACTAAATAGTTTAGAATAAAAAGTGGGGAAGAGCCTTGATCACACTGGCACAGGAGACAACTCCCTGAAGAGCACACCAACAGCCCAGGCCTTAAAATCAACAATTAATAAATGGGACCTCATGAGGTTGAGAAGCTTCTGTAAATTGTATTGCTTTTGGAGGAATTTCTAATTTCATTTCCATAGTGTTTGCTTATTGTGAACTACCACCAACAATGAATAATGCTTTTACTTCCCCACATTTTTTATGATATATGTTGCTGTTTTCACTTGAAACATTTCATAGCTTCTTTAGATATTATGATAACTGGTCTTCAGGAAGAGGTCTCTAAGCCATCTCCAATTCAATTATTCCAACTTCTTTCTTTGAAGTGTGTGGTATCTTTAACAATAGGTTATTACTTAAAACTCTAGATGGCAAACAAAGAAAATAAGATTAGTCTCTTAAATGTTGGTAGTCTCTTTGATTCTCCTAACTACCAGCTCACTTGGAGTATTCCAATGCATTGAAATAAGGTTCTTGTTAGTCTATTGCTCTAGTGAGGAGATTCATATCCACAAGTGAAATGATATTACTCAAATTATATATTTCATTCAAATATGAAATTTTGGGTCTTAGATTTGTGATTTCTTTGTATATTCTGAGTATCTTACTACCAGATATATAGTTGGTAACAATTTTTTCCTATACTGTAGGCTACTTCTTCACTTGAATGGCTGTACTCTTTACAGCACCAAAGTATTATATTTTCATAAGGCCCCATTTGTCCTGTTTTAGTCTTAATGCCTGGAGTACCAGGGTTCTATTCATAAAGTCTGTACCTGTGCCTAAAAAATAAAGTATGTATTCCCTATTTTCTCTTCTATCAGATTCAGTCTATAGGGTCTTATGTAAATGTTTTTGGTACACTTGGATCATGTTTTCTTTCACATGTTGAGGTTATATTCAAATATATATATTTGAGTATTCACAGTAAACTAGTAAGGCAACATAGAGAGATGTGTTTTGGGAAAGAGGATAGAACAAATATACTATTAAAAGGTACTATAAATCACTAATGAAAAAATGATATATAGGCCTAACTACAGCCTGATTTTTTATTATAATTTATTCACATTACATCCCTACTTTAATCCCCTTACTCTTACCTTCCTGTTTCCACTTTCCATCCCTATTCTGCTCTATTCCCCTCATCTAAACCTCTGCCAGGTGTGGTCTTCCTCTCCCACCATCTGAGCACAGCCCATGAGGCATACCCATCCTTTATGTTCCCACAAGGCCTCTCTGCCAAGGGTCAGTGATCAAATCATGCACACCAGAGTTCATGTTAAATGCAGTCCCTCTCACATGGAAAATGAGCTGTCCATTGGAAATATATGAACAGGGGTTCTAGGTTCTCTGCTTGTAACATCCTTGGTTGGCATATCAGTTTGTGTAGGCCCTCCTGTGTCCAGATCCACCAGCCTTGATAGTCTTAAAGCATCACTTGAATATACATTTTAGTTGCTTCTCCTAAAGAGCCTCTCCTAGGCTCTGAGATTCCATCTTATATGCATCAGAAGGCTAAGATCAAAATCTCAAGTGATAGCACACGCTGGCATGGATGTGGAGAAAGAAAACTCCTCCATTGATGATGGGAATGCAAGCTTGTACAACCACTTTGGAAATCAATCTGGAGCTTTCTCAGACAACTGAGAATAGTGCTACCTCAAGACACAGCTATACCACTCCTGGAAACATACCTAAAAGATACTCTACCATACAACATGGACTAGTTTCTCTGCTTGCAGTGACCTTCTTAATGCATCAGTTTGTAGAGGCCCCTCTGGTCCAGATCCACTAGCCTTGATAGTCTCCTGGAGGAGCTCCTGACATACACACCCGTCTTTCCATCCCTCAACTCTTCCCTACAATCTTTCAGCACTCCTCCCACAGTACTGCTACCAATCTCAGAATCTGTTCTGATCCCATGTTGGGTGGAGTCTCTCAGAGGACTTCTATGTTGGCCTAATATACACTTATAAGTGAGTATATAACATCCATGCCTTTCTGGGTCTGGGTTGCCTCATTCAGGATGATAATTTCTAGCTCCATCCATTTACCTGCAGTATTCAAGATTTTCTTGTACCACATTTTTAAATTTACTTATTTGGTATGCATGTTTTTAATTTCTTCAGTTCTTTGCCCACCAGAAAATCTCTCTGCTCCAGATATCTTTCTGCCTGATCCCCAATTGTCTGGCCTATCTGGATCACAAACAGGAGGGCCAACAGTGACAGTGAGCTCAAAAGAGGTGAGTTGACTGTGGGACAAAAAGTCCCATTGTCCTGTACCTGGAGGAGACCAGCGGGCCCACAGGTGTAGCTCTTAGCATGATATTATGAAGACATTTTCTCCTTTATAAGATTCCTCTGGGAAAAGGTTCCATCCTCTTAGATGACTATAGATCCTATCTAATTGATTTAAAACTACCCGGCAAATGAGATTTGTTCATCATATTTTTTCCCTTAAAGCATGGGGAAGAGGAGGTAAAAAGCTTATAAGAGCCAAAAGTGGTGGAATATATCCAAGGAAATAGTGTCATTCTGACACAACAAGACTGTATATATCAACTCATGGGCTACAATAACATGAACAAGACTTACACAAGTTAAAAGCAGAAAAAGAATTCGAAAATGGAAAAGAGGAGATGAACACAAGGTCCTACCAAAGTCAAGAATTTATTCACAATTGACATCTATTTGGAAAGGAAAAATCAGTGATTTTTCAGTAGAATATCACTGGCTATATCAACCATACACCAGGACTGGCCCAAAATCTATATTTCATGAGGTTTCATTTGTTTTGTTTCATTCTTTATATTTAATGAGTTTTTTAGTTGCTTTGTTATTATTTCTTATTCAATTCATGTTTCTTTTTTGTACTGTTTTTGGAAAGAGATAGATAAACAGATAGATAGATAGATAGATAGATAGATAGATAGATAGATAGATAGATATATAGATAGACAGACAGACAGACAGACAACTCGGGCTCTAAGATCAGCAACTAATAAATAGGACCTCACGAAAATGAAATTTTTTCTGTAAGGCAAAGGACACTGTCAATAAATCAAAATGACAGCTTACAGACTGGGAAAAGATCTTCACCAACCCTCCATCTGACAAAATGCTTATATCCAAAATATATAAAGAGCTCAAGAAATTAAATACCACTAAACCAAATAACCCACTTAAAAATGGAGAACAGAACATAACAGAGGATTCTCAGCAGAAGAATATTAAATGGCAAAGAAATATTTAAAGAAATGATCAACGTCACTAGTAAACAGAAAAATGCAAATCAAAATGACTCTAATATTCCATTTTACCCCTATCAGAATGGCTAAGATAAAAAACTCAAGTGACAGCAAATACTGGCAAAGATATGGAGAAAGGGAACACACTTCCATTGATGGTGGGAGTGCAAACTTGTACAACGACTTTGGAAATCTGGCACTAACTCAGTAAAGTGTGAAGTTGGATTTATAATGAGTAAAACCGGAAAAAATCAGAAAGCACAGTCCCTAAGATTTCATAGGAGATGAGAAAGGTAATGGGATAAGGAGTCAGTGAGGGAGAGTGTGGGATCAGGAGGTGTTGAGGGAAGGGGCTGCACTTGGGATGTAAAGAATTCTAACTGCAGAACAAGCAGGTGTCTTGTCAGGAGCCGACATTCGCCATTGCAAGATGGCGCCGGTTTCTGGGTTCTTCTTGAACTCAGCAGTGGTAAAAAAACTCTTATGCGCATGCGTGAAGCCCGCCAAAAGCCATGCTAATGAAGCTTTGAGACAGAAACCAATGGAATCTACACACGCCTCCCTTTGCTCTATATAAGCAGCGCCAGTTCTGTGCTCTGGGTCTTCCGTTCTTAGCTGTCAGCTACGCAGCCAGGCATCATGATGTATCCCCAATAAAGCGTGCTTCAGAAGGATCCTGTTGTGGGTCTTCCTTGCTGGTGAGGCGGGCGCGACAGTGTCTTATATCCCTAATCCCAGTACATGGGAATAGCTTTGATACTGACAGAGATATGAATGTAAATGCATGGAGAGGCTTCATGTTGGCCATGGATTCTCTGTAACTTATTACTAGAGTCCATTCTTAGCATGGCATGAAGAAAGATTTGCAGATGTCTACTTCTTCTCATACAAGGAGAATCAGCCTAAATTGCTGTGTACATCATGCACACCTCATATAATTATAACATTATAACTATATAATGCTCATGAGAAATTATATTTTCAGAACAAAAGAACCACACTCTGACGCTTGATCAGACCTGACAGGATTCATTCCTCTCAGCATACTGGACATCTTGCATCTTCCTTGCTCCAGCCACAGAAGCCTCTGTTGCTCCATAAGAATTGGACAATGTCACAGACAGCATTGTACAAAGATTCTGATCACATTTGGTCCAGCATTTTAATCTGTCCTACTCAGGACTCCTATTGGGATTGGAATCTCTCAACATTTAGAAACTGACCACAAATACAATTGCTGGCTTGCTTAACTATTTCCCAAATTCTGGGGGGCCCCTTCAAAGGTATTATTTTCCCCAATTCAGCTTGAAGAAACCTAAATAGAATGACATCCCATTCCCTCTAAGGTGTTTCAGTAGGCTTCTGTTTAATCTCTTAGTCTACAAATGATTAATTTCATTTGGAGGTGGTTATAAGTTATTATTGGTCTTATACAGAGGGAAAACTAGGCTGAACTCAGGGATGTCTCTCTTATCCTTTGTCTATGATACATAGGTAAGGAGATAGGAGATGAAAAGAGGGAAAGGGGGATATAGAAATATAGAAGGAGGATAGAGCAAAAGGTGGATGATTGAACTCACTCCTTAACTCACGGCCTTAATTGTTACTCATAATGAAGGCTACTTCTAAGTCATTGGTATAGAATTTTGTATATTGATGCAAAGCATGGGCATGTCAAATACTGGTCAGATTTTAACACAAGAATTTATATCCTAAGTCTAACAGATAGATATGATTCTATAGATATATGAGGTAAAATAGTTAAATAAGGTCTTCAAAAGCCTCAGAGACCCACAGACTATGACATTTAAAGAGTTTTTTTTTTTGTATTATTCTAAAGATTCTTTGACAATAAGACAAGTTAAATCCTGACAATATCCAGCCTAATTCAAAGAAGATGATAAGCATCAAGAACATCCTGCTGGATTTGGCTTCAAATGTGGCAAACAATCCACTGGGCACAATGTCCTCATTTCTGCCACAATCAGAATGTACCTAAAAATAGGCAGCTTGTATGCAGGCAAAGTTGACAGCCAAGCTCTGCCAAAACAGGGTAAGCAAGTCCTCAATAGTTCCTGCCTTGCAAATATGTCTGGCAGAGATATTGGGCTAGAAGGCCAAAGATGATGCTCCAATGTTATAGAGAGTGTTGGGTGACTGTTCTGGCAGTTAACTGTCTTAGTCATTTTTTTCACTTTAGAAGCTGTTAACCTGCACTACCAGTTCACTCAGACATTTAAGTTATATTCCTTCTCAAGTCTCTGGGGCCGGGGGGTTGAAACCAGATAGTTTAGTTTCACAATCAAGTTTAGTTGGTAGGGTATAAGGTCTATTTCAATCAAGATAAAGGATTTAACTTAATAGAGAGATGACAGATATTGGATTTCATTCAGAAATTATGACCCAACAAGATAGAAAAGATGTTTATTTCCAGTTTGACAAATACAAATAGCCAAATCTCTATTAATGTAGCATTTATATAACTCATGATTGTCACATGTTTCTCCTTGCTGTATGTAGTTTGTTTTATGCATGTGTAATAAAGTAAATGCATATGAAAAACAATAAAAAGCTATATCAGGAAAAAAAGATTTCATTAGTTAATTCTTTAAAAATATAAGACTAAACTGATAGCAATCTCTCAAATTCTGCTTAAGAAAATACAAAGAAGACTATTTATTTTGATGTCATTAGTTTTCAAATATTAAAAGCAATGAAATATCACAGTGGAAAATATGCAACAGACTTTTACTTCTCATAGTCATTAAAAATCAGAAAAAGAAAAAATTTCCAGCATACTTAGTATTATATGAGTTTTTTTTTTTTTCTTGTTTTATCCTAGCATGGTAGAAACACAACAAGCTCTGTTGGCCTCTTTTAGAATCTCATTCCCATTTTTACATAAAACAGTCCCCCCAAATAACACACTTGTTAATCTAAAAAAATATTAGATTTTAAAACACAAATAGTTGTATTGTAGGAATGGCTCAAATCATAGCATGTGGTTAAAAAAATCAATTAAGAAAACATTAAAAAAAAGAAAACATGATATTAAGAAAGGAGAACAAACTGTAGACTTTATTGAAAGCAGGCAATATAGAATTATTCTTTTGATGTATTCCTTTCTTTCTATCATTTGTATAGCTGTTTCATTTTGAAAATTATGCTCAATATTTTTATCCTTCTCTGTTTTTTTTAACTCTTCTTCACTGTAGCTTATACTCCTGTTACAAGTCCTTAGGCAGTAACATCAAAAAAATAAACAAAGCCATTTGACATATATCTTTCCCCAGGCTGAGATATTTTGAGGAAGAAAGATACAGAAATAGAGAAAACACAGAAGCTCCAGAAAGTGATATGAAATTTCAAATTAATGCATTAAAAATATGAACAGGGAAAATAAATTTATTAGTTAGTATAAGAAAATCTTCATTGAGAAAAAAAAATATATCCATTTTGTTGCTCCCAGATAGATGGGTATAATGAAGGTACATGGTTGCCTATTTAAGTGAACATGTGTGTAATAGATTGACTTTATAATTCAAGTGTATTTTATGTTAATGTATTTAACTATAAAGTTTGAGTTTTTAATTATTGATTTTTTGTCTACCTTCTTCACATTCAATGAAATGATCTCTTCCACACTGCACATAATGAAAGCAGGAAAACTCTCTTGATGGACATCGCTCTTATTTTCCTTATGAGCCAGTGGTAAGAGAATGAACCCTAATATGTGTTAGGTATTATTTTCTGAAGTGTTAAATTACATGCTTTCAGTGACTCAGAAGCTGCATGCTACACCAATTCTCATTATAAGTACTAGAATCCCCTTGGCAAAGTGGCAAAAACTGATTAGTGACCTTCTAGGTATATGGAAATATACCTAGGTTGACAGGCAATAAAAACGAATAGAATCAGCATTCTTTTCTCCTCATGCAGAGAAACTTTAATTGACCCAGGGATAGTGGCTATTTCCAAATATGTGACACTGCACTCATGATTATTTTCTAGCCCCAACATTTCTGCTCTTCATATTACCATGTATTTTTCTCAGCATGTTAAAGTTTTCCTTTTGGTAAAGTTTAATTTTTTTCCTTTGGGGGCAGCATTCAGTTTTCCACATATATATTTTATTATGTTGGATGTATTATTATCAGTTTCATTCAAGTAGAATAAAGAAAAACCTTAAGATAAATTAAAGTTGTATATATTCTATTGTATGGCAAAGAGACTAGAAATATAGAATTTAGTGGTTGGATGGTAGAGCTAAATATTATCAGATTCCTACCTGGTGTTGATCAGTATGTTACTACTTCAATACACTAAACTGTTGGAATAAATTTCTACATGAAGACCTATAGCATGTCACACATAATAGAAATGTGACAGTTAAATTTTATGACAATTGTCATTGGACTGCTACTAAAACTGAGACTACAAAGATCCAATTAAGTTTTCTTGATTCTAAATTTTATTGTTTAGCCATGAAATCTTAGCAGAATTTATTCCCTCATTCTTCTAATATAATAAATATAAAGCTTTATCATCCATTTTCTGGTGTCTTCCAACATAAGCAGTCATTCAGAAGCATTAAATATGAGAAAATGTGATGCCTCTCAGTTTTCTGTACTTTACTCATGGCTGGGTTTATGTCAACTTGACACAAGCTACAGTTATCTGACAGAAAGAAACCACACTTGAGAAAATGTCTCCACAAGATCCTACCATAGGACATTTTCTTAGTGAATGATAAAGGAAGGCCCAGGTCCTTTTAGATGGTGCCATCCTTGGACTGGTGATCCTTGGTTATATGAGGCTGAGCAAGCGAAGATGAGCTAGCCAGTAAACAGCACTCCTCCATGGACTCTGTATCAGCTCCTGCTATGCTTGAGTTCCTGTGCTGAATTATTTTATGATGAACCACAATGTGGAAGAGTAATCCAAATTAATCCCTTTCTTTCAAAGTTACTTTGAACATTCTGTTTCATCACAGCAATAGTAACCCTGACTAAGAGTATTCTCTGTAAAGCAATGGGAAACCATTCAATCTATCAATGCAAAATATAGCTCTCATATCAAAGGAGAAAAGGATGATTGGCTTCGATTCACCAACAACGTGCTTCAGTGTGAAAAGGTCTATATATTGTTTTATAGTTTCTCAGCAAAAAGAAGGCTAAGGGATGTTTTCACAGATACCTTATGGATCATAAATGCTATCTACTGGTGTTTGTGCTTTTGATTTAATGAGAACTAGTGGTCTGTGAAGTTAATATAGATTTAAAGTTTTCTTTAATCATGTATTTGTATATGTCTATGTGACACCAGTGCCTGAAAAGGCCAGAAAAGAGAATCAACTCCCCAGGATCTAGAATTACATGTGCATATAAGGTGTCCAATGTGGATGTTGAGATCCTAATTTACATCACCTGGAAGATAAACTGCTGAACTATCTCTCCAGTCATCTTGCAACACAATATAAATTTTTACCTAATATTTAGAGGATGTTAGGCTAGATAAAAAGGCTGGAGTAAGTAGAAGTTAAGGAAACAAAAGATAGGTCTAGATATTGTTACTTAGAGTATGTCACATTTCAACTTCTCCATAGTTCGCTAAATTTAATCAATATTGCAATATCTTCAGCATGTGATATTTTTCTGTTAAGTTTATTTCTTAGTAGTTAAATTTGATCTAATTGGTCCTTTTTCTTATCTTTCCTATTTCCTGTCTTAAGACTCATACATCTTACTCTTATTTCTTCTGTGTTTACACCTGTGGATATTTCAAGTTTATGATTTTCTATATCCACTAAACTTTGGAGAAACAAAGTCATGTTATAATAAACTCTCTATACAATATTAATCACAGTGGTTTTCATTAAATGAACTCTGCATTAGTGCACCAATAGATGAGTGAATAGTGCTGTGAATCATAAAAAAATAATTTCCCATTCAGACAATTTAGGGCAGACTAATATTTCAAATTCTTAAATATGTATTGTGGCATTGATTTAATAAGAATAAGATCTAACCTAAGGTATTAATAACTGAATCAGATATGAATCTTCTCTTAATTGTTATGAATTAAGCATAATTTCATTATTAGAGCAATAGAAAAATAGGAAAGATCAATCCTGGAAAAATGTTTTATGATATACATAATGACATTTCAGCCACTGTGCACATTATGATTTGGATTTTGTAAGCATATAATTATATAATCTACTTTCAGAGAAATTCCCTATATATTTTTTGAATTCTTTGTAAATATAAAAACATTCCATACTTATCTATGATTGAATAAATATCCCACAAGTTTCTGATTACATTTCCTTAAATATTAATAAGTTTGAGGATAATATTTTCTGAAAAAAATACAATGAAGGGAATAAATGTCCTAGACCTCAGCCAAACATGAATTGTTACTTTAACTCTTAGATTTAATAGGCTATTCAATCAATAGATATCTATTTTTATTAAATTATTCATATTACATCTCGATTGTTAGCCCTTCCCCTGTTTCCTCCCATTCTTCCCTCCCTCCCATTTCTCCCCTTCTCCCCTCCCCTATGTATGTGACTGAGGGAGACCTCCTCCGCCTATATATGCTCTCAGAATATCAAGTCTCCTCTTGGTAACTAGCTATCCTTCCTCTGAGTGCCACCAGGTCTCCCCATCCGGGGGACATGGTCAGAAAAGGGGCACCAGAGTTCGTGTGAGAGTCAGATCTCACTCTCCACTCAACGGTGTAGAATATCATGTTCATCAGCTAGGTCTTGGTAGGGGTTCGAAGCTTACTGCCTATATTCTCCTTGGCTGGTGCTTTAGTTTGAGGAGGACCCCAAGATCCAGATCTGCCTGTCATAAAGTTCTTCTTGTAGGTTTCCAGGACCCTGTGGGTTCTATTATTTCCCCTTTCTTCCATGCTACTCTTGCCTAAAGTCTCAATAGGATATCCTCTCCTCTGACCCACTTTCTTGGTAAGTAAAGATTTTCATGGTACGTATCCCTTGGGCTAGTGTTTTGATATAAGTGGGTATATACCGTTTGTCTCTTTTTGCTTCTGGGTGTACTCACTCATTATGATAATTTCTAGATCCATCCATTTGTCCACAAATTTCGGGAATTCCTCGTTTTTAATAGCTGAGTAGTATTCCATCCTGTAAATATACCACAGTTTCTTAGTCCATTCTTCTACTGAGGGACACTTAGGCTGTTTCCATGTTCTGGCTATTATGTATAGAGCAGCTATGAACATGGTTGAGCATATGTCCCTGTTATGTGGTAGGGCATTTTCTGGGTATATTCCAAGGAGTGGGATGGCTGGTTCTTGAGGAAGCCCTATTCCCATTTTTCTGAGAAAGTGCCAGATAGCTTTCCAAAGTGGTTGTACTAGTTTGCATTCCCACCAGCAATGAAGGAGTGTTCCTCTCTCTCCACATCCTGGCCAACATGTGGTGTCATTTGAGTTTTTGATCTTAGCCATTCTGATGGGTGTAAGATGGAATCTCAGTGTCGTTTTGATTTGCATTTCGCTGATGACTAACGAGGACGAGCATTTCTTTAAGTGTTTCTCGGCCATTTGATATTCCTCTGTTGAGAATTCTCTGTTAAGTTCCAAGCCCCATTTCACAACTGGGTTGTTTGGTTTTGTGGTGTTTAATTTCTTGAGTTCTTTATATATTTTGTATATTAAACCTTTGTCAGAAGAAGGGTTGGTGAAGATCTTTTCCCATTCTGTAGGCTGTCGTTTTGTTCTCTTGACAGTGTCTCCCGCCTTACAGAAGCTTCTCTCATGAGGTCCCATTTATTAATTGTTGACATTAAGGCCTGGGCTGTTGGTGTACTGTTCAGGAAGTTGTTTCCTGTGCCTATGTGTCCCAGGCTCTTCCCCACTTTTTCCTCTAACTGAATTAATGTCTCCGGTTTTAAGTTGAGGTCTTTAATCCACTTGGACTTGAGTTTTGTGCATAGTGACAAATAAGGGTCTAATTGCATTTTTCTACATGTAGACATCCAGTTAGACCAGCACCATTTGTTGAAGATGCTATCCTTTTTCCATTGAATAGATTTGGCTTCTTTGTCAAAAATCAAGTGAGCAAATGTGTGTGGATTCATCTCTGGGTCTTCGGTTCGATTCCATTGATCCACCAGTCTATTGCTTTGCCAGTATCATGCTGTTTTAATTACTGTTGCTCTGTAGTACAGCTTGAGATCAGGTATGGAGATTCCTCCGTAGGATCTTTTGTTGTATAGGATTGTTTTTGCTATTCTGGGTTTGTTATTTCTCCATATGAATTTGAGAATTGATCTTTCAATATCTTCAAAGTATTTTGTAGGTATTTTGATAGGGATTGCGTTGAATCTGTAAATTGCTTTTGGTAAGATGGCCATTTTTACTATGTTGATTCTTCTGATCCACGAACAAGGTAAATCCCTCTATCTTCTCATGTCATCTTCAATCTCTTTCTTCAGAGGTTTGAAGGTTTTTTCGAATAAGTCCTTCACTTGCTTGGTTAGAGTTACTCCTAGATACTTTATATTGTTTGTGGCTATTGTGAAGGGAATAGTTTTCCTAATTTCTTCCTCTGCCTGTTTGTCATTTGTATACAGGAAAGCTACTGACTTTTTTGAGTTTATTTTGTATCCTGCCAATTTGCTGAAGGTGTTTATCAGCTGTAGGAGTTCTCTGAAAGAATTTTGCGGGTCACTTATATACACTATCATATCATCTGCAAATAAGGATAATTTGACTTCTTCCTTTCCCTTTTGGATCCCTTTGATCTCCTTTTGCTGTCTTATTGATCTGGCTAGAACTTCAAGAACTATATTGAAGAGATAAGGGGACAGGGGGCAGCCTTGTCTGGTTCCCAATTTTAGAGAAATTTCCTTGAGTATCTCTCCATTTAATTTAATGTTGACTGTTGGTTTGCTGTATATGGCCTTTATTATGTTTAGATAAGTGCTTTGTGTTCCCGATCTCTCCAGAACTTTGAACATAAATGGGTGTTGGATTTTGTCAAATGCTTTTTCTGCATCTAAAGAGATGATCATGTGGTTTTTCTCTTTCAATTTGTTTACATGGTGGATTACATTGATGGATTTCCATATGTTAAACCATCCCTGCATGCCTGGAATGAAGCCTACCTGGTTATGGTGAATGATGTCTTTGATATGCTGTTGTATTCGCTTTGCGAGAATTTTGTTGAGTATTTTTGCATCAATGTTCATAAGAGAAATTGGTCTGAAATTCTTTTTTTTTTTTTTTGTTGGATCTTTGTGAGGTTTAGGTATCAATGTGACTGTGGCCTCATAGAAGGAATTTGGAAATATTCCGTCCATTTCTATCTTTCAGGATAACTTGAATAGTATCAGTATTAGCTCCTCTTTGAAGGTCTGGTAGAATTCTGCTCTGAAACCATCTGGCCCTGGGCTTTTTTTGGTTGGGAGACTATCAATGGTTCCTTCTATTTCTATAGGTGAAATAGGGATATTTAATTTGTTTATCTGGACTTGGTTCAATTTCGGCAAATGTAATCAGTCGAGAAATTTGTCCATTTCCCTTAAATTTTCGAATTTTGTGGCATAAATACCTTTAAAGTAGGTTCTTACGATTCTTTGTATTTCTTCAGTGTCTGTTGTTTTGTCTCCCTTTTCATTTTTGATTTTGTTAATTTGGATAGTGTTTCTCTGTCTTTTAGTTAGATTGGCTAACGGTTTGTCTATCTTGTTAATTTTTTCAAAGAACCAACTCTTGGTTTATTGATTCTTTGGATTGTTCTCTTGGTTTCTAATTTATTGATTTCAGCCCTGAGTTTGATTATTTCTAGGCGTCTACTCCTCTTGGGTGTTTCTGCTTCTTTTTTTTCTAGAGCCTCCAGATGTGTTGTTAGGTTGTTTATGTGGGATGATTCCTTTTTCTTTTTGAAGGCGCTTACTGCTATGAATTTTCCTCTTAGCACTGCTTTCAATGTGTCCCACAAATTTGGGTATGTTGTTCCATCATTTTCATTGAATTTCAGGAAGTCTTTTATTTCTTCCCTTATTTCTTCTGTGCCCCATGTGTCATTAAGTAGAAAGTTGTTTAGTTTCCATGTGTTAGTATGCTTTTTGCTATTTCTGTTGTTGTTGAAGTCCAGCCTTAGACCATGGTGATCTGATAAGATACAAGGTATTATTTCAATCTTCTTGTATCTATTGAGGTTTGCTTCATGACCAACTATGTGATCAATTTTAGAGAACGTTCCATGGGGTGCTGAGAAAAAGGTATAATCCTTTGCATTTGGGTGGAAAGTTCTGTAGATATCTGTTAGAGCCATTTGGTTCATGACATTGGTTAATGAGGTTATTTCTCGGCTTATTTTTTGTTTCAAAGACCTATCCTTGAGTGAAAGAGGGGTGTTGAATTCTCCCACTGTTATTGTGTGGGTATCAATGAGTGGGGCAAGCTTTGTTAATAACTCTTTTACAAATGTGGGAGCCCTTGTATTCGGATCATAGATGTTCAAAATTGTGATGTCTTCTTGGTTGACTTTACCTTTGACGAGTACGAAGTGACCATCGTCATCTCGTTTGATTAATTTTGGTTGAAAGTCTATTTTATTAGATATTAGAATGGCTACCCCAGCTTGCTTCTTGTGACCATTTGCTTGGAATATTTTTCCCCAACCTTTCACTCTGAGGTAATGTCTGTCCTTGTGGTTGAGGTGTGTTTCTTGAATGCAGAAGAATGTTGGGTCATGTTTATGCATCCACTCCGTTAGTCTGTGTCTTTTTATTGGAAAGTTGATACCATTGACGTTGAGAGATATTAATGACCAGTGATTGGTAAGTCCCTTCATTTTTGGTATTTGTAACAGTTGAGATTTTGCGAGGTTGTGATTTTGCAATGGTATATTTCCCTATTTCCTGTGGAGTTTTGGTTGTAGTTTGACCAGTTGGGGTGGAGTTTTCCTTCTAATAGCTTCGGTAAAGCCGGATTTGTGGCTAGGTACTGTTTGAATTCGTTTTTGTCATGAAATAACTTGTCTTCTCTGTCAATGGTTATTGATAATTTTGGTGGATATAGTAGTCTTTCCTGGTATCTTTGTTCTCTTATGGTTTGCATCACCTCTGTCCAGGCCCTTCTGGCTTTCATGGTCTCTGCTGAGAAGTCAGGAGTAATTCTGATAGGTTTGCCTTTGTATGTTACTCGGCCTTTTTCTCTTGCCACTTTCAATATTTTTTCCTTGTCCTGTATATTTTGTGTTGTTATTATTATGTGGCGGGAAGATTTTCTTTTCAGGTCTATTCTATTTGGTGTTCTGTGTGCCTCTTGTATGCTCGTATGCATCTCTTTCTTCAAATTGGGAAAAATTTCCTCCATTATTTGAGTAAAGATGTGTTCTGGGCTGTGGAGTCGGCTGTCCACTCTTTCCTGTATCCCTATTATTCTCAAGTTTTGTCTTCTCATGTGGTCTTTTAGTTCTTGAATGGTCTGTGTTAGGAACTTTTCAGATTTAGCATTTCCCTGAATGGTTGTTTCCAGTTCTGCGATTGTATCTTCAAGTCCCGATATTCGTTCTTCCATTTCTTGCAATCTTTTAGATAAGGCCACCTCTGAGATGCTTGCTTTCCTCTTTTCAGCCTCTTGATCATGTTTTTCTTCTGTGTGTTCCTGCATCATAGCTTCCATTTTTGTCTTCATGTCTTGGACTGTTTTAATAATTTCCATCATCTGGTTATTTATATTTTTCTGAAATTCTTCAAGTGCCTCTTTATATGACTCTTTTAACTCTTCAGCCCTTTTGTTTGCCTCCTCCTGCATTTGTTTACAGATTTTATTTGTTTCTTCCTTTATCATCTTCTTTACTAAGGACTTGAGGTCATTTTCTTGCCTATCCATTGCTGTTAGGTTCTCTAGGTTGTTTTCATTGGGAATGTTGCAATCCGGAGATGCCAAACTGTTTTGGTTTTTGATAGCATTCTTATGCTGTCCTCTTGTCATTTTGATGGCTCTGGTGTTGGAAGGTATTTTGTAGTGACCTTCGCTGGTTGAGAGTGGTTAATTGATGACTGATTATAGGTTAGGTGCTCTTGCCTGTGGGGATCAGGGGGTATTTTTTGTGTAACAGGTAGGTGATCCGGTTTCACTCCTGGTGGTTTTCGTCTGCCCCCTGGGTTCCAGGCTGAGCCAGCCAAAGTAGATATCTGTTTGGACTTTACTGCTGTAATTCAGATCAGCAGTCTTGGGACCTAGAATAAGGTCCGCACACAAATGTTCTGGCTGAGTAGGTTGATCCCAGCTGCCTGTCCTTCCTGTGGATTTGTAGTCAAGACCCCAGGTAGATCCGATCTTCTGGGGGTGTAGCTGTCTTTTAGCTCTGCCTCTATACCCTGTAGCAGTGCCCAACCTCTCCCAGTACTATATGCCTGGAGGGACCAAAGTTGCTCTTGGTCAGCAATTAGGCACTGCAAGCAAGACCCTCTTTTCATCTCCTGATAAAGTGAGAGTGCCTGCCTTGATTGGGCCAGGATCTCCACTGGGCTCTCTCATTTGGGGAGCAGGAAGCGCAGGGCCAGGCCCTTGAGGCTGGGCAGTTAGTAAGACTGGCTCTGCAGAGCTCTGGTGGCTGCTCATGGAACCAAATCTTCCCACGGAGTATGTTGGTCCCCTCACACTCTGGGTCAGCAATTAGACACTGCAAACAGGACCCATCCATGTCTAGCCTCCCGATAATGTGAGAGTGCATGCCTTGCTCAGGCCAGGATCTCCCGCTGGGCTCTTTTGTTGGGAAGCAGGGAGCACAGGGCCAGCTCAGCTGGTCTCTCTCGTTCAGGGAGCAGGGAGCTCAGGGACAGGGCCTTGCTGCTGGGCGGTTAGTAAGACTGGATCTGCAGAGCTCTGGCGGCCGCTTGCGGAACCAAATCTTTCCGCTGGGGTATGCTGGTCCCTTCACACTCTAGGACAGCAATTAGACTCCGCAAACATGACCCATCCACTTCTCTTCTCCCGAGAATGTGAGAATGCCTGCCTTGCTCAGGCCAGGATCTCCAGCTGGGCTCTCTCATTCAGGGAGAGTAGGACCAGCACTTTGCAGCTCTGTAGGAGCAATAGGGTTGCAGAGCTCTGGCAGAAGCCCACGGAACCAGGTCTTCCCGCAGGGCTAATAAGTTCAGCTATAGCTTTAGGCAAGACCCACGTCTCCCGATGGGTCTGTGGAAGCAATTCAAGCTGATTTCTCACTGCCGCTGTTTGCAGGCTCAGTCCGCTGTGATTGGTGTTAAGTTTGGCCGCGGATGGCCAGGGAGCTCTAGTCCCACTATAACTGGCTCTGTTGGGACCCGCCGCCTGTGTTTTCAGTCCGCCTAGGCGGGATGGCCAGCGAGCTGCAGTCCCACTACAACTGTCTCTGTTGGGTCCTGCAGCCTGTGTTTTCAGTCGGCCTAGGCGGGTGACCTCTGCAGTTTGGGGTTCTGTGGAAGGAGGAATCCTAGGGCAGATTCACCCTCTTCACTGAGACTCCTCTGGCTGGGGACTCTGGAAAAACCCCTCCCCAAACAGCGAGTCTGTGCTTTATATACAGGCTGCAGTTTGCATGTGGATTCCATTTCAGAGTTTGGGGAGTGCGTTTAGCACCTCCGGGATGTTGCTTGACCCAGGGGGCTAGGCCCCCTGTTTGGTCTGTGGCCTTTGGGGCCCCACTCACCTACAGTTCTCAAAGTCCAGCAATCTGTTGCTCTTCTTATGTCTCTGGTCTCCATGGAGTAGATCAGATATGTGGCTTAATGGTCGGCACCATCTTGGAATCCTCCTTAAGCCAATAGATATCTTAAAACCAAAGAACCATTGTCAAAATTTGTGATACATTGTCAGCAAGATCAAAGGGAAAGACATTGTTGTTTAATGCCAGTCATGATATATGAATAATCTGAAATGATTTTAGAGTTATTTTGAACAAAGTCAAAACCTTTTATCAAAAAAGAAGAAATCATCCACTTCACACTCATGATAGGAAAAATCCACCAAGATGACATATCAATTTTAAATATCTATGCCCCAAATGCTAGGGCACCCTCATTTGTAAAAGAATTATTACTAAAGCTTAAATCCCACATAGAACTCCACACATTAATAGTGGAAGACTTCAATACCCCACTCTCACAAATGGACAGTTCATTGAGACATAAACTAAACAAAGAACTAATGAAACTAACAGAGGTAATGAATCAAATGGACCTACCAGATATCTACCGAACATCTTACTCAAAAAAAAAAAAAAAAAAAAAAAAATGCATTCTTCTCAGCACCTAATGGAAACCTCTGCAAATTTGATCACATACTCAGTCACAAAGTAAGCCTTAATAGATATAAGGAACTTGAAATAAGCCTTCATATCCTATAAATCCAACCACGGATTAAAGCTGCATTACAACAACAGAAACAAGAAATAACCTACAAACTCATGGAAACTGAACAACTTTCTACTTAATAACCACCGGGTCATGGAAGAAATAAAGTAAGAAATTACTTTCTAGAATTCAATGAAAGTTAAAGTGAAGCATACCCAAACTTATGGGATACTATGAAGGAAGGAATAAGTTCATAGTACTAAGTACCTTAATAAAGAAATGTAGAGTTATTATACTACCAAATTAAAAGCATACCCAAAAGCTCTAGAATGAAAAGAAGCAAACACAAAAGAGGAGTAGATGCCAGGAAATAATCAAACTCTTGCATGAAATCAATAACTTAGAAACAAAGAGAACAATACAAATAATCAAGATAACCAAGACCTGTTTGTTTCTTTGTTTGTTTGTTTGTTTAGAAATCAACAAGATGGACAAACCTCTAGCCAAACTAATTAAAACGCAGAGAGACAGTTACAAATTAAAATCAGAAATGAACAGGGGGACATAACAACAGACACTGAGGAAATGCACAGAATCATTAGGTGTTACTTCAAAAGCCTGTACTCCACAAAATTGGAAAATCTAAATGAAATGGACAATTTTCTTGGCAGATTTTACTTGCCAAAGTTAAATCAAAATCAAGTAAACAATTTAAACAGTCCTAAAAATAGAATCAGTCATTAAAATATCCCAAAAAAGAAACAAACAGAAGTAAACAACCACAGCCACAACAACAAAAAACAGAGTCAGACAGTTTTAGTGAGGAATTCTACCAATCTTTTAAAATAGAAATAAGACAAATACTCCTCAAACTATTCTACAATATAGAAAAAGAAGAAATATTACCAAATGAATTCTATATGACCACAGTCATCCTGATCCATTTCATATCAAAGTATCCCTACTTGTAAATGATATAATTGTATACTTATGTGACCCCAAGTATTCTACAACAGAACTCCTGTAGCTGATAAACAACTTCAGCAAAGTGGCTGGATACAAAATCAACTTTAAAAAAATCGGTAGACCTACTAATGATTATCTGGCTGAGAAGGAAATTAGGAAAAAAAGACCGTTCACAATAGACACAAGTAATTAAAATATATTGTTGTAATTTTATCCAAGCAAGTGTGTGACCTATATGACAAGAATTGCAAATCGATGAAGAAAGAAATTGAAAAAGATGGAAAGATGGAAGATCTCCCATGCTCATGGATTAGTAGGATTACCATATAAATTAAATGGCCATCTGACCAAAAGCAATTTACATATTCAAAGCGAATTCCCATCTAATTCCCAACAAGATTTTTCTCAGACTTTAAAAGAGCAATTCTCTCTTTCGTATGCAAAAATTAAAAAAAAAAAAAAAAAAAAAACACCCAGATAACTAAAACAATTCTTTTTTTTTTTTTCTTTTTCTTTTTTTTTTATTTTATTTTTTTTAATTAATTTATTCTTGTTACATCTCAATGTTTATCCCATCCCTTGTATCCTCCCATTCCTCCCCCCCCCCATTTTCCCATTATTCCCCTCCCCTATGACTGTTCCTGAGGGGGATTACGTCCCCCTATATATTCTCATAGGGTATCAAGTCTCTTCTTGGCTACTTGCTGTCCTTCCTCTGAGTGCCACCAGGTCTCCCCCTCCAGGGGACATGGTCAAATGTGAGGCACCAGAGTATGTGAGAAAGTCGTATCACACTCTCCACTCAACTGTGGAGAATATTCTGACCATTGGCTAGATCTGGGAAGGGGTTTAAAGTTTACCTCCTGTATTGTCCTTGGCTGGTGCCTTAGTTTGAGCGGGACCCCTGGGCCCAAATCTGCCTATCATATTGTTCTACTTGTAGATTTCTAGGACCCTCTGGATCCTTTTGTTTTGCTGTTCTCCCATGCGTCTCTCATTTAGAGTCCCAATAGGATGCCTTCCCCTCTGTCCCAGTTTCCTGGTAAGTGAAGGCTTTCGTGGAACATGCCCCTTGGGCTAGTATGCAGATATAAGTGAGTATATACCATTTGATTCTTTCTGCTTCTGGGTTAACTCACTCATTATGATCATTTCTAGCTCAATCCATTTATCCACAAATTTCGGGAATTCCTTGTTTTTAATAGCTGAGTAGTATTCCATAGTGTATATGTACCACAGTTTCTTTATCCACTCTTCTACTGAGGGACACTTAGGCTGTTTCCATGTTCTGGCTATTATGAATAAGGCTGCTATGAACATGGTTGAGCAAATTTTCTTGTTGTGTGCTGGAGCATCTTCTGGGTATATTCCAAGGAGTGGAATAGCTGGGTCTTGAGGAAGCCCTATTCCCATTTTTCTGAGATAGCACCAGATAGATTTCCAAAGTGGCTGTACTAGTTTGCATTCCCACCAGCAATGAAGGAGTGTTCCTCTCTCCCCACATCCTCGCCAGCATGTGGTGTCGCTTGAATTTTTGATCTTAGCCATTCTGATGGGTGTAAGATGGAATCTCAGAGTTGTTTTGATTTGCATTTCCCTGATGACTAAGGAGGTTGAGCATTTCTTTAAGTGTTTCTCAGCCATTTGATACTCCTCTGTTGAGAATTCTCTGTTTAGTTCCAAGCCCCATTTCTCAATTGGGTTATTCGGTTTGGTGGTGTTTAATTTCTTGAGTTCTTTATATATTTTGGATATTAGACCTTTGTCAGATGTAGGGTTGGTGAAGATTTTTTCCCAGTCTGTAGGCTGTCGCTTTGTTCTCTTGACAGTGTCTCCTGCCTTACAGAAGCTTCTCAGCCTCATGAGGTCCCATTTATTAATGGTTGACATTAAGGCCTGGGCCGTTGGTGTTCTGTTCAGGAAGTTGTCTCCTGTGCCAATATGTTCCAGGCTCTTTCCCACTTTTTCTTCTAAGTGGCTTAGTGTCTCCGGTTTTATGTTGAGGTCTTTAATCCACTTGGATTTGAGTTTTGTGCAAGGTGACAAATATGGGTCTAGTTTCATTTTTTTACACATAGACCTCCAGTTAGACCAGCACCATTTGTTGAAGATGCTATCCTTTTTCCATTAAATGGATTTGGCTTCTTTGTCAAAAATCAAGTGACCATATGTGTGTGGATTCATATCTGGGTCTTCGATTCGATTCCACTGATCAACCAGCCTGTTGCTGTGCCAGTACCATGCTGTTTTAAGTACTATTGCTTTATAGTACAGTTTGAGATCAGGTATGGAGATTCCTCCGGAGCATCTTTTATTGTACAAGATTGTTTTAGCTATTCTGGGTTTTTTGTTTTTCCATATGAAGTTCAGAATTGAACTTTCAATGTCTTTAAAAAATTGTGTAGTTATTTTGATAGGGATTGCATTGAATCTGTAGATTGCTTTTGGTAGGATGGCCATTTTTACTATGTTAATTCTCCCGATCCATGAGCAAGGAAGATCACGCCATCTTCTCAGGTCATCTTCAATCTCTTTCTTCAGAGTTTTGAAATTTTTTTCATACAAGTCCTTCACTTGCTTAGTTAGGGTAACTCCTAGATATTTTATATTGCTTGTGGCTAATGTGAAGGGTGTGGTTTTCCTAATTTCTTCCTCTGTAAGCTTGTCATTTGTGTATAGGAAGGCTACAGACTTTTTTGAGTTAATTTTGTATCCAGCCAATTTGCTGAAGGTGTTTATCAGCTTTAGGAGTTCTCTGGTGGAGTTTTGATGGTCAGTTATGTACACTATCATATCATCTGCAAAGAGGGATAATTTGACTTCCTCCTTTCCCATTTGGATACCCTTGATCTCCTTTTGTTGTCTTATTGCTCTGGCTAGAACTTCGAGTACTATATTGAAGAGATATGGAGAGAGTGGGCAGCCTTGCCTTGTTCCCGATTTGAGAGGAATTTCCTTGAGTATCTCACCATTTACTTTGATTTTGGCTATTGGCTTGCTGTATATAGCCTTTATTATGTTGAGGAAAGTGCCTTGTATCCCCGATCTCTCTAAAACTTTAAACATGAATGGGTGTTGAATTTTATCAAATGCTTTCTCTGCATCCAAGGAGATGATCATGTGGTTTTTTATTTTCAGTTTGTTTATATGATGGATTACATTGATGGATTTCCGTATATTAAACCATCCCTGCATGCCTGGAATGAAGCCTACTTGATCATGATGAATGATATCTTTGATGTGCTCCTGTATTCGTTTTGCAAGTATTTTATTTAGTATTTTTGCATCTATGTTCATAAGAGAAATTGGTCTGAAATTCTCTTTCTTTGTTGAGTCTTTGTGAGGTTTAGGTATCAATGAGACTATGGCCTCATAGAATGAATTTGGTAATTTTCCATCCATTTCTATCTTTTGGAGTAGCTTGAAGAGTATCGGTATTAGCTCGCCCTTAAAGGTCTGGTAGAATTCTGCACTGAAACCATCTGGCCCTGGGCTTTTTTTGGTTGGGAGACCATCGATGATTGCTTCTATTTCTGTAGGGGAAATGGGACTATTTAACTTGTTTATCTGTTCTTCACTCAACTTTGGCAAGTGAACTTGATCAAGAAAATCGTCCATTTCCCTTAGATTTTCAAATTTTGTGGTGTATATGCCTTCAAAGTAGGATCTTATGATTCTTTGAATTTCTTCAGTGTCTGTTGTTATGTCTCCCTTTTCATTTCTGATTTTGTTCATTTCAATACTGTCTCTCTGCCTTTTAGTTAGTTTGGCTAATGGTCTGTCTATCTTGTTGATTTTCTCAAAGAACCAGCTTTTGGTTTTGTTGATTCTTTGGACTGTTTTCTTAGTTTCTAATTTGTTAATTTCAGCCCTGAGTTTGATAATTTCCAGGCCATCTACTCCTCTTGGGTGTTTCTGCTTCTTTTTTTTTCTAGGGCTTCCAGTTGTGTTGTTAAGATGCTTATGTGCGATGTTTCCAATTTCTTTTTAAAGGCACTTAGTGCTATGAATTTTCCTCTTAGCACTGCTTTCAATGTATCCCACAAATTTGGGTATGTTGTTTCTTCATTTTCATTGAATTTCAGAAACTCCTTGATTTCTTTCTTTATTTCTTCCCTGACCCAGGTGTCATTTAGCAGAGAGTTGTTTAGTTTCCACAAACGTGTAGGCTTTTTGTTATTTCTGTTGTTGTTGAATTGCAGCCTAAGAGCATGGTGATCTGATAGGATACAAGGTATTATTTCAATCCTCTTGTATCTGTTGAGGCTTGCTTTGTGACCTACGATGTGATCAATTTTGGAGAAGGTTCCATGGGGTGCAGAGAGAAAGGTGTATTCTTTCTTGTTTGGGTGAAAGGTTCTATAGATATCTGTTAGATCCATTTGACCCATGGCATTGGTTAATGATGTTATTTCTCGGCTTAGTTTCTGTTTCAATGACTTATCCTTCAGTGAGAGTGGGGTGTTGAAGTCTCCCACTATTATTGTGTGGGGATCGATGTGTGGTTTAAGCTTTTTTAGGAGATCTTTTACATATGTGGGTGCCCTTGTATTGGGAGCATAGATGTTCAGAATTGTGATGTCATCTTGGTTGACTTTACCTTTGATGAGTATGAAGTGTCCTTCCTCATCCCTTTTGATTAATTTTGGTTGAAAGTCTATTTTGTTCGATACTAAAATGGCTACCCCTGCTTGCTTCTTGTGACCATTTGCTTGGAATATTTTTTTCCAACCTTTTGCCCTGAGGTAATGCCTTTCATTATGGGTGAGATGTGTTTCTTGGATGCAGAAGAATGTTGGGTCTTGTTTATGTACCCATCCAGTTAGTCTGTGTCTTTTTATTGGAGAATTGAGGCCATTGATGTTGAGAGATATTAATGACCAGTGACTGTTAAGAGTCTTAATTTTGATGTTGTTTCCAGTCGAGCGTTTGTGTAGTTGTGTTTTTGACATGGGATAGTTATCTATTTCCTGGGTAGTTTTGGTTGTAGCTTGACCCTTTGGGATGGAGTTTTCCTTCTAGTACCTTCTGTAAAGCTGGGTTTGTGGATAGGTACTGTTTGAATTTGTTTTTGTCATGGAATATTTTGTTTTCTCCATCAATGGTTATTGATAATTTTGCTGGGTAAAGTAGTCTGGCCTGGCATCTGTGTTCTCTTAGGGTTTGGAGGATCTCTGTCCAGGCCCTTCTGGCTTTTATGGTCTCTGCTGAGAAGTCAGGTGTAATTCTGATAGGTTTACCATTAAATGTTATTTGGCCCTTTTCCCTTGCAGCTTTTAATATTTTTTCTTTGTTCTGCATGTTTTGTGTTTTGATTATTATGTGGCGGGCAGTTTTTCTTTTCTGGTCAATTCTATTTGGTGTTCTGTAGGCCTCTTGTATGTTTATAGGCATCTCTTTCTTTAGATTGGGGAAATTTTCTTCTATGATTTTGTTGAGAATAGTTTCTGGGCCCTGGAGTCTGATGTCTTCTCTTTCTTCAATGCCTATTATCCGCAAATTTCTTCTTTTCATGGTCTCCTTAATTTCTTGGATGTTTTGTGTCAGGAGTTTTCCAGATTTGGCATTTTCTTTAATGGTTGATTCAATATCTGTGATTGTATCTTCTAGCCCTGAGATTCGTTCTTCCATCTCTTGGATTCTGTTAGAAAAGCTCACCTCTGTGTTGCTCGCCTTCTTCTCTGAGGTCTCACGTTCTCGTTTTTCTTCTGTCTGTGTGTTTATCATTGAATCCATTTTCATTTTCAGATCTTGAACTGATTTTTTGATTTCTTTCATCTGATTTTTTGTATATTCCTGAGTTTCTTCCATTGCCTCTTTATAGGTCTTCAGAGCTTGAACCGTTTTAGTTATTTCTTTCATCTGGTTGTTTGCATTTTCCTGCAATTTTTCCAGTTCCACTCTATGTGCTTCTTTTATGTCTCTCACCTGTTTGTCTGCGTCTTCCTGCATTTGATTACGAATTTTATTTGTTTCCTCCATTATCATCCTCATTACTAAGGATTTGAGGTCATTTTCTTGTATTTCCGTTGTATTTGAGTTCTCTGGGTGGTTTTCTTTGGGATAGCTGGAAACTGGAGACGCCATGTTGTTTTGGGGTTTTTTGCGTATGCTTTTTCGTTGTCCTTTAGACATCTTGCCGTCTTTGTTTTTGTTGGGTAGCTTCCAGAGTTGAATGGAGGGTGTCTGATGATAGATTCACTTGTTTTCTTACGATTTCCCTAGGCTGCGAGCTCAAAGCTTCACTGGTGTGGATGTTAGGAGGTTAGCCCTGTTGTTCTGGTCTCTCACAGCCAGTGATCCTCAGTCCCCCTCTGCTGTGGATCCTGCAATTGTTCTGGGTCTCTGAATGAGCGTTGGGTCAGGCCAAGGTATCCACAGCCTTCTGTGTTCCCTGCCAAGTCCAGCCAGGAGCACTGGGACCGAACCACGGGCAGAACTCAGCTAGATTCTCAGGGCCAGAACCGTCTGCCAAGCTCAGCTAGGGATTTTGGGCCCAAAATGCACACAGGGCCCAGCCAGAATTTTTGGGCTGGGACTACGCACCAAGCTCCACTAGGGCCTTTTGGCCCAAAGTGCGTGCTGTGGTCAGTTATTGACTCAGGGCCCGAACTGACCACCAATCTCAGCCAGGAATTCTGGATTCAAACTGTACACTGTGTCCAACCAGAGTCTTAGAGCTGGTGGAACCGAGAGCTCTGTCCAGCCTGTGCCACAGCAGGAGAACTGCGGCTGCTCTGAGTTAGCACCAGTGGTGGAACAAGTGCTCCGCCCGCACTGTGTCCCCGCAGGGGAGCTGCCGCTGAGCTGAGGTGGTGCCTAGGATGGAACCGAGCACGTCACCAAGCCTGCGCCACAGCAGGAGAACTGCGGCTGCTCTGAGTTAGCGCCAGTGGTGAGACAAGTGCTCCACCCGGACTGTGTCCCCGCAGGGGAGCTGCCGCTGAGCTGATGTGGTGCCTAGGATGGAACCGAGCACGTCACTAAGCCTGCGCCACAGCAGGAGAACTGCGGCTGCTCTGAGTTAGCGCCTGTGGTGAAACCAAGTGCTCCGCCCAGACTGTGTCACCGCAAGGGAGCTGCCGCTGAGCTGAGGTAGTGCCTAGTGTGGAGCTGCGAGCTCAACTAAGCCTGCGCCACAGCAGGGGAGCTATGGCCACGCTGAGTTAGTGCCTCAGGCAGAATTGTTTGCTGGGCCGGGCCAATACCCGGGACTCTGGGGCCGAACTGTCCGCCGAGTCCAATCTGGGTCCAAAGGCTCCACGCGACCCAAATCCTGCCCCGAGTCCCCTCTCCCGCAGCAATTCCCACCAGCCACCACACCAATCGCCTCCACCGGAAGGCTATGAGCTGCAAACCTCAGCCGCTGCTGCTGGTGCCGCTGGTGCTGCCGCCTCTACCGCTGCCGCTCCGATCAGAGAAAAACCACGCTCCTCCCGTGTGCAGGGGCACGCAGGTCCTCCGCACCCTGGTCCCTCCGAACCGTGGAGCACTCCCGCTGCCGTGATGTTCGGACCTCGGTGTTCCTGGCTCAGAAATCTGTGCAATTCCCTGAATTGTTCACTGGAGCCTCCAAACGCGGTCCACACTGCTCGCCGCCATCTTGGATCCCCTAAAACAATTCTTTACATTAAAATAACTTCTGGAGGTATGACCATACCTGATTTCAAACTGTACTGCAGAGCAATAGTAATAGAAAACCACATGGTATTGGCATAAAATCAGAGAAGCAGATCAATGGAATCAAATCAAAGAATCAGAAATAAACCGACACAACTAAGAACACTTGATTTTGACAAAGATGCCAAAAGTACAGAATAGAAAAAAGAAATCATCTTCAATAAATGGTGCTAGTCTACCCAGATGTCTACATGTAGAAACATGCAAATATACCTGCATTTATCAACCTGCCCAGAACTCAAGTTCAAGCAGATTAAAGACCTCAAAATAAAATTATACACACTAAATCTGTTAGAAGAAAAACTGTTAGAAGAAAAATCCAATGAGTCTTGAACTCATTGGATTACTCATTATGATCATTTCTAATTCAATTCATTTGTCCACAAATTTCAATAAATCCTTGTTTTTAATAGCTGAGTAGTATTCCATAGTGTAAATGTTCCACGATTTCTTTATCTATTCTTCTATTGAGGGACACTTAGGCTGTTTCCATGTTCTGGCTATTATGAATAAGGCCGCAATGAACATGGTTGAGCAAATGTCCCTATTGTATGCTGGAGCAATTTCTGGGTATATTCCAAGGAGTAGAATAGCTGGGTCTTGAGGAAGCCCTATTCTCAGTTTTCTGAGATAGCCCAGAAAGATTTCCAAAGTGGCTGCACTAGTCTGCATTCTTACCAGGAATGATGGAGTGTTCCTCTTTCTCCACATCCTTGCCAGCATGTAGTGTCACTTGAATTTTTGATCTTAGTCATTCTGATGGGTGTAAGATGCAATCTCAGAGTTGTTTTGATTTGCATTTCTGTGATGACTAAAGACATTGAATATTTCATTAAGTGTTTCTCAGCCATTTGATATTCCTCTGTTGAGAATTCTATTTAATTCTGAGCCCCATTTCCCAATTGGGTTACTTGGTTTGGTCATGCTTAATTTCTTGAGTTCTTTATATATTTTGGATATTAGACTTTTGTCAGTTGTAGGACTGGTGAAAATCTTTTCCTAGTCTGTAGACTGTCGCTTTGTTCTGTTGACATTATCTCCTGCCTTACAGAAGCTTCTAAGCCTCATGAGGTCCCACTTATTAATTGTTGACCTTACGGCCTGGGCTGTTGGTGTTCTGTTCAGGAAGTTGTCTTCTGTGCCAATGTGTTCCCGGGTCTTCCCCACTTTTTCTTCTAAGCAATTTATTGTCTCTGGTTTTATGTTGAGGTCTTTAATCCACTTGGACTTGGCTTTTGTGCATGGTGATAAATATAGGTCCAATTGCATTTTTCTACATGTAGACATCCAGTTAGACCAGAACTATTTGTTGAATATGCTATCCTTTTTCCATTGAGTAGATTTGACTTCTTTGTCAAAAACCAAGTGACCATATGTGTGTGGATTCATTTCTGGGTCTTTGATTTGATTCCATTGATCCACAAGCCTATTGCTGTATCAGTACTTTACAGTTTTAATTACTTTTGCTCTATAGTACAGCTTGAGATTGGGAATGAAGATTCTTCCAGAGGATCTTTTATTGTATAGGATTGTTTTTGTTATTGTGGGTTTTTTGTTTTTCCATATGAAGTTGAGAATTGTCCTTTCAATGTCTTTAAAATATTTTGTAGGTATTTTGATAGGGATTGCATTGAATCTGTAAATTTTTTTGGGAAGATAGCCATTTTTACTATGTTGATTCTCCCGATCCAGTAACAAGGGATGTCCTTCTTTCTTCTGATGTCATTTTCAATCTTTTTCTTCAGAGATTTAAAGATTTTTTCAAACAAGTCCTTTACTTGCTTTGTGACAGTTAATCTTAAATATTATATATTGCTTGTGGCTATTGTGAAGGGTGAACTTTTCCTAATTTTTTCTTCTGCATGTTTATCATTTGTATATAGAAAGGGTACTGACTTTTTTCTAATTAATTTCTTATCCAGCCAATTTGCTGAAGACGTTTATCAGCTGTAGGAGTTCTCTGGTGGAATTTTGGGGGTCATTTTTGTACACCATCATATTATCAGCAAATAGGGATAATTTGACTTCCTCCTTTCCCATTTGCATCCCCTTGATCTCCTTTTGTTGTCTTATTGTCATGCTTGAACTTCACAAACTATATTGAAGACATATGGAGAAAGTTGGCAGCCTTGTCTGGTCCACGGTTTTGGAGGAAAATTTTTGAGTATCTCTCCATTTAATTTGATGTTGGCTATTGGCTTGCTGGATATAGAATTTATGATGTTTAGGAATGTGCCTTGTATTCCCCATCTCTCCAAAACTTTAAACATGAAAAGGTTTTGGATTTTGTCAAATGCTTTTTCTGCATCTAAGGAGATGATCATGTGATTTTTTTTCTTTCAGTTTGTTTATATGATGGATTACAATGATGGATTTCCTTATATTAAACCATCCCTGTGTGCCAGCAATGAACCCTACCTGGTCATGGTAAATGATATCTTTGAGATGTTCTTATATTCTGTTTGTGGGTATTTTATTGTGTATTTTTACATCAAGGTTCATAAGAGAAATTGGTCTGAAGTTCTGTTTTTTTGTTGGGCCTTTATTGGGCTTATGTATCAATGTGACTGTGGCCTCATAGAATGAATTTTATAGAGTTCCACCCATTTCTATCTTTTGAAGTAGCTTGAAGAATATCGGTATTGGCCCTTCTTTGAACATCTGGTAGAATTCTGCACTGAAACCATCTGGCCCTGAGCTTTTTTTGGTGGAGAGACTATCATTGATTGCTTCTATTTCTTTAGAAGAAATAGTACTATTTAATTTGTTTATCTGTTCTTCACTCAATTTTGGCAAGTGGAATTGATC
Organism: Acomys russatus; assembly: GCF_903995435.1. NCBI lineage: Eukaryota > Metazoa > Chordata > Mammalia > Rodentia > Muridae > Acomys > Acomys russatus. The sequence continues at coordinate 64,097,729 of NC_067169.1, forward strand.
AAGAAAATTGACCCTTAGATTTTCAAATTTTATGGCATATATGCCTTTAAGGTAGGGTCTTATGATTCTTTGTATTTCTTCAGTGTCTGTTGTTATGTTTCTCTTTTCATTTCTGATTTTGATGATTTGGATAGTATCTCTCTGCCTTTTAGTTAGTTTGGATATCGGTTTCTCTATCTTGTTGATTTTCCAAAAAAAAAAAAAAACATAAATAAAATAATAATAATAATAATAAAAATAATAACGTTGGATTGTTCTCTTTGTTTCTAATTTATTGATTTCAGCCTTGAGTTTCATTATTTCCAGATGTCTACTCATCTTGGGTGCTTGTGCTTCTTTTTTTCCTAAGTCATCAAACTGTGTGGTTAAGTTGCTTGTTAAAAACACTTAGTGCTATGAATTTTCCTCTTAGCATTGCCTTCAATGTGTCCCACAAATTTGGATATGTTGTTCCTTCATTTTCATTGAATTGCTGGAAGTCTTCTATTCTTTCTTTCTTTTCTGACCTAGGTGTCACCAAGTAGAGAGTTGTTTAGTTTCCATATGTGTGTAGGCTTTTTGTTATTTCTGTTTTTATTGAAGTCAAATCTTAGACCATGGTGATCTGATAGGATACATGGTATTATTTCAATCATCTTGAATCTGTTGACGCTTGATTTGTGACCTATTATGTGATCAATTTTGGAGAGGGTTCCATGGAGTGATGAGAAGAAGATATAATCTTTTGTGTTTGGGTGAAATGTTTTGTAGATATCTCTTAGATCCATTTGATTCATGACATTGTTTAATATTGTTACTTCTAGGTTTAGTTTTTCTTTCAATGATCTATCCTTCAGTGACCATGAGATGTTGAAGTCTCCCACTATTAGTGTGTGGGCATCAATGGGTGGTTTAAGTTTTTGCCAATAGGTCTTTTACAAATATGGGTGTCTTGCATTGGTAGCAGAGATGTTCAGAATTGTGATGTCATCTTCCTTGACTTTACCTTTGATGAGTATAAAGTGTCCTTCTTCACCTTTTTTGATTAGTTTTGGTATAAAGTCTAATTTATTAGATATTAAAATGGCTACAGCAGTTTTCTTCTAGTGTCCACTTGCTTGGAATACTTTTATCCAGCCTTTTATACTGAGGTGATATCTGCCCTTGTGCCTGAGATACATTTCTTGGATGCAGAAGAATATTTGGTCTTTCTTATGCATCCATTCGATAAGTCTGTGTCTTTTTATTGGAGAGTGGAGACCATTAATGTTGAGAGATATTAGTGACCAGTGACTGTTAAGACCATTGATTTTGATGTTGCTTTCAGTAGAGTACTTGTGTGGTTAGGTTTTTGTGTCAGTATAGTTATCTAATTCCCATATACTTTCAGTTTTAATTTGTCACTTTGGTTTGGAGTTTTCCTTCTATTAACTTCTGTAAGGCCAGATTAATGTTTAGGAACTGTTTGAATTTGTTTTTATCATGGAAATTCTTGTTTTCTCCATCAGTAGTTGTTGAAAGTTTTACTGGGTAGAGTAGTCTTGCCTGGAACCTATGGTCTCTTAGCGTTTGTAGGACCTACCTCTGTCCAGGCTCTTATGGCTTTTATGGTCTTTGCTGAGAAGTCAGGTTTAATTCTGATAGATTTTCCATTAAATGTTAATTGGCCCTTTCCCTTGCCACTTTTAATATTTTTTCTTTATTCTGTATATTTTGTATCTTGATTATTATGTGACAGGATGATTTTATTTTCTAGTGTATTCTATTTGGTGTTCTATAGGCCTCTTGTACATTTATCTATACCTCCTTCCTTAGTTTGGCGAGATTTTCTTCTATGATTTTTAAAATATATTTTCTGGTCTTTGGAGCCAGGCATCTTCTCTTTCCTCAATTCCTATTATCTTCAGATTTTATCTTTTCATGGTGTCCTTAATTACTTGAATGTTTTGTGTCAGGAATTTTTCATATTTAGCATTTTCTTAAATGGTTATTTCAAGTTCTACCATAGTATCTTCTACTGCTGAGATTCGATCCTCCATCTCTTGAATTCTGTTAGAGAAGCTTAGGTCTGTATTACTTGCATGCTTCTCTGAATTTGCCTGTTCCTCTCTTTCTTCTGTCTGTGTTTTTATCATTGTTTTCCATTTTTGTCTTCAGATCTTGAACCATTTTATTGATTTCCTTTATCTGGTTGTTTGTGTTTTCTTGAGTTTCTTCCAGTCAATTTCTATGGGCCTTCAGATCTTGAACTGTTTTATTGATTTCATTCCTGGATTTTTTTCAGTGCATCTCTATAGGACTCTTTAATGTCTTCAATCTATTTGGCTGCATCTTCCTGCATTTGTTTTCAGATCTTATTTGTTTCTTCCATTGTCATCTTCATTACAATGGATTGGAGGTCATTTTCTTGTATTTAAATTGTGTTTGAGTTCTCAGGGTAAATATCTTTGAGATAATGGGGATCTGGTGATGCCTTTTTTTTTTTTTTTTTTTTTTTTTTGGTTTTTGGTGTTCTGGTTTTACATTGACCTCTAGTCATCTTGCTGTCTCTTACATTGGGACCCTTATCCACACTCTCTGTTCTGCCTGGACCAATGGGCCCACAGAGCATCCAGAGAGGGAGAAAGAGGGTGGGCAGGTGTGACACACCCACAGGCATGCCTGCTCCATAGTAGGAAGCTTTAAACTGTGGCTGGATGTGTGCCTGCAGCTTCCTGAGACCTTGAGTGGGCCCTGGGTCTCTCCAAAGGCTGGTGGGCTTCATCTATGCTCTCCATTCCCCCTGGGCAAGCATGCCTGCAGGTGGTCAGAGAGGAAGACAGGGGGCTCATTTGGTGCAAACTTCCTTTGCTCAGAGTTCTGGTTTTGTGCTCATGCTGCAGTGGTTTTCAGAACCTGAGGCTTTCTCAGGACTTGCAGGTTGTTCCAAGATCAGAACTACCCATTTTCGTATGTTTTTCCTGGGCTAGCAGCCCCAGCCTGGAACTACACCACCCACAGTTCAGTCTCAGATACCAAGTTCCTGGTTATCATTGGTGGGAACCTGTGCAGCTGTTGCACAGTGTGTACCTTTCCTCCATGTTCTTATATTAGACCACCTGGGTGTGCTGCTTTAGTTCTGCATCTGGGGGGGGGATGGTGTACACACTACCTGATCCCCTATGAGGTCCCTGGGTTTCTCTGTGGAATGATAGGCTCATATCTATGCTCTCTGTTCCCCCTGGGGCAACTGGCCCACAAATGATCTGAGAGGAAACCATGGGGCACAAGTGAGACCAACACCCTTGGCTCTGGTATTAGGTTTTGCACTCATGCTTACCTGGACACTGGCCCCTGGACCTTTCTCAGGACTAGCGGGTTGGTCTGGCATCAGAGCCACTTGTTGTCTTGTGTTTTTCCTGGGCCAGTAGCTCCAGCCTGGAGATACACTACCTACAGTTCAGTCTCAGATACAAAGCTTTTGGTTAACAATGGCAGTCATCTGTCCCACGACTGGAAAGAGTGCACCCTTCTTCTAATTCTTAGAACAGACAAGACAAGCTGTGAGTGCAGCTTTAGCGCTGCAGCTGGAAGGTGTATCCCCAGCTGCCTGGTCTCCTGCCAGGTTCTGGGATTCTTTGTTGACCAGTGAAGCCAGAAACACGCTCTCTGTTACCCCTGGACTTAGTATGGTCCAGATCTTCTAGACACTGCTCTAATCACACCTGCAGGCTGGGAACCATGCCAATCACTTCAGTATGAGGGGCCTTGTCTGCATTTCTGGCTACCTCCTTGAGTGGCTACTGCCCTGGCACCTGCTCTCCAGGGTGGTCCGTGCTCTCTGCATGGGCTCTGTGTCTCTCTGTAGACCCCCAGAAATACATTTTCTTCCCTCTGGACTTCGTATTGTCCAGATCTTCCAGGAACCTCAACAATCACCTCAATAGGGAGGACATTGCCTGCATTTCTGGCTACCCACTTGAGAGTCTGCAGCCATGGTGGATACTCTCCAGCGGGTCCTTGCTCTGTGTGCATGTTCTGGGTCTCTCTGTGGACCCCTGGAAGCATGCTCTCTGTTCCCCCTGGACCTATTACTGTCCAGATCTTCCGGACACTGTGCCAATCACCTCAGTAGGTGGGGCCTTGCCTGTGATACCAACTACCCTCTTGAGGGTCAGCAGACATGGTGGCTGCTCTCCAGGAGTTCTGTGCTTCTGTTTGGGCTCTGGGTCTCACTGTGGACCCCCAGAAGCACACTTTCTCATCCCCCTGTACTTGTTACTGTCCAGATCTTCCAGACACTGTGCCAAATTCCTCTGCAGGTGGGATCTTGCCTGTTTTCCCAGTTATTTGCTTGAGCAGCTGCAGTGGCTGCTCTCCAGTTGATCTGTGCTCTTCGTGAGTTCAGGCATGCACAGGATTTCTGTAGTTTATTTTTGTCAAACAGTGGAATTCTCCCACTGTGGTGAAGTGGGAAGGTTGGTGTTCCTGGTTGAGAAAATAATCCAAATCCCTGACTCGATTACTCTGGTTTCTAGACAAGGTCTACTCTGCTCGCTGCCATCTTGGGTCCCCATTTCACAAGTTTTTAAAGTTTAGTTTGCTTTTAATATTTTGTACCTCTTGGATAGTTCATATTGCTATGCCTTGAGTTTCCTTAAGGTTTTTACAGCACGTTTCTATTTCAATGAACTATTTCTCTTTTTTAAATGTATTATAATTTATTCACATTACATCTCAATTGTTATCCCCTTGCTTGTATCTTCCTGTTCCTAGCCTTGTTCCCTCTTCTTCTCTCTTCCCCTCTCTTAGATATTTGACAGAAGGGGACCTCCTCCCTCACCATGACTACAGCATATCAGGTCACATTGGAATAGACTCCATCTTCTTCTTCTGTGTTCCCACTGGGCCTCTCAACCAATGGTAATTGATGAAATAGAGGTCACAAGAGTTCATGTCAGAAGCAGTCCCTGATTCCCCCACAACAGTGGAGAGAGCAAAATGTCTATCTGCTATATCTGAAAAGAGAATTCTAGGTTCACTGCATGCATTGTCCTTAGTTGGTGCAACAATTTGTGCAGCACCCACTGGGTCCAGATCCATATGTTCATAGCAACTTTATTTGTAGTAGTCAGAATCTGAAAACAACCTAGGTGTCCCTCAACAGAAAAATGAATAAAGAAACTATGGTCCATTTGCACAATGGAATAGTATTCAGCTTTTAAAAACAGGGAAATCTTGAAATTTTCAGGGAGATTAATGTAAGTAGAAATGATCATCTTGAGTGAGGTAACCCAGACCCAGAAAGATATGCATGGTATATACTCACTTATAAGTGGCTATTAACCCAACATAGATGTCCCCTGAGAGACTTGACCCAGTGGAGGATAGACAAAGATGCTGGGACTCACTGCTAGACTCTGGGCAGAGTAATAAGAGTGATATATAAGAATGGGAGGGGAAATGCAAGGATCCATAGGGTTTAGGAGCCCCAATGTATCCTACAAGACCATCAAGACTGGGGAATTAACTAGGTTATTTTTTTTTAAAGATGCTCCATCTGATTGTTACTCTTAACAATTTAGTTGTGATTGGACATAGAAGTACAAGCTGTTAGTGAGGACATCCAACTTAAGTTGCAATTTGTTCCTGGAATTTTTTCTTTGGCTTCTTTCATTGTCTTGGCTAAAAGTTTGGCATATTGGGTATCCATCACCTCTTTTTTCATCTTCCAGATTTTAAAATAGGTTCATTTACTTATGGAAAATATTTTTCACATATTATATTCTGATCTTGGTTTCATCCCTCACCTTCTCCTTGTCACCACAGACATCTAATACTAGGATTTCTTTTTCTCTTTCTTTTGAAAACATATAGGCAAAATCTCAGAATAATAAAGTTAAAAAATGAAAAGAAGCATGAGAAACATAAACACACACAGAAAACCAAAGCCCATAAAATAAAAATTGAAAATCAGAATATAGAACAAAAGCCAATAAGGTAAAAACATTCCCCCAAAACAATAATATGTGAAAAATACCAATAAGATAATTTTCTGTTTGTCTTCTACTGCTGGGCATGAAGCTGATGCTTATGCTTGCTCTATATTTATCCCCAGTTAGACTCCACTGGAGAAAACTATTTTATTTTCAGTAAGCAATCATCAATTTAAGATAACTTTTTTCATAGAGATGAGAATTCATAAACACTACATCAAAATAGTGCATGGATCCCATTTGGCTTGGACATACACAGTCTCAGTGTATGTTGACATAGTCTCACCTAGGTGAGTTCATATGTGCACCAATCCTGTTATGGCTAGAAAATACTACTTCTTTGGTTTCATCCATCTCCTATAGTTCTTAAAAGTTTTCTTGCTCCTCTTCCACATATCTGCAAACCCTGAATGGAGGAGTTTGATAAAGATATCTAATTTACCATTAGTAGTCCAAAGGCTCTCAGTTTCAATACATTGTCGAGTTGTGGGCTTCTGTTTTAGTTCATATCCCATTCAAGAGAATCTCTCTGATAATGGCTGAGTGAGACACTGATTTACAAGTTTAGGGGAATGCCATTAGGAGTCAATTTTACCACCATGTCCCTTTAGAAGAACATATGTATTCTTTAGGCAGTTGCTTTGTCTGAATAACAATATCATTTTCCATACAGAAGCTTTTCAGTTTAAAGTGTTTCCAATTGTTAGTTACTGTTCTTAGTGTCTGTGGTATCAACATTCTGTTCATAAAGCCTTTTCCAGTGCTAATGCGTTAATGACAACTCTCTTTTTTTGTATCAGGTGTAGTGTTTATGGCCTTACATTGAGGATCTTGATCCCTTTGTAGTTGACATTTTTGTAGCATATAAGTATATATCTTTTTTGCTTCCTTTACATGCAGCAAGTAGTTTCACCAGCATTTTTTAAAGATGCTGGTTTTTTATTTTTATTTCAAAAGTGAATTTTTGCCTTATTTGTAAAAATTCATGTATTTTTAGGTGTGTAGACTTTTTGTCTTGGTCTTCAATTTCATGCCACTGACCAATGTGTTGCTATTTATCTCAATATCACATATTTTTTTTACTACCACAGCTCTGTAGTATGACCACTTCTCATTCTCTTGTTTAAGTGATTTCCCATAGAATATTTGTAGATACTATATCATTTTAAATTATTTATTTTTTTTTGTAAGTTTGTGTTTTGTGTACATGTATATCTGTGTGATGGTGTTGGAGTTAAAGACAACTGTGAGCTACCTTGTGGATGCTTGGAATTGAACCCAGGACTTTAGAAAAGCAGCCGGTGTTCTTAGTCATGAAGACATCTGTTGAGTCCCAGATATCATATACTTTAGAGATATTAAAAAGCTTTCAGATTCTGCTAGATCTTTTGAGCCCCATCCAACTGAGCCATAGTAGTATCTGTCAGCCCACAAATATGCTGTACTCCTTTTTTCCTTAACAGTAACTAGCTAGAGAACACTCTGGCATTCACAATGCATTATGAACACTCTTTTTCTTCCTCTCTCCAGTTCCCCATTGCCTATAATAAAAATATTCTTTATCCAAGAGGGAGTGCACTCTCCCATGCATCAACATACCTTGTTTCATGGGGAACCCTTGTTTGTCCCTCCCACCACAGACTGAGACTATGTAACCCTTCTATTCTTCACACAGTGCATCAACAGCTAGTTCTGTGGCCATGTGCTTCTCATAGAAGTACAAATCTTGACTTTATCATGCACTTCAATTAATGTCTGACAGCCAGTGGCTGGAAAGGAGATATTCAGCTATATTTTGACACAGCTAACATATATAAGCAAGAATTCAGGAAAAAGACAATTGATCCTCTTTAAAGTCATTTTTTCTTTTTCCTTTGTATTAAAGCTTGCCTGTGAATTTTGAAGCAGAAAATATAACAATAGTATGTGTTTTAATATTGTTGTGTGTTTTATTCTAGCATCTTTCCCTTTTTCAATTTGATATTGCTAGAATATTTATTGGTAATGGATCATATTTCTTCTTTTCTTGTCATGCATGATAGTGCATGCATGCTTTTAATCCTGGCATTCAGGAGGAAGTAGAGGCAGGCAGATCTTTTTAAGTTTGAGGCCAGCTCTTGGTCTACAAAGTGAGTCCAGGACTGCCAGGACTACATAGAGAAACCCTGTCTTGAAAAACAAACAAGTAAAAAGGAACCTCCCATATGAATTCTCCAGCACTGGTATGTGTATCGATAATTTACTAATTCTCGAGCATTTAAACATTGAACTATGTATTTTTAATGGATTGATATCCTTGGCCTTTCAATTTGATCTCAATGAACTTGTAATGTTCTATTTCTAGCAAGCATAGAAAATAATAGGGTTCATGTCATTTTCTTAGAGACTATTCTTGTCTTGTCTAGTATTTAATGTTTGATGAATGTTGGCTAATGAATATTGTCCAATTTTCTTGTTATTAATAGTAGAGCTATTACACTGTTATGTACAAAACAGAAAGTTTGTACTCCACCATTGAATGAATTCTGTATGAAGAAAGACATGATTGTAGAACAGTTTAGTCTTAATCTACCCAAAGTGTAAGAAACTAGAAATATAGACTAAATAGGATTGCATTTATAAACACAGTGTTATGTTTTTCATATTATTTCCTGAAGCATCATAAAAATACATTATTTCATTCAATAAGAAACCCTTGTTTGTCCCTCCCACCACAGATTCAGATTATATAACCCTTCCACTCTTCACACATCACCAGCTTGGACCAAACTTTTCTTAAGTTTTAAACCCCTCTATAACAGTAAACTTTCTCTAAGTTTTAAATTATTAAAATGTAGCTAGACTATTCTCAATATCAGAGTCCTATGCTACAATATAAAGGATCCATAGGTTAATTTACCCAAGGTTTTAAAAAATTATGTTTATTTTAACTTACAAAAAATATTTCATTATGGGTAACATGCTAAACAGTGCTCTATATTTGACCCTATATTCATCCTACCTATTATTTGATTTTACATTCATACAGGGTAACACAAAAATTTCCAGGATTTTCTTGAACTCCCAATGTCCTCTGTCCAGACGTGAAACTTGGAATCCTTCTGTATGAGTCTCTGAGTTCCTGACAGTGAAGCTCATAGCACCAAGTTGGGCTTTTAAATTATTTATTGTGTTTACATGTTAGGATAGACTGAATTTACACTATTTTTAAAAAGAAGAACAAGAAATCCTCTGTTGGTAAAGGACGAGTGTGACTTAAAAGTGTATATTATACTGACGATTTGATTTTGAGATTTTGACCTTCTTAAATTCTTCTTTCTCTTTTTTATTAATTTATTCATATTACATCTCAATTGTTAGCCCATCCCTTGTATCCTCCCATTCCTCCCTCCTTCCCACTTCCCCCCCTACTCCCCTCCCCTATGTGTGTGACTCAGGGGGAACTCCTCCCCCTGTATATGCTCATAGGGTATTGAGTCTCTTCTTGGTGACCTGTTATCCTTCTTCTGAGTGCTATCAGGGCTCCCCATCCAGTGGACATGGTCAAATATGGGGCACAAGAGTTTGTGTGAAAGTCAGATCTCCTTCTCTACTTAACGGTGGAGAATGTCCTGTCCATCCGCTAGTCTGGGTAGGGGTTTGAAGTTTACTGCCTGTATTTTCCTTGGCCGGGACCATAGTTTAAGGAGGACCCCAGGGCCCATATCTGCCTGTCATACAGTTCCTCTTGTAGTTTTCCAGGACCCTCTCAATCCTCCTATTTCCTCATTCTCCCAGGCTTCTCTCACCTAAAGTTTCAATAGGATGTCCTCCCCTCTGACCCACTTTCCTGGTAGGTAAAGTTGTTCATGGGGACGTACCCCATGGACTAGTTTCTAGATATAAGTGAGTATATACCATTTAAGGCTTTTTGCTTCTGGGTGAACTCACTCATTAGGACAATTTCTAGTTCAAGCAATTTGCCCAGAAATTTCGGGAATTGCTTGTTTTTAATAGCTGAGTAGTATTCCATAGTGTATATACACCACAGTTTCTTTATCCATTCTTCTACTGAGGGACACGTTGGCTGTTTCCATGTTCTGGCTATTATGAATAAGGCAGCTATGAACATGGTTGAGCAAATGTCCCTGTTGTGTGGTAGAGCATTTACTGGGTAGATTCGAAGGAGTGGAATAGCTGGGTCTTGAGGAAGCCCTATTCCCATTTTTCTGAGAAAGCGCCAGATAGCTTTCCAAAGTGGTTGTAATAGTTTGCATTCCCACCAGCAATGAAGGAGTGTTCCTCTCTCTCCACATCCTAGCCAACACGTGGTTTCATTTGAGTTTTTGTTCTTAGCCATTCTGATAGGTGTAAGATGGAATCTCAGTGTCGTTTTGATTTGCATTTTTCTGATGACTAACGAGGACTAGCATTTCATTAAGTGTTTCTCTGCCATTTGATATTTCTCTGTTGAGAATTCTCTGTTTAGTTCCGAGACCCATTTCTCTATTGGGTTATTTGGTTTGGTGGTGTTTAATTTCTTGAGTTCTTTATATATATTGGATATTAGACCTTTGTCAGATGAAGGCTTGGTGAAAATCTTTTCCCAGTCTGTAGGCTGTCACATTGTTCTCTTGACAGTGTCACCTGCCTTACAGAAGCTTCTCAGCCTCATGAAGTACCATTTATTAATTGTTGATGTTAAGGCCTGGGCTGTTGGTGTTCTGTTCAGGAAGTTTTCTATTGTGACAATGTTTTCCAGGCTCTTCCCCACTTTTACCTCTAACTGGATAAATGTCTCAGGTTTTAGGTTTAGGTCTTTAATCCACTTGGTTTTGAGTTTTGTGCATGGTGACAAATAAGGGTCTAATTGCATTTTTTTTCATGTAGGTATCCAGTTAGGCCAGCACCATTTGTTGAAGATGCTATCCTTTTTCCATTGAATGGATTTTGCCTCTTTCTCAAAAATCAAGTGAGCAAATGTGTGTGGATTCATCTCTGGGTCTTCAGTTTGATTCCTTTGAACCAGCAGCCTATTGCTGTGCCAGTACCATGCTGTTTTAATTACTGTTGGTCTATAGTACAGCTTGAGATCGGGTATGGAGAATCCTCCTGAGGATTTTTTATTGTATAGGATTGTTTTTGCTATTCTGGGCTTTTTATTTCTTCATATGAAGTTGAGAATTGTTCAATATTTTCAAAATATTTTGTAGGTATTCTAATAGGTCTTACATTGAATCTGTAAATTGCTTTTAGTAAGATGGCCATTTTTACTATGTTAATTCTCCTATTCCACGAACAAGGGAGATCCCTCCTTCTTCCTATGTCATCTTCAATCTCTTTCTTCAGAGGTTTAAATTTTTTTCAAATAAGTCCTTCACTTGCTTGCTTAGGGCTATTCCTAGATATTTTATATTGCTTGTGGCTATTTTGAAGGGAGTAATTTTACTAATTTCTTCCTCTGCCTGTTTGACATTTGTATATATGAAAGCTACTTATTTTTTTGAGTTTATTTTGTATCCTGCCAATTTGCTGAAGGTGTTTATCAGTTGTAGGAGTTCTCTGGTGGAATTTTGTGGGTCACTTATATACACTATTATACGATCTGCAATTAGGGATAATTTAACTTCCTCCTTTCCCATTTGGATCCCCTTGATCTCATTTCAATGTATTATTGCTCTGGCTAGAACTTCAAGAACTATATTGAAGAGATATGGGGAAAGTGGGCAGCCTTGTCTGGTCCCCGATTTTAGAGGGATTTCCTTGAGTATCTCTCCATTTAATTTAATGTTGGCTATTGGTTTGTTGTATATAGCTTTTATTATGTTTAGATAAGTGCCTTATATTCCCGATCTCTCCAGAACTTTAAACATAAATGGGTGTAGGATTTTTTTCAAATGCTTTTTCTTCATCTAAAGAGATGATCATGTGGTTTTTCTCTTACAGTTTGTTTATATGGTGGATTACATTGATGGATTTCCATATGTTAAACCATCCATTCATGCCTGGAATGAAGCCTACCTGGTCATGGTGAATGATGTCTTTGATATGCTGTTGTATTTCCTTTGCGAGAATTTTGTTGAGTATTTTTGCATCAATGTTCATAAGAGAAATTGGTCTGAAATTCTCTTTTTTTTTGTTGGGTCTTTGTGGGGTTTAAGTATCAATGTTACTATGGCCTCCTAGAAGGAATTTGGTAATGTTCCATCCATTTCTATCTTTTGGAATAGCTTGAATAGTATCAGTATTAGCTCCTCTTCGAAGGACTGGTAGAATTCTACCCTGAAACCATCTGGCCCTGGGCTTTTTTGGGTTGAGAGACTATCAATGGTTCCTTCTATTTCTATAGGTGAAATAGGACTATTTAATTTGTTTATCTGACCTTGATTCAATTTTGGCAAATGGAATCGGTCGAGAAGTTTGTCCATTTCCCTTAGATTTTCAAATTTTGTGGCATAAATGCCTTTAAAGTAGGTTCTTAAGATTCTTTATATTCTTCAGTGTCAGTTGTTATGTCTCCCTTTTCATTTTTGATTTTGTTAATTTGGATAGTGTTTCTCTGTCTTTTAGTTAGATTGGCTAACGGTTTGTCTATCTTGTTAATTTTCTCAAAGAACCAGCTCTTGGTTTTGTTGATTCTTTAGATTGCTCTCTTACTTTCTAATTAATTGATTTCAGCCCTGAGTTTGATTGTTTCTAGGCATCTATTCCTCTTGGGTGTTTCTGCTTCTTTTTTTTCTAGAGCTTCCAGATGTGTTGTTAAGTTGTTTATGTGAGATGTCTCCAATTTCTTTTTAAATGCACTTAGTGCTATGAATTTTCCTGTTAGCACTGCTTTCAAAGTGTCCCACAAATTTGGGTATGTTGTTCCATCATTTTGATTGAATTTCAGGAAGTCTTTTATTTCTTCCCTTATTTCTTCCGTGACCCATGTGTCATTAAGTAGAAAGGCGTTTAGCTTCCAAGTGTTAGTATGGTTTTTGTTATTTCTATTTTTATTGAAGTCCAGCCCTAGACCATGGTGATCTGATAAGATACAATGAATTATTTCATTCTTCTTGTATCTGTTGAGGTTTGCTTGGTGACCAACTATGTGAACAATTTTAGAGAACGTTCCATGGGGTGCTGCGAAAAAGGTATAAACCTTTGCATTTGGGTGGAAAGTTCTGTAGATATATGCTAGATCCATATGATTCATGACATTGGTTAATGAAGTTATTTCCCAGCTTAGTTTTTGATTCAAAGACCTATCCTTGAGTGAAATTGGGGTGTTGAAGTCTCCCACTATTAATGTGTTTGTATCAATGAGTGGTTCAAGCTTTGTTAATAACTCTTTTACAAATGTGGGAGCCCTTGTATTCAGAGCATAGATGTTCAAAATTGTGATGTCTTCTTGGTTGACTTTACCTTTGACAAGTACGAAGTGTCCATCCTCATCTCTTTTGATTAATTTTGGTTGAAAGTCTATTTTATCAGATATTAGAATGACTACCCCAGCTTGTTTCTTGTGACCATTTGCTTGGAATATTTTTCCCCACCTTTTACTGAGGAAATGTCTGTCTTTGTGGTTGAGATGTGTTTCCTGAATGCAGAAGAAAGTTGGGTCATGTTTATGCATCCACTCCATTAGTCTGTTTTTTTGTTTTTTGTTTTTTGTTTTTTTGTTTTTTTGTTTTTTGAGAATTGATTGACACCATTGATATTAAGAGATATTAATGATCAGTGATTGCTAAGTCCCTTCATTTTTGGTATTTGTAACAGATGAGATATTGTGAGGTTGTGATTTTGCGATGGTATAGTTACCTATTTCCTATGTGTATCTTGTTGTAGTTTGACCCTTTGGGGTGCAGTTTTCCTTCTAGTAACTTCTGTAAAGCAGGATTTGTGGCTAGGCACTCGTTGAATTTGTTTTTATCATGAAATATCTTGTTTTCTCCACCAATGATTATTGATAATTTCACTGGGTATGGTAATCTTGCCTGGTATCTGTGTTCTCATAGGGTTTACAGAACCTCTGTCCAGGCCCTGTGGCTTTCATGGTCTCTGCTGAGAAGTCAGGAGTAATTCTGATAGGTTTGCCTTCATATGTTACTCGGCCTTTTTCTCTTGCCACTTTTAATATTTTTTCTTTGTTCTGTGTATTTTGTGTTGTTATTATTATGTGGCACGAAGATTTTCCTTTCAGGCCTTTCTATTTGGTGTTCTGTAGGCCTCTTGTATGCTCATATGCATCTCCTTCTTCAAATTAGGGAAATTTTCTTCTATTATTCTAGTAAAGATAGTTTCTGGGCTGTGGAGTCAGTTGCCTTCTCTTTCCTCTATCCCTATTATTCTCAAGTTTCGTTTTTTCATGATGTCTTTGATTTCTTGAATGTTGTGTGTGAGGAACTTTTCAGATTTAGCATTTCCCTTTATTGTTGTTTCCAGTTCTGCGATTGTATCTTCAAGTCCCAATATTCGTTCTTCCATTTCTTGCAATCTGTTAGATAAGTCCACCTCTGAGATGCTCGCTTTCTTTTCTGATGCTTCTCGATCACGTTGTTCTTCTGTGTGTTCCGTTATGATAGCTTCCATTTTTATCTTCAGGTCTTGAACTCTTTTAATGATTTTCTTCATCTGGTTATTTGTATTTTTCTGAAAAATTTCAAGTGCCTATTTATATGACTCTTTAAATCTTCAGCCCTCTTGTTTGACTCCTCCTGCATTTGCTTACAGATTTTATTTGTGTCTTCCATTATCATCTTACTTATTAAGGACTTGAGGTCATTTTCCTTTATATCAATTGTAGTTGGGTTCTCCAGGTTGTTTTCGTTGGGATCGCTGGGATCTGGAGATGCGAACCTCTTTTGGTTTTTGTTAGCGTTCTTTCACCGTCTTCTTTTCATTTTGGTGACTCTGATGTTGGGAGGTAGTTTGTAGTGACCTTCCCTGTTTGAGAGTGGATAGTTGATGCCTGATTATAGGTAGGGTGCCCTTGCCTGTGGGGATCAGGGAGTATTTCCCTGGATCAGGTAGGTGATTCAGATTCTACTCCTGGAGATTTTTCTGAACATCTTAGGCTCCAGGCTGAGTCATGCAAAGTAGATTTCTGTTTGGGCCTTTTCATCTTACTGCTGTAATTCAGATCAGCAGTTTTGGGATCTAGAGTAAGGTCAACACACAAGCTCTCTGGTTGTGTAGGTTGATCCTAGATGCCTGTCCTTCCTGTCACTTTGTAGCTAAGACCCCAAGTAGATCAGATATTCTGGGCTGTAGCTGTCTTTTATCTCTGCCTCTATACTGTATAGAAGTGTCCAGCCTCTCCCATGAATTTGGGGGTTCTTGCTGGGTCTGAAGGAACTGACCCAGCTATGTTCTGTCTGTTGGAGTGTACAGGATCAGTGCCTGGTGGGCCTGTGACAATACGGTTTCAGGCCACTTGCGGTATCCAAGGAGGCAGCAATTTCCATGCCCCTGTAAGCCAGGACGCCTTCAGATTTCTTTAGGTCAGCAGTTACACCCTGCAAGTACAACCCACCTCTCCCTATATTGTGGGAGGTCCTGTTGCGCCCGCAAGAATGGGCCCAGCTAGGTTCTGTTGTTTTGGGAGTGCTGGGTCAGTGCCGGTGGCCCAGGTGGCTGGAGACAATAGAGATTCAGACTGCTGGTGGGAATCAGGAAAACTAAGAGTTTGTTATTTGAAAAAATTAACAAGATAAACAAACAGTTAGGCAAACTAACTAAAAGGTAGAGTGAGAGTATTCAAGTCAACAAAATCAGAAATGAAAAGGCAGACTCAAAAATAAACACCAAAAAAAAAAATGAAAAGAATCATGAAGTCTTACTTAAAAAGCCTATATGCCACAAAGTTTGAAAATCTAAAAGAAATGTAAAATTTCTTGGTATCTACAAATTACCAAAATTGAATCAAGATTAGGAAAACAAATTAAACAGTCCAATTTCTTCTAAGGAAATAGAAGGAGTCATCAAAAATCTCTTAACCAAAAAGAATTCAAAGCCGGATGTATTCAGTGCAATATTCTACCAGACTGTCAAAGAAAAGCTAATACCAAGTCCACTCAAAATATTCCACAAAATACAAACATAAGGAACATTACCAAACTCACCATATATGGCCACAGTCACCTTGATACCTAAAAAACATGTAGATCCAGTAAAATAAGAGAATTACAAAACAATGTTCCTTATGAAATTTGATACAAAAATTCAATATAATATTGGAAACCAAATCCAAGAACACATAAAAAATATTGGTCACCATGACCAAGTAGGCTCCATCTCAAGCATGCAGAGTTGGTTCAATATTCAGAAATTCACTAAAGTAATCCAACATATAAACAAACTGAAAGAAAAAAGCACATACATGATCATATCCTCCTGTGCTAAAAAACATTTGGCAAAATCCAACATGCATACATGTTAAAATACTTGAAGAAATCAGGGATACAGGTACATATCTACACATAGTAAATGTGATAAACTGCAAGTATAGCCATCAACAAACTAAATGGAAAGAAACTTAAAGTTATTCCACTGAAATCAGGCACATGACAAGGCTTTGAATTCTCTACATATATTGTCAATATAGTAATTGAAGTCCTGCTAAAGTAATAAGACAACTAAAGGAAATCAAATGGGTATAAATAGGAATGGAAGAAGTCAAAGTATCATTACTCCCAGGTGATATGATATTATACATAAATGACCCCAAAAGTTCTACAAAAGAACTCCTATAGCCGATAAACACTGGCTGGATGTAAATTCAATTAAAAAATTAGTATCTCTCCTTTATACAAAAGATAGCAGGCTTAGAAAGAAATTAGGGAAACAACACCCTTCATAATAGACACAAAAGCAGAAGTTATCTTGATGTAATTTTAACCAAGCATGTTAAATACTTGTATGAAAAAAAAAAAAAAAAAAAAAAACCAAGTCTCCGAAGAAAGAAATTGAAGAAGATATCAGAAGTTGGAAAGATCTCCCATGATCATGGATCAGTAGGATTAACAGTAAAAATGTCCATCTTACTAAAGGAAATCTACTAACTCAAAACTGTTTTCATAAAAAAGCAAGCACAATCATTGCAAACCTTGAAAGAATTATTCTCTATTTCATATGGAAAAACAAAAACAAAAGAATAGAATTGCTAAGACAATCTTATACAATTAAAGACTTTCTAAATGTATCTCCGTCCCATTACTATAGAACAGTTGTAATAAAAACAGCATGGCACTGGAATAGAAACAGACAGAATGATCAATGGAAAAATCAAAGACCCAGGAGTAAACCCACACACATATGAACACTTGATTTTTGACAAAGAAACCAAAGAAAAACAGTGAAAGAATGATAGCATCTTCAACAAATGGTGCTGGCCTAACTGGATTTCTACAAGTAGAAAAATGCAAATAGACCCTTTTTTATCAGCCTGCACAAAACTAAAGTCTAATTTGATTAAAGATCTCTACATAAAACTAGACATACTAAATTTGTTAGAAGAAAAAGTGAGGAAGAGTCTTGAGCTCATTAGCACAGGATACAATTTCCTGAACAGAACATCGACATCTCCATCTCTAAGATCAACAATTAATAAATGAGACCTCATGAATCTGAAAAGATTTTTAAGGGAAAGGACTATGTCAACAGAACTACAGACTTGAAAAAGATCTTTACAAACCCTACATCTAACCAAGGGTTGATATCCAAAGTACAAAAAGAACTCAAGAAATTAAGCACTACCAAACCAAATAATCCTATTAAAATGGAGTACAGAATGAAACAGAATTCTAAACAAAGGAATGTTGAATGGCCATGAAACACTTAAAGAAATGCTCATAGTACTTAGTCATCAAGGAAATGCAGACCAAAATCACTCTGAGATTCCATCTTATATCAAGCAAGATGGCTATGATAAAAAGCTCAAGTGACATCACATGCTGGGGATGATGTGGATAAAAGGGAAGACTCCTTCACTGCTAGTGGGAGTACAAACTTCTTGTATAACCACTTTGGAAATCAATCTGAGACTTTTTTAAAAATTGGGAATAGTTCAACCTCAAAACCCAGTTATATCACTCCTGGGTATATACACCAAAGATGTTCTATCATACAAGGAAATTTTCTCAATTTTGTTCATAGTAGCTTTATTCTTAATAGACAGAAGCTGTAAACAACCTAGATGTCCCTCAACTGAAGAATGGACAGAGAGACTGTGCTATATTTACACAATTGAATACTACTGAGCTATTAAAAAAAGAAAACTTTAAAATTTACTGACAAATGGATGGAACTAAAAATGATCATCTTGAGTGAGGTAACCCAAATCTAAAAAATCATTTATGATATACTCAATTACAAGCAGATATGAAACACATAATACAGGATAATGACACAATAGTATAAGTATCTATAAAAGATAAACAGCAAGGAGGATCCTAGAGAAAGTGCTTAATTCTCATTCAGAAGGGCAAATAGAATAGACACTGAAAGCAGTTGAAGAAAAAGAACAGGACTGAAGCCTACCACAGAGCTCCTCTGAAATACTCCACTCAGCAGTGGATTGAAGCACATGCTGAGACTCACAGCCAAACTTTTGGGTGGAGCACAGGGGGTCTTATGGATGAGTTTAGGGATAGAAATACCTAGAAGGATCAGGATCTCCACAAGTATACAAATGGAGCCACCAAATCTGGTCAGAGGACTGGGTTGCTGCAGAGACTGTTGCACCAACCAAGGAACATTCATTGTGAGGACCTAGACCCTCTGTTACATGTAGTAGATAGGCAGCATCATTTCGTTGTGGGTCTCATAATTTGAGGAGTAGTAACTACTTCTGACATGGCCTCTGATGCCCACATGTTGATCACTTTCTCCAAGCAGGGTGAACTTGCTAGGACACAGAGGAAGAGGATGCAGGCAGTCCAGATAAGACTTGATAGGCTGAGGTCAGATGGTCATGGAGGAGGCCTACCATTTTCTGGGAACTAGGGGATAAAGTAGGGGTATGAAGTATGGAGAGTGGGATCAGGAGACAATGAGAATAGAGGATACAATCAAGATGTAAATTAAACAACTTTTAAAAATAATAAAATCAATATAAATCATTAAAAATTAAAATAAAATGGGAAATACAAAAACATGCTAGGCCTAGGTATGCAGACAAAGGCTGGAAGCTAGAAGGCTTCAAAGTCAGAGCTTTCAGAAAATTAGATTGTAAGGAGGCTAAACCTTCCAGGCTTTGGCCTAGAGATAGTTAAATAGAAATGATAGGACTTAGACAAAGATTGTGTATGACTCTCATCTCAACCCTTTCTGATGAAATAAAAACATTTACACAAATCTAATTAGAATTATCAAACATTTAACAATTCATAAGTGACCAAATTGTGTATTCTTCAAAACGTCTCATATGCTTTCACCATTATATAGCTTCTGAGAGATCTAAAGGCATTCTGACTTCCTAAGTTTCCAGGTTCACCTATTTCCACTGAAAATTCTTTAGACCCTGAAAAATTAATGATTCATCAAAAAGAGAAAGGCACACAAACTTTTGTTGTAGGTAATACTCTAAGTATAAAATTGTAATAAGATATAAAAAACAATAGGTATCTTTTCCATGCGGATATATCATGTAGTGTCCAATGTAAATTTTTTTGTGTCAGGATATTTTTCTAACTGCACTAATCACTCTGCCTCAAAATCATCAATACTATACTCTGAATTTTTTCATAAGCTTTGAGGTATAAAAGTGTGCTATTTTTATACGTTACCAGGTACAATGGTATCCTTTCTTAGCAAGTACTTAATAAAAATTAAATGAATAAAATCAACATTTCTTATCTTTACTGACTGTGTGTTTGTTTATATTGCTGAGTTTCAAAAACAATTCAGGGAGAAATTTTAACTTCTTTTGTTTTGTTTTGTTTTGTTTTACGAGACAGAGTTTCTCTGTGTAGCCTTGGCCATCCTGGACTCACTTTGTAGACCAGACTGGCCTCAAACTCACAGTGATCAGCCTGCTTCTGCCTGCCAAGTGCTGGGATTAAAGGCGTGCACCACAATGCCCGGCTAAATTTTAACTTCTTGAAAGGAATAAGTATATCTCCCTAAATATGTGAAACTAACTTGTACTATTTTGTCTTGTCAATTTTACAAATGTTTTGATTGAGCTTTTGAACATGTTAAAGAAACTAAATAAGTAAAAGTTAACTATAAAATATAAAATCAAACTTGAGTTATAGCCAACAGTATAGATGTTTATAAATTGCAGCATTAAAACTTTGTCTTAAGCTGATTTCAGCCACTTAATTCAGGGTAACCACATTACAATACAGGGACTGATGAGCGAACCAAGGTCCATGTGGGACGTGGACCTAGACCTCCTGCTCAAATGTAGTAGTTAAGCAGCACAGACTCTATGTGGGTCCCACAATATGTGGAGTAGGGACTACTTCTTACATGGACTCAGGGCTTTTAATGTTGTTCACTTCTACCCTGGTGGGGTCGCCTTACCAGGCCATAGAGCAAGAGGTTGAAGGTAGTAGAGAGGACACTGAATAAGCTGAGGTCAAATGTTAGAGGAAGGAGGCTCTCCTTGCTAATGACTAGGGGAGGGAGGGAAAGGGAATGAAGGAGAGGATGGGATTGGCAGGGGATGAGGGAGTGGGTGGGATCAGAAGGTGATCAGGGAGGGGACTTCAATCGGGATGTAAAGATTTCAAACTGCAAAACAAACAGTTAACTAATATTGCTAATCCCACTGCATGGGAATAGCTCCTGAAATGGCTGAGATAAAAGAGGTTATGTGTAGAAAAGGCTTCATGTTGGGCACATCCTCTCCGTGACTTATAATTAGAGGCTGTTCTTTATATGGCACAAAAGTTGATTTGCAGATGTATTACTTCTGCTCAAACATGCCTTAATTTCTCTGTACATCCTGTACGCCTCAATCCACCACGGTGCTAGAACTATATAATGCTTGGGAGAAGTTATGTTTTCAGAACAAAAGAACTGGAAACCAATTCTGGATCAGACCTGACAGGATTCACTACTCTCAGCGAGCTTGATGCAAACATCCTGCACCATCCTTGTTCCAGCCCCAGGCCCCTCAGTTGCTGTTACCCATGAGAACTGGACAGCTTCCAGGATAGAGTTATAGAAAGTTTCTGATCTCACTTGGTCCAGCAGTTCAGACTGTCACACACAGGACTTGTATTATGTCTGGAATTTCGCAACTTTTGAAAAATGGAATTTTTTGAGGGGGGAACTTCAAAGGAATTATTTGCCCTAAATTAACCTGAAGAAACCTTAAGATAACAATACCCATTTCCTCTAAGGGGTGTTGGATAGGTTTCTGTTTATTCTCTTGGTCTTCAGATGCTTATTTTCACTAGGATTTGGTTGCAACTATTATTGGTCTTTTAAAGAGAGGAAAATAGGTTAGACTTAGAGACATATCTCTTTTCTTTATCTTTCTTTTGTAAGTAAGGAGATAGGAGCTGAAAAGAAGGAAAGGGGGTATAAAAATATAGAGGGATGATAGAACAAAAGATAGATAATTGAATCTACTTCTCATCTCAAGACCCTAATTGTTACTCACAAATAAGATTATTTTTTAATTAAATGGCATTGAATTTTGTATATTGATGCAAATAATGCTCTTGTCAGAAGCTAATCTAATTTTATTACAAGATATACACTTGGTCTAATAGATAGCTATGATTCTATAGATATATGAGGTAAAATAATTAAATAGGATCTTCAAAATCTCAGATACCTACAGAATATGGCATTTAAAGAGGTTTTTATTATTCTTAACAAGACAAGTTAACTCCTAGTAATACCCAGCCTGCTTCAAATAAGAAGATGAGAAAAAGGAAGAGATCCAAGAAGGCAGTGAGCAGTGTGGACTGTGTATAGAAGCGCCAGTAAACAATTCAGGGAATTGCACAGATTTCAGAACCAGGCACATCGAGGTCCCCACACCACTGCAGCAGGAATGCTCCACGGTTCAAGGGGACCAGGGTGCAGAGGACCTGCGTGCCCCTGCACACAAGAGGAGTGCGGATTTTCTCAGATCGGAGCAGCAGCAGCAGCAGTGGCTGAGGTTTGCAGCTCGGTGCCCTCCAGTGGAGGCGATTGGTCTGGTGGCCGGTGGGAGTTGCTGCAGGAGAGGGGACTCTGGGGAGGATTTGGGTCTTGCGGTGCCCTGAGACCCAAACTGGACTTGGTGGACAAATTAACCCCTAAGTCCCAAGTTCAGCTCAGTGAGCAGTGCTGTGGAGATGCTAGCTCAGCTCAGCAAGCAGTTCTGCCTGAGGCGCTAGCTCAGCTCAGCGAGCAGTTCTGCCCAAGACATTAACTCAGTTCAGCATGTAGTTCTGCTGCTCTGATGCAGGCTGAGGTCAGCATGCAGGTTCAGCCCAGAATCCCTAACTGGACTTGCCAGGCAGGGTGGGCCCAGAGACTCTACCTGAGCTTTGTGCACAATCGCAGCACTGAGACTCTGGCTGGACTCTCCACGCAGTTTAGGCCCTGAGTCCTGGGCTGAATTCAGCACGCAGTGTGGGTCCAGAATCCCTGGCTGAGCTCGGTGCGCAATTCCGCCCCTGAGATTCTTGTGAAGCTCGGCGTGCAGTTTGGGGCAAGAGTCCCTAAATGTGTTTGGTGGACAGAATGGGCCCAGAGACTATAGGTGACCTTTTGGCACAGTCCCGGCTGTAAGACTCTGGTTGTACATGGTGCACAGTATGAATCCAGAATTTCTGGCTGAGCTTGACGGACGATTCAGGCCTTGAGTCTATAACTGACCACGGCACGCACGTTGGGCCCAAAGCCCCAAGTGAGCTTGGTGCACAGTCCCAGCCCAAAAACTCTGGCTGGACTCTTTGTGCATTTTGGGGCTAGAGTCCCTAGGGGAGGTTGATGTGCGGATTGGGCCCAAAGTCCCTGGCTGGACTTGTCAGGGGACCCAGAAGGCTGTGAATACTTTGGCCTAACCCAATGCTCATTCAGAGACCAAGAACAATTGCAAGACCCACAGTACAGGGGAGCTTAGTATCACTGGCTGTGAGAGTCAAGTACAACAGGGCTAGCCTCCTGTCATCCACACCAGTGAAGCATCAGAGCTTCCAGCCTAGGAAAATCATGAGAAAACAAGTGAATCTATCATCAGACTCCATCCACCCAACTCTGGATGCTACCTAACAAAAACAGAGATGGCAAGATGTCTAAAGGACAGCATAAAAGCATACAGAAAAAAACCCAAAAACAATATGGCGTCTCCAGTTTCCAGCTATCCCAATGAAAAAAATGCAGAGAACTCAAACCCAATGGAAATAAAGAAAATGACCTCAAATCCTTAGTAATGAGAATGATAATGGAAGAAACAAATAAAATTCATAATCAAGTGCAGGAAGACGCAGCCAAACAGGTGAGAGACATAAAAGAAGCACATAGAGTAGAACTGGAAAATTTTCAGGAAAATACAAACAACCAGATGAAAAAAATCAACAAAACAGTTCAAGATCTGAAGACCTATAAAGAGGCAATGGAAGAAACTCAGGAATATACAAACAATCAGATGAAAGAAATAAAAAAATCAGTTCAAGATCTGAAGATGAAAATGGATTCAATGATAAACACATAGACAGAAGAAAAACGAGAATGTGAGACCTCAGAGAAGAAGGCAAGCAACACAGATGTAAGCTTTTCTAACAGAATCCAAGAGATCGAGGAACGAATCTCAGGTCTAGAAGATACAATCACAGATCTTGAAGCAATCATTAAAGAAACTGCCAAATCTGGAAAAATCCTGACACAAAACATCCAATAAATCAAGGACACCATGAAAAGAAGAACTCTGAGGATAATAGGCATTGAAGAAAGAGAATATATCAGACTCCAAGGCCCAGAAACTATTCTCAACACAATCAAAGAAGAAAATTTCCCCAATCTAAAGAAAGAGATGCCTATAAACATACAAGAGGCCTACAGAACACAAAAAAGAGTTGATCAGAAAAGAAAAACTGCCCGTCACATAATAATCAAAACACAAAACATACAGAATAAAGAAAAAACATTAAAAGCTGTCAGGGAAAAAGGCCATATAACAGTTAATGGCAAACCTATCAAAATTACACATGACTTCTCAGCAGAGACCATAAAAGCCAGAGGGGCCTGGACAGAGATCCTGCAAACTCTAAGAGACCACAGATGCCAGGCCAGACTACTTTACCCAGCAAAACTATCAATAACCATTGATGAAGAAAACAAAATATTCCATGACAAAAACAAATTCAAACACTACCTATTCACAAATGCAGCTTTACAGAAGGTACTAGAAGGAAAACTCCATCCAAAAGGGTCAAGCTACAACCAAAATTACTCAGGAAATAGATAACTATACCATGGCAAAACCACAGCTACACAATCGCTCGACTGGAACCAACATCAACATTAAGAATCTTAACATTCACTGGTCATTAATATCTCTCAACATCAATGGTCTCAATTCTCCAATAAAAAGACACAGACTAACTGAATGGGTGCATAAACAAGAACCAAAATTCTTCTGCATTCAATAAACATATCTCACCCATAATGATAGGCATTAAGTCAGGGTAAAAGGTTGGAAAAAATATTCCAAGCAAATGGTCACAAGAAGCAAGCAGGGGTAGCAATTTTAATATCAAACAAAATAGACTTTCAACCAAAATTAATCAAAAGGGATGAGGAAGGACACTTCATACTCATCAAAGGTAAAGTCAACCAAGATGACATCACAATTATGAACGTCTAAGCTCCCAATACAAGGGCACCCACATTTGTAAAAGCTCTGATAAAGAAGCTTAAACCACACATCGATCCCAACACAATAATAGTGGGAGACTTCAAAACCCCACTCTCACAGAAGGATAGGTCATGGAAACAGAAACTAAGCCAAGAAATAACATCATTAACCAATGCCGTGGATAAAATGGACCTAACAGATATTTAGAGAACCATTCACCCATACAAGAAAGAATATACCTTCTTCTCTGCATCCCATGGACCCTTCTCCAAAATTGATCACATTGTAGGTCACAAAGCAAGCCTCAACAGATACAAGAGGATTGAAATAATACCATGCATCCTATCAGATAACCATGGTCTTAGGCTGCAATTCAACAACAGAAATAACAAAAAGCCTACACGTATGTGGAAACTAAACAACTCTCTGCTAAATGAAACCTGGGTCAGGGAAGAAATAAAGAGAGAAATCAAGGAGTTTCTGAAATTCAATGAAAATGAAGGAACAACATACCCAAATTCGTGGGACACATTCAAAGCAGTGCTAAGAGGAAAATTCATAGCACTAAGTGCCTTTAAAAAGAAATTGGAAACATCGCACATAAGCATTTTAACAACACAACTGGAAGCCCTAGAAAAAAATAAGCAGAATCATCAAAAGGAATAGATGTCTGGAAATAATGACACTCAGGTCTGAAATTAACAAATTAGAAACCAAGAAAACAGTCCAAAGAACCAACAAAACCAAGAGCTGGTTTTTTGAGAAAATCAACAAGATAAACAGACTGTTAGTCAAACTAACTAAAAGGCAGAGAGACAGTATTGAAATCAACAAACTCAGAAATGAAAAGGGAGACATAAAAAAAGATACTGAAGAAATACAAAGAATCATAAGATCCTACTTCGAAGGCATATATGCCACAAAATTTGAAAATCTAAGGACAATTTTCTATATCACTTTCACTTGCCAAAATTGAGTGAAGAACAGATAAACAAGCTAAATAGTCCAATTTCCCCTACAGAAATAGAAGCAATCATTGATAGTCTCCCAACCAAAAAAATCCCAGGGCCACATGGTTTCAGTGTAGAATTCTACCAGACCTTCAAGGGCGAGCTAATACCGATATTCTTCAAGCTATTCCAAAAGATAGAAATGGATGGAACACTACCAAATTCATTCAATGAGGCCATAGTCACACTAATACATAAACCTCACAAAGACTCAACAAATAAAGAGAATTTCAGGCCAATATCTCTTATGAACATCGATGTAAAAATACTAAATAAAATACTTGCAAAATGAACACAAGAACACATCAAAGATATCATTCATCATGACCAACTAAGCTTCTTTCCAGGCATTCAGGGATGGTTTAATATATGGAAATCCATCAATGTAATCTACCAAATAAACAAACTGAAAATAAAAAAGCACGTGATCATCTCCTTAGATGCAGAGAAAGCATGAGATAAAATCTAACACCAATTTATGTTTAAAGTTTTAGACAGATCAGGGATACAAGGCACTTTCCTCAACATAATAAAGGCTACATACAGCAAGTCAATAGCCAAAATCAAAGTAAATGGTGAGATACTCAAGGAAATTCCTCTAAAACTGGTAACAAGCCAAGGCTGTCCACTCTCTCCAAATCTCTTCAATATAGTACTCGAAGTTCTAACCAGAGCAATAAGACAACAAATGGAGATCAAATGTATCCAAATAGGAAAGGAGGAAGTCAATTATCCCTATTTGTAGATGATATTATAGTGTACATAAGTGACCCTCAAATTTCCATCAGAGAACCCATACAGCTGATAAACACCTTCAGTAATTTGGCTGGATACAAAATTAACTCAAAAAATCTGTAGCCTTCCTATACACAAATGACAAGCTTGCAGAGGAAGAAATTAGGAGAGTCACACACTTCACATTAGCCACAATCAATATAAAATATTTAAGAGTTACTCTAACTAAGCAAGTGAAAGACTTGTTTGAAAAAACATTTCAAAACTCTGAAGAAAGAGTTTGAAGATGACATGAGAAGATGGAATGATCTTCCTTGCTCATGGATCGGGAGAATTAACATTGTAAATATGGTTATATTACCAAAAACAACCTACAGACTCAATGCAATCTCTATCAAAATACCTACACAATTTTTTAAAGACATTGAAAGTTTAATTCTGAACTTCAGATGGAAAAACAAAAAACCCAGAATACCTAAAACAATCTTGTACAATAAAATATCCTCCGGAGGACTCTCCATACCTGACCTCACACTGTACTATAAAGCAATAGTAATTAAAACAGCATGGTACTGCTACAGCAACAGGCTGGTTGATCAGTAGAATCGAATCAAATAACCAGATATGAATCCACACACATATGGTCACTTGATTTTTGACAAAGAAGCCAAATCCATTCAATGGAAAAAGGATAGCATCTTTAACAGATGGTGCTGGTCTAACTAGATGTCTATGTGTAAAAAAATGCAACTGGACCCATATTTGTCTCCTTGCATAAAACTCAAAACCAAGTGGATTAAAGACCTCAACATAAAACCAAAGACACTAAGTCACTTAAAAGAAAAAGTGGGGAAGAGCCTGGAACATATTTGCACAGGAGACAACTTCCTGAACAGAACACCAACAGACCAGGCCTTAATGTCAACAATTAATAAATGGGACCTCATGAGGCTGAGAATCTTCTGTAAGGCAGGAGACGCTGTCAAGAGAACAAAGCGACAGCCTACAGACTGGGAAAAGTTCTTCATCAACCCTACATCTGACAAAGGTCTAATATCCAAAATATATAAAGAACTCAAGAAGCTAAACACCACCAAACCAAATAACCCAATTGAGAAATGGGGCTTGGAACTAAACAGAGAATTCTCAACAGAGGAGTATCAAATGGCTGAGAAACACTTAAAGAAATGCTCAACCTCCTTAGTCATTAGGGAAATGCAAATCAAAACGACACTGAGATTCCATCTTACACCCATCAGAATGGCTAAGATCAAAAATTCAAGTGACACCACATGCTGGCGAGGATGTGGGGAGAGAGGAACACTCCTTCATTGCTGGTGGGAATGCAAACTCGTACAGCCACTTTGGAAATCTATCTGGTGCTTTCTCAGAAAAATGGAAATAGGGCTTCCTCCAGACCCAGCTATTCCACTCCTTGGAATATACCCAGAAGATGCTCCAGCACACAACAAGAAACTTTGCTCAACCCTGTTCATAGCAGCTTTATTCATAATAGCCAGAACATGGAAACAACCTAAGTGTCCTCAGTAGAAGAATGGATAAAGAAACTGTGGTACATCTTAAGTCCCTGATGGGTTTGAAGACCAGAGAGTTTAGTCTTTCAATTAAGCTTAGTAGGTTAGGGGTTAAGATGTTTTTAGATCAAGATAGATATTGTAAGTAAATAGAAATGAGACATGATATGTATTAATCTCCATTCAGATATTTAGACCCAACAATATAGGAAAGATGTTTACTTTAAGTTTGCCAAACACAAATAATCAATTTCCTATGAATGTAGCATTTATATAGCTCCTGATTTTCCTGTGGTTCTGCCTTCTGTATGTAGTTTATTTTACTTGTGTGTAATAATATGAATGTATGTTAAAAAAGAAATATAATGAATTTTTTTCCAAAAAAATTGTCTTACTATACTTATCTTAGTGAGGGTATCTATTGCAGTGATGAAACACCATAATGAAAAACAAGTTGAGGAAGAAACGGTTTATTTGGCTTAACCATCCTGAGTCACAGTCTATTCATGGAAAGAAACTATGACAGGAATTTAAACCTTCAGGAACCTACAGGAAGCAGCTGATGTAGAGGCCATGGAGGAGTGCTGCTTACCTGTTTGTCTCTTATGGCTTGCTCAGTCTGCTTTCATACAGACCCCAGAACCAATAGCCCAGGTGTTACATCACCCACAATGTGCTGGATTGTCCTCAGATAAGTCACTAATTTACAAAAATAACCTACAAGCCTGCCTGCCACCTGCCTTTATGGAGGTATTTTCTCAATTGAGTTTCTTACCTCTCACATGATTCTAGCTTATATCAAGTTAACATAAATCTAGTCAGCATAATACTTATTTCAAGAGCATTTAAGTAAATGAAAAGTAGTAACTAATTGCCAAAAGTAAATTTTTTCATAATGATTGGTCTTATGGAATAAGATATTCAGCAGAACTGTTCAAGTAGTAGCTAATGTTCATTTCATACGATTTATACAAAGAAAATATCATCTTATTACTAACCTTAAATTTTTTAAATTGTTATAGTAAGAACATTATTTTTAGTAAGTAGTAATTAAAAGATCTATGAATGTGTTGTTTCATCAGAGATGATATTGTAATATTATGTTAGTCTGTTTATACAATTCAAACATGATTCTATAGACTGAGCATCCAAAAATCACAATTATTTCCTTTATTCTGGAACCTGAAACATGCTACATCAAAGAACCTGTAGGTATATTTGGTGAAATCCCACTTCTAAGCTCCTATCATCTTTATAATGAAATCTTTCATGGTGGAGAGGATGAACATGATATTTGGAGTATCTTTCAAAACTTGCCAAAACCTCTCATAGAGGCTCACAGGTACACATGCCACCAAATGCAAGTGATTTGAGGACTAGTCTTCCACATATACATTTGGAAAAGTGCTAAGATTAAACTTTAAATGTCTTGTAAATACAAAAAACATTTCATAAATGTCTTAGCCAGTATTCTATTGCTGTGAATAGGCATAATGACCACAATACCTCTTACAAAATAAAGCATTTGATTGTGTCTTAGTCAGAGTTTTAGTCCATTATCATCATGGTAAGTAGCAGGGTGGTATAAAGGCAGACATGTTGCTGGAGAAATAGTTGAGAGTTCATCTGGATCCTCTGGCAAAAGGAAGAGAGATAGTGGACCTGGCTTGAGCTTTTGAAACACCAAAGCTAATGACACACTTTATCTAACAAGGACATATCTCCTAATCATTCCCATATACTCTAGTTCCTGATTACCAACCATTGAAATATATGAGTCTATATACATACTTAATATTTTAAAATTAACTTATTCATTGTTTGTCAGTTGTTCTCCATAGATAATTTTTACATTGAGATGGATAGGGAAAGGAAGACTGTGCACCCATTATTTTAGAGTTAAGTGAGATGCATTTGCTTACACTTTCAAAATACATAACTGATAGTAGAAGCCTTCATTACTGATTTCAAAGATTCTCATTATGTTTTAATCATGTGTATATGATGATACATAAGTATGGCCATGCTATCCAGAAGTGAGTGTTAAATTGAATGAAACTGAAGTTATAGGCAATTGTGACCTACTTGAAATAGGATCTAGGAAACAAGCTCTGGTCCTCTGAAAGTGAAGGACATGATCTTAACTGCTAAGGTTGAGAAAGAATGTTCTTTTTTCATAATTATATTTTATTTTATTTTTAATTAAATATTTTTAGATTTTAACATATACATTTATATTATTACACATATATACCATAAACTACCTATAGCAAGAAACATGACACAAGCAGGAATTATATAAATGTTACATTCTTAGCGTTCTGCCTATTTGTTTTTGGCAGCCTTGAAGAAAACATCTTTCCTATCTTGATGCGTCAAAAATTCTGAATGTAAATCAATATCATATCTCATCATCATTAAAATTAAAACTATCTAGACCTAAAAACATCTTAACCCCTAAACAACTAAGCTTAATTGTAAAACTAAACTATTTGGCCTTCAACCCTATCAGAGACTTGAGAAGGAATAAAATTGATTATCTTAGTATACCAGGAGTGCAAGTTAGTAGCTTTCCAACTGAGAAGATGACAGAGAGAGTTTGCTACCTGCTTAGTCACTCAAAACTCTCTGTAATGTTAGAGCATCATCTTCAGCCTTCTGGTCCAATATATCTGACAGATATATTTGTGAGGCAGGAACTGTTGAGGACTTGCTTACTTTTTTGGCAGAGTTTGCCCATCAACTCTGCCTGGATCCAAGCTTGCCCTTTTTTAGGTAGAATTCTGTCTGTGGTGGAAACGAGGACTTTTTCCCCAGTGGCTTGTTTGCCACATTTGAAGCCATCTCTATAAGGATATTCTATGTAGTGTTTTTTTTTTTTTTATTTTACTATTTAATGTTCTTAACCAGCCATTAGATCATAAACCAGATGATGAATGGATCTTGTTTGGAATTATCATTTATTATAACATTTCTTTTTAACATTTAAAATTTTAATTAATTAAGTAATATATTAAGTATTTCTACATCTGGACTAGTTTTCCCTCCTGCCTCTCCTCCTAGTCCTTCCTCCCTATCACCATCCACTCCTCCTCCCTTTATATTCAGAAAAAGGGAGGCTTCCCATGGATATCCACTAGTCTTATATATCATGATGCAGTAAGACTAGGTGCATCTTCTCCTATTGAGGCTCAATGACACAGCCCAGGTGGGGAAAGGGCTCTTGCAGGTTAAGGAAAATGATAGGTACTGTTCATTAAGCCTCTTAAAACATTCAAAATCTTGGTAAGAAATATACACTATAGTTATAGTTACATTTTGTCTCAAGGCTAATAACTAAAAACACCCCTACAGCTACAACTAATGGTGAAGATATAGACTTGTGATATAAGCCATATTTCACATTCCGTTTGTGTATTGATAAACATTTGAGGTGTTTATGACTACAGCAAGTACCTAGTAGTATACATCTTAATATGTCATATTAAACAAAAATATATTGTTAATAATAAAAGGAATGAAGAATAATTAATGTCTAAATTTCATTGTAAAAATTGTATTCCACATTACCAAATCTAACTTTTCTACCACTTACTAAATTCAAATATTTATCATTTTGTGTGTGTGCATATTTTATATTATAGGAAACTTATAACATTGTATCACTCAATTTCTGATGAAATTTGGAATTGTGGAAGTACATTGGCTTTGTCTTGTTTTATTCAGGAAATTAAAGACACAAATAATGATAACTTTAAAACTTTTAAATTTAATTTAAAAATGGGAATAATTCTCTGTATTTACATTCTTTTAAACTCTTCTACTGTATTATTAAAATAAGCCATTGTATAGAATTCCTCAGACATGGCTTCTCTTGAATAAATTTAATCTAAGAACTTTTTAAAGAAGCAATACATGTTACAGTACCTCTTTAATTAAAAAGATTTCTATTACTCCTTGTATGTACAATTTTTACAGAATTTTTTATCTTTCTTTTTGTTGACTCATAAAAGGAGAGATGCACAGAAATGGCTATCAGTAAGTATTTTTAAGATACGGAAATGAACCTATAACAATTGTATTATAGCTAGTTTTATGAACACTTCCAGCTAAATGATTGATACATCTGATTATATAAAACATTTTGAAATAATTAAGATAAAGTTCAAATGACATAAAATGGGTAATGCATCAATATGGTATTTTTCAGAGAATATATTTTATATTTGTTAACTTTAAAGCTATATTGTTTTTCCACTCATACTATTTAATACGTATATAACTGTTATCAGTACTATTCTGATACATGATGATTCTAAAGTTCATAAAACTACATTATGATCCCAGAAAGTGAAGTACTTTCTAAGGCAATGGAAGATGTAGGAGGATGGCAAAATGCAACTTTCTTTTAAGGCTATAAAACTCAACTAGCAAGACAGCTAACAGTTATTTACTTATTATTTTAATAAAAAACAAGCAAGAATTCAGGAAATTTTTAATATAAAGTTTTCATCTCAACCACTTTCAAAATAACAACAGCAGAATATATTGAGAATAAGAAGATATTTTTATATTCTTTTTATGCAGAAAGAAGGATGAATAAAACATATTTCCTATTATTGAGCAGAATCAAACAAATAAACACTTTGTTTTCTTCGCTTAGATTATAGTCATATCTTTTCCATAAATTTGTTTCTTAGTAAGACATTCATCTTTCCTGCATCTTAAAAGCTTTTATCAACAGCACAGTAATAGAAAGTATTTTATCTTATAGACAGAGTGAATATGAAAAGAGATAAAGTGGTAATAATTCCCATTGAAAACTGACTATGGTAGGCCCTATCCTAAAGATTTTTACATAGATTATTTCTGATAAGAACCAAATTACATATTATGTAGTATGTTAAAAATAAAGAAAGTGTTTCAAAACCTCTGCTAGAAAATGGTAAGCTTTTCCATTTGTCGTTTGAGTATTATTTTGTTCAAAATTATCTTCCTGTTGTTGTAACTCTTAAAATCTCTTTTATCCATCAGTGTTCCATTCAAACACTGTTCTTGTCTTTCCCCACAAAAAGACTATCTCTTCAAACTGTATTAAATAAATCCATACCTTATCCATTGTTTTTTAGAACAGTTCTTAATGACTTTAGGGTTTTTGCAATATCTTAAATATTACATAACTGTATCAAAATTGTATGAAATATATGATAAAAAGAAATCATGTTTCATTTATTGATGGCATAAAATTTTTTTGATTATTATATTTTAAGTAACTGCCAATTGAAGACATTAGAAAAGAATAACCTAATTTTATATTCTGTTCCTCTAATGTATCACATACTACATGACTGTGCCTTTCTCCCAGTTTCATCAAATTAATAAAATAACACAAGTAGTTGATTTCCTTGGGGGCATGGTTAATGATTGCTTAACCAATAAGATAAATCAACTTAATCAAGTTATAAAAGAGTTTACTGATTAGTTTTCTTATTACTGTTACAATACTTCTGACTGAAAAAAGAGAGGTAAGGTTTATTTTGTTTATGTTTTTAGAGGTATTAGTCCATCATAGCAGGAAAGACATGGTTGAAAAGCTTACATCATCATCTAAAGTAAGGGTTTTTTTTTTACAGTAACATAAAGTAGTAGAACAAAATACAGCTCCAAAGGCACATTCTCTGGGACCATTTTCATCTCAGAAAGCCCTGTCTACCATAATTCTACTCAGTAATCTCTTCATATTGTGACTTCATTAATGGATTAAGCTATTATAATAATGTAAATGATCTAATTTTCTCTGGAAATATTCTTACAGAAAAACAAGGAGTGTGCTTTGCTAATCTCTTAATTTACAGTTTTCAATCTTATGAAGTTGATAAACATTCTTATTCATCAGTATACTGTTACCAGACATTTGGCAGTTCAGGATAATACTAGGAAACAATGACAACCTAATTCTAAAGTATGACACAGATATTAAAGGAATTTCAATGACCACTAGGCAAAGAGGTAAATTTATGTGTAGAGCAGAATATTCTAAATTCCTTCCTATTGCCCCGTTAAAATTGAGGAAATTATAAATTAAATTTGATACAAGAATCTCTTCGGAAAAAAATAAAATAAATGAAGAAATAAATATTTATCCAAAATGGAATAACATTAGAAAATAAAATGCAAATAGAATTTAAACTTATTATCCTTACATTTAGCTTATGTGAAAAATAACCATTTATTTACCCTCATAAAAGCAAGTCTATTAGAACTTATACAAGACCTTAAAGCACATTGATCTTAAAATGTAGAGAGGAGAAAAATAGACCCATATTAAATAAAGTCAGAGATAACAGAGGAGTTAAGAGTGACAACAAGAAGAATGGAAATAAAGATTAGCACTACCATCAGGAAAATGTAGATCAAAACCACAAATATATATATATTATATCAATACAATTAAAATAGTCATTATAAAAATTATAAATCTTCATGAAGTTGTGGAGAACTCAGAACTTTTACATGTTTTGCATAGGAATAAATATGATCATAGTCATGACAGAGAATAGTATGAAGCTTCATTAAAGACATAGGTAAAATACCACAATATAATATAATCAATTAAATTACCCTACTTCTAGTTATATTACATAAGGAACTGAATACAACATATTAAATAGATATCTATATGTATGTATTGGAAAGTAGATATGTAATGGATACAGATGTATGACTAGAGAGAATAAAAATTTCTAGTATTTGACAGCATACTAGGATAACTATTGTTGCTATAAGTAATTGACCATTTTAAGTGGATTTAGATTGTTTAGAGGAGTAGGAAATAATATACATCTTAGGTGATAGCTACGACAATGTCCATGATCTCATTATTATATATTGTATAATAATCTAAATTGAATAAATTCCCTTAATAAACATGTATAGTTAAGATATATCAAAAAACAAAACATACTTAAATATTTTAATTCATATATTAGTGTACTTTTGTCTTTCTATGTATATTTGCATATAAGCGGAGGCCAGAAAATTGTATAGGATTCCCTGGAGTTGGAGTTATAGGTAGCTGTGAGCCACTTGGCATGCATGCTAGGAACCAAATCTACACCTTTTGAGAGAGCAGTAACTGGTACTATCTTATGAGTCATATTTTTACCCATATATATATATATATATATATATATATGTTATGTTATAATGGCTTTTAAGCCTTTCTGCCAAGATTAAAGGTGGAAGAATGTCTAAGAGAAAAGAGTAAAATTTTGTAATGCAAGCATATCAATAAAATATTTTAAGTTTTAATGCTTATAATAAACTAGAGTCTGATAGAGTGAATAAAAAAGCAACATTATGTTGTCTAAAAGAAAACCATTTTTAAAGTAAAGACAAGCACTAAAATGGACATTTTGGATGAGCATGATGACCTGTCATTGTAATGCCAATGGTTATGGATCACCAGCAGAATAATTAACTGAAAGTTTGAACCCAGCATGGGATACATGGTAAAATTTAGTCCAGTTTGTTCTACTATGGGCACTAGCTCAAAAGGCAAGTCCCATGAAAGTCTTCATTTACCAGGAGATTGGACCAGATGTGAGGACATCCTACTGGGACTCTAGGTAAGAGAAATATAGGAGATGGGAACATAGAAGGACCCAGAGGGTCCTAGAAACCTACAAGAGGAACATCGTGACAGGTGGATTGGGGCCCAGGGGTTCTGCTTAAACTATTGCACTAACCAAGGACAATACAAGTACTCTGATCTACCCAATGGACAGGACATTCTACACAGTTATGTGGATAGCAGGGACTGACTCTGACATTAACTCTGTTGCCCCACATTTCACCACCTCCTCTTGGTGGGGAGGTCTGGTGGCGTTCAAAGAAAGAATAAGCAGGCTACCAAGTTGAGACTTGATAGCCTATGACCATATAGTCAGGGAGAAGGGCCCCCTCAGTCATAGATCTATGGGAGAGGAATAGGGTGAAAGTGGGAGGGAGGCAAGAAAAGAAGGATACAAGTGATGGATGAACAATTGAGTTGTAATCTGAATAAATTAATTAAATAAAAATAAAAAAAATTTTAAGTTGGGGAAAATGTAACATGCAAATGCTAATCAAAAGCAAGAGGATAACAATAACAATATTGGAAAAGTAAATTTCAAACATAACAAAGCTAAAGAAGAATAATATGGGGGCTGAAGATATGGCTCAGCAGTTGAGTATATTACTCTCTTAGAGGAATGTATTTGGGTTCCAAGCACTCACAACAGGCAGCATACAACTCTTTAGCTAAAAGGATCTAACATGTATACCCACTATGGGCATCCACACTTAACTTTGTACACATGCATGTGAGCATATAGACACACACAAAAACTTAAAATAAAAAATAATTTTCTAAAAAAGAGACATAATTATTAAAAAGTCAATTCTCCAGGAAAACATAAAACCATGAATGAACTTATGCTGAATAGGAAAGTATCAAGTATGTCATACAACCACTCATAGAACCACATGGGGACATCGGTATATCTATTCTTAATATTGTAGATTTTTATCATACCTCACCAATAACAGACATATCCAGTAGAAAATATGGCAGGAAGAAACAGTATTGAAACTACATTCTATTTAAAATTTAAAATGCTATACTCAAATTCTTTAGAATTTCAGCTAAAACATGTAAATAGCTTGGCTTTGATTCTCTTTTTCATTTTTTTTGGTTATTTTCTTTCATTATAATTAATTCACATTACATTCCTATTTTAATCCCATCACTCTTATCATTCTCTTTTTCAAGTAAAAGTTGAAAACTGTTTTTTTTTTTTATTTTATATAGTACCTTGCGCTTGTAAATTCTTAACTTCTAGATGATTGATATTAAAGCCCTCCATGGCAAGTGACATGATGGCTTAGTGAATGAGTAACATAATTTACTTCCAGAACTTACTATCTGGGTCTGCTATCCAAGACCCTTATGTAGAAGGAAAGAGATAATTATCCTCTGACATCAACACATGTGAGTTACCTTTAACTACACACACACACACACACACACACACACACACACACACACATACAGACACACATATACACATACACACAGGCACACACGTACAGGCAAACACATGGACATGCACACACAAACATACACACACAAATGCACCTATTTGTAGAATGTAGAATAATAATTCAACATTTAGTAGAATATGTAACCAATCAACAAATTAGAATGGCCATCATCTTCTTGTTTCTTTAGGCTATTATTTCCAACACATGGAGGGCAGAAGTAGGACTGTCTTTTTATAGTGAGTTTCAGGCCTGTCAGGACTACTTAGTGAAAAAGCCTGTTTCAGAAAAAATAGAACCCAACTGCTGCTATCATTCTTTACCTTGTAACAACTGATCACAGTGGCTTATCTGAAATTTCATAAACCAAGAAGTTGAGACTAAAAAATCATTAGTTAGAATTCATTCTGTACTATATACTGAATTCATGTCCACACCTTTAGTATGTCCTACCTGAATTTACCACCACAACCAGACTCCCTCTAGGTCTCAGGAATCATTTTAGAACAGGAGTAGAAAGTTTGTAAAAGCCAGGAGTAGTGTACATCTCCAGTACCACATTTCCTGGACAGGACAGGGCTATTGTACAAATGAACTCACAACAACTATGACTCCACATGAAAAATGTGCATAGGATCAACTTAGCTAATCAAAATCTAAATATGTAAGTGATATTGGCTCATATAATCTCATGCATTGCTAATAAATTATAAGCAGATATAGCTACTGAGAGACAGAGAGTTTATGTTCTTCAGGGATAAGGCTCTTTGACAACTAGTAGATGTACTGACATTCACATACATGAAAGCCATACTAAGTAGATCATTGAGTTTAAAAGAAAAACAAACATCATGTGAAGTTGAGAGAAACAATTAATGGAGGGGTGAAAAGGAATTTGAGGGATGATAATTAGGAGGTGGATTGATTTGATCAAAACACATTATACACATTTATGTAATTCTCAATAAATGGAAATTATAAATAACCTAAACTAAAACAGGTTACCATTGAAGTTTGGACTTGGAACTGGGTATAGCGTAAATTAAACCATGTGAAAATGGTCATTGTGTTGATTGAGTACTCCTTTGTCCTAAGCTCTTGGTTAGCACATAGAGATTTGAAATATCTGATTCTGAAAGCTTTTAGCCAGCTTTTATGTTTTATAGGAAATCCAACTTTTGTGGAAGAGTATGGAGGAAAGATAGAAAGACTCAGAGTGGACAGGAACTCCACAAGATGACCAACAGAAGCAACAAGTCAGGGTACACGAGGGGCCTGTGGAAACTGAAGCTCCAACCAAGGACCATGTATGATTAGACTTAGGGCCCTTATATAGATGTACCAGGTGAGCAGCTCAGGTTTCATATGGCTCCCCTAGTAAGGGGATGATGAAGGGATGACTCTAACATAGACTCTCTTCTCTCCTTCTCGATCATTTTCCCCTGGTGGGGTTACCTAGCCAGACTACAGGGTAAGAGAATGCATTCAGTTCTGATGTGACTTCCTATACTTGGGTAGGTGGGCAGGACAGATTCCCCTTCTCTGAGGAGTAAGCAAGTGAGGATAGGGGAATCAGGGAATCAGTTCCTTCCAGCAACATGTCCAGATTTCAAATGAAAGAGGACATATCACAGCAGGTGCTCATACCAGGGAAATCAGCTTTACTCTGGCATTTCATTTTAAGTCAACATACAATGCAGTGAGATTCTGCAAAATAACTCTAAGAGAACCTGAAGTTTTGAAAATTGACAAATATCATTATATCCTTAGACTTTGGAGTCATGTATATACATTGATGTAAACTGTAGGCATTTAGTAGCATCTACTATTCCCCCAGTTAGCATTATATAATTTATAGGTTCATTTTTTATTTCCTATTCCAACAAAGTAATATCAAAACTAAAATATATGTATATAAGTGATAAAGACTGTGATAAGTAAAATTCGATTTATGAAACAAAAACCTTTTCTTTCACTAATCATATCTTAACAATTTTATCAAAGTATAGAGACCTGTGTTTTAATCTCAGCTTTCTACCTAATAGACAGGGAGAATACAAACATATTTTCCTCAAACTTCCATTTTGATTATCAACAAAAATATTGACAATGACACCTATTACATGACATAGATTTGAAGACTAAATGACAAAAAAAAAATCTTATACAAAGCATTCTTGTTGTATCTATAGCCAATATGCCCACAAAATATTTAGTAAGTATATTAACTATTATACTCATCAATCTCTATATATTCATAAATAGTCTGAAAATTACTAACTTTATAAAATTAAATAAAGAAATCAGTGTAACAACTTTAGTTATAATAAAATTTGCATTTTGTTATCTTATTATGATACAGTAACATGTTACACACTTCACTATTTTACTTTTTCAAAGATGGTTCATGATACAATCCATGGTCATGAGGCATAGCAACAAACAACAGATGCTCCTCTTTTGGTTCCATATAAGAGGAACAGCAAAACAGCTGTAGAACTCATGGAATGTGCCTCACTGGTTAGCAAACCCATGATTGGTGAGACTCAGCGAGGCATACATAACCCTGAGAACTCTGTGACCTGAGGACTTCATGCTGTTTATGAAGCATAGCTCTGCTTTTTACCTTTACATTCCTTATAATCCCCTTAATACATGAGTTATGTGAGTTCTACAAAGGGTGTTTCCAACCACTCACTGGGAAGTATCATCAGCATTCACAATAACAATGCCTGATTTCTTTCAGGCATTGCTGCTGGAGAAGATTAGTGATTTAACAACCACCTTTGAAAACAATCTACAGGACTAAATTGTTAACAATGATCATTACTGTTAGAAAGAATTTGAAAAAATAGATTGTTCAACAAGGTTAGGTAAAGATGTTTTTCCTAGTGGCTTTGAATTAGAAAGTATTAGGGAAAGTAGATTGTTTAGCAAAGTGAGGTAAAGATGTTTTTACAATTAGCCCTGATTCAATAAATCATAGAGGACAATTGAAGTAGAGAGAAAGTACACTCTTATTAGTAAAGTTAAGGACTTTTTCAGGTTGGCAAAGCAAGAAAATGGCACATAGTAGCATTGCCTGACATGGCTTATTCAAGCTGGGCTAGTAACAGAGATAATGACTGATTTCCTTATTCTATTTTTCTGCCATCAGCTTCCTGATATGACTTAATAAAACATATTAATGAGTAGATGAGCACCTTTAGGACTTTAAGTAGAAATGGCTGATTATTTTTTATATAAGAATTTAGATTTGTAGTTCTTTCAAGGTCTTTATAAGATAACATTTTAAGATAATTGATTCCTTCTTTGTAAATACAAGTTGCAGCCTGCCAATAAAGAAAAGCTGGCTGAGAAATTACCTTGCTTGTTTATACTGTTAATATGTAAAAAGTTGCTTAGATACAAATGTATGTGGGTTCTTGGAAATAATTTATTCATGTTTGTTTCTAACTCACATTACATAAAATAATTGATCATGTGAAGGTATTCGGGAACATGATTTTCTTACACATATCCATTGTAATCATTTATTTATAGAGAAATAGAATATAAACACACTGTGAATTTTGTATTACTTGAATGATTTTGTTGGAGTATATAAACTGTATCAAGAGGGATAAAGATAAGAATAAAGATAAGGATGAGAATAAGAATAAAAATCAGAATAAGAATAAGAAGATAATTGCCGGGCGTGGTGGCACATGCTTTTAATCCCAGCACTCGGGAGGCAGAGGCAGGTGGATTGAGTTCGAGGCCAGCCTGGTCTACAGAGTGAGTCCAGGATAGCCAAGGCTATACAGAGAAACCCTGTCTCGAAAAAAAAAAAAAAAAAAAAAAAAAAAAAACAAGAAGATAATAATAAAAAGAAAAGAAGAAGTTTGTTGAAACCTACCTTCAGGAGTCTGTCTTACTTCATCATCAAATGCAAGTGTGTGTGTATGTGTGTGTTTCTTTGTTCTCCTTTCCCTTGCTTTTTTAGATGCTTGCCACCATATCCTGCTAGGAGCCATCAGGCCCAGGCCCAGCTTGCTACCATCAGTGGAAGCTATTGCCGGCTGAGAAGGTTGCCCTCTGAGAAAGTCTACAGGGTCTCCCGCCAGCCAGCCACAGGATTCATGTCCTAACTCAATTTTCCTGAGTTGATGTCAAAGCTGGACTTTGATGCTCCTTGATCAAAAATGAGGTTATCTTACAATAAAAGCTTTTTAATTTGAATACAACATAAGCTGAAAATACATGTATTACACCTAAAGTACCAAGCAGACATAGCTTCTCAAGGCAGTGATCTACGGAGTACCAGTTATTTACCTTCATCTCCATATGGGGTCTGGGATCTGTGACTCATTGCTGGTGTTGTGCATTGCAAAAGAATATTGTATCATAGTTTCTATCCAAGAAATTAGTTACAATATAAAATTGGAAATAGAAATATACTGAGTGTTGATAGAATTCCCACCTTCATATCAGCAGGTGTGGTGCCCTGAGCTGTGTTCTAGTCCTGAGTCTTACAGATAAGCTCTCCTTACATAGCCAAGCTAGCCTTCAACTCATTAATGTGCTTTAAATTTAGGGTCGTCTTGTCTCAGTTTTTTCCTAATTAATGGCATTGGAGGCATCCATCACGACTGCTGGCTAAATATCATAAATTTAATTATAATTACAGAAATATGAACTTTCATTAAACTTATTGCTTTGCTATTCTTTGAATATTCCCTCTAACTTTTATGTGTTAGATAATGATTGAAAATAAAAAAGAGTACACGACTACTTCCTGGTATGGTGGAGGATGCTTTTTGTAAATATGAGGGAGATAACAGCAAGATGAAGAGGTATATTGAAGGATCTAATGTGGACATGAGATAAGTCATATGAGGAATGGGGTAGGGAAGAGCCAGGAGACAAGATGCCATGAGTTCAAGAGACCAAAAGGCCAAAGAGACAAAGGGGCCACAAAAGCAAATTGGCTCGGTAATATATGAATCAGAAAAGCTGTGGGAAGGGAAAGTCCAGCTCTGGAGAAGGTTAAGGAAGGGTATGCCACCCAAAAGGACCTTTTAATAGGTAGTGACTGAAGCATGCTGGGAGAAGTTGCTGGCCAATGTCAACTTTGATATGCATCTCAGCCATTGGCCCAGGTTTTGAGACCTATAAAATATTTAGAAGTATTGAGATGTGAGATATTTGAAAGCTGATTGGACAATTATGGTCTACCTTCAAGAATGGATTAACATTGTTAACACTGGAGTTGGTTTCCTATAAAGAAATAAGCATAAGCTCTCACCACTCTGTCTTTTTCTCACACATGATGCAATCTGCCAGAGTATTATGCAAAGCAAATTCTGTTATAAGATTTCTGCAACTAATTTGATGGGAAATCTCATAATCTGAAAATGGAGAAGCAAAATTCAGTAATTTGTAAATGACTCACACTCATATTATAGTATCAAAGGTTAGAAAAAGATACTATTTTAATATGCGGTAATAAAAAGACAATAAATCCACAAATATATACTATATGCTTGAGGACAAAATAAAAATTTATTACATGTTTATCTAAGTCTTATCTAAGTATAAGTCTTACAAAGTATGGAACATTCAGTTTTATGGTTCAGTGAGAGTGGTATACCTCACATTAATAAGGGAAAGCAAATGATTTGTAGTATTGTTTAATCCAAACTGTGTTTTTAAAACTACTTGGTTACTTTCTAGGCATATTTTTTCTTCATCTATTTTGATATATTAACTCTCCATGGGCAGAAATGAGATGGAAAACATGGAAAAAGGTCGTTAGCAGTGCAATCAAAAGAAGATGACCTCTATTGGCCAGTCTGGAAAGAATTCTTTGCAGAGGAATTGACATTTCCTTCTAACATAAGAGATATAAACCACTTTACAGGAACAATTTGTTCTTCTGTCTCAAACACTGGCAAATAACACTTGACCAATATCTTAAACAATATTGTTTATATATTCATTAACAAAGGGTTTTTCTCCCAAGACAGAAAACATCCTCTTTAAGCTCTGTGAATTACAT
Organism: Acomys russatus; assembly: GCF_903995435.1. Taxonomy (NCBI): domain Eukaryota; kingdom Metazoa; phylum Chordata; class Mammalia; order Rodentia; family Muridae; genus Acomys; species Acomys russatus. Next base: position 64,140,853 of record NC_067169.1, read on the forward strand.
AGAAGCAAATATTTTGATTGAGTATACTGAAAGCCTTGTTCTTAGTTCATGATCCATAAATATTTTTTTAAATATGCCTTGAATTCCCATTATAACACTAACACTGATGTTCTTATGTGTTATTTGAAAATTCTTGGCACAGGAGAGAAAAGGCCTGGCCAAAGGAACCAACATTTGTTTAATTTTATGTGTATAGACTACAGTAAGAAGTGTTTATGAATACATAAATTATAACTTTTGGGTATCAGGGATGATAATAGCCTTCCAAGTATCCCAGAATAGCCTTTCTCATATGAGGCCAAGGCTGGCCTTGAATATTTGATTCTACTACCTCCAGTTTCACGTAATGGAAAATGTTGCCAGCAGTTTATATCCTTTCTAAAACTTTGTCTTAAAATGTTGCAGCAAGGACTTTGGGAAAAAGCATGGATAACTGAATCATAATAATCAGTATTACTGAAAATCAAAATATGTTGAAAAATTCAAATATTTTTAAATGCATTCAGTGTTGTCAACCATAAAAACTGAGTGTGATTTTCTGACAATATGTATATATCATCAGGCACATAGTTTCATGTATATTATGTATTTACTTACAAAGTTTAAAAAATGGATATATGAAAACATACAAAAATAGATGCCAAAATATGTTTAATTAATATATAATGGACTTGCAGTTAATTAGGGAGTTCAAATGTTTATTACTACAAAATATGTTTGTTTTGTTATTTACTATTAACTTCTTAAATAATTAATGTGTTCCATAAATAATTCATAATTAATCTAAGTTTTACATTTGTGAAGAAAAATCATCAGTAAATATCCTTGTAATCTTTGATTAAATCACCACAAGTTTCACCTTAGAAAAACTGAAGAGTGACTAACGTTATCTACTGGTAATTATAGCAAACAGAAATAAAGATCTGTTATTCTTTCTTTAATGAAATTCTAATAATTCCCTATTCTCCATCACAACTACCAGTTTTTTCGGAGGTTGGGCGTATTAAATCGATGAAGAAAATTATGTAGTTTAGCTTTTAAGAGGAAAGGCATTAAAATTTTATGAATAGTACATAAAGAATGTGTGCTATTTATTGTCTACCTCTTCCGTTCACAACAGCTGTAATCCAAATTTTCTCTTCCATTTGTTTTTATTTGCCTTGACCTTCTCAGAGGAAGTTGTTATTATATTGGTACAAGACAGTAGTTAAGTAAGATTGTGAGGAAGCAGTTTAATACTTTAGTCAGTGTTTAAAGTGCTTCCTTAAGTTAAGATACCTGAAAGACAGTAGTTTTAGTCGGTTGCCAGTGTAACAGGATTCATTTGCCTGAATAACTCACATATGCTTAATAGAAATAACAATTACCATACTTCACAGTTAATTTTTTCCTTTTTATTAGTTAATTCATATTACATGTCAGTTGTTATCCCATCTCTTGTATCCTCCCATTCTTCCCTCACTCCTGCTTTCCCCCTAAGCCTCTCCCCTATGACTGTGACTAAGGGGGACCTCCTCCCCCTGTATATGCTCATAGCATATCAAGTCTCTTCTTGGTAGCCTGCTATCCTTCCTCTGAGTGCCACCAGGCCTCCCTGTCCAGGGGACCCTCTGGATCCTTCTATTTCCCCATTCTCCCATGCTTTTCTCAGCTAAAGTCTCAATAGGATGTCCTCACCTCTGTCCCACTTTCCTGATAAGTAAATACAATCACTCAGATTTACTTATTTTTGGTACTTTGACCAGTTATTTGAGTCTCTGCATTAAGCTGCTGCTAAATGGGTCTTAGTACATTGTTGGGAGTAGCACTAATCTATGGATACAGATATAAATATTTAGAAGCCAAATTGATATTATGACTAACACAACACAACAATGACTACTACAACAAGAAAAACAGCAGAATGCTCCCAATTAGGACCAATGTTCCACCTTGTCTTGAGATTTTCACTGTAGGTACAGAATTAAAAATAAAATCTGTCTAGTGTTACAGGCCTCATATCAAATTAGGAAGTAGGTGTTATGAACAGAATCGTCATAGCACTATTGTACCTATGGGAACATCTTGTGTGGCAGGGGGTATTGCAGCATTAAGTGTCTATATTGGGTAAGACAAATGTCTTTTTTCCAAAGAATCTCATATAGCATCTTCTGGCTATGTGTGCTAGCCAGCAGGGAGAAGGTTTCATAGTCATTTAAGAGTTCAGTTTTCTAAGTACAATATTCAAATATTTTCACATCTTCAAAGACATGATCTTACTGCCTAGTTACAGTGGAAAACCAAGAACAATATCAATAGTATTTTTGTTAGGTTTAGGTGGCTACCTTATCAATAATTTGTTTTCAATTTATCTCAGCTAAGCAATACAAAGTAGAAATTTCTGGTTTCTTTGAAGACTATTGTGACATGTGGTGTTTTGCTTAAAGCTGTCTTGTGAGAGGAAATGAGATGCTTTGCTGGGAACAGACATATGAGAGAGCACATAATGACTGGAAGGAGTATGAGAAGAACAACAGACAATGGGCTGTGGCTTTTATGCATTGACACACTGCTACACCATGTAACTTTTTGCTGGTCACCATTGGTTTCTGTTGGTCTTTGCTGGTCTTTTCTTCATAGAAAGAAACACTCCAGAAATACTTCTCGTGGTACTCTACTGATTCTGTTCTCTTCCACTGACTCATGCTTATCCAGAGTAGCCTTGCATTTTCTGCTGGATCGTGTCACTGCTAAGGATTCATGTCGTTGTTTGGTGTTGGCTATTGGACTAGCCTGCTCTCATTTTGACAACACAGAGTGGAATGTCTTCATGTGTCCACAACCACTCATTCCTTCTCTACTTCCTCTGGTTAGAAGTGAGGTTGAAGTAGGTTTTGAAAAATCGAAGCCTACAGGAATAAATGATTTAAGTTCAGCCCTAAATATGTGGAGCCAAAGTTGTTGAACCGAATGCTAAAATTTTCTCATGATACAGTCATTGATCAAATATCATCAGAGAAAACTCTACAAAATTATTAGCTGTAGAAAGAGTTTTTCAGGCATAGAATATCTAATGTTTAGTAGGGTAAGAACATGGCCAACAAATTTTATAGCTGTTTTTTAATTTTATTTTTATATTATTTAAATGTATTTTTTTCTTTTTTTTTATTAATTTATTCTTGTTACATCTCAATGTTTATCCCATCCCTTGTATCCTTCCATTCCTCCGCCCCCCCATGTTCCCATTATTCCCCTCCCCTATGACTGTTCCTGAGGGGGATTACCTCCCCCTGTATATTATCATAGGGTATCAAGTCTCTTCTTGGCTACCTGCTGTCCTTCCTCTGAGTGCCACCAGGTCTCCCCCTCCAGGGGACATGGTCAAATGTGAGGCACCATAGTACGTGAGAAAGTCATATCACACTCTCCACTCAACTGTGGAGAATATTCTGACCATTGGCTAGATCTGGGAAGGGGTTTAAAGTTTACCTCCTGTATTGTCCTTGGCTGGTGCCTTAGTTTGAGCGGGACCCCTGGGCCCAAATCTGCCTATCATATTGTTCTACTTGTAGATTTCTAGGACCCTCTGTATCCTTTTATTTTGCTATTCTCCCATGCGTCTCTCATTTAGAGTCCCAATGGGATGCCCTCCGCTCTACTTTACATCCTAATCACATCCCATTCTATCCTCTCCTACCAGTCCTGTCCACACTCCTTCTCCTTATCCCCCATTTGCTACTTCTCAGAAACAGGGACCCCCCATTACCAACACACCCCAGCATACCAAGTCACATGAGGACTGAGTGTATCCTCTTTCCCTGTAGTCTAGCAAGGCAGCCTTGCCAGTGGTAAGTGATCCAAAAGCAGGCACAGAGTCCTTGACAGAGACACCCAGCACTCCCCTTACTAGGGGACCCACATGAAGACCAAACTGCCCATCGGGTATGCATGTTTATGGGACATAGGTCCAATCCATGCATGGTCTTTGGTTAATGCTTCAATCTCCACCAAGACCCACTGGGCCGAGATTAGTTGGCTCTGTTGGTCTTCTTGTGGAGTTCCTTTCCTCTGTAGTTCCTTCTATCCTTCCCCCTAGTCTTCCACAAGGCTTCCTGAGCTCTGCTCAAGGTTTGGTTATGAGCCTGAGCATATATTTTCATCAGCTGCTAGATTAAGACTCTCAGTGGACAGCTATGCTAGTCTCTTGTCTTCAAGCATAGCAGAATATTGTTAATAACATCAGGGGTTGGCTCTATCCCATGGGGTGGGTCTCAGGTTGGGTCAGGCATTGGTTGGATACTCCTGCAATTTGTGCTCTATCTTTAGCTCAGCACATCGTGAAGGTAGGGTAAAATTTAGGTCTATGTATTTGTGGGTTGATTGATGATACCCTTCCTCCACTAGTAATCCTGTATGTTTTGAGGTTGGCCTTTTCAGTCTCTATGACTCCACTACTAGGGGCCTAGGCTAGGGTAACTTCCATATTCTCCTAGTAGGTCTCCAGTTTGTTTCAGAGATGCTCTTACCACAGTTTCTCTTCTCTCTGCAAGCTCTCTATCCTCACATCGGATCCCCATCCTCATTTCCCTCACCACTCCGTTTCCTACTCTGTCCCCTCTCTTCAAATACGTCTACTGTGTATTATATTTACCCCTTCTGAGTGAGATTCAAACATGCTCAATTAGGCATTTAGGTTCATTGGGTCTATGAGGTGTAGTATGATTATATGCTAATATATGGCTACTATCCACTTGTAAATGAGTACATACCATGTTTGTGTTTCTGAGTCTGGGTTACCTAAATCAGGATTATTTTTTGTAGTTCTATCTATTTATGTGAAAATTGTATGATTTCCTTGTTTCAATAGATGAGCAGTATTCCATTCTATAAATGTACCAGTTTATTTATCCATTCTTAGATTGAGGGACATATGGGTTTTTTCCAGTTTCTGACTATTAAAATAAAGCTGCTATAAACATAGTACAGCAAATATACTTGTTTCATGGTGGAGCATATTTTGGTTACAAGCCCAGGAGTGGTATAGCTGGGTCTTGAGGTAGAGTTATTCACAATTATCTGAGAAGCACCAATTTTTTTTCAAAGTTGTACAAATTTGCATTCCCACCAACAGTGGAGGAGTGCTCCCCTTTTTACACATTCTTTTCAGCATGTGCTATCACTTAAATATTTTATCTTATCCATTCTGAGGGAAGTAAGATGGAATCTCAAGATCATTTTGATTTGTATTTCTCTGAAGACTAAAGGCATTGAGTATTTAAAAAGTGCTTCTTGTGCATTCAAGATTCCTTTAATGAGAATTCTCTGTTTAGCTTTGTACAACAAATTAATTAGATTAACTAATTTGATGGTGATTACTTTCTTTATATATTTTGGATATTAGCCCTTTGTCAGATGTAGAGTTGGTGGAGACCTTTTCCCATTTTGTAGGCTCTAATTTGGTTTTGTTGACAATGTCATTTGCCTTAGAGAAGCTCTTCTGTTTCATGAGGACCCATTTATTAATTTTTAATCTTAGATCCTGAGCTTTTGGTGTTTCATTCAGGAAGTTGTCTCCTGTGCCACTGAGTTTAAGACTCTTTCCCACTTTTTCTTCTAGCATACTTAGTGGTTCTAGTTTTATGTTTATGGCCTTAATTCACTTTGAATTTAGTTTTCTTCAGAGTAGTAAATATGGATCTACTTGTACTTTTCCACATGGAGATATTGAGTTAGACAAGCACCATTTGTTGAAGATGCTTTCTTTTTTCCACTGTACGGTTTTGTCAAAAATCATGTGTCCATAGGTGTGTGGGTTCATTTTTGTGTTTCAATTCAATTACATTCATCAACTGGCCTATTTTTATGGCAGTACCATGACACTTTTTTATTACTGTTGCTCTATAGTATGACTTGAGATCAGGGATACAGCTACCTCCAGAAGATCTTTTATTGTATAGGATTGTTTTAGCTATTCTGGGATTTTATGTTTTTCCAAATGAAGTTGAGAATTGTTCTTTTTGTGTTTATAAAGATTTAGATTGACATTTTGATGTGAATTTCACTGAATCTCTAGTTTGCTTTTGGTCCGATGACTATTTCTGCTAGGTTAATCTTACTGATCCATGAGCTCTGGCGATCTTTCCTACTTTTGATATTTTCTTCAATTTTTTTCTTCAGAGACTTGAAGTTTTTTTCATTCAAGTCTTTCACTTGTTTGGTCAGAGTTACATCTAGATACTTTATGCTTTTTAAGGCTATTGTGAATGGTGTGGTTTCCTTAACTTCTTTCTCAGCCTGTTTTTCTTTTTATAAATGAAGGATATTGGGTTTTTTAGTTGATTTTATATCCAGCCACTTTGCTGTTAGGTATTATTCAGCTCTAGGAGTTCTTTGGTAAAATTTTTTGCTGTCACTTATGTATACTATCATATCATCAGCAAATAATGATACTTTGACTTCTTCCTTTCAAATGTGTATCCCTTGATCTCCTTTAGATGTCTTTTGCTCTATACTTCATGTACTATATGGAAGAGACACAGGGTGTTCAGCCTTGTTGTATCCCTTATTCCACTGGAAGTTTTAAAATATCTCTCTATTTATTTTGATGTTGGTTATAGGACTGCTCTATACTGCCTTTACTATATTTATGTATGTGACTTCTTTCACTGATCTCGCCAAGATTTTAAAATGAATGCTGGATTTTGTCAAATGGGTTTTTCAGCATCTAAGGAAATTATCTTGAGTGTTTTCTCTCAGTTTGTTTATATTATGGATTACATTGATGAATTTCAATGTATTGAACCACTCCTGCATACCTGGGATGAAGCCTACTTTGTCAAGGAGAATATGTTCGTTATGTTCTTGGATTCAGTTTGCAAATATCTTATTGAGTAGTTTTGCATCAAGATTCATAATGGAAATTGGTCTGAAACTCTCTTTCTTTTTTGGGTCTTTGTGTGATTTAGGTATCAAGGTGACTGTGGCCTCATAGAATTAGTTTGGCTTGGTAATATTCCTTTTGTTTGTATTATGTAGAATAGATTGAACTGAATTGGTATTAGGTCTTCTTTAAAGGTCTTGTAAAATTCTGAGTCCATCCAGTCCTGGGCTTTTTTTTTTTTTTTTTCCTGGCAAGTTTTGATGATTGCTTCTATTTCCTTTGGAGATATAGGACTATTTAATTGGTTTACTTGATCTTGATTCAAATTTGAAAATTGGTTGCTATCATGAAAATTGTGCATTTCGTTTAGATTTTCAAACTTTGTAGAATACAGGCCTTTGAATAAAAACCTAATGATTCTTCCTATTTCCTTAGTGTCTCTCATTATGTCTGTCATTTCATTTCTGATTTTGTTGATTTAAATACTCTCCCTCTGTCTTTTAGTTTGTTTGCCTAAGGGTTTGTCTACCTTGTTCATTTTGCAAAGAGCCAGCTCTTGGTTACTTTGATTCTTTGAATTCTTCTCTTTCTTTCTGATTTAATGATTTTAGACCTAACTTTGATGATTTCCTCTCATGGAGAAAGTAATGATGATACATTTTATATACTAGAAATACTATTGGGTTAGCTATATTCTGTAAAGGCCTTTTGCATTTACAAACTGGTTACATGTTTATGTCATATTTGACTAGGGGAAATTACTTGTCAAGGTTAGTAGAATCTGAACTTCTAGAATCAATTTAGGCTTTAGGTTTGATATAGACTACATCATGGAGCAGTAAGATGAGTTCAAAATTAAAAGCATGAAGTTTTCATATTTACTTTCATGTATAACTATTTATCATATTTTTAGTCTATTATTGTTATTGATTATCTTGGAGTGGCCAATATTTTTGATAAAATGATTTTATATACCAAACCATCTCTGAAAAAAACACTTTTTAATGGTATTCTTTGGTGAAATTAAGCCTATCTTGTGGGAAATGCTGTAGTTAGAATTGTATTATACTTCTAAAATAAATAGTTGAATAGTTTGGTAATAACTAATGCATAATCCAATCCTCTAAATAACACTCTATGAAATGTTAAGGTCTTCCAGGAGCAGCTTTTACAGGAATCACAATGAGAAAATAGATATGTTGCTTGTAGATTATTTCAGAAATGTGAATCATTGAAGAGACAAGAGGGAAAAATAAGCAAAATGAAGTAAAGGTCATGAAATTACATAAACACAAAGCTAAAGGCCTGAGATGAGATATGAAGGTCAAATGCCAGAGTAGGAAGGGGTGAAGTGCAAAGCTCTAGAGCTAAAGTAAATTGAAAATCTGTTTTTTTTTTTTTTTTACATAAGTGCCTTTCCTGAAATATATTGTTCTGTGTTTGAAAAAGCACTAGGAGAGTCAAACATAAAGCTTTTCTATTACAGTCTCAGCTAAAAGTCCCAAATCCCTGCCTTATTTTTATAATGGTATGCTTTCCAATTACCAGCTTATGCAATGGGAAATCACAGGATATGTATGTCCATGTCATTATTTACAATTACAATAAAAGATGAGGTGGCATCAATGGTTATGAATCTTTAAATAAAACGTTTCAAAGGCACAAGAGGGTTATATTATTACATTCTTCCAATTATCCAGAAAAGTACATGGATATTCTCATATGAATTCTAGTAACTTTTATTCATAAAGTTTGTGTTTTTTATTGGAAACTGACCTTTGTTTTGTTTTTGTATTGCTGCTGACTAACACCAGATTTCATCTCTGGGAGAAGACAATCTTTCAATTCATCTACAAATTGGGGCACTGCAAGATATGTAGGAATGTTTGGATGGAATAGATATGACTTTTCCTTGAGATTTCTTTATTATTTCAGAGTTCATGATAGAGGGTTTTGTTTTCACATATACCTTTAAGTATATCTTAGGTATACCATATACCTTTAGAAAATATAGGTTGTAGCATGCTAATTTTTAAAAGATGTGTTTATTTATTAAGTATAGAGCAGTTTTGCCTGCATGGCAGAAGAGGGCGTGAGATCTCATTATAGATGGTTGTAAGCCACCATGTGGTTCCTGGGAATGGAATTCAGGAGGTTTGGAAGAGCAGAGAGTGCTTTTAACTTCTGAGTCATCTTTCCATCCTATAGCATGTGATATTTAAAAGATAATATTATTTCTTCTGTAAGATAAATTTAAAATGTAGTATACCAATGTTACTAGTAAAGCATTTTATCAGTCAATTAAATTGCTGAGCCACAGAGAAACCGAAGAATTATAAAAGGAAATATTTAGGGGCAATATACCTCACTCAAGGCTGCATATTACCAAAGACTCATTTTATTACTATACCCTCACAAAGACAAAGTGGATTACCATTCAAGACACTAATGAAGATAATTTTCTCAAGGTCATTAGATGCTCAATAGTGTTTGGAGGAGCTGTAAAAGAATCGCACCTGGCTGCTTTAATAATGGTTTGTATACCAGGAAGTGGAAATGGTGTGCAGATTGGTTACCAATTATTTTAGAAGATTAGTTACAGCAGTTGCAGATGTATTTGATGCATAATATCAGGCAAAGAACAGGTTCACAATCACCTGTTAAAAATTCTACATTTATAACAGGCAGAGGCCCATCAATTTGTGTCTAATTATGTGCTTCCATGTGAGGTATAAAAACCCCAGGGTTTCTATAATAAAGGGTTATTAAAATGGATGAAAAATAATTGTGAAACTCTTCCTGTTAGTACTAATGATAATAGAGAAATTAATTGCTCTGATAGGCCTTTGAAGACTGCATCTACCAAAATGTCCTTCTTCTTGGCTTCCCTCACTTTCTAACAATAAAACTCCATTTAGAACCCTGTTTGCTTAACTGTTTGGATTGAAAATTCAAACACTATTATGCAAAATTAAGTTACTATAACTTATTTTAATATAGCTATATGCTTTCATAGTCATAAATTAAAGTAGTATTTATTACTGTGTATTAAATGTAACTTTCTCTGATCTAAAAATTTAAAGGTGAAAACGATATAGATTTCTTCCTCCTCTTATCCCAAGAACTTCAAAATAGATTAAAGAACCTGATAGGTTCAATGAAATGGATACAAAACAGATTATGCTTACCTTTATATTTTAGAAAAATAAATAAAATATGCAAAACATAAAACAAGATGCAGAGAAGGAATATAGGAAAGTCTCATAGAGATGTTTTGTATTAAATATGTGAACATGAAATATATTGATTTTGATTGCCATATTCCCTTAAGAAAGAATCCCTCACTGAATCTGAAGCCAAAATGGAGACCAGCAAACTCCAGCAATGTTTCTATGTATATTGGCACTAGGACAATAGGACCATGCATCCATTCCTGACTATTTTTGTGGTGCTTGGTACTTAAAACTCAGGTCCTCAAGCTTGCTCAGCTAGTGCTGTTATGCACTGAACCATTTCGCTAGACATAGAACAGATTTTTAAAAATAAAATAATATCTGACACTGCAATTGTACATTCTTTGATAACTCCAGCCTAATTTAATTATTTTAATATTTGTTTCACATGACTATTTTACTCACTTTTTGTTTATATATGTGTATGAGTATATGCATGTGTGTGTGGGTAAGCATGCACATATTTGTATGCATGTAGAGGTCAGAAGTCAATATCGGGCATCTTTACTCTATCACTTTCCACCTTGTCTTCTCATGTATGACTAACCAGGAGCTTAGCAATTTGGCCAGACTATTAGATAAGTAAGCACCGAGGATCTCCCTGTTTTTATACACCTTTTACTGTAACTACAAGCCTAAAACTAAGTAGACTTTATTGGCTTATTTCTTCTCCACATCCCAAGCCTACCTTCACCAGAATTTTAGTACTTGACCTTATTCTAACAACTTAGTTGTACTCAGGTGTCTGTTTTTTCTATTTTCTGGTATTCTTTCTGAATATAGACTTTTAAATTGCATTTACATTTTGACTGTTGTTCATTCATGCTCAGAAGAAATTAACTGCATGCATATGGTAAGCCTTCCTCAAAAGATATTCGTTGGAGTTAGACTGAAATTATCCAACTGAAGCCAGGAGAAGTGGCACATTCCAGCAATTGTAGGACTTGAGGTGGGTTGGCATTGAGGCAGGAGATCTGAAGGTCAAAATCAGGCTCAATGACACAGTAAGTTTGAGGCTCCCATAGGCTATAGAAACTGTGTCTCAAAACCAAAATATTTTGATGAGATTTTATTTTTGGTATCATTCTTTTAATTAAGCACCTTTGGGTCAAGTCACTTTGGAAACTATGATTACAAGTCTCTTTCAGATGATCTTCTTATAACAGCTAACATTGTAAACACCTGTCTCTAATATGAAAAGTGTAATTATTATTTTCTATTGGGTAGTGTTCCAAAATTTTCATGGTAATGTCAATTTAATTTTTACTTTAATGTGGAATTCTGGGGACCAGCGTATAGAGAGTGTTTCAAATTCACTAGAATTCGCATACTCGGAATGGGTAACAGACATTTAAGTGGTTTATGCCATCACAAAGAGTAAAAGCCCTTTTGGGTATATAATAATAGAAATACTGTCTATTTGCAACAATAGATGTTTGATATAATGGAAGAAAACATTTTTTTTATTTTCAGTAAATCTTTATTTCCTGGTTGTCTGGTGATATTTAACATCAATAACAGAACATTTTTGAGAGCAAGAGTCCTTTACTTTCTTCTTTTGTCTGGCTTTAAAAAATAGAGTTGTGTCTTATTAGCAAATATATTTAATAAAAGTACCTTTCATTTCTGTAGAAAACAGGATTTGTTGAAGGATTAAAATAAACTATCATTCTCAAATACTTTTTTAAGATTTGATTTTAAATTTAATTTTATATAGATATGCGTGTGTATAAGTGAGTTCAGGTGCAAACAGAGGTCATAAGCCTGTGTCATATTCTACTTTCTACTTGTGTTGTAAAGACCACAAATTTGGGAAGTGAATCATATATTTGGCTTACATGTTTCTATTATATTACATAATCTGGGGAATTCAGAGAAGAACTCAAACAGGACAGAAACCTGGAGGTAAGAACAGAAACAGAAGTTACAGAAAAAAACACTACTTAGTGAATTGCTGCAGATCACATGCTCAGTCTGTTTTCTTATACAAGCCAGAACCACCTGCCCAGCAGTGGAACTACCCACAGTGTACAAGATCCTCTCACATCAATTATTAATTAAAAAATATCTCTACAGCATTGTCTATGGGTCAAATTGATGGAGACATTTTCTCAATTAAAGTTTCCTTTTCCCAGATGATTCTAGCTTGTGTCAACTAGAAAAAAAATCAATCAAACAAGCAAAATATCAATCAACATACCCTGAAACTACAGGCTGTTGAGTACGAGTTATATAAGGTAGATGCTAAAAGCTAAGCTTGAATAAATAAAAAAAGTAATATGGATACTTATCCCCTGAGCTATCTTTCCAGTCTCAAATAGTTTGGCACTATGAAGGACTATGAATGAATGGAATGGATAGTCATGTATTTTCTTATCATGTGATGTTTAGTGTATCAGTGGGAACTGTTATAAACTGGATTGTAGCATTTTTCATACAAAATATTGTTCAACTGAAGCTCAAAATGCATTCTTAGTATTCCTTAAGTTGCTAGCTATGAGATCTTTCTGCCTTATTGATGAATGAATTGCCATTCTGAGATTTCAATTTTCAAGACCTTGTTGAGTGTAAAGCAAGATGTCATGAAACTGCCTTTAGATAATAGATTTAATATCACAGTTTGATCATTGTTTCTCAGATGCAATGATATTCTTAACTCTTATCAGAATAAACCTATATCTGTAATGTCAGAGACTTTTAGTATACTAGAAGGTGAAAAAGACAATTGATTAATATATAGAAAAACAAAATGATGAGATGAAAACAATTGTGGAGTTAGTCAATATTAGGGAAGAGGGAAACAGGGCAGGAGGGAAGAGAGTACTAAAAAAGGAATATTGAGCTTGAATGTCCTAAGACAGATCATGTACAGCTTGCTAAAGGAAGAAGAGACCAAGCATCCATGGAGTGAAATGAGAAGGTAGAAGCATATGAGGTGTAGATAGTCAATTAGGGAATTTGACCTTTTTGTTTTATTTATTAATTGTTAGTTTTGTACGGAGTGTTTCATCATGTTTATCAAACCTCCAGTAACTCGTACTTGATTCATTCACCCTTTCATATTCATCTCACTTTATGGCCACTTTTCTTAAAAACAAAAACAAGAAACAAAAATCGCAAGTTCAATTTGTGCTGCCCATATATTCTTAGGTGTGTGACCGTCTACAGAGTATGGCCCCTTACCATGGTCTGTACCTTAGAGAAAAGTATTTCTTTCCCAGAAATGAAAGATTTTCAGCAACTCCATGCATAGTGTAGCTGTTTCCTGCCAAACACTTTGAGAAATGTTTCTTTTTTTAATAAGAGAAAATAATGGTTACATATACAGGCAAATAATTCATTTCTAACATCATATAAACTTGTATATCTATTAGAGACATTTTTATTGTAGTCTAGCTTTCTGCTGCTTTGGGAAGTTTGAGAAAGTAGAGGATATAACTGTTGAATAAAAAGTAATAATCTTAAGGATCATCATCTTATACACCTTACTTTTATAAAACTAAGCATTGAATCCATCACTTCATTCTACCAGGTATTTAGTAAAAATCATTGCAAACAGAGTTGGAAATAAAATGATAACTCCTCAATAATTAGGAAAATGTAGTTTACTATTAAATAAATGTTAATAACATGAATCACATTAACAATTATCTTTGTTTAAGAAAAATTTTAAAAATTGTGAGATTTGGCAACTAGCAACTTTTGGAAATGAAATTTTCTAATTTTCACTGATTTCAAGCAAATCTATAATAAATTTCATTCATTTAGTAGATTTCATTTGGTTTATATATTTTGTGTGAGTGTATGTTTTATCTGTATGTCTATGTACCACACATATATCTGCTACACTCAGAAGTCAGAAAAATGTGTAAAATCTCCTGGAAATGGAGGTAATGGGTAGCTGTGACCCATCATTTGAGTGTTGTAAATTAAACCTAGGTTCTCTGCAAGAGTAAAATATGTTCTTTACAACTATGCCATCTCTCCAGCCACCTTTAGTGCCAACTTTGTAAGATGATAGAGTATTTAATATACCTCTGAACACCACATAATACAGTTTCAATAACAGGATTTGAGAACTACTCATTGACTTAGTTCAAATAGCAGAAAGCAAATGGAAATCCATTCATTTGCCAGCTAAATTACTTCAACATATTAGGTCATACTATATTAATAAACATGCGTTCATTCTCTGTAGAGAGTTTTAAAAAGGGCAGGTGGATATTTTGAAAGTAGATATCAATGGTATGAGTAATGTAGAGTTTATCACTGTCCCCAGGTTTATAGATAAAGAGGAAAGATGAAGGATAAAGATTAAAATATTTTGATCAGCTGAAAAATATTAGCAAAGATAGACAAATCCAGAATATATAAATTAATTTTAAGTACTCTTTTCATTTTTACTATGACTATTTTTAGTTTCATTTAGTGATGTTTATTCATTTGTTTTTACCTTAAGTGTAATAGATGCATATGAATAAATATTCAAATAGGACATAAAGTTCAAAATATTTTGTAAAAGTCTAAATCGTCAAATGATGAATATTACCTACAGAAATGAGCACTAAAAATGGCCCTCATTAGTGCCTATTCACCCTGACAGACATTGTATAAAAGCATTGCAAGAGAACTGGGACTTATTAATTTTAGCCACAAAAATGACCTCAAATTTTGCAGCAACTTTGACCTTTACCTAACAACATGCGACCTCCTGGTAGAGATTTGTAAAAGTAACAAATATTTCCCATTACTTACTGTTTACCTGAGAATATAAAGGAAGTATTATGGTTCCTCACAAAAACTGTTATTTCAAAAGTATCTGGAAGTGATTTAAAACAAGAATATGTACATAATGAAGTTTTTACATGAAAATATATTACTACATATAATAAAATATTGTTAAATTTTAAAGAATGGTGATTGCTTTGTTTTTAAAACTAAGATGGGAATTTTAAACTACATATTCTATGGAACATAATAGTTAAACCAGAAATCATTAGTTCCTGCTTTACAAAGCCTACATTAATTTACAAAACAATTAATAAACTGACCAATAAGATTAATCTATATAAAAGACAAGGTGTCATGTCATAGCAAGAAATTCTGTCATGTTTTCAAAACAATATGATTGAAACACTAGCAACTGATTTATCAGGAAAACGTGTATTGTTGTCTCAGACACAGGAAACATGACTAATCCTGGAAATTGGGTGCTAAGAGTAGACTGGAAATGAAAAGTGGTTGTAGGCCTCCTCCCAAGGCTATAAGGCTTATAACTTTATTAGGAACAAAGCTTTCCCCAGTAAAAAAAGCAATCTAAATTGATTAATGAAATTTTATGAGTGTTTATGGAGACTTTGTCTCCTAAAGATCATAAATGAAAATATTATATATGCATATTTTATCAGAAAAAAATGAGGCATGAAAGTAAAGAACAATGAAAATAACACGTGATAACATGTGCACTATCATACATATCACCTACCTTTGTAGTGATATTTGTTGCTCTACAAAAAAGTTGAAAATTTAAAAGGAAGAACAGAAAGAATATACTATAAAGGGCTTACCACACTACTACTAAAAAATAATTTTTAATCAACAGCATGCCTATATCAGTCTCATTAGTCCACCAAATAATGTTTAATGACATATTTGACAAAATGACATATTTGAAGTCAGTTAAATAATTTTTGTGGCAGAAATTCTTATGGTACTTTAGATTTTTATTATCTTTATTTTTATTTCTATTATTTAATTTTCTTTTTTCTTTTTTTACATATATAATTTCTTATTACACATATATACAATAAACTACCTAGAGCAAGAAGAACCATGAAACAATAAGGAATTATATAAATGTTACATTCATAGTGCTTTGGCTATTTGTATTTGGCAATTTTGAAGAGAACGTCTTTCCTACCTTGTTGCACCTAAATTTCTGAATGTAATTCAATATCTATCATACCTCATCTTTATCAACTTAAAACGTCTATCTAGACCTAAAAACATCTTCACCCCTAAACAACTAAGCTTAATTATAAAACTAAACTATTTTGTCTTCAATCCCATTAGAGACTTGAGAAGGATTATACTTAATTATTTGAGTAGACAGGAAGTGTAGGCAAACTGCTTCTAAAATGAGAAAATGACAGGGACATATTGATGCCTGAACAATCACACAAAACTCTCAATAACATTGGAGCATCATCTTCAGCCTTCTGGCCCAATATATCTGACAGACATATTTGTGAGACAGGAACTATTGAAGACTTGCTTACCCTGTCTTGGCAGAGTTTAGCAGTTGAGACTCTGCCTGCCTCCAACTTACTATTTTTGGCAGAATTCTTTCTGCAGCAGAAATTAAGACATTTTGTAATTTTGGTTTTCAATAGAGTCCTACTATGTGGCTGCAGTTTTCTTGGAACTCACTAGGTTGACCAGGCAATCCTCAAACTTACAGACCCATCTACTTTTACTTCCCAAGTAATGGGATTAAAGCATGTGCTATGATGCTCAGCTTTTATTAATTTTATCATTAGCACAAAGTAATTTTTTGTCTGTTGTTGTTATTGGAGTTAGATATATACATGATATATTTAAAAATTCTGTGCTAAAATATATAATCCTGAGTTTGAATCACAAATATTAGTTATGGAACTTTTCAAAAATGATCTTAAAATTAATTTTAATTTCACTTAATTCTGTTTGATTAAAAATTTCTGATCATAATAATTAATAAATTGTACCTCATGAAACTGAAAAACCTCTGTACAGAAAAAGATACTGTTAGTAAAACAAAATGACAGCCTACAGACTGGGAAAAGGTCTTTTTCCAACCCTACAACTGAAAGAAGGCTAATATAATATTATATATATATATATATATATACATATATTATATATATACATTATATATATAAAGAACTCAAGAAATGAAATACAAACAGAACAAATTATACAATTAAAAATGGGGTACAATGATCAACAGAGAATTCTCAACAGAAGATTACTGAATGGTGAAGAAGCATTTAAAGAAATGCAAGTCATGGAAATGCAAATAAAAACGACTCTGAGATTCTATCTTACACCCATCAGAATGGCAAAAATAAAAAAATTCCAGTGACAGCACATACTGGCGAGGATGTGGAGAAAGGGGAACACTCTTTCATTGCTGGTCAGAGGACAATCTTGTACAACCACTTTGTAAACCAATCTGATGCCTTTTCAGAATACTGGGAATACCTCTACCTAAGGACCCAGCTATACCACTGCTGGACATATACCCAAATATGCTCCACCATGCAACAAGTACATTTGCTCAACTATGTTCATAGTGGCTTTATTTGTATTAACCAGAAAATGAAAACAACACAGCTGTCCCTCAGCCAAAGAATGGATAAAGAAACTGGTATAGCTACACAATGGAATACTATTTAGCTATCAAAAACAAGGGCATCATGAAATTTCCAGGAAAATGAATGGAGCTAGAAAAGATCATCTTGAGTGAAGTAGGCCAGACTCAGGACACACGTGGAATATATTCACAAGTGGATATTAGTGGTATAATACAGGATAAACATTACAATACACAGACCTAAAGAAACTAAATAACAAGGGTGACACTAAGAAGGATACTTAATTTTCATTCAGAAAGGCAAATAGAATAGACAATGAAAGCAGGTGAAGAGAGAGAACAATTTTGGAGCCTACCATTAATGGTCTCTGAAAGACTCCACCCAGCAGGGGATGAAAGCAGAAGCTAAGCCTCCTAGCCAAAATTTGGGCAGAAGACAGGGAATATTATGGAAGAGTGGGGAAGTAGAAGGAACAATGGAGAAGACCTACTTAGGTTGCCTGCTTAAATGTAGTGGTAGACAGCTCAGTCTCCATATGGGGCATTTTTTTTCAAAATATAAAAACATTGTTGGTATGTTTTTACTAGAAGCTTCATTTATGCAAGATAGGATTTAATATTTTATATCATTCATGTCATGTGCTTTGATATTTATTACTTTTCAAGCTGGTCATAATTATAAAATTATAGTTCTAAAATTCCACTTGCCTAAGTGTGATAGATTACCTCTTGATCCACCCAAGTGACCCTAACAGATGAGGAAATAACTTGAATCCATTTGTTCTTCTCAACTTAGATTGGCCGCTTAGTGTCTGCAAATGGTCTTATAACTAGCATTGATTTTTAAGCTCAGACATAAAACTATAGTTAGTTAAGCTGTAAAAAATATATTTGAATAGATAATGTAAAGTAAATCATATTTAATCAGACAATAACTCAGGGGGAAAAAGATGTGCTAGCTATTATAGTCATGTAAAGTGGTGTCCATACAGTCTTAGCATCAGAAATTAAATTTATGACAGGAAGAATTTCAGGTGCATTTGTTTTTTAGCAACCCTGATATATATGTATATATTAGTGAGTGTGTGTGTGTGGTGTGTGTGTGTGTGTGTGTGTGTGTGTGTGTGTGTGTGTGTTACCACTTATCAAATAAGAGCATGATTAAGTTCTTCAGGTGAAACCTAAAGATATTAAGTAGTACATAATGTAGTATATTCATGAATACCAGGGAAGAATCTCTGAAACCATGCAGAAAGATGTTAAACAACGATACCAATTCAACTGCTGAAGGAAGAATCTAAAAGAAGACTATGAAGAATATCCAGAAAAGAAAGTTGATTATACTCCTACAAAACAGGGACATAGAAAGGCATGGTGTGGACAACTATAATCCTAGTATTGGAAACCAAATATAGAAAGATCACAAGTTTGAAACTGGTCTGGGTAACAGAATGAGTAAACACTGTCTGAAATAAAACTATGGACTTATGATATACAGTATAAACTGCATATTAATCATATGCTAGCTATTATACTTTTAACTTCATTGTTTTATTTCAAGAGTAAACACAGGAAGTATTAATATTTTTATACTATTTTTAAGAATGCTAATTAGCAGACATCAAGAGGATGACATAAATATACATAGGACAATAAATGATAGAGTTCATGAGTTTAACTTAAGACTTTTCAACACACCTTGTTAATAAAAAGAGCTGTGTCATATAGATTATGGGAAATTTGAAAAAATACTTAAATTCCTTAATATTTACTAAACAGAAAAAATAATTTTCTTAATAAAGTCTTTAATATTTTATGCTATTCACTCAGAGGTACAGATAATGTTACTGGTTAAATAAAGCTTCATTTAGTAGGCAACATTACAGACAAACATCAATTATACAACTGAACCAATTAGAGTACTCATGTAGAAAAACTCAGATCATCTGCTCTTGGTATTTACTATAGAGAAGTGTCTACTTTGTTAAGTTTTTCAAATTATAAATATTCCACAGAGCTCAAAATCTGAGCCATCTGCAGTTTTCACACTAACATTTTGCTGATATCACAGATCATTCAAGAAAAACACACTTAACAACAGTCTAAAATAGCAATGACCTATTTCCATCTTAAAATATACGTACTTTCCCAGTCGTGGTGGCATATGCATTTAATCTCAGCACTTGGGAGGCAGAAGCAGGCAGATCACTTTGAGTTTTAGGCCAGCCTAGTATACAAAGTGAATCCAGGACAGCCAAGGCTGTACAGAGCAACCCTGTCTCAAAAAACAAAACAAAACAAAACAAAACAAAACAAAACAAAAAAATATATATATATATATATATATATATATATATATATATATATATATATATATATAGTTTCAGAGGGAAATTTTTTATGGTAAAATATAGATGTTCTTTAAAATTATGCATGAGAATAAAGTATGGTAAAACACCTTTGTAACATAGCTCTTGTGAGGATGGGTCAAGAAGATGATAAGTGAAGATTACTCCGGGTTTCACATAGTTTCAGAACAATCTGGTCTATATAGGAAGATTTTATTTCAAAAAGAAATTTAAAATATACATTTGCATCAGTATATTCAAATTGTTAGAAATTATGGACAGTTTAAAGGAAACACTGGTTTAGCAAGATGGAGTCAAGATTCTGAAAGCCACTACACAGGGTAGCTTGAGAACCCCTTCCTCCCACCCCACCCCCACACACGGAGGCTCTATGGGGAAACTTGATGTCAAAGGATGAGCCTGCAAAGTGAACATTATTTTATTTAAATTAGTATCATTATTGAAACAAGTGGCAATACTGGGAAGGAAAATACATATTATTTGCTTTTAGATAGTGAGCTTGGGTAACTGTGGTTACTAACTTTCAGGTCTTGGACATCCTGATGCATCAAGATGCAGCTAATGCTGTATATCAGAAAACTTCCTAGGTCTCCAGAAGAGCAGATAACTCATTTCTAATTGGTATCAAATAAAGAAAAGTCAGAATCTTATGTTTAATCAATCAACAGCAAACAAGTTTGAAAATATTTTAGAATATTACAAAATGGTTTCAAAATATCACAGAGGCCAGTTCTTATGAAACTCACCCCAAATTATTTTTCCAAATGACCATAGAATGCTAGAAAACAAATTAGTGCCCAAAAGAGCTTCAGTCTCAATGGACAAAAAATATTAAGGGTGAATGATTATGAACATTTATATTCTAAAGATAAAAATGCAAGAGCTTACAAGCATATTAACTGGAGATACATCTGGCTTTTAAATGTGCTTCCCATGGCTCACATAAGTAGTAAAAATACTTGTTACATAAGACTAATATGTAAAAGTATGGGATGATAAATTCTATAATATGTCCTGTATAACTTTGCTTCTCATAATGAGTTAATATGTTTTGGGGTGGGAAATAAATATAAACTATGACTTTTTAAAAAAGTAAGATTGGAGAATCACTGAAAATAAGTCTCCTATGATGTAGGTTCAAAATATATAACTTTAGTAAATGGCTTGATAATTATTGTCGTAAAACAAAGAGAATGCACAGTGTTACCATTTTGTATTTCATGTTAAGAATCTTTTCAAGAAAGGATTTATAACATGGATTCTGTGCAGTTTAGAAAAATCTCAAACGATAGTTAAAAAATCCTTTGTGAAAGCATGAATAAAAAGAAAAGGATATACACAATACGCAGAAGGAGAAGAAACTTTTGTTCTTATAACAGAAATTTTATTAATGAAAATAATAAACAAATGTATGAATCTTCAAAGTCTAGAAGTTTTGAAAATAAGGGACAACGTAGAATCAAGTTATATGCTTTAATTTCTTTGTTTGTTGCTGCAATGAAATAATCCAACAAAAACTTAAGGCGATAGTTCATATCTGCATTGAAATCACAACAGGAACTTGAAGCAGGTAGTCATAGTTCATCTTTAGCCAAGAGTAAAGGCAACAACTTAATGCATGCATGCTGCAATCAGTTCACTCTCTCTATTTCTTTACAGTTCAGGGTGCCCTAAGGAGTAGTATTTCCCAGAGTAGGTGGGTATTCCCATCTCAACTAATGTAATGAAGTTAATCTACCATGCACTAATATAAGGATGATAATCCACTACACATATTTCTTGAGATCAATCAAATACAGAAATTTTTTTCTTAAGACCCCCTCCTCAAATGATTCTAGCTTGTGTCCAATTGTTTATTTAAACTGACTATGCCACATTCATAATGGTAACATTAGTGTTTGATACGTTACAACCATATCTTAAAAAGAAAAAGTAGTAAAACATTGAAAGCATGGTCTCTGGAGGCAAAGAGTAGAAAAAAATTATATGACTCTAAATTTTACCTCCAGTATTAACAAACTGCTATTTTAGTGAGGTTAGTAAAGATCTATCTGCTTGAGTATTATCATTCGTCAAATGGAGATAATACTAGATTATAAATCAGTAGAATTCAATCATATGATACATGAAATCACCTAAGAACAAAGCTTTGTAGAAAGATACTGATTAATGATTATTAAATGTCATCATTGTTAATTTTATGTTTTTACTACTACTGTAAAGAATGCTACTTCCAGGTAATAAGTTTCCTGAGTAAATGATTACAAATTATCCTCAGAAAATTTGTTTTATGATATAAACCTTGTCACAATAATATACATATTGTCTTTAGCTTACAAAAATTTTTTCCAAGTTTATCTTCAGATTCATATTTATGGAGATTTGGGATAAGTAGGATAATTCTAAATCATCTTAAAAACAACAGAATTGGGTGGCACCTATATTTTGTGCACATTTCCTTGCTTTCTTTATATAGTATAAATTGGCATTCTTTTCTTTATTATCTAATTAAGATACACTGGTATGACTCATGGAAAGTTTGATTTCTCATAATGGCATATTTCAGTAAAAAGTATCTACTGAAAAGCTGAATATAGCTATTTATTATTAGGTTGGAAGCATAATAAAAATAATATGAAGATGGCAATTATCATACCATATTGTGGAATTCACATTTAATTTTTTTACCTAACCAGTTCCATTTACATATTTGCTTAAACATCTTTTATGAAAGACCTTTGGAAAAACCATTTTAAAACTTATATCACTTTTATATGGCAAATTTTGATTTCATGTACTTCACTTCAAAAACCTACTTCCACTAGTTATTGTGATTCTAATGCAACACTCTAACAAAGAGATATTGAAAATTTATAATTGGTTGTGTCAGCCTCTTGATATTATCATAAACAAGTGAATAGTACAGTAGTAACCTCATTAGAAGAGAAAAAATACCCTTTATCCTTTACCACATATGTCAAACATTATTTGCATCATAATAACACATACAACTTTTGTGTTTTCATGTCACAGTTTAAAATAGATTATCTGTTTTCTTCAAAATCCACAGCACAGTTCCTTGTGGGAACTTCTCTCAAAATTTTAATAATAGAAATAAATTTTATTGTGAATTTTCTTTGTCCCAGGGATTTAAAATACTGTTTTATTTAATTCTAAAATAACTAAAGGATACCATAGAATTCATTTGTCACTTATTCTTTTTCTTAAACTCCATTCCATTTACATTAAATCATGTCAGTTTCAACTCCAATTTCATTCTTTATCCATGTATTTCCTTTATATTCCCTATATTGGTCTAGTTTAAGCATTAAGGTCTTTCTCTTGAACCACAACTATTTATTTCTTTCCCCATAATTAATCTAAAATAAGAAAAAAAAATTCTATATTTGATGTCAGGACATCCTGTGAAGGTGTGTAGAAGGGAAAGATAAATCATTCTAATGTGTCACATCACTCTATACTCATTATTAATTTAATTCCAACGATGATTCAAATGCTCAAATTCCATTATAGTATGAAGATATGTGTGGATTACCTTTTTCAGGAATAGAAAAGATGACAAATATCTTTGTTTAAATGTATGTTGTCTCAAAAAAAAAAAAACTGACTACAATTCATCCATTACCATTACCACAAACTTATTTGCTTTTTGGGCCCATTAAATTGTGAAAACTATGTCTGACCTGGGTATCAACATTTATGGTAGTGTGTTTTTAACCTAACCTATCTTTTTTTTATTTATCAAAAAGATCAACATGTAGAACTTTTGCATTAAATAATAATAACAATAATACCTTCACTAATCTCTGAAACCAACAATAAAACATATAACCCATAAAGTATAGAGATTCCTGCTTGAAGTAAGAAGATTTGTATTTCTTTTTAAAATACTTTTTTTTTTTTTTTTTTTTTTATTAATTTATTCTTGTTACATCTCAATGTTTATCCCATCCCTTGTATCCTCCCATTCCTCCCCCCCCCCCCATTTTCCCATTATTCCCCTCCCCTATGACTGTTCCTGAGGGGGATTACGTCCCCCTATATATTCTCATAGGGTATCAAGTCTCTTCTTGGCTACTTGCTGTCCTTCCTCTGAGTGCCACCAGGTCTCCCCCTCCAGGGGACATGGTCAAATGTGAGGCACCAGAGTATGTGAGAAAGTCGTATCACACTCTCCACTCAACTGTGGAGAATATTCTGACCATTGGCTAGATCTGGGAAGGGGTTTAAAGTTTACCTCCTGTATTGTCCTTGGCTGGTGCCTTAGTTTGAGCGGGACCCCTGGGCCCAAATCTGCTTATCATATTGTTCTACTTGTAGATTTCTAGGACCCTCTGGATCCTTTTATTTTGCTGTTCTCCCATGCGTCTCTCATTTAGAGTCCCAATAGGATGCCTTCCCCTCTGTCCCAGTTTCCTGGTAAGTGAAGGCTTTCGTGGGACATGCCCCTTGGGCTAGTATGCAGATATAAGTGAGTATATACCATTTGATTCTTTCTGCTTCTGGGTTAACTCACTCATTATGATCATTTCTAGCTCAATCCATTTATCCACAAATTTCGGGAATTCCTTGTTTTTAATAGCTGAGTAGTATTCCATAGTGTATATGTACCACAGTTTCTTTATCCACTCTTCTACTGAGGGACACTTAGGCTGTTTCCATGTTCTGGCTATTATGAATAAGGCTGCTATGAACATGGTTGAGCAAATTTTCTTGTTGTGTGCTGGAGCATCTTCTGGGTATATTCCAAGGAGTGGAATAGCTGGGTCTTGAGGAAGCCCTATTCCCATTTTTCTGAGATAGCACCAGATAGATTTCCAAAGTGGCTGTACTAGTTTGCATTCCCACCAGCAATGAAGGAGTGTTCCTCTCTCCCCACATCCTCGCCAGCATGTGGTGTCGCTTGAATTTTTGATCTTAGCCATTCTGATGGGTGTAAGATGGAATCTCAGAGTTGTTTTGATTTGCATTTCCCTGATGACTAAGGAGGTTGAGCATTTCTTTAAGTGTTTCTCAGCCATTTGATACTCCTCTGTTGAGAATTCTCTGTTTAGTTCCAAGCCCCATTTCTCAATTGGGTTATTCGGTTTGGTGGTGTTTGACAAAGGTCTAATATCTAAAATACTTTTTTCTGGTCTTGTTTTCTTCTTCTACACTCCTGAGGAGCTGATCTGAGTATCGGTTCTTTTTAAAGTTAATGAGAATTTTTGGTTTGGTTCAGCTCCACAGGGTATAAAACAAGATGAAAATCAGAGTCTTAGTCTCACAGCAGAAAACACAATCACAACACTTGCTGTGCTATTAAAGATTGCTTTCCCTTTTTGTTGTTTATTTTGAAGTAATGCCACAAACTGTCAAGGAAGAGCTTCTGTTGCCAGCAACTATTTAACATGGAGTCTACAGGAGGAAATAATTATAGGTATAAAGTTGTTCTGAACTGACCCACACTATTTTGAAGTTTGAAGTTTGTTTTTTTAAGAAATAGATACCATGTTTAATATAGTTTAGACATCATTTCATGGACCAAAAATCTAAAAATACATGTTTATGAAGTCTTAACATTATTTTTGCCTTGACTCCTCATTTACATTCTGTATTTCAAAGTGTCCTTTTTGGAAAAAAGGACATTGTTTTCTCTAGTGCTAAAGAATTGAATACAGGTTCCTATAAACAATAAGCTAGCCCTCTTACCACTGCCCTAAACTCCCATCATTAAGAAAAATATAAAATATTAGATCAACAAATGGATATTTGTAGGTTCAAGATATATTATGGAATTTGCATATAAATTGAGAAGTGATTACCAAAATTCATTTCATAAAAAATAGTCCTACCCTCTGTGTTTTAATTTTAATTTATTCTAAGTATTCCTATGGACTAAAGCATGAAGTCCATAGTAGTTACTCACTTAATCATGTAAGAGGTCACTTGAATTTTCTTAATATCGTACCATGACCAAGTTATTTCATCTCTCCTCTTACATTGGACAAATGAAATTTTACATTATTTCACACACACACACACACACACACACACACACACACACACACACACACCACCCTGGAAAGTTTGGTTACTGATTTCTCCCACCAATTTCCTTCCAGTATGTCATACACTATAAAGAATGATTTTCTATTCTTTCTACAAATAGAGAATAGCATTTGATGGCACAATGAACATGAGCACTTGCAGGAGTATTGAAAATTTATTCATGCTGCAAGTCCAATAAAAGCATGGTGATAACAGTGTTGAGGTTGCAGTGCAATTGTTTAACAGTTAATTTATCTCAGTAAGTTTGTCTCAGTTAATCTTATAGGAAAAAAAAGAAGAACTCCATGAAGTTGATTTTAATTCAAAACAATGGGAGCTGGCTAATTTATGTGATGATATTTTCCTATTTCCAAATACATGAAATTAAATATTGTGTATCTAAAGCAGAAAACACTTCTTTTAAAAATTATGTATCACATATTCTTTGATAAACACTTTCTCTTCAAACCTTCATGCAAGTCGTAAAAAATGAATTTTTAAAATCTCTTACCGGTTTGTAATCCAAAATTGTAAAGGAAATAATGATATGCTAAACTGAACCTTTAACCTCAAAATTAAATATAAATGCAGGAATATAAAAGAAATCAAAGGATTATTCTCAATAAATTTTATGCCATAGAATGAGAGCTGGACAGGAAAGTAAGTAACAGCTGGTCCTAGTCTTTCATACTTGAGAATCCTAGCATTTTTGTAGAAGGCAAAGTCACTTGTAGTCTGAAAACATAGTCTCTTTTTAATTTGCATTTGCTTCATCATATCACACTTAAGATTTACATAACAGAATGGTTGTAGGATAATTAAATGAATGCATTCTCTCAACTATTATTAAATGAAGCCTTAATGAGAGGATACATATTATATATGTTGCTGAATTTCTAGCTGTAAAAACCCACCAATGCAAATTTAAAGTTATAAAAACATTGTGTATCAGGAAATATAGTGTGTAACATAAATAAGTAAAAAAAATGGACTGTAACAGAAAGGGTTTTTTTTTTTCTTATATGGATGTATTACGTTTTATCATTTCTCAAAACGTAACTCAAATGTCTGATCAAGAAAATATGATATATGACTTGAAATAGCTAAAATTGTAGAAATAAATTAGTCACATTTATGTTCTCAGATGGTCTAACAGTGATGAATAGCAGTGCATAGAGTGTTGCTGAATCATGCCATGCATCATTTGCAATACAGTGAGTCTCATCCACAGACACACTGACCTTCACCGTTTACATGGGAGGATCCATTATCAGACTCCAGCTTTGTACATTCACTTCAATCTTTCAAAGCCATTATTTAATTTTTAATTTTTTTAAATTAATTTTTTGAAGCACAGGATGAGCCTGAAAACATCTTTGTTGGCTCCTTGCTCATAACACAGAGAATAACATTCTTGAATATTAATCATATTATGAACAGAATTTCTTCTTTTAATTGCAAATGAATTAAACATTTTAATGGAGATTTTTAAAGCAATAAGAAAGCATTGATATATTTATGTACTTAGTAATTCATGAACTATTTTTCCATGGTAATAGGATGAACTAATCTCACAATGATAAACAGAGCAGGTACAAACATAATAAACTAATAAATATCACTTGTCACAGGTACAAGCCCTACACATTAGTGAATGTGACTTCTTTCCATGTATACAAGAACACTACTGTGATTATAGAATACTGCAATGGTCAGTTTAATCGTTGAGTTATCAAAATCTAGAACAAGCTAGAACATGGATCTCTGAATATGTCCATGGAAATACCTTGATTACT
Source organism: Acomys russatus (assembly GCF_903995435.1). Taxonomy (NCBI): domain Eukaryota; kingdom Metazoa; phylum Chordata; class Mammalia; order Rodentia; family Muridae; genus Acomys; species Acomys russatus. The sequence continues at coordinate 64,168,515 of NC_067169.1, forward strand.
TGAAATAGGCAGACAGACTCACCACTGCAAGAGGAACCACACTACATAAATGAAACTGAGCAGTAACCTGAATATATCTGCTTCTTGACTAATGACATCATATGAACAACTCCCAGTGCCTTCCCCAGAATGAAGGACTATAACCTGAGACTGTGAGCTAATAGAGACTCTTTCTCTCCTAAGCTGCTCTGGTTAGAATATTTCTACAACAATGTGTAAGTAAACTAAAATAAACACTATTAGCAGAAAAGTGAAATAATATCTTTGCTCTCACAGCATTGAAGGAAAAATGTCTTTGGGCACACAAAACAGTCCTTGCCTATGTAATAGAGATGGAGAATTATTATAACTGGATCTTCCACAGGTGAAACATCTGCCTGTAGTATAAGATCTTATTCAGATTTCAGTCAGATGTGAAAAGCAGATAGGAAAGACATTTGAAAAGGTGATGGTCCTATTTACACTTTAAATACCTTCCTGACTCTTCTCCACTCTGTTTTCTGCTATCTATTCAGAATATCTCCATTCTGTGGTTCACATAGAGATAATGCCTTGACTGTGTGAACTATTGGTAACATCAGAAATGGAGATATCCATGGGGTGGGGGATTAAAAAATGTTGATTTCACTATTTTACTGTTCAATAGCATTTGGAAGGATGAAGTAATGAAGTGGACATATCTGGTTTCATTAAAAAGCTCTGTTGTGTCAAGTGATGTTTTGCAGAAATCCATCTCATGTGAGGGCCTTGGCTTTTGACAGCTGCAAAAGCATCCTTGTGTGGACTCTGTGAATATAAGTAGAAGCCCAGCCCATAGACAGTAAAAAGGCTGTTTTCATCACTATACCTTACAGTGGGTCATATAGCTTCCCTGGCTTTCACTGATCTTCACTTCCCAGAAAGAAATGCTCCAGAGAACTTCTTTTGATACTCTGGCTGTGTTTGGCAGCTTTCTCTGACTGGTGCTAATGTGGTGGACCCTTGATGATTCTGCTGGATTATGCTGATGCTACTGATTCATGTTGCTGTTTGGCATTTGATATTGGACTGGACTCTTTATTTCCTGACAAAACAGAGTGGCGTTGACCTAAGGCAGTATATCTAAAAAGGCCCACATCCTCTGACCCTATTAATCTTCTTTCTCTTACCTCTGGCCTGTGGGTTGAAAGGGAGGTAGAAACATTTAAGAACAATAAACAAAGCAGGAGATATATATATATCCAGAAAGTAGACATTAAGTAATTTTTTCGCTAGCAATGAATGCTTTCAGGTAAGCTCAAGGATAAATACAATGCCTGATTTAATAACATAGAAATTACATAAGATATTTTCTTTCTTTTTTTTTTTTAAGATTATGAATGTAAAAGTAACTTTTATTCTCCTGATTTATCTTTGAGGAGGCTTACTGTCTCCATCTGCTAACCTAGGCCTACCCTTGGAAGCGTCTAGCCTCCATACAATTTAATCTAGGCCTAGAGTGTTTTCATACTCAGAGACTTACTGCTGAATAAGTCCACCCTTTCTTGTTCTTTTTTGCCAAGAGCCACCCTGTTAAGGGGGCTCACTAGGCATGTGGGCTGTCAAGGAGGTGATCTGGTGTTTGCAAGGTCTTATACCATGATGTACCCTGAAACTGCTTCCAGCCTCTAACATGCTGTCAGGAGCCATTGATTTGGGAAAGTCCAGGAGGCATGAGAGATCTCTGGAGGTGATCCGATATTTGCAAGGTCTGTATCGTGATGTGCCCCAGAATTGCTCCCAACCTCTGACTACCCTGTCAATTGTGTACTGCTGTATCTCTCTGAAATCTGGCATTAGAGCTGGGCATGGTGGCGCATACCTTTAATCCCAGCACCCAGGGAGGCAGAGGTAGGTGAATCACTGTGAGTCTAAGGCCAGCTTGGTCTACAAAGTGAGTCCAGGACAGCCAGGACTACATTCATGGCCAGCCCGGTCTACAAAGCGAATCCAAGATAGCCAAGATTACACAGAGAAACCCTGCCTCAAAAAACCAAAAGTAAATACATCTGGCATTGGTGTGAATTGTTATTTTCTGGGTACTGACCAGCTCTGATTGAGCAAACTTCCTAGAGGATCTTATTAAAGATGTACTTTTTGTTATCCAGATGAATTAATCCCTGATTATGAAATTCCTGATTTGACTCAAATAGTTTTAAAAGTTAAAGTTAGTTTATGGCTGTAATAAATACCTTTGTGGACCTCCAGATGCCTCACTTAGGATAGCCTACCAGCAGATTTGTGGGTTCAGATAAGCCTCCACCGCAGATGGCACCACGAATCCTGGTATTTGACCATAAATATAGCCAAATTTGTTTAAACTCCATGTGAACCTATGTGGAATGAAGTTACCTAAAGATGTCTGAATTTACTCTGTTTCTTAGAATGAAAAACAGACAAAACTATTGTCCTGAGCTCATAATGAACTAAGAGATAGCTGGATAATGTATAGTCAGGTCCATCCTAACTGATAAGTTGTATACTCTTGTAAGTAGCAGACCCTATTAACCTTAGACCCTGTCAAACTTTGTCATTCTAAACTCACCATGAACTTATGTAATGGATACATAGATAATAAATGTTTAACTTTAAAGTATGTAACCTGTTGTATTTTAGAATTCATCTGCTTTTGTGATTAATTGTACTCTTTTGACTATGAGGTAATTCCCTTTTCTCAGAAGTATAAATATGGGCTACAATAAATGTGAGCAGGAGAACAAAGGAGAAAAGGAAGGAGAACAAAGGAGAAAATGAAGGAGAACAAAGGAGAAAATGAAGGAGAACAGAGGAGAAAATGAAGGAGAACAGAGGAGAAAAGATTGAGGAGCTTAACTTCAGTTGAAGTCAAGACACCTGACTTCATCCACCTCTTCTCCTGGTCCTCTTCTCCCGAACGTATATGTGTGAGTGGTTTATTTTCTATCTCTCTCTCTTACTCCTTATTTATCAATAGATTAGCAAATAAGTTAGCAGACTCAGGGCATCAGCCTTCTACGGCTAATAAGCCTAAGTTTACACCAACTTATTGGAGATCTCCGCAAAGAGGCCTATCTAGAGATCAAAGAGCCTACTTTTATGACCCCCCCCCCCCGTGCAGTTTCTAGCCAGAAGCTACTTTTACAGCCTCAGGCATAGGAAAAAAGGTGGTCAGTTTAAGTTCTCCTCAGCTGCAATACAGCCAGTCCCAAGAGAAGAAACCTTGGGCTCTTTTTCCCTTTCCTTCCTTTTTATTCTTTCAATCCTGATCAGTTGCCTGAGCCATCAGCTCTGGTCACCCAAGAGATAAAGTGAACTAGAAGGGCATCCGCGATCCAATACCAGAGAATCTACCCTGGACCGTCTCCAGAGCACCAGCCGGGCATTAACACTTTCTGAATTCTGGCTGGATGTTTCAACTCAGCTGTTCTGGGTCAAGCTCGTCTCAAAGCTGACTGACTCAATCTAGCTTTTTTCAGCTTCTGAATATTTCTTCTGCTTGGCCTCCAACTGACTCTAGCAATCTGTTCTCATTTTCTGACTCCTTCTCATTCTCTGGCTTATCTGTCTTCACCTGTGTCTAGCTTGCTCTCTGTACAATCTGTCTCTGTAAACTGTCCTGGCAAAACTGTCTCCCCTGTCTCTCTGTCTCTGTCTCTCTATCTCTCTGTCTCTCTCTGTCTCTCTGTCTGTCTCTGTCTCCTCTCCCTCCCTGTCCCCCTCTATCTCATGATGCTCTTTTTTAAAGGCATCTCTCTTTTCTCTCTGTTCTCATGAGAGTTAGGTATATTCATCAAATCTTTCAATCTGTAAAACTAACCTAGGAAAAACTGCCTTTGAATTCCATGAACTGAACTGCCATAAACTCAACTCACTGACACATCTCACTGACACAACCGAACTCCTGAAAAGAACTTAGATATCAGCATGCCTCTGTTTGCTAGGTGCTGAGATTAAAGGCATGTACTACCACACATAGACTGAAGGGTTTTTTTAAGTAATACTTGTATCAGGTTGTCCTTGAACTCACAGATCTGTTTGCCTGTGTCTCCTGAGATTGAAGAGGTGTCTATATTCCAGCCAGATCCCACAGACTTAAAAGGTCTTCTAATTTCATCTATTGCCAGAGCAGTGATGTTCTGAATTGAAATTCCTCCATATTATGAGTATGACATCTAGGAATGGCAATGAAGAACTCTTCAAATAAGACTAAACAATGTGTCAAAAATCAGTACTGTAGTACTTTTAAGAAGAATAAAACCAGGTAATGCTGAGTTGAACCTTTTTTTTTAACTCTTACATGTCATACAATGTATTTCAAATATAATCTGAAATTCACATTGCAACTATAATGCTCTCCTACATTCCAGGTACTGGCTAACTTCTTTTTGTGAATAGGTACCAGGCATTATGTCTACTAATAATTATTCAGTACATGTGATTTTGGTTGTCCGTCATAAAAATCACTTATAAATGATATTTTCCATTTAATGAAAACAGTACTCCACTGGAAAACTATGCTAGATAATAGTAATGAGTGATTTAATACAAGAAAGTTATCTCATCTACTATAGATTATTTGCCAGATTATTTTTAAAAGTTTGATGCTGCTGGTGATTGAAAGTTAAATAAATATGTACCTCTGAGGGACTTCACTTCATTATTGACCAGTATGTCATGCAGGACTTTTTTATGTTTAGCTGGGTAAAAGTTTTTTTTTTAAAGGAAGGTAAATAATAGGCATGTTTTACATGAAGGCCATGTTCTGATCTTCCAATAAGAAGGAAAATATTATATAAAGTATTTTCAAAGCATCAAGTTTATTACATTCTGTCTTTCAATAAGCCTTCCATTTGCTCACACCTAATCTCCTCCATGTTTTGCTGTAAGATACTTTTCCTCCCTCAAAATAATTTTTCTCTGAGTATAAATTCATGGCACAGAGCTGTGAAACTATCTTTCTATTTATCTCCTTGATAACATAAGGATGGCTCAACACTTTAATGAACTCAAATACCTTCTTTTTATTTATAAAGAGGAATGAGATGCTATTCCTCTTTCATTTTAGAAACAAACTTTCAGGATCTAGAGAAAAATTGTTCTGGCTAGAAGAGTTATAAACAAGAATAAAGAATGAAATAAGCTTAGTGTGTCTAAAAATGAGAAGGCAAGTGGACTTATCTTTGTTTGGCTTTATTTTCACCAATCCTCATCAAGTACAAGCTGTGCTTGACCTGAAGCCTTGTATTTTTGCTGCCTGTGTGCATGAAGGGGGTAAGCAGTAGAGGACAATAGGGAAAAATAGCATATTGTTCTAGGCTCCACGCAATATTTAGTCACACTGTGTCATTTAATCCAGGGGAACTTTTCCATTCCTTTTCAGCTTTCCAGCAGTCTGCCTTGTTTAAATCACTAACCTCACTTCAGTATGTTCACATAATTAAGGAGACTTAAAGCAGTAGGATAAAAATCGTGTGTGTGTGTGTGTGTGTGTGTGTGTGTGTGTGTTTTACATCTGCTGTTATATCATACACATCTGTGATAACCTGATAGAAACTATGAACAAATTTCCCCAACTCTGCACAGAAGAAAATACAAATGATACAATGGTTGGCATAGCCTGGATGCAGGTAATAAGCACAGTTTATGAAAAGGAATATTATACTAATTGTTTCTCTAGTTCTAATTCTTTCACAGAATTGTGTATTTGCTGATGGAGAAGTGCTTGAAATTTATAAGATAATGAAAGTGTAGAATTGAACGTGAAGCTCTATCCATAATTTCCATTGCACATGCATAGTCTATCTGTATAAAAATTCATTGAGCTGTATAAACTCTGGGTCTGTGTAAATATTGGTATATGATGTATTTGTTTATTTGCAAGGATTTAAAATAAAGCTTAAATAACAAGAGAGGAACAGAAAGAAATATAGAGAGAGACAGAGAGACAGAGAGAGAGAGACAGAGAGAGAGAGTGAGAGAGAGAGAGAGACAGACAGACAGACAGAGACAGAGATTGTACACAGTACACAGCCTGAAGACATATTTTACTAATATAAAAGGCACTCATGGGCTCATTAGGAGTATAGACTTATAGACAGCAGGTCAAGAACTTCTAGACTCCAAATTCTGAGAAATGACAGCAAAATTTCAAGGTAAATAGGCAGGACTTGGATATTTTTTTTTATCTGAAACGCAACTCCTTAAACTACCCATGCCAAGAAAGCAATTCTTCATTAACTTTTCAGTTTTTGTTCATTCCAAAGGTATATAGACTTAGGTTACTCTAAATTGTGCATTCAGAAAAACAATAATGCTCCTTCCTACCTGCCTTTTTACCTTTTATTCCACTCTGATTTCTCCTACATTGTGTCTTTGTTATGTTGGCTTTGTGTGTGCTAAGTGTTCTTCCACTGAGATAAGTCCCTAGCCCGGTAAAAGCCTTTTATGAACTTCTTCATTATTGAAAAAAAATCCCATGGAAAGTAGTTTTGATGGGACATAAATAAAAAAAAATATTTTGACCAAGATAGAGCACAAACATAACTTTCTCCCTAAAAGCCACCCCAATACTATCTCCATTAAATGTTTGTGACCATTTTTAAGAATTCAGCTGAATAAATGGTTGCAAAGTTATGGAAGTTGGGCATGGAATCTGACTGGCATCAATTATTTTCAAAATGTAGTCTGAGCATCTTAATCATTTGTCTGCATTGGGCTCAGAAATCTTTTGAAAAATCACCTCAGGTAGTTCTAAGGCTGCACTGAGTAGCATTGGCCATAGCATTCCATCCTTAGGCAACAAAATCTAAAAAAAAAAAAAAAAAAAAAAAAAAAAAGAATCACATGTTCTAATAGGGTCAAAGTTTTTACTCTATATAGATATAGTTAGTCAGTTTCCAACTTGTTAATGTTGGAAAAGTAAGTGTAGAGTTTTCTTGGAAAATACTTCATTATCACCAATGAAAATTATATTCCAACTGTCACAGATACTTCCTAAAATTTCTAGTTGGCATCCATCTGAACAAGGTATTCATTTTTGATAGGCTATCTGTCGCAATAACACTATGATTATTTATGCAGTTGTAAAATCATATTAGACTCACATAAAGCATCACTTTACTTTATGATTGTGCTCTAATTGGATGATTATTCAATCTAATCAACAACAAAAAGTTGAATTAGGTTCGAACAAAATATATTATCTTGCTCAAATTTTTGCTTTTTTCATTAAAGACACTTTGTATTTTCAACTACTAAAAGATGTCTAAAGTATTCTAAGACAAATTGTATTGCTTTAATAATGAGGAAGGTGTATTGTGAATCACCATCTTTCTTCATTTTCAGATACCAGAATTGCATGACAAGTGAAAAAAGAGATTTCTTCCAGTAAAGAAAATGTTGTTTATTAATATACACTAATGGCCCTAATGTGTATCCTAATTTGGTCATGAGAAAGCAGACACAATGTACATTTTTCTATACTTTTATACAAAGCTTTACTTTGTCAAACCAGAGAGTGAATGGCATTCTAAAAGACTGTTCCCTTCTTTCAAAGTAAAGTAAATTTTTAAAAAGTAAATATCCTGTTGGAATGTGTCCACTGTTTCATGAAGCAGCAAATTTTGTGTTATTATAATCTAAGTAGTTATGAATTAATGTTGGACAGAAATTTGACGATGCCATATTTCAGGTGTGATTTCTGCTTCTTTAGAAATTTCCTAGGTGTCTCAAGGAAGAGGATATAACATTTGCTTCAGCAAGTCTCCTCTAGTGCTATTCCAGAAGCTTCAATTTCTTATACTTTCTATTATTTATAAATGCCTAACACTTGCCAACAAAATGAAATAATTTCCTAAGACACTGACAGCTATTTGTTTTTTTACATTATCAAGATAATGATTCATTCTGTACTGTAAGTTTTTCTTAAAACTGTTATTCACTTTCTTTCTTTTCAAGAAATGATGTGTATTGGATAGTCACCATACACTACTTTTCAAGAAACTTTACATAAGGGAGAATGCTTTATATTGATTTCACCAAATATTGTACTAAAAAACTGTACAAGAAAGAAAACCTATATTATTGGGAGTAGAATGCAAATTTTTCAAGTATTGATGATCATTATTCTTGGGTTTGTTTTTTTGAATGCAGGTATTTAATTAATATGAAGCATTTGCTTTTGTCTTCTTTGAAACATTCAGACAGGAAAATACTCTGCTTAGTTGTACAAAAATCATTTTTATATTAAAATGTTGACACTGCAGTAAATTGTCAATTAAATACAAAGGTTTGAGGGTTGTAATATATATTTAATTTTTATTTATTCTTGCATAGTTCACATACAATGAAATATTATTGTACTTTCAATTTTCTCTATACTTCCAACTCCATACTTTGTGAGCTTTCTATAAGCCTGAAAGTTCAATTAATGTTGTCAAAAGGTTCATTGGTTTGAAAATATCCATTAGATCACGAGATTCTTACAAATGTCAACACCTCCTTAAAGACTGATTTTTCCCTCCAACAGCAAATATCAACTGCCAATTGTTCCTTAATAAGTGATAGGGGAGGGCCCAGGAAGTCTATGGGGGTCAACCTAGCTGAGACTCCTAGTAGCAGAGGATATAGAGCCTGAAGTAGCCATCTCCTATAGCCAGGCAAGACTGTCAGTAGAGGGATAAGGACACCAACCCATCCATAAAACCTTTCACCCAAAATTTGTCCTGCCTGTAAGATGTGCAGGGATAAAGATGAAAGAAAGACTGAGAGAATGGCCAACCAAAGACTGTCCTTACTTGAGATCCAGTCCATGATACTATTATTGTTACTCTGTTATGCTTATAGACAGGACCCCTGCATAACTCCTCTGAGAGGCTTTACACAACAGCAGATAGAAAGGTTTTGCAGAGACCTACAGCCAAACAATAGACAGCACTCAAGAATCTTACGGAAGAGTTAGGGAGAAAGATTGAGGGAGAAAGAGGGGTTAAGGACTCCACAAGACCTACAGAGTCAATTAGCCTGGGCCAATGGGAGCTCACAGAGAATGTTCAACCAGCCAAAAATCATGTATGGCTTGGTCCTAGACCCCCTACTCATATGTAGCTGATGTACAGCTTGTTCTTCATGTAGATATGCCAACAACTAGAATTGGGGCCCTCTCTAACTCTGATATCCTCCTTTGGACCCAATTCTCCTAACCTGACTGACTTATTTTAGCCTTGGTGGGAAAGAATGTGCCTGGTTCTGCAGTGACTTAATGTGTCAAGGTGGCTTGGTAGCCATAGGGGACCTCCCCTTTCTTTGAAGAGAAACAGAGGGGAGAATGAAGGGAGGTGTTTGTGTGCAGGTCTGAGAATAGTAGAGAGGGACTGCAATCAGGATTTAAAGTAAATAAATAAATACTTTTTAAAAAACAAAAAATAAATCAGAATTTTTGTGAACTTGATCTTGTACATGTTAATAGATTTGCTGTGATTTCATGAGTTTGATAGATATGTTTAGAGGACAGAGTTTCACAGCATTTGGACCCAAGGAAATCCTTTCTCCTTTTCATTGAAAATATATTTTTCTCCCCTACAATATATTCTAACCATTGTTTCCTCTCCCTCCACTGTTCCCAGGAACCTACCCACTTACCCTCTCCCAAGGATTTACTCTTCCTCCCTCCCATTTCACTTCAGAAACGAGCAGGCCTCCAAGAGACATCAATCAAACAGCACAAAACAAAATCCAATATGACAAAGCAAAAGCCCGCTTATCAAAACTGGGCAAGGCAACCTAATAAGAAGAAAAGAGTTCCAAGAGCATGTAAAAGTGTCAGAGTTACACCTGCACTCACCTATTTGGGGTTACACACAAACACAAAGATAAACTGCCATGAAATACATGCATAGGACCTGGTGCAGACCGCTGCAAGCCCCAGGTTTGCTGCTTCCACCTCTGAGTCAATATGGGCCCTGCTTAATTGATTTAGTAGTCCAAGTTCTCTTTGTGTCTTCCATTTCCTCGTACTCTTACAATTGTTACTCCCTCCTCTTCCACAGAGTTCCGCTAACTACAAGGTGTAAGACCTAGTACAGACCTCCAATTTAGACTTTTCTTTGGATAATGTCTGGCTGGGTGTGTATATACCTGCTCCCAATAGCTTCCAGAGGAAGCTTTTCTGATGATGACTGTACAGGCACTTATTTTTTGATGTGGAAAGAAACATTCAGCTTCAGATTTATGAAGACAACCCAACAAGGAAATACTGTTCACTTTCTGCTAAGCTACATGAGTATTAACTTTAGCTTCAGTGGATAGTATACTTCTGAGTTTGAAACTTGCTTTCTTCTTTCTTATGTATGTGATAAAGGGAAATAGCATAATTCATCTGATTCTCAGGTTCCTTAGTTATAAGATGGTCACAAAACTAGTCATTTTTACAGGATTTTGTGGTTTAAATAAGATGAAAGTCTTCATTTTACATTAAAATATTTGTAGTTGATCCAGGCATGGTGGTGCATGCCTGTAATCACAGGACTTGGGAAGCAGAGGCAGGTGGATCACTGTGAGTTAAAGGCAGGACTTTTCAACAAAGTGAGTCCAGGACAGCCAAGGCTACACAGAGAAACACTGGCTTTAAAACAAAACAAAATAAAACAAAACAAAACAATACTGTTAATTAAAATTAACTCAAACAGAACAATTTATTCATGTAAATTCATTATTTAAAAAAAAATCACTTAATGTTTCTCCATTTCATACAACATGTTTTAATCACTTTTTAGAAAAGAAACAAATTATCACTAAAGAAACCTTATAGTAAATTGGAATAAAGTTAATTTTATAAATGAATGTGACAATTTAACTGTGACAAGTTCTAAAGCATAGTACAAAATGTAGAGAATTCAGAACAGATTAAATTTAGGTAATTAAGGTTCCTTTAATAATGCATGAAATAATATTTAAAGGATTAATATGTAGTCAATTGGTAAAAGGGGGAATAGAAAACATTTAAACAGTATGAAACTATTTCTATGCAGAAATATGCAGCTGTGGTAAATATGAGAGTTTTATTTTTTTCCTTTTACACATTTTTATTGAAAAATAAAATAATTCATATTACATCTCATTTACTATTCCATCCCATGCATCCTCCCATTTCTCCCTCCCTCCCACTTCCACCCCATTCCCCTTCCCTATGACTGTGACTGAGGGGGACCTCCTCCCCCTGAATATGATGCTAGGGTATCAAGTCTCTTCATGGTAGTCTGCTATCCTTACTCCGAGTGCCATCGGACCTCCCCATCAAGGGGACATGGCCAAATATGGGGCACCAGAGTTCATGTGAAAGTCAGTCCCCAGTTTCCACTTAACTGTGGAGAATGTTCTGTCCCTTGGCTAGATCTGGGTAGGGGTTTGATGATGACTGCACATCTTGTCCTTGGTTGGTGCCTTAAATCAAGTAGAACACCTGGGCCCAGATCCGCCCATCAGTGTTCTTCTTGTAGGTTTCTAGGACCCATCTGGATCCATCTACTTCCCTATCTCATATATTTTTCTCATCTAGAGTCCCAATAGGATGTCCTCACCTCTATCTCACTTTCCTGGTGAATGAAAACTTTCATGTGACCTGCCCCTTGGGCTAGTGGCCAGGTGTAAGTGAGTATATGCCATTTGAGTCTCTCTGCTTCTTGGTTAGCTCCACTCATTATGATCATCTCTAGTTCTATCCATTTGTCCAAAAATTTTGGAAATCCTTTTTTTTAATAGCTGAGTAGTATTCCATAGTGTAAATGTACCACAGTTTCTTTAGCCATTCTTCTACTAAGGGATACTTAGGCTGTTTCCATATTCTGGCTACTATGAATAAGGCCGCTATGAACATCGTTGTGCATATGTCCCTATCGTATGCTGGAGCATCTTCTGGGTATATTCCAAAGAGTGGAATAGCTGGGTCTTGAGGAAGCCCTATTCTAAGTTTTCTGAGATAGTGCCAGACAGATTTCCAAAGCGGCTGCACTAATCTGCATTCCCACCAGCAATGAAGGAGTGTTCCTCTTTCTCCACATTTTCAAATTAAATGACACCAAACAAAATAACCCAATTGAGAAATGGGGCTCAGAACTAAGCAAAGAATTCTCAACAGTGGAATATCAAATGGTTGAAAAACACTTAAAGAAATGCTCAATATCTTTAGTCATCAGAGAAATGCAAATCAAAAGAACTCTGAATATGAGATTTTGAAAGACCAGCATCCTTGGACAGGAGGAAAAAGGGGTATATGGTATTATATTAAACCATGGAAGAAAAGAAGAAAAAAAAGAACATTATTTGTTTTTCTGCTACTGTGATGTAATACTATGACCAAGGAAATTTACAGAAAAAAGGTTTATTTGGCCTTATTGTTCCAGCAGGTAAGGGCCCATGATGTCAGCAAAGAGCTAAGGATTCATATCTTGAACTATAAACATATCAGGAAACTGATAATGGTGCCTCTATTTTAAAATGTTAAAGTCTCCTTGCAGTGGCATACTTCTAAAAAGACCATACTTCTTAAACCTACCCAAACCGTGCCACCACCAGGAACCAACTACTAAAAAAAAAAAAAAAAAATCTGAGCCTATGAGAAAAGCTTCTTATTCAAACCTCCATAATGACTTGTAGTATATGATAATATTTAATTTACATAAATTTGAAAAAAGAACTTATAAAATTATTCTTTTCATCTTCTGTGTGAGGAAGTGTTAGGATTAAATTTGAATATCTTTATACATAGCCTGAATAATCACTTAAAGAAGGCCTTGAGTAGAAGCAATGGAGACAGCTATATTGATACTGTACTAGCCTCAATGTGTAAGGACAGAGGATATGCTCATAAGTAAATATTCAAGCAGTTTTTCAGGTAGGATTAGTAGTTCTCATGGATTCTCCTGTGAGATTTTACAAATAACAAAAGTATGGAAAATAAAAGGAGACATCAGCCAAATGAGGAGGCAAATTTGGATAATGTCAGTGGAAGTGCCAAAGTGCCTGACTTGAATGTTCAAGTAATATTTGGTATAGCCTATGAAAAATGTATTTCCATGACTATCATATTTTCAAATTTGAACACAAAGTTGAGATCTACGCAATTCTACCAAGTACATTTCATTTTTTGTTGCTATGATATAACACCATGACCAAACAATTTAGTGAAGAAAATATGTATTTTGCCTCACAATTCCAAAGCAGGAGACAACAGATCACTATTTTGCCTACACACCAGAAGCCAAGATAACAAACAGGAAGTGAGGTAAGATCCACTTATATGTGAGTATATTCCATGCATTTTTTTCTGGGCATGGGACCCAAGTTAGATGTCCTCTGAGAGTCTCCACTTAGCAGGGGATCAGGACAGATCTTGGCACTCTCTACTGGACACCAGGTGAGAGTGGCATGGAAGAATGGATGGAATGACACAGAAAGTTCAAGAGCCCCACAAGGAGATCAACAAGGCTGGCAAAGCTGGACCCAGGGGACCCTGCACAAACTATTGCACCAACCAAGAATAACGCATGCAGTGAACCTAGACTCCCTGTTCAGATCTAGCCAATGGACAGCTCACTCTCCACAGTTGTGAGAAGAGTGGGGACTGCCTCTGACCTGATCTGGTGCCCCCAGTTTCATTACTTCCACTTGGTGGGGAGGCCCTGTGGACACACAGAATAAGGGGAAGCAGTCTACCTGAATGAGAGCTGAAAGGCTGTGGTCATATGGTGGGGGAGGAGGTCCACTTCTGTCAGAGGTCTAAGGGAGGGGAATAAGAAGAGGAGAAAGGGAGTGTGGGAATTGGGACGATAAAAGGGAAGAGATAACAATTGGGATATAATCTGAATAAATTACAATGAAAACAAACAGAAAGTGAGGTGAGGCTATGAAGCTCCAAATCTTACCTCAATGATATATGTCCTCCAACCAGGCTACACAATGTCCAAAAACAGCACCACCAATTGGGGACCAACTGTTCAAATACATGATCCAATGGGGGACATTTCTCATTGAAAGTAGCTCAACAAGAGAATGTATTCAAAATTCCAGCACTCTGGAGAAAAGATTTATATCCCTGTGAGTTAGAAGTAAGATTGGCCTCCATAGGTAGCTCCAGGTGAGCCAGATTTATACATTATATATAATTACATATTTATAATTATATAATTTATAGTATATAATATATTCTATTACATATTCTAAAACATTATATATAATAACATTATATTACATTATAAATTATATTATATTGTAATATATATACATATAGATATATATATCTCACAGGTAAAATATCTTAAATAAATATAAATTTAATTTATTTTGTGGTATGTAAAAACGCAAACCTTAATACAGAGGAATCGTTATTTTTTAAAAAATGCAATCATATTAAAGTAAAAGAAATGATTTCAGACTAAGCATTGACTTCTAATAACTAATTGTTAAATTAAAATTTTGGAGGATTGAAAAGATTGGGCAAATGAATGGGGGAAGAGAGTACTGCTGTCTGTGAGACAAGACAGTATTTAAAGGAGGTCAGTTATTGAAGAGCACCTACTGTTGCTGTGAGATGAGTTATATGAAGACTGAATAAAAGTCAATGAATAGAATTGATTTGAGCATTAATGTACCAATTCTTAGGCTAATAGGATTAATTAATAAGTGGTGAAGAATGGGTTGTGGGTAGGGAAAAGTGTTAAGGAATGAAAGCAAACAATTTCACTTTTTTGGTGACTATGTAAGAAAATTGCTTCCTAGGTAAACTTATACTGAATCTTTCGCCCTCTCCAAAAAGTCAAAGTCTCATGAGTTTAGGAGGCATGCATGAAGCCCCTGATTGCAGCAACTGTTGAGTAAACACATTTAAATTACATTGCACATACTTGGTAAGTTGATCATTTTCAAAAGATTTTGGTGCATTGATTATATGAATAACCGATTAAATTCTTATTAGGCCAATTTTGTCAATGCATACAATCTGTGTTGGAGTATTGGATACAGTTCAATTGTAACATATATACTTACAACTTCATAAAGACAGTATGGACTACTTGGAGACTTAGAGTTTTTACCAACAGCAATATGTTAAATGCTCAATGTTTGTGAATTTGGTATCTTAAAATTTGTTGCAGCATCTCTAAATTGGTGTCACTGGAGTAGGAAAACCATGAACTAAGCATGCTCATGGTGTTTAAAATTACACTCACAAGATGAGTAGTGAGTAGGAGTTCAGGCACTGACTGTTGTTCAAAAATCACAGGGCAATCAGTTGAACTAAATAGTAATCACAAATTTCATCATATACAAAAATATAACTTTTATGCTGATCATTGGTATATTAACTCCTTTAGAGTTCAGAAACATGACTTCCTATACACTCTATACTATAATTTCCTGCTTTTCTGACTGGTTGATTCAGTGACAATGCTTTTTAAAATGGAGATAAGCTTGATGGTGAATACATAACAAGCCAGTTTCTTCAATGTCACACTTACGTATTTCACATCTGTAGAAAACACTGAGTGAAATTTTAAAGTTAAAGTTAACAGAGAATATCAGAAGGTGGAAGATAATAAAAACAACAAACCCATAAACAAAAGTTATGAAATGATACATTTGTAATCAATTCTTCCAGATTATTATAATTTTTAATGCTATTTTTCCCTGTTCAGGTTCTGTTAGCACTGATTATTTTCTAGAAAATATACCATGCAAAATTCTGAAGGGTTTTCTTACTTTATAAATATATATTTAATATATATTTAAATCTTATAACTCTCTTATTCCATGCACATGTCTGAAGTGCTAATATGACCTATTTATGTTTAAATATATGATTGCCCTCTTCTAATCCAATAATTAGTATTGCTATTCCACTGTGACCATTTCACCCCAATTATGTTGCTGAATATCTTTAACTAACAGCTATGTTCTCATCTTAAGTGATCATCATGTTTAAAATGAAAAGATTTACTATCTTCTTTTTCATTACAAGGATAGTATCTGGTAATGATGCTGAGTTTACAAAAAATATAACAGAGCATTCGATTCATTTTAATTACACATTTAGAACATTTCATTTTGGAGGTTCTAATTAAAACTTGAAAAGTGTCATATTAAAAATAAATTCTGGTAATTGTCTAAACAATGGCTGAAACGTACATTCCCTAACAAGTTCCACCTTTAATCTTTACATTTGAAACAGTGACAATTTCATTAGTAAGTCCTTGGGATTTTTCCCATTTTTATTAACAAAATGAAACTATGGTGATAATAAATGTATTTTTATTGTTAAGCTGGTCAATTGGCATGCTTCTAGTGAAACTTTTCCTTACTGACCATTCATTTTCAAAATACAGTAGAAAAAAAAGTCTGATAAAAGGTTTAAAAGATTATACTGGGCTAATGCAGACACACAGCTTTAATTGCAATCTCCATAAATCTTTTCAAATCTTATACAGCTACAGTAAAAATACCTCTCACAGATACAATGATAACACAAAGACAAGGAAGTTAAGAAATTCATATGGGCATCTCAGAAGATATGCATTGTTCATTGACAGAAGTAAACCAGTTAAATTTGGAGACAAAAGATGGTGAAAAACACAGCTTTACCAGCTTAGACAAAGTACCAAATTGCTTTTATGATTCTGTTATTTCATTCAATTATTATTTTATAAATCTGCCTACTGAAAGTAAAAGGGTGAAATAATTTGGTATTTATTTAAAATGCAGCAGTATGGGTCTTAATGCACGTGAGAAAAAAAAATCATACCATTGATAATCTAAGTAAAAAAAACCACTATATTTGTATGCATACAAATATGATTTAAAGTGTATCTTTAAAATATATTCAATGTTCAATGTAGAGGAAGCCATTTTATTTAGTGTCATAGCTACTGATAAGTAACATATGGTCCAGCAAATACTTCTACACCAATGTTCAGGCAAGAAACCCTAATTAGATTCAGATAGTCACAAGCAAAAACAAAACAAA
The DNA here is from genome assembly GCF_903995435.1 of Acomys russatus. NCBI lineage: Eukaryota > Metazoa > Chordata > Mammalia > Rodentia > Muridae > Acomys > Acomys russatus. The sequence continues at coordinate 64,185,523 of NC_067169.1, forward strand.
CAAACAAACAAACAAAAAACAAAAAAAACCCCAAAAAACCAAAAAAAAAACAAATGACATCAAAGCAAGAAGGGAACATCTTGAGAAGAAAAGTTTCCATGAGATTGGAAGAAGAAAAAAAAAAAAAAAAGAGTATTGTGGGACGAAATAACTAGAATACATTACATAGACATGTGAAACTATCTGCATTTAAAACCATGCAGGGAATAATTTTTTAATAAATTTAAATATAAAGATAAAAAATAAACATATATTATTAAAACACATGGTATATGCACATCTGTGCATAATGGCAAATGCCAGATAAACATTTGATAGACCATTCTGTTCTTAAACTTTTGTTTAGTAGTTTCATTAGGAAGTCATATTTCTTAGTTACAGCTGACTTCAATATGTTACACACCTAGTTGCTAAACCAATTAATATAAACTAATATAAATAAGATACAAAATTTTCTATGACTACAAAGCCCCTGATTTTTACCTGTATGAAAAGAAAATGCCACAAACATAGAAAAATAATGCCCTGTATAGTAAACATCCCCTTTCTACACCTCATGATTTTCCTTGCCTTCATAATCTAAATTCGGATTCTCAAGTAAACCAGTTTAGCTCTGGGATCTTTATATAGTTTTACTGATTCCTAGAAAACAGTTCACTCTTTATGTATAAAATTTTTGCTTAGTAAATGTTTTTGGATTGAATTTAAATTGACAAAATGAGATGGTTCAGTCTATTTGTGATGAAATACACTAGAAAATTCAATCTTAAAATTAAGTTGATAAACTTATTTATACTTTTTTTGATACCATGGATAGCTACTCCTTCAAAGTTCTTACTCTATCTAGAAAGCGTGTATGCCAAAAAACTGGGCCTATATAAAGGTAAGATTCTAGAGATTTCAGATAACTCTGGAACAAGTAGAAGTGGGTGAATAATATAGTGAAAAGTTACTTAGAAAATGTAATCTGTAACATTTAGGTAAGGAGCGGTTGGTTCCAGATGCTTTCTTTTTGGCATAAAGAAATGTCTCTTGGGCTAAGATGAAGGAAAATAAAGTTTACCTGGATTCAAATTCTAATCTTGTCATTTAAATCTATATGACTTAAGAAATGAGAATAAAAATATCACCTGCCTGGAAGGGATGCTGTTACTCTCTCCTCCCCATGACCTAGTCCTGAGTTGCGTCCATCTACCTCAATAATTTTTTTTTAGTATTTTAATATACTATATTTATTTACTTATTGAGAATTTTGTACAATGTATTTTGATCATATTCACCTGCTGTTCTCCCCTCAAGGCTTTCCAGACCCACCAGACCCTTCCCATCTTCAAGCCCTCCCTACCTCTCCACCCACCATACTCGACTCTCATGAGGCCCTCTGTTTAGAAGCTCAAAAATCCTTTAAATACTCCTTTTATAAATTATTTGACTGCTTTCTCTCAGAAATACATATTTCATGTTTTATCAATTCACCTACCACTTTTTGTGAATCATGGTCTTGTAATATAGCCATATCAAATCTTGTAATCTCATCCCTCTTGGTTCCACACCCAAATACTGGAAATACACATATGGTAAACTGCCTAGCCATCAATTATAATACAGTCATTTTTCAGATCAAAGATTAAGACTCCCCACTAGGAGAAACTATTTTTTTTTTTTTTTTTACAAATTCTACAATATTTACATTCCTCCATTATTCTGGAATAGATCCCAGACTACTCTGACATTTATATGCAAACATATAGAATTTAAAGTGAAATTAATGAAAGAAGGAGAAAAAGAAGGAAGGAAGAGAGGCAGAGCATGCAGGCAGAAAAGAAAATAATACATTTAAAAATTATGTAGAATTTCGTAGCTTAAAATGTACACAATGTTATCATAAAATCGCAATATTTAGGGTAGATAAGTTTTTTTATTTTTATTTATGGAAAGATATTAAAAAGTGGAAATTTGACTATCAGGCTTCCTTACTTTTTTTTTTAAGATTTATTTATTATTATGTATACAGTGCTCTTCCTACATGTACACTTGCAGGCCAGAAGAGGGCATCATATCAACTTATAGATGGCTGTGAGCCACTATGCGGTTGCTGGGAATTGAACTCAGGTCCTCTGGAAGAGCAGTCAGTGCTCTTAACCACTGAGCCATCGCTCCAGCCCATAGGCTTCCTTACTTTAACACAAAATAAGCATATCACTTTTTCTCTATCATTTTAGTATCAATCACAAAACAACAATGTTATTTAATTAAACTATGCCACTTCCATTATCTGTTTCACCCATTTTAAAAATGCTGTTTAATTCCTAGATGTTATTCACTCTGCCCTTTTCTATTTAAATTGAAAACAACAAAATCTAAACCCACTACCTTGCAGAGGCAGATTTATCTTCCCATTCTTTACTCAGACTTCAAAAGAAAATAAGAAAGGAATACATATAGTAAGATGAACAAAAAAGTCCCCAATACTGGTTTATCTCCCCATCTCTTCTTTGAGTATTCTCAACAGCAAAAGAAAACCAAAATTTAAAAACTCAGTTTTCTCCTGCTGGTATTACAAATATTTTAAAAGAAAAGCCCATAAAAGGTATTTAATGACACATAAACACATGAGTGCTAAAGAAAATTACAACTCAGCTTACAGGACAGTATGCTCAGCAGGGTAATGTTTATTTTTCTATTATTAAAAATGCAGGCTAACATATGTGAATAGATAAAAAGACTTGTGAAAGTATTCATACTACAAAGGTGATAATATGTTGTTTAAAGTTTTATACTCAATGAGTGGTTTGAATTTTATTGTTATTGATTACTGTATATTTTCTGTTTTATTAGAAGTAAACATGTACTATCTTGTAATGAGAAAAGTATTTCTGATTAACATGAGAGTGCCCACAAATATTCTATAAAAATTTTGTGGAAAATCACATATGTAGACATAATAATGGCATTTGAATGCCCTTCCTTTATTTTTAACCTTTTGTTGGTTGTGGTGGGTCACATCTGTAATCTCTGCATTAGAGAAGTAGAGGCAAAAGATTTGTTAATTGAAGGTCCTCAGCTGCACAGCCAGTTCAGAACAGCTATTCTGAAAAAAAAAAAAAAAAAAGAGATAACAAATCTTGATCATTTGGATCTCTTATATTTGTTCCTAAAATATATATTTAAAGCTACTGATTTCAGAAATCTTATTTGTGTGCAACCTAAATTTTAACATTCTGATCTTCCTATGTCCTTCCAGAATACAGAGTGAATACTTCTACTGAATAGTCATCACTTTCTGTGTCATTGAATGTATAATTATTATAGATTTCCCTGAGTAACCACTGAGGTTATACTAAGTACTGTACTTCTAGAGGGTTCATCTTTTTTCATTAATCCAAGTGCTAAATATTCTACAATATCGTGAATTTGTCCAGTATTTCTTAATTTAATTTGAACAAGCATTTTATTATTTACCCACTTCTAGAGTGTTGATAGTGGTTGGGAAAACATGGGTTAGGATATATCTGTAGGCCCATTGTTTCTCCATTAAGTTGACAATACAGGTCCCTCATCAAACTACCATAGGCTGAGTTGATGAGTATGTAGAACATTGCTAAATAAAATCTCTTTTGGAATAAGTAGGTGGGTCATGTGATCATACTATGCTTAGCAAGCTGTTAATTTTTTACAATAGAGATGAGTTCAGTGAAAGAATAAACATCATTTTATTGAAAAGACACTAACTTCCTTTTTGTAGTAATAAAATAAGATAAAAAGAACTAAAATATTGAAGTTGGACAAAACAAATAGAAGAAGAGCCCAAGAGAGGACATAAGAATCAGTCATTAATTCCCACACTCAAGAATCACATAAAAACACCAAATTGGAAGACATAATATAATTGCAGAGGACCTGCTACAGACCTGTGTAGGCCTTGTGTGTGCTTTCTCAGTCTGTGAGATCATGTGAGCTTTGATCATGTTTATTTAGAGTGTCATGCTTTCTTGGTGCCTTCCATCTCCTATGGCCCATATGCTCTTTCTGCCTCCTCTTCCCCAGGGTTCTATGTGCCCTGAGGGGAGATATTTAATGGAAATCTTGAATTTAGTGTTTGGTATTGTAAGGTCTCTCACACTCTGCATAATATCTGACTTTGGATCTATGTATTTGTTCCAATCTGCTGCAAGAAGACGCTTCTCTGATAATGTGTGATGAAAGCATTGATATGAGTATAGCAAAATGTCATTAGGAATCACTTTATTGCTACATTATTGTAATAGAATAGGTTTTAGTGGAAGTTGGTTTTACATTAGGTCCCTGAGCTATCTAATCTCAAATTCTTGCTCACCCAAGCAGTGTTGAATATGAGTTACATCTTGTAAAGCAGGACATAAGTCAGATATTGGTTGGTTATTATCTCAAGCTTTGTGCTACTATTACCCTATCATATCTTACAGGCAGGACACCATTGTTGTATAAAGGGCTAGTGGCTGGTGTAATGATTATATTTATCTTTTGGTAGTATGCAGAATATTTTCCTGTATGAAAAAAAAGTACACAATAAGGATGAAGACTCTGTGTAGGCACCAGCTTCACTTCTCCATAATCAATGAGTTTTGTAGGCGATATCTTCAGCAATTGAGTACTTGTCAGCTTGTGAGGAGCAACCAATAGTCTTCGCAACAGACTGGGTTGTATGGAGATTCCCACTGGACTCCTTTGGCCAAATATTCAATTAGATATAATCCATTTCCAGTACTGGAAGCTTCACGTAGTGATAAGAAATAGCCAGTTAAGGCTGCATCTCTTCCATTATTTGGTGGTTTCGTTTAGGTCATGGTCATATATGTGTATGTTTAAGGAAGTTACAATTTTACTAAGTTTACATACTACCCATTGAAGGCCCCTTAATTGTAGTTGCATCTCCCTTTATTCCCTCCCTTGGCTTTCTCTCCCCTATATCTCCACACTTCATCCTTCTATTTCAGTCTCCACATCTACCCGTAAGTATTTATTCTAATTCCCTTTCTATAGAGATCCATCTATCCCCATAACCCCTTACTCTATAAATAACCTCTGTTGTCTTTCTTGGTCTGAGACAACTCATTCAAGATGATTTTTTTCTAATTACATCATTTACCTGCAAGCGTCATGATTTTATTTTTTAATACATGTGTATTATTCCACTGTATAAATGTATATGTTTTATCCCTTCTTCTGTTGAAAGGTATCAATATTGTTTCCAATTTCTGGCTTTTGTGAACAGATCAGCAATGAAAATGGAGGAGCAAGTGTTTCAGTGAGAATGGATAATCTTTTGGGTATATTCCCAAGAAAGGTACAACTGTATCTTGAGATATATAAATCCTTATCTTCCTGAGGAATTGCCACACTGATTTCCATAGAGTCTGTACAAGTGTGCACTGCATGCAGCAATGGATAAGTTTTCTCATTGCTCCACATGACAGTATGAGCTGTCAATTAATGATCTTTGGCTTTTTCTCAGGTGTAAAATGAAATCTGAAATTAGTTTTTATTTGCCTTTCTCTGATGGGTAAAATGATAAATGCTTTTACTTGGCTATTTGAGGTTTCTTTTTGAAAATTCCCTGTTTAGCTTTTCCCCCCAGTTATATGGGTTATTTTTTGATACCTAGTTTTTCTGCTTTTATGTTGAGGTCTTTAATCTATTTGGAATTTGTTTGTAGTGGTAGCTATGGATCAATTTGCATTCTATTACCTGCAGACATTCATTTTGACTAGCTCTGTTTGTTGAAGATGTTGTCATTTTTCCAATGTGTATTTGCAGCTTCTTTATAATAAGAATAAGTATCCATAAGAATGAGGATTTATGTCTGGGACTTCAATTTGATTCTACTTACTAGTAAGATACAAATTTCTTTAAAGCTAACTATATTAAGTGAACAGAGCTGTATAAAATCTGTGTGGTTTCTTGAAACTCTTGCCATTCAAAAGAGAGTAAGGACCAGTGAGATGAAAGGGATCAAGTTTCTTTTTTCTTGTGACAATGCATTTGAAAAGGACACGTTTGTAATGTTTTGCATATATGCTAACTATATTCTAGACCACAAGAAATCTTTTTCCTTAAAGACTGTTGTTATCTCTATCTCTGCACTTCCTATATAACAACTACTTTTACTCTACCATCCACTCTCATAAGTTTGGTGCCAATGTCCCCTATGACAAAGAGTAAAGAAAATACTTTTGAGGTCAGAAAGAATTGCTAACATCAGTGCAAATGTTCCTACTAATAATATGAGAACTGTAGATATAGAATTCAGCCTTCAGAAGAGATTTGAAATCATTACTTTCAAGTTAATATTTTTAGGTTTCTATTTTTTGTTTGTTTGTTTGTTTAATTCACTAGATCTTTTAGGAAAAAAAACTCCTTGATTGGCTTTTCTTAAATACAGAGAAATTATAGCTTGTTTTAAATAAAAGCATATGTGATTTAAATCATGTGAACCATTACTATTTTTAGGAATCATTTTATGTGCTTTTTTGTCAAATGGATTGTTAATATTGTGCTCATTCTATTACAACAACAACAACAACAGCTTAACTCACAGCTCTGCAAAGCTTATATCATTGAGGACATCTCCCCAAAACTCATTGATTTTAGTATTGTGACTAATCACATTAAAAATACTAAAATCTGAGAAAGCTTATTTGGTCTGGTTCCAACTATTGAATCAAGTTGTCACCATGATCTAGGCCCAGCAGATAGTAGTTGGTGATGGCTTTCTGAAAATCTTTTCTTCTATTTTCCTATGAGTTTCTGCAGTTGAAATGTTACACATTCTGATATTTCTTCTGCTTCTTTAGATGTATCTTATGTGCTATATCATATGGACATTTGCTTTTATTCATATGCCAATATGTGAAGATGAATTTTAAAGTTGTCTTTAGAAACTTTTTAATGGGATACAAAATTCATCTCTGAAACTAAGAAAATATGTTAACTATGACAGCACTTGGAAGAATGAGGCAGGAGATTGTAAGTTTGAAGCCAGTTAGAGCTATAGAGTAACAAGTTCCAGATAAGATCTATTTACTTATTTAAAATTTTTCTTTTTATAAATTTACTATTTTCTTATGTCTCTCATCTCAGGCAATATAAAAACTTGGTTATTCTTCATTTTACATAGTCTTTGAATAATATTAAATATATAAAGGAATATAAATAGAAATTTATTATCTACTTTTAATTCTTCTTTTATAACAGTTTTATCTTTAAAAATTGTAAAAATGAGATATAGTGATAGAGAGTTAAATTAATAAAATTCCCTCTATGAGTAATATGTATAAGCTGGAAAAAAGAATAAAAATAAATTAAAGAACCCTAGAGTAGCACACTTGCTGTAAGAAATCACACAAATTAGAATAAATTATTTTCTATCAAATCATGTTCACCACATCATCTCACAATTTGGTGATGATAATAATATTGCAAATTGCATACTCTTTTCAATATGAATAGAAAAGTTTATACAAAAAATTTATGAGAATAGTATTTTGCAAATTACTCACAATGCACTTATTTGTTTAACTCATTATATTATATTATTATTTCTGATAAGGAAAAAAGGCAAATGTACAAGCTCATGGAAAGGATGGTAAAGATTCAAGAACAATCATGATATTCACAGAGGAAAAGGATTGGCTGGACTGTTTCTGAATATTTTTTTAGTAGTACAGAATTGTAGAGACAATGGAGAGCATTTTTTTGTTGTTGTTTCCCAGTGCACTTGAATTGTGAAGGGAAGGTGGACATGGGTTTTTCCACTGGATTTCAATGGGCCTTGCAAAGTTTAGTAAAGGCAAAAACCAGACCAGTAGGAAACAGAATAGAATGAAAGACCCACAAATAAGGTCACAGTTATACTACCATCATATTTAATGAAGATATCCAAAACCTACATTAGATAGGGAATTTATTTTTAATATGTTGCATCTGGTAAGCTACATTCTCACACAGAAGAATATAACTCAGTGAATATGTCACTTCTTCCACAAAATTAAACTCAAAGTGTACCAAACTGCTAGATATAATAGTCAAAAATGTGAAATTACTAAATTGTAACATGGGGAAAATACTTCAAAATGTAGGCACAGGCAAGGAATTTCTGAAAAGTCTAATAACTTTGTATATAATTGTAATAATAGACAAAAGTAATTGCACAGTTTTTTTCTTTTCTTTTTTTTTTAATATGTTCGCTATACATCCCGAAAGAAGACCCTTCCCTAATTGCCTCTCAGTCCCAAACTCCTTCCCTCATGCCCTCTCCCTCTGCCACTAGTCCTCAGAATTTGGAAGCCCTCCTCCCCTAACATCTGACCTCAGTCTATCATGTCTCATCTAAACTGCCTGTAATCTCTTCCTCTGTGGTCTGATAAGGTCGCCCTGCCAGGGGGAAGTGATGAATGAATGTTTAATAAAGTCCATGTCAGAAGCAACCCCTACTTCCCTAATGATGGGACCCACAAAGAAATTCTTCTGCCTATCTGTTACATCTGAGCAGAAGTTTAGGTCCAAACCTTGCATGGTCCTTGGTTGGTGCATTGGTCTCTGCAGCACCACTTTCTCCATCCACATTTATTGGCTCTATTGGTCTCCTTGTGAAGCTCCATTTCCCTCCAGGTTCTTTTATGTCTCAATTCTTCCATAAGACTCCATGTACTCATCAACAAAGTTTGGCTTTGAGTCTTGGCATCTGCTTTGATCCCCTACTGGATGCAGTCTTTCAGAGGACCTCTACCTTAGGCTCCCATCCTTTTCTTTCACATCAATTGCTTCTGGAATCTAGTCTATTTGCCCTTCTGAATGAGAATTAGGCATTCTCCCTAGGGTCTTCCTTTGTATTTAGCTTCTTTATATTTGTGTCTTGCAGTGTGGCGACCCTGTATTATGTGTCTCATATTTCTTATAAGTGAGTTATTTCATGCATGACATTTTAGGTCTGAGTTACCTCACTCAGGATGATCATTTCTAATTCTATCCATTTGCCTGTAAGTTTCAAGATTTCTTTGTTTATAATAGCTGTGTAGTGTTTCATTGTGCAAATGTACCACAGATCATTTATGCATTCTTCAGTTGAGGAATATCTAGGTTGCTTTCATATTCTGGCTATTGTGAATAAAGATGGTATGAACATAGTTGAGCAAATGAACTTCTTTTGTGGTTAGCATCTTTTGGGTATATACCTAGGAGTAGTATATCTGTATCTTGAGATGGCACAATTCCAAATTTTATGACAAAGTATCAGACAAGTTTGCACTCCCACCAGCAATGGAGGCATGTTAGCCATATCCTCACTAACAGCATACTGTTAGTTGAGTGTTTTATCTTTGCCATTCTGACAGGTGTAAGATAGAGTCACAGGGTAATTTTGATTTGCATTTCCTTGTTGACTAGAGATGTTGAGTATTTCTTTTAATATTTCTTAACCATTTGATATTCCTCTGCTGAGAATTCAAATGGTGTTGGTCTAACTGGATGCTTGCATATAGAAAACTGCAAATAGACCATTATTTTTTTTACCTTGCACAAAACCAATGTGCAAGTGGATTAAAGACCTCAAAATAAAGCCAGACAACTCACTAAATTTTTCAGAAAAAAAATGGGGAAGAGCCTTCTGCTCATTGGAACAGGAGACAACATCCTTAACAGAGTGCCAACAGCTCAGGCTATAAGATCAACAATTAATAAATGGGACCTCGGGAAACTGAAAGTCTTATATAAGGCAATGGACACCATCAACAGAACAAAACAACAGCATAGAGACTGGAAAAAGATCTTTGCCAACCTTTTATATCTCAGAGGGTTTATATCCAAAAAATATATTACGAACTCAAGAAATTACATAGTACCAAACCATATAACCCAAATAAAAAATTGGGATCAGAACACAATCTGAGGCAATCCTGGTGTTGGAAAACCTAGGTAAGAGAACAGGAACTGCAGATATATGCAACACCCACAGAACACAAGACAAAGAAGAGAGAATCTCAAGTGTAGATGATATGGTGGAAATTATCAATATATTAGTTGAAGAAAATGTTAAAACTAAACAGTTCCTGAAACAAAACATCCAAGAAATCTGGGAAATTATAAAAAGGCCAAACCTAAGAAGCATAGGAATAGAAAAAGGAGAAGAATCCAAGCTCCACAATCAAGAAAACATTTTCAACAAAAATCATAGAAAAAAGTTTCTTCAACCTAAAAAAAGAAATGCCCATAAACATATAAGAGGCTTACATAACTCCAAATAGATTGGACCAGAAAAGAAAATCCTCTGTCTAGATAATAATCTATGTACAGAACAAAGAAAGAATATTAAAGGCCAAGTCAGATATAAAACCTATCAGAATTATACCTGACTTCTCAACAGAAACTATGAAAGCCAAAGTGCCTTGATTGATTTCATTCAGACACTAAGAGACCACAGATGCCAAACCAGATTACTATACCCAGAAAAATTTTCAATCACCGTAGATTGGGGAAAAAAAGATATTCCATGACAAAAATAACTTTAAACAGTACCTGACCACAAATCCAGGCCTACATAAGATACTATAAGGACAATAACTACATCCAGGAAATCATAGGAAATAAATAACCCCACATCCACAAAACCAAAGAAAGGAAACACATGTGTACACACACACAAACACACACATATACTACCACCACCAACATAAAAAAAAAAAAAACAGAAATTAACTATTACTGATCATTATCTCTCAACAGTAGTGATGTCAACATCTCAATAAAAAGACAATGGCGAACAGAATGGATGTGAAAACGGGGCCCATAATTCTGCTGCATACAGGAAACACAAGTCAGCAATAAAGATAGACATTACCTCAGAATAAAGGGCTAGCAAAATGTATTCCAGACAAACAGACCCATGAAGCAAGCTGGAGTACCCATTCTAGTATATAATAAAATGGTCTTTCAACCAAAAGTGATTAAAAGAGATGAGGAAGGACACTTTATTCTCATCAAAGGAAAAATACACAAAGGTGGGGTCTCAGTCATGAATATCTATGCCCCAAACCCAGGAGCATCCACATTCATAAAAGAAATATTACTAAATTTTAAATGAGACATTACACCCCAGACAGCAATAGTGGGAGACTGCAACACCGCATTCTCCCCAATAGACATATCATTGAGACAAGTTAAATGGAGACATATGAAACTAATTGACATCTGAATCATGTAGACCTAACAGATATCTACAAAACATTACACCCCCAAACAAAAGAATATATCTTCTTGCTGGTACCTAATGGAACCTTCTCCAAAATTTACCATATATTGGTCACAAAGCAAACCTCAACAGATACAAGAAGATTGAAATATTACCTCAGATCTTTTCAGGCCACCATGGATTAAAGCTGGACTTCAACAAGAGCAAAAAGTCTACAAACTCATGGAAACTGAAAAACTCCCTACTCAATGATTTCTGAGTCAAAGATGAAATAAAAAGAAAGAAAGAAAGAAACTAAATACTTTCTAGAATTCAATGAAAATGAAAACACAACATACCCAAACTTTTGGGACACCATGAAAACAGTGTGAAGAGGAAAGTTCATAGCAGTAACCTCCCCCATAAAGAAATTTGAGTGATCCCATACTAGCAATTTAACAGCATGCCTGAAAACTCTAAAACAAAAAGAAACAGACACACCCAAAACAAATAGACAGCTGGAAATAATCAAAATCAGGGCTGAGATATAAAAATTAGAAACAAAAATAGTAATTCAAAAATCAACATAACCAAGAGCTGGTTCATTGAGCAAATCAACAAGATAGACAAACTCTCAGACAAATTAAGTAAAAGGCAGAGTACAATTACTCAAATGATCAAAAGCAGGAATGAAAAGGGAGACATAAGACAGATACTAAGGAAGTAGAAAGAATTATAAGGTCTTACTTCAAAAGCCTATATGCCACATAATTTGAAAATCTAAATGAAATGGACAAATTTCTTGATAGCTATTAAACACCAAAATTGAATCAAGATCACATAAACAAATTAAATTGTCCTATATCTCCTAAGGAAATATAAACAATCATCAAAAGTCTCCCAACCAAAAAAGCCCAGGGCCAGATGGATTCATCTCAGAATTCTACCAAACCTTCAAAGAAGAACTAATGCTAATTATCTGCAAACTATTCCATAAAATAGAAACAGAAGGAACTTTACTAAACATATTCTATGAAGCCACAGTCACCTTGATACCTAAAATACAAAAACCAAACAAAGAAAGAAAATTTAAGACAAATTTCCCTGATTAATATTGATATAAACATAACCAATACAATACTTGCAAACTGAACCCAAGAAAACATAAAAAATATCATTCACCATGAGCAACTAGCCTTTATCTCAGGCATGCAGGGGTGGGTAAATATATGGAAATCTTTCAGTGCAATCCATCATATAAAGAAACTGAAAGAAAATAACCACATGATCTTCTTAGATGCTGAAAAAGAATTTGAGAATACCAAATACCCACTCATATTAAAAGTCTTGGAAAGGCTGGGATACAAGGCATATACCTAAATGTAATAAATAAAATGTAATACAGCAGGATGTTAGCCAACCTCAAAGTAAATGGAGAGAAAGAAATCAATTCCAGTTATTGCACAATATTTAAAAAGCATTTGTACAACAAAAAAATAGAAGAATAAAGACTGTCTGATACAAAATCTTTGCCAAATGTATATCTGACCATGATGTAATACCTAGAATTTATAATAAATAACAATCCATACCAAAATATATTATAAACTCAATAAAATACAGCTATCAAAAGAAAAATGCAATCATAAAAACATGAAACTGTTTTATAGGAAATAAAACTGGTGATCATAATAAATAGAATAAACAGGAGCCAGAAAAACAAATCTCAAGTGTTTTTATCACATGATGAACTTAGATATAAAATGCATGCACACACACATCATATATATATGGTGAGGGGAAAGGGGAGAGTAAGCATTGTAGAAGATTGGGAGCAAAACAAGATAATGAGAGAAAAAAAATAAAGCCAAGAATCACATGTTCTTTCTCAGGTGTAAAACATAAAAGCAAAAGGGAAAGTGGGGAGCCAAAGAAAGGGAAAGATGACTTAGTAATGAGAGTATACTATGATCAGGGTGCAATAATATTTATATATAAAAATGCCATAAAAAAACCGATTGGTAAAAATAAAAATTTAAGCTGTGAAAGAAATACAAGATAAATACATGAACCCTTGTATTTCTTCTCTCCTTTAGAATTTCCTTCATGGGCAACATTGTTCGAAGTAAAAGCTTGTAAGTTTAAGTTTACCAGTAAACATGTTTCTGTGGCCTCTGTAGTATACAATCTCTATGTGTATAGTATATAGTGTGATACACAAAAAGATATTACCAATGCCATATGACTAAAAATTCAAGTGGAAACCAATCACTATTACCTAATATAAAGTTGCCTGACAATAATAGTAAACTAAACTTTGCAATTCAGCACATAGTAGCATTTTGATAGCTATTCACAAAAGAACCTAATCTATATTACATTAGAAGCCAGTGAAGATTTAGAAAATATAATAAACAATATGTGTTCTCAGTGACTTCCACCACTATGAAAAAACATCAAGTTTTGTCTGCAGCTCTCCTTAAAACTGCAAATATGGCATAATCTTAAAAGTGTCAAATTTTGTTCTAAACATTAAACTGAAATAGCCAATTCCATATAAGCAAGTGTGAATATAGGCAAAAATAATGTACATACTCTGTATATAAAGTTCTTCTTCAAAGAAAATGAACTGTAACACTATCCTTGGAGAAATTATAAAAATAAATTATATATGAAAAGGATTTATAATACCACTTGTTGATAGTTCCATCACCTAACATTTTATTGGATCAAATTTCCATCCATTTATTTTATAGAAATAAATTATTTTGCATAATGCTTTCTTCACAAAAAATTACATAGAGGTTTTTAGTGTATTAGAATGCTAGATATTTCAAATATGCTATTTATTTAACAAGATAAAAAAAAAAGAAATTGATACCTGTAGTTTTTTACTTTTGGGTGTAGGGTTAAAGACAGGTTTCTCTGTATAAATGTCCCAACTGTCCTGGAACTCTGTCTGTAAACCAGGATGCCCTCAAACTCAGAGATCCATCTGCCTCTGCTTCCCAAGTGCTGGGATTAAAGTCATGTGTCACCATGCCTGGGGAGACCTGAATTTTTTTTTTTATTAATTTATTCTTGTTACATCTCAATGTTTATCCAATCCCTTGTATCCTCCCATTCCTCCCCCCTCCCATTTTCCCATTATTCCCCTCCCCTATGACTGTTCCTGAAGGGGATTACCTCCCCCTATATATTCTCACAGGGTATCAAGTCTCTTCTTGGCTACCTGACCTGAATTTTTTTATAAATAACATCAATTAATTAATTCACTTTACATCCCAGTGGTAGCCACTTCCTCTTCTCCCTTGTACTACCCTTCTTCCCTCTTCTTCATATCCCTCCTTACCTACATCTCAGAAAATGAGAGCCCTCCCTACAGACCTATAGATCCTAGCAAATCAATTTGCATCAGGACTGAGCACATCCTCTATCAGGTTGGCCTGGAAAGACAGACCCTCCATGGAGAAATGATCAAAAGCATGCAAGAAAGTCCTTGTCAGAGACAACCCTTGCTCCATTTACTAGGGGAATCACACAAAGACCAAACTGCCCATCAGGTACATTTGTTTAAGAATCATAGGTACAGTCCAAACTTGGTCCTTGGTTGGTGTTTCAGTCTCCTCAAGCCCCTCTGGGCCCAGGTTAGTTGTCTCTGTTCATATTCTTGTTTAGCTACTATTCTCGCCAGGTCCTTCTATCCTACCTCCCACTCTTCCACAAGGCTTTTCCAGCTCCACACAATGTTTGGCTGTGAGTGTCAGGATTTGTTTCTATTCATTGCTGGTTTGGGCCTATCAAAAGACAGCTGTGCTAGGCTCCTGTATTCAAATATAGCAGTGTCTTTAACAGCATCATAGTCTCTTGCATGGTATGGCCTGGTATTAGTTGGACATTCTCTCAATCTCTGCTCTTTCTTTATCTCTGCACATCTTATAAGCAGGGTATATTTTTGGTCGAAGTTTTGAAGGTGAGCTCATGTTCCCCTCTTTCTATTCAGAGTCTTGTCTTGTTAGAGGGTGACATCTTCAGTCTCCATGTTTGCTGCTAGTAGGGGTGTCAGCTAGAGTCAGGTTCATACACTCCCAGGAGTCTACCTTTTCATAGGTCTCCTGCCTGTCTCAGAGATGTTCCAGTTCACAGTTTCTCTTCTCTCTGCAAGCCCTCTGTCCTCCTACCCCACCCTACCCAATTTCCCCACATCAAGTACCCACCCTCATTTCCCTTAGCAATCTCACACTCTCCTATACTGTTCCTTCTCTTCAAGCACTTTCTCTGTCTATTCCATTTCCCCTTCTCAGTGAGATTCACGCATCCTCCCTTGAACCCTCCTTGTTACTTAACTTCATTAGGACAATGAATTGTAGTATGATTATCCTGTACTATTTGGAAAATATACATTTATAAGTGGGTATAAGTCATGTATGTCTTTCAGGATCTGGGCTACGTCACTCAGGATGATCTTTTCTAGTTCCATCCATTTTCCTGAAATTTTCATCATTTCCTTGTTTTTAATAGCTGAGTAGTGTTCAATTCTGTAAATGTACTACTGTTTCTTTATCAGTTCTTCAGTTGAGTGACATCTTGATTTTTTTCTAGTTTCTAGCTATTACAAATAAAGAAGCTATGAGCAGATTTGAGCAATTGTCCTTGTTGTGTGAAGGGACATCTTATGTGTCTATATCCAGGACTGGAATATCTATGTCATAAGGTATAGCTGTTTGTAATTTTCTAAGAAAACTTCTAGATTGACTTCCAATGTGGTTGTATAAGTTTTCACTCACAACAGCAATGCTCGAGTATTCCACTTTCTCCAAATTCTCACTAGCATGTACTGTTACTTGAGGTTTTAAATTTTAGCCATTCTGATAGTCATAAGATGCAATAAGAGGATCATTTTGATTTGGATGAGAGCTCTATTGTTTAAGAAAGAACATGTTTATAAATTCACAAGAAAGAAGTCAGGAAAAGAAGATATTGGTTACACAGTGCTTGTTTTGAAAACATTATATCTGATGAGATGGATCAGTGAATAAGATTATATCTATACTAATACAGGACTTAAATTGGATCCCTGTGATACCAAGCATGGTGATATGCATATTTGTAATCTCAGAGAAGACAACATGAGATAAGCAGATTCCTGAAGTCTAACTGGTCAGACATCCTATCTGAATCTATGACCTCCAGATTCAGAAGCATACCCTCTGTGAACACCCAGAACCAGGTGATCATCACTGACATAATACAGATGTATGCATACAAGTATTTATAATGAATTAATTATATTTATGCATTTAGGAATGTGTATATACATATTTATAGGTATGGATGTATGGAACAAATCTCAAAACACAAAAATTGATATAAAAAATAAACTTAAGAAAAATAAAAAAACAAGGTGGGGAGTAATTGATAAAGACCTCTGATAGTGACCTTTGTCATACACATATATGTGCATGTGTGCACATATGCTTATAAGCACACACACACATGTACATTAAGTAAAATACATCATTGCATTCAATTACAAAATGTCTATTTTCTAAATTTAGTTTGAGAGCATAAACAATTTTTAGTTATCTCAATATTTACATATTGACAGATTGTAGAATAGCCTGAGTTGGAGAGTGGGGGGGGGTAGGGGTGGGGGAGTCATCAATAAGCTTTTCCAGCTGAGAATTCTAAGGAATATTTCGACAAACTGCATGGCAAAAGATGCCCTTTTATTCAATAGTGACACAAATGTTATGGGGGTAACCAACTATTTCTTAATAAATTTAAAGCCAACTCCAAAGGAGAAAAATCTATCTAGCTACTATAAATCTATCCAAGATATGATGTTTGAGGGGATAATAGGCCTTAGATGGGTGACCCTACTACTATTACTTTGCTATTTTGACATAGTATCAAGCTGTTCCCTTAGTCTGTATTTTTATACCCCTAGATTAGTTTAGTTTTGGGGGCTGTGCAGGAGAAACAATAAAAACACTCTAGAACTCACAAAATATGGCCCACCGGTTAGGATACCCAATAGGATGTGTTTTGGCATGTCTTCACAAGGCATAATCCAAAGTACTATGTATTCTGAGGACTTCATGCTCTTATGGAGCATGGTTCTGCTTGTTACCCTTGTGGTATCATAATCCCCTTCATATATGAATTGTGTGATTAGTATAAAGAAGGCTTCCAGCCCTTCACTGGGCAATATCTTTGGCACATGCAAGAACAATGCTTGATATGTTTTTAATATATTTTATTAATTTGTTCATATTACATCTCAATTTTTATCCAATTCCTTGCATCCTCCCATTCCTTCCTCCCTCTCATTTTCCCCCTACTTCCTTCACCTATGACTATGACTGAGGGTGACCTCTTCCCCATGTATATGCTCATAGTGTAGCTAATCTCTTCTTGGTAGGCTGCTATCCTTCCTCTGAGTGCCACCAGTCCTCCCCATCCAGGGGATGTGGTCAAATATGGGGCACCAAAGTTAGTGTGAAAGTCAGACTCCACTCCCTACTCAGTTGTGGAGAATGTCCTGTCCATTGGATAGATCTGTGTAGATAGTCTGCTGTATTTATTATTTCCTCAGCTTCCTGATGTGATATAAAAGTATTAATGAGTAGGTGAGCACCTTTAGGATTTAAAGTAAAAATTGCTGGTTATTTTTATATAGAAGTTTAGATTTGTGATTCTTGTAACATCTTTATGAGATTACTTTTTAAAAGATAATTGATTATTTCTTTGTAACCGCAAATTGCAGCCTGTCAGGAAAGACCTTGCTTGTTTATTCCCTATTAATATAATACAAATTGCTTAGTTATAATTTTATTTGGTTTCTTAGAAATAGCTTGTTTTTCATGCTTGTTTCACCCCCATGATGCATAAAACATTTGATTATGTGAACATTTTGAGGAACTTGTTTTTCTTAAGTATATGCATTGTTATCATTCACTTAAAGAGCATCAGTTATCCTCTTTACGGAGATGGCTTCAAACATGGCAAGCCAGCAACTGGGCGAAATGTACCGGATTCTGCTAAACACAGAATTCTGCCTAAAAATGGGCAAGTTTGGATGTAGGCAGAGTCGATCACCAAACTCTTCCAAGACAAGGTAAGTAAGTCCTCAATAGTTCCTGCCTCACAAATACGGCTGTCAGATGTATTGGGCCAGATGAAGATGATTCTCCAATTTTATAGAGAGCTTTGGATGACTGTTCAGTAATCAAACTATCTCTGTCATTTTCTCATTTTGGAAGCTGCTCACCTGCACTTTCCATCTACTCAGATAATTAATTTTATTCGTTCTCAAGTCTCTGATGGGATTGAAGACCAAATTGTTTAGTTTTACTATTAAGCTTAATCATTTAGGGGTTAAGATGTTTTTAGGTCTAAATAGATGTTTTATGTTGAAAGAGATGAAACATGATAGATAATGATTTACAATTAGAATTTTAGATGCACCAAGATAGGAAATATGTTTTCTTCAAGGTTGCCAGATACAAATTGCCAAAACATTATGAATATAACATTAATATAATTCCTGACTG
The DNA here is from genome assembly GCF_903995435.1 of Acomys russatus. NCBI lineage: Eukaryota > Metazoa > Chordata > Mammalia > Rodentia > Muridae > Acomys > Acomys russatus. Next base: position 64,204,282 of record NC_067169.1, read on the forward strand.
TTTTGTGGTTCTTCTTGCTGTAGACAGTTTATTGCACATATGTATAATAATATAAGTGTATATGTAAAAAGGAAAAAAGAAAAAAGAGAAATAAAATGTAAACAATTTGTTACTTTTGTACTGCCTAAAAGATCTTGCTGAGCTACAACAGAGATCTACCAAAGTGTAAGACTGTGAGCAAGCCAGAAAGCAGGTAGCCAAGAAGAGACTTGATACCCTATGAGAATATATAAGGGGACGTAATCCCCCTCAGGAACAGTCATAGGGGAGGGGAATAATGGAAAAATGGCGGGGGGAGGAATGGGAGGATACAAGGGATGGGATAAACATTGAGATGTAACAAGAATAAATTAATTAAAAAAAAAGAAAACAAGGATAAAGGACCTAGTACCTCTATAACTCGTTATATACAGTCTGATCAAAATATGCCTCTAAGGTGATAACATTTGAACAGAGTCCTACATGAAATGACAAAGCTTAATTAATGGTCTATTTGTGGAAAATTCTTTTATGGCAGGAATCTGAGTAATTATGTCAGAGCTGTGTTCTTCAAATGAGCTGTTTTTTTAATTAGTGTAGAATTAGACTAGTGAGGATAATATGTAGCCGAGAAATTGTAGTATAAAAGTACAAGCAAAAACTCTTACTACTTTTAATCATTAAAAGACAAACACACACATATACAGACAGAAGAAGTGAAACATGGATAAACATGACAATAAGCTGTGAATATAATCACAAGACAAGGTAGGCTCTTGGGGGATATGAGGGACTCTAGCGGAAACTCCTAACAGCAAGGGTCTTAGAGGCTGATGAGGTTACACTCTAACTAGGCAAGTCTCCTAGTAGAGGGAAGAGAACCTCAACCCACCCACAAAAACTTTGACTCAAAATTCACCCTGCCTACAAAATGTGCAGGGATAAAGATAGAACAGATAGAGCAGAGACTGAGCAAATATCCAATAAATCCTTGGTCCAACCCAAGACACACTTCATGGGAGAGAACCAGCCCTTGTCATTCTGAGGGATACTCTGTTGTGTTTGCAGACAGGAGCCTAGCAGAGTTGTCCTATAAGAGGCTCCACCCAGCAGTGCCTTGAAACAAATGCTGAGATGCACAGCCAAACATTTGATGAATCATAGGAAGTCTAGTAGAAAAGTGGGGGGAAGGTGAGAGGAGAAGACCAATTGAGCCAATTGTCCAGTGCCAAGAGGGGCCTGCTGAGACAGAGGCACCAAAGGATCTTGCATGGACTGGACGTAGGCCCCCTATGAAGATTTAACTGATGCCTTCATGTGGGTCCTCTACTGAGGGGAGTGGAGTCCCTCACTGTCATGGACTTTCTTGCTAGCATTTTTATTACTTCCTCCTGGAGGGATTGGCTTGCCAGGCCACAGGAGAAGAGCAAGTGCTCAGTCCTGATGTAACTTGATGATCTGTGGTGGGTGGGTAGGGGGCTCCCCTTTTCCGGGGGAATAGGGGAGGGGGAATGTAGGAGAGGGACGGAGGGTGGGACTGTGACATAAGGAGGGCTGGGGCTACCACCAGGATGTAAAGTGAGCAAAAACAACAACAAAAGCTTGCAATAGTTTCAAAGTCTGTTTTAAGGAATTTGATAATCACTTTGACTGAGATGGGAAAGCAGAGGAGAATTTTGAGTAGAAGGATGACTTTGACTTGTGCATATTTTTAAGGGATCACCTGTATGATGTGCTGAGAATAGACTTTGGGAGTAATTGAGTGCAGATGTGACACTAGAATATAAATGTTGTAACAATCCACAAGAATTGATTATGTCTTGGTTTAGAAAGGTAGACAAAGTGGTCATAGTATTTGTCTATTTTGATGCCAAACAAAATAAACTTAACTCCTGGACAAGGTGTAAGTTGCTAATAAAAATACAGGTGATTCCAAAAAAAAAAAAAAAAAAAAAAAAAAGAAGATAAATGTTGGAGGCCTTTGATCTGACATGCATGAATTGAAGGTAGTACTCTAATAAGGTAAGAATACTTACATATTTTTCGTTTCTACATAAATTCTATAATAAGAACAAAAAACAGGATTGTTTTCTATGAAACACAAAACATGGAGGACAATAAAATAAATCAATCAGTTAACTGGTAATCAAATAAAAGCAATGAGAATCAAAATAATTATATCCAAATAAACGATAACCTGCTTTAGAAAAACAGCTGCATAGTTGGTGTGGGGATATAAGATAATGCATTCCATTCATATTAAATTTTCTTATAGCAAACATATGACCATATCATGCTAACCTTTCAAATCAGTTCTTTCTAAATATAACCTGAAGCAATAAGCTTTAATCAGCACAAAGATGTGGAAAATGAATGTGTGGAGAGTGATAATTAGTGTCAGATAGAGACTTTTTGATATTCATGTTAGAGTAATAGTGCAAATACATATATCAGTGTACCTGCAGGCAAGTACTCTAATTATCTATAGTTATTTATAATTATGCTCTGTCAATACTACTCAGGCAAATGGAAGAATGGGAGCTGATTCCTCTTTTATGCTCACCATGTCGATCCTCTGAAATTTTGCTGAAAAAAAGAATAAGTGTAATATTTTATCTCTTGCTTGAGTTCATCACAATTTTCTCTTTTGTATATATTCCTTCCTAGCTTATATTAATTCAGCCTTTCTGACCATTGCCTGTTTCCTAGCAAAATTACTTTAACAAGTAAACAAAATGCAAAGGGGATTATAATCTTTCTAAAATTTATGGATGCCTTAATTTATCTAGTGACTTGACTATTAGCAATAATCCTTCCTAGGGTAAACATTGGCTATGATATTACCACTGTGTAAACCTTGCTTTGATTCTCTAGACAAATTTTTCAAGATGTTGGTTGTGACTCTTCTGTGGGTCACATGACCCTTTCACAGGGTTCACATATCTGATATCTTACATAGCCTCAGATATTTACATTATGACCATAATAGTAGTAAAATAACAGTTATAAAGTAGCAATGAAAATAATTTTATGTTTGTTGTCATCACAACATGAAGAACTATATTTAAGTGTTGTAAAATTTGGAATGTTGAAAACCATGCTATAGACTATATGGTGGCAATTGACAACAAGATATGGCAGAAATTTCATATGAAAACTGCATCTGGCTTTGCATAAAAGTATCTAGTAAAAAATGAAATTGCTTAAGGAATTGCTTTTGCTGTCAAGAGACATCATGACCATGGCAACTATTATAAAGAAAAACATTGAATTGGGGTTTGCTTACACTTCCTGAGACTTAGTCTATTGTCATCATGTTGAAAAACATGGAAGTATACAGGCCAACATTGTGTCAGAGAAGTAGCTGAGAGTTCTGTATTCACATTTGTAGGCAGCAGCAATGAGCAGTCCATTGGCTATATTTGAACAGGGTGCCTAGGTTTACTGCATGCATTGTCCTTGGTTGATGCAACACTTCATACAGGCACCCCTTGGTGCAGATCCTCTGGTCTTGATGGTTTCCTTGTGGGGATCTTGAACTCTCTGGATCCTCCCTTCCACCCATTCTTCCAGTATCTATCTCAATTGCCAACCTTCTGACCTCAGGCTATTAGTTCTAAAGAGAATAGCCTGCCTCCTCTTCCTCTGTGTACAAGAAAGGCAGGCCCACCGAGGGGCAGTGATCAAAACAAAAGTGTGGAAGGTCTGTAGGCATTATCCCAGGTGAAGGCCATCTTGGCGTGTTTTGCCTAGGGCTATGCAGCTTGGAAACACCACAGATACCCCACTGAGATGGAAAATGTTGTTGAATGGGAGGATCCATCCTGGGTCTGGAATACTGGGAACTCCAGCCAGGCTACTGTATTTCTAATTGAATATCAATGGGAGGAGGGAACCCAGGGGAGGAATTAAAAGAGGAGAAAGCTGCAGGTTCAGAGCATGAGCTGGAGCAGCTTGCAAGCCAGAGAAACCAAGGGATTCTTTCCATAGAAAAGAAGGTTTATTCTTGTTTCCCTTTAACCTTTTTTCCCTCTTGTATAGGACAGTTGGGTTGTATAATAACGTCTAATTGTTAGAAACAGAGTCAACACAGAGGCAGTCCCCATTCCCCCTTTCCCCACATGGAGAAGTATCTGTCCATTGGCTATGGCTCAATGTGAGGTCTAGGTTCAATGCTTGAAATGTCCTTGGTTGGTGATCAGATTGTGCAGGTCCCCTGAATCAAGATCAGCAAAGATTATTGGTATTTTGTGAAGGTCCTGACCCCTCCAGCTCCTTTAATCCTATAGCTCTTTCACACAACTCTCAGTGCTTCCCTTAGAGTCCAGATACAAGTACCAGTATCTGTCTACAGCACCTTCTATGTGGTGTTTCTCATAGGACATCTATTTTGGGCTAGTATCCACTTATAAGGGAGTATATGCCATGCCTGTTTTTCTGGGTCTGGTTACCCCTCTCAAAATGATTTTTTTCTATTTCCATCCATTTGCCTACAAATTTAATGGTGTCCTTGATTTTGATAGCTGAATAGTATTCCATTGTGTAAATGTACCACAGTTTCTTTTTCCATTCTTCACTTGAGGTAAATCTAGATGATTTCTAGATTCTGTCTATTATGAATACAGCTTCTATGAACATAGTTAAGCAAATATCCTTGTTTTATGGTGGAGCATCTTTATGGTATACGTCCAGGAGTGGCATTAGCTGTGTCTTCAGTTAGCACTATTTCCAATTTTCTGCCAAAGCACCAGGTTGAATTCCAAAGTGGTTATACAAGTTTGTACTCCCACCATCAATAGAGGTTTGTTCCCTTTTCTTCACATACTTTCCAACATGTGTTGTCACTTGAGTTTTTTATCTTAGCCATTCTGAAAGGTGTAAGATGGAATCCCAGACTTATTTTGACTTCCATTTCCCTTATGAATAAAGTCACTGAGCATTTAAGTGTTTCTCAGCCATTCAATATTCCTCTGTTGAGAATTCCCTGTTGAGTTCTGAGCCCCATTTCTTAATTAGGTTATTTGGTTTGCTGGTGTTTAATTTCTTTAGTTCTTTATTTATTTTATTTTTTTAAATTTATTTATTTATTTATTTATTTATTTATTTATTTTATTAATTTATTCTTGTTACATCTCAATGTTTATCCCATCCCTTGTATCCTCCCATTCCTCTCCCCGCCCCATTTTCCCATTATTCCCCTCCCCTATGACTGTTCCTGAGGGGGATTACCTCCCCCTATATATTCTCATAGGGTATCAAGTCTCTTCTTGGCTACCTGCTGTCCTTCCTCTGAGTGCCACCAGGTCTCCCCCTCCAGGGAACATGGTCAAATGTGAGGCACCAGAGTACGTGAGAAAGTCATATCACACTCTCCACTCAACTGTGGATAATATTCTGACCATTGGCTAGATCTGGGAAGGGGTTTAAAGTTTATCTCCTGTATTGTCCTTGGCTGGTGCCTTAGTTTAAGCGGGACCCCTGGGCCCAAATCTGCCTATCATATTTTTCTACTTGTAGATTTCTAGGACCCTCTTTATCCTTTTATTTTGCTATTCTCCCATGCGTCTCTCATTTAGAGTCCCAATAGGATGCCTTCCCCTCTGTCCCAGTTTCCTGGTAAGTGAAGGCTTTCGTGGGACATGGCCCTTGGGCTAGTATGCAGATATAAGTGAGTATATACCATTTGATTCTTTCTGCTTCTGGGTTAACTCACTCATTATGATCATTTCTAGCTCAATCCATTTATCCACAAATTTCGGGAATTCCTTGTTTTTAATAGCTGAGTAGTATTCCATTGTGTATATGTACCACAGTTTCTTTATCCACTCTTCTACTGAGGAACACTTCTTGGATCCCTCTCTTTATTTATTTTTGATATTAGCTCTTTACCAGATATAGGGTTGGTGAAGACCATTTATAGCCTGCAGGCTGTTGTTTTGTCCTGTTGACAGTGTCCTTCACCTTACATAAGCTTTTATTAATTGTTGACTTTAGAGCTAGAGCTATTGGTGTTTTGATCAGGAACTTTTCTCCTGTGCCAATGTGTTCCAGGCTCTTCTCCACTGTTTCTTCTAACAGATTAAGTGTGTCAGATTTCATGTGGAGATCTTTAATCCACTTGAACTTTAGTTTTGTGCATGGCAACAAATATGGATCAAGTTGCATTTTTCTACATGTAGTCATCCAGTTAGACCAGGATCATTTGTTGAAGATGCTTTCTTTTTTCCATTGTATGTTTTTGGCTTCTTTGTCAAAAAACAAGTGTCCATAGGTGTATGGGTTTCTTTCTGGGTCTTCAGTTATATTCCATTGCCCAACCATATTATTTCTATGCCAGTTTCATGCTATATTTATTACTGCTTGAGATTTGGGATGGAGATTTCTCTGGAAGAACTTTCATTGTACAGGATTGTTTTAACTTTTCTGGATTTTTTTCCATGTGAAGTTGAGAATTGATTTTTCAAGGTCTGTAAAGAATTGTATAGATATTTTTATAAGAATTGCACGGAATCTATAAATTGCTTTTGGTAAGATGACTGTTTTTACTATGTTAATCTTCCTGATCCACGAGCATGGGATATCTTTCCATTTTCTGAAAATGCCTTCAATTTCTTTCTTCAAAGACATGAAGGTATTTTTTTCATACAAGTCTTTCATTTGCTTGGATAGGGTTACACTAGGGTACTTTATATTAATTGTGACTATTGTGAAGGGTGTACATTTCTTAATTTCTTTTTCACCCATTTGTCATTTGTATACTGGAAGGGTACTGATTTTTTTAAGTTAATTTTGTATCCAGCCACTTTGTTGAAGGTGTTTATCATTTGTAGGAGTTCCTTGGTAGAATTTTTGAAGTCACTTATGTATACTATCATATCATTTTCAAATAATGATACTTTCATTTCGTCCTTTTTAATTTGTATTTCCATGATCTCCTTTAGTTGTCTTCTTGCTCTAGATAGGACATCAAGCAGTATATTGAAGAGATACACAGAGAAAGGACAATCCTGTCTCTGATTTTGGTGAAACTGATTTAAGCTTCTCTGCTATGTGTCAGGGACAAAAATTTTAAAAAAAGAATTTAAAGACTCTCTAGAATTATAATACACAATGAAAGCAGTGCTAAGAGGAAAGTTCATAGCACTGGGCACCTTCATAAAGAAATTGGAGTGATCCCAAACTAACAACTTAACTGCACACCCAAAAGCTCAAGAACAAAAAGAAGAGGAGTAGATGGCTGGAAATAATCAAACACAGTGATGAAATCAATAAATTAGAAACAAAGTGAATAATTCAAAGACTCAAGGAAAGCACAAGCTGGTCCTTTAAGAAAATCAAGAAGATAGACAAGCCCGTAGCCAAACTAACTAAAATGTAGAGAGAAAGTATTCAAATCAACAAAATCAGAAATGAAATGGGAAACATGAGAACAGACACCAAGGAAATTAAAAGAATCATCAGGTCCTAATTAAAAAGATTATATGTTACAAAATTTGAAAATCTACATGAAATGGACAAATTTCTTATAGCTACCAGTTACCAAAATTGATTCAAGATCAAATAAACAAATTAAATAGATCTATTTCACCAAAGGAAATAGAAGCAGCCATCAGAAGTCTCCCAACAAAAAACAGCCCAGGACCACATAGATTCAATTTGATTGTGAGTTCTTTCAGTACTATATCAATGCCTTATGCATAATACAATATTCCAGACATCACTTATGCATTGAAGATAGAGGAATAAATGATAGAGTCATAAAAACAGACTTAGTTCTCCTAAAAACCACTATGAAAACTTAACTACACATGAATATATGCATGTTCTTAAAAAACAACAACATAATTATCAACAGGAAACTCCTTAGAAAGTCTTTTTAAAAATTTTGGCTCTTGTTGTCACCCTTGTCTTCCAGAACTTGAGGATAAAACACTATAACAGGACACCACAAGCATAAGACACAAGACTTGGAGGAACTGAGATGAAAGTGACCTGACACCTCTCTGATAACTGGCTATCATAGTATTGGAAGGAGTTATGGAAGCTGCCAATGGAGGAAGGTAATCAACAGTCTTAGATAGCTGTAAATCATGCATCACAAAAATGATCAGCCCAGCAAGACATCCCAAAGGTTCAGTATTGGCACTAATATCTTGATGGTAACCAAAAGTTTTCACCACTGGACTTATATACTAATAAATAGGATGAAAATCATGCTTGGTATTATAAGCTGAGTTAACTACTTTACTAAGGTTCAGGGAAAAACCACAGAAGAGCCGGGGAAACATTATTAAAGTCAGAAGCTCTAGATATCTACTGTTAGATTGTGTCCCTTAGAAATGAAGGAGTATCAATAATATTTTTGCCTGAATAAGATCAGCATAATGACAACATCATTTGAAATGTTTATGTAGACAGGAGTGTGTGTGTGTGTGTGTTTTCATATGTATGTGTAACAATAATAATTAAGTGATGAGCTTGGAAACATGGGAGAGGCAGGATGGGAGTGATGTAGATACAGTGGTCATATGTAAAGTCATCAAAACATAAAATAAAAACTGTAGTATGGGACTGAAAGGAGAGGAGGGAGCGAGCTTGAATCAATCAATCAATAAATCAATAAGATATTTTAAAGTTAAAAAATCTCAGAACCTCTTCCATACCTATAGAAACAGAGTCTATTTTATCAAATTTTGTTGATCATTTATAGGTACATTCAGTTAAAGATGAATTAATTGAAAAAGAATATCGAATTGAAAATTATGCTTCTTGTATTTACTGTCAAATATCTATTTGTTTTGACTCTCATCATCTTCAGTTGTTTAAAAAAAAGGACAATCTGTCACAAGTCACTAAGTCTTACACGTTGTGCATAATTTTGAAACTATGGTTACCTAGGACTTTAAAAAGATGACAAAAATTATGTTAAAATAATCTTAGTATATGATGGATATGTAAGCTGGCCTTCACACTGAGTACAAAGAGAAATAAAGGCAAAAATCTATTTCTTGACTCAATGTAAAATATTATTTGTAGAAAAAGAAAAAGAATACATGTTTTTCATCTTCACTTTCATAATAATTCTCAATAGAAAGATAGTTAAATAACATATCACATTACTTCTTGAAAGCATATATTCAGCACTCAGCACTGCTAACATAAGAAACAAATACATATGAGAGAAGACTTGCAAAAACTTTTCCCCAAAATATTAATTGGGATCTCTTGATAGCCAATGTGATACCAATTACCTTGAACTCTAAGATTTCATTACTACAATAGTAGAGTTGGATGGTAGAATACTCATAAAGCATATGTGTAATATTTTTTCAACAAATACTAACCCAGCAGTGGTAATATATGCCTTCAATCCCAGCACTTGGGAGGCAGATGCAGACAGAACTCTGTGAGTTCAAATCCAGCTTTATCTACAGAGTAAGTTCTACAACATCCAGGGCTACACATAGAACCCTGTCACGAAAAAAATACAAAAACACAAACCAAACTGAATACAATTAACGTGAAAAAGCTAGAAACTGAGAGTAGGTAAAGAATCTGTGAGGAAGTACTATGATCTATATAGCAGAGGTTATGAGGAAAAGCTTTGAATAATAGTTTTATTTGTATGTCTGTGTGTAGCTGCAAATGAATAACAAAATAATACAAAAGAAACCAAACAAAATTACTATTAAAAAGGCAGAATAATGTCCTAGTTAAAATTGTGAGTAAAAGTTGATTTAATTAGTGCTCAATTAACCATCTTTGGGACATATTTGAGATAGACATTCACTGTGACCGAAAACCTTCCTATTAGGTTAAGCCAGCAGAGCATGGCATCATGTCTGACTTTCGACCACGGATAATGAGTATCATACATGTCTTTATGTTTGTACGGCAAACACTTTACTGACTGAGTGCTTTTCTTCAGCATACAAAAATATTTTTTCTAATACTTTGGAGGACTGTATGGTGTGTGTGTGTGTGTGTTTGTGTGTGTGTGTGTGTGTGTGTGTGTGTGTGTGTGTGTGTGTACTTGGACCTTGCTGCCCTGAGCATATGATACAAAACTATTTTTGTAGTGATGCTTTTACTTCCTTCATACTCACAGTAGTACACGAAAAATGGGATTTTCTCAATGTTTTTCTATAATCTTTTACCTACGTGATCCTATATGTAACACATATATCAAACTCACTATGACTCAATGTCTTTTTCTTAAGTGTAACAATAAAGCTATCTCCCATGTGTGGTTTTAGAGAGTTTTATGAGATAATATAAACATTGATTATTTTATTATTATTGTATAATAAAGTACAGACAGATTGTATTGTATCATATACTCAGTAAATCAAGATAACACACACACACACATTAAACACACACATATCATACATACCTCTCCCTCAAGTTAGTAAATAGAACTATGCCTAGGCTTGCGAAAACTTCTCATCCAATAAAGTGTTTGCCATACAAACACAAGGACTCATAGAATACCCAGACCCCATGTAAGAAACCATGCCATGATGGTATATTTAGCCAGTTTAACCTAATTTGGAAGGTTCCAAATTATAAGACTACATGTGGCTGATATCCAGAACCCTGGACACTTTCATCAAAGTTGTTAAAGAAAACATCATATTTATGCTTCAGAAAAGTAGTATTTGGTTAATTATACCATACTTTTAAAGATAGATCTAGTTTAAGGAATTTTTTCCTTTATAAATTTATTTTAAAAATTCTGATTGACTGAAATTTGATCATATTTAAAGTGAACAAGGCTTACTCTAGCCTATTTCTTGTATCTATGTATCAGTATTCTAAATATTCCTGTCAATACATGTAAGATTAAGCATGCTTCTAAAGGTACTGAATATAAACTTTTTTAATGAGGAAATGGTCAAATTCTCTTTTATTAATCCATTCAGATGACTTTCATGTTTAGTATCTATAGTCCATTAGTTACCTAATCTTTTTTGATGAATAAATTACTGCTGTTTATTCTAGAGTGTGCACTACTAACAATTAATTATTAACTTTGTCAAATAAAGTAACAATTTTAAAAGTGTTTTCCTTTTCTACTATCTTTTTACCTCATAACATGTCTACAGTAATATTGCTATTTAAAGCTATGTTTCCTCAGCTAGTAGTACTGAAGAATTTTAATTTAACAAGGTATCACATTCAAAGGCCTAGATCTGTGTGATCTGACTGAAAGGGAGACACACCCTTCGTATACACCTTTAATCTAAAAAAGTGTCTGACAGACAGACAAATCGGTGAATCAGAGAAAGATTGACAAATGAGTCAGACATAATATATGCCAACACTCATGAAAACAAACAGGAAAGAGAAGTTACTTAAGAGCAGTGCAGACAGAAGACAAGAGAGTTTGGGAAGACCATATGGTAGAGTTCCGTTGTACAGTCCAGTTTGGTGCAGATCATTTGAGTGTAGTTGAGTTGACACAATTCAGTTAATTGAAATCAGAGGCAATTTTTCTAAGCAGAACAATTCAATGAAAAGCAGAAAGAAGCTATTTTGAATCATTCAAATTGGAGAGGAATTTTGAGCTATAGCGTCTGAGTTGAACCAGCCAGCCAGAGTTCAGAAAGAAATAGAAAGTGTGAGCTTATTCAGTACTAAATCTTAAAGGCTGAAACATTCTAGGCCAAGTATATCAGACAAAGGATTGAAGATGAAGCTTTCAAGGTTCAGCTTTGTATGGAGACTAGAAGCTCCCAGGCTTAGGCCTAGGAATAGTTAAATAGAAATGCTCTGAGCTCAGCCCAAGACTGTATTAGAAAGCTTTTGGTACAGTTCTCATCTCACCTCCATTTCTCAAGAAATAATAATAATATTTAAAAGGAGAATTTACTACTTTGATTTCTAGTTATTCCATAGAAAAAGTCTTGCTAGCATCCTATGAGTCAAGTTGTGGTCTATAAATAAAGTCATAAATTTTATTTACTACAACTGCTTACTCTAAAGGCAAATGTTAGTGGAGGCCCAATGATCATCCTATCTATTTCTGAGCAATATATGAACGAGGCTAAAACAATTGGCAGAGTAACATTTGTTCATATAAAGAAGAAGATGAACATTTATCTTTATAATTATGCAAAGTTAGAAGAATGTAAAGTGATATTACCATTTATAATCAATTTTGTTCTTTAATAAAAACAGTAGCTCTTTTAGAAATCCTTATCAAATTTTAATTAACTGTTGTCAAACTTACACAGAATACTGAGACAGTCTTTGGATGTGGAATAAGTAGGTATTCTAGTTTTTAGCTATCCTATGCATTAGCTACTGCTTTACATAACTCATATAACAAAGTCATTTGCTAAGTAATGTGTTAGTTGGTAATGAATTCTGATGGATCTGTCAGTAAAGTGTTGGCCTTAGAAGCAAGAAGACTTGTATTCAATTCCTAGGATCCACATATAATCACAGGGCAGAGTAGCATAAAAGTGTAATTTTAGCACTAGGAAGGCAGAGATAGTAGAGTGTCTGGAATTAATTGGCCAGCTTAACTAACCTACTTGGTGAATTTAAATGCAAGGTTGTCCTCCAGCTTCTGTAGACACACACATGTGCACACATAATAAGTCTGATGGCTAATCTAGGTTGTCAACTTGACAGCATCTGCATCAGGAATCAAAGTCCAAGCTTCTGGGCAGTCCTGTGAGGGAATTTTTTCTTAGATTTTTAAAACCAAGAAATTAATTGTAATTCTGTGCAGCATATTTTAGTGGTGGCCTGTATAAAATAACATGGAAAAAGAGAATTTTTGCTTTTGCTTGTTTGCCCTCACTCTAGCTGGCAAGTTAATCTTTCTTGTTGCTGCAGCATTCCTTCAATGTGCTAAAAATTTGGGGTTTCTAGCATAGAGAGAAAGCCAGCAGTTCTCTAGCAATCTTCTCGGTATCTAGGGTCAGATCAGCACTAAAGAGATTTCCATCATCATGAACTGAATAACTACAGATTTATTAGCCTTTTCAGAATTAGACAGCCATTATTGAGGTATTATGACTGCATCTTGTAAACCAATCTAATAAATGTCTTTTTCACACACACACACATACATACACACACACACACACACACACACACACACACACACATTTCTGTTCATTTAAGGAACACTAATGCATTCATGTATAAATATTCATCTGCACATATACAAATATTCTTATATACATGGAAATATTGATTAAATGGTTTGCATTTAATCCTTATAAAAATAGAAAATCTTTAAGACTGGAGCAATGTGGTTTTTGAGTCTAGACAAAGCTTACATACTACAATTACTAAGAAGAATCACTCCATTGTCTTGCTGTTCAGTATCTGGTGGATGGCCTGCATATCCAGCACGCTGGTCTAGGCACTGCTTGCTTCTGGGCTAAAACACACAGATCTTGAGATTAAAGGTCCCAAGGTCCTGTTTCTCACCCAGGGGAGGATTAGACAACTCAGGGTGAGGCCAGAGGCTCAAGCACTAGGCAAGGTTCCCTGCTTTATTGGAAGAGGTAGAAAATGCGTTTCCACTGGATCTTACAGTTTAGTTCTTTTAGAATGAGATTGCTGGTATCGGAAGGCAGTAAAGACTCAGGAGCTCTAAAAGTCCATGATAATACCAATAGTGTTGTTACAGACCTTTATTAAGCTGTTATGCTAAATAAGGCAGAGGAAGTTGATGGAAGCAGAAACTAGCTGGCAGGCAGGTTTAGTGAGATGGAGGTCCAAGCTAGTGGTGGCAATGGAGCAGGCTCCAGAAAATACCAGGGAAATTCTGCCATTGTTGCCTGACTGCTTGGCTTCCAGCAGAGGTTCTTCCCCAGAATTAAAGGAGTTTCAGACAGACATGTTGGAGAAATGGAAAGCATCAAAATAGAGTACACTAGCCAGCCTTTATTTATAAACCTTGGACTGTGGAAAGTGGTTTGAGGATGAATGTGTCTGATTCACTATGGTTAAAGGTTCCAAGATATTTAATACACATACAGTGGTACAGTATCTCATTTACAAAAAGTAGCATGTGGTCGTATAACAAGAAAGAAAACATAGTACTTAATCATTCTATGGGTGAGGGAATAACTTAACTGTACATTAAAGGTCATTTGCTAGAGGCTATGATCTCCTTAGCATAGGGTGGGGTTTTGTAGACCAGTTTTCATATCAGGAAATGGTAAGATCTTCCCTGAGGCCTATGTGACACTCCTTACAAGATCTGGGCTTAACAGATCAGGCAAAGTGAGAACCATGCTGATAAAAGGGATTATATCATCAGAACCTGAGCATAAATGTCTGTGCAGACATGTTGTACTTCAACCTTATCCAGCAGAGTCCTACATTACCCAACAAGTACTCTTGATTTTTTTTTCTTTTTTTTTTTTATTAATTTATTCTTGTTACATCTCCACAGTTGAGTGGAGAATGTGATACGACTTTCTCACATACTCTTGATTTTTTGTGTCCCTGTTTTAATGTGTTTTGTGGGTATTTATGATCTGTAGATTCTATGCACTTGAATATTACGGGTCTCTGAGGAAACATACAATACAAAATATTTTGTTCATTTTTCAATTCACTATTTAAAAATCTATTTTAGCTTTATGTGAATAGATGCCCTGCAATTAGTAATGACCCTACTGGTATAATGATGCTTTCATATATGTTTTACACAATTGAATCATGACATCTCTCCTGATATCATTCTACAGAACATTTTAAGGTGATCCTATGTGAATAATACCAATAGATTTTTATAAAATTAGTAAAATGCAAGATATGTATTTGTAAGACCAAACAAGGGAGACTAAAAGTAGTGATTTTAAAAGAAACAGGATAAAGTATTGTCCAGGCATAGGACACACAGTTTTTCTAATCATCTAATTCTTTTAAAGGTTTGTAACTGCTGTTAGCTCTTGATTATAGCAAAGGAAACTACAGTTTGAAATAGTCAAATGATTTGCTTATACATAATATTAGTCAGCATTAATACGATATTTGAACCTAGATCAATTTGGCTATAAAAATTCAGAGTTGACTATCATGAACTAATACTTGACTGAAGTACTGAGAGGATATAAAACAGTACAAAGTGCTGTAAAAGGAAAAGAAATATATGGGCTGTGTGACAACAGATGATATCATAGATATGCTAACTAGAGGTATGTTCATGTAACAGGCATAGAAGTACCCATACTAGGTGGTTTGAGATAATGCATTTATACTATAGCTTATTACTTATAGCCCCATGAGCAAATTACAGGATTTTGGAGATAAACTGAGGCTTAACCAGAGGAGTTTACTAGTTCAGTGTCCCATCAGTAAACAAAAGCTGAGCTAATGTTTAAACTATGGTTCTTTTACAAAACAAAACAAAACCCAAAAACCTCAAGCTCTTTTTACTCATTTTAATGATTCACAGGATGGAACTTTGCAAAAAATGGCACTTAAACATTTATTGAATAAATTAGAGTGTCCTAAATCTTGACAAGCAGAAATATATTCTGAAAATCTTTCTATGTGAAGGAAAAAAGATGATCAAAAGCAGAGAAATAGGGTTTTGTGGTAGTTTTAGACAGACAGCAAACCATTCAATTTAACTTACATGTAGAATAGTGGTAAAAAGTCATGGAAAAATTAAGTTGGCAAGATATCTAGTATTAAAAAGCTGATTAAAATTGTATGTAAAAATTTCTACCTAATATAAAGTGTTTTTATCATAAAAATGAGACATACGATGAAGAGGTTTTAAATATTTTAGTATAATTAATGCTTCCCTGTTCTAGATGACTGAGCAGGAAGTGACAGAAAAAAGTTCATATTGAGAGTTATTCTTTCAAGGTCTGCAAGAAAATATTGGAATTTTGAGAAGAATTTTATTGAATCTCTAGATTGCTTTTAGTAAGGTGGCCATTTTTACTATGTTAATTCTATCAATCCATGAACATGAAAGATCTTTCCATTTACTGATATCTTCTTCAATATCCTTCTAAAGGGACTTGAAGTTCTTTTCATACAGGTCTTTCACAAAAAATAAAAGACCCGGGATACCTGAAACAATTCTGCACAATAAAATAAATTCTGGATGTATCACCATCTCTGATTCAAGCTGTACTACAGAGCTGTTATAATAAAAACACTGTAATAAATATTGGTATAAAAATAGGTTGATGAATAAAAACCAAATCAAAGACCAAGAAATAAATCCACACATATATGGACACCTAATTTTTCATAAAGAAGCCAAAACCATAAAATAGGAAAAATAAAATTGCCAAGAGCTATCCTGTTAAGGGAACTCATAATGGTGTAGGTCTGTAGTGGATGTAAACATGTCTTATTTTGATCCCAAGTGTGGGAGGTAAAACAGACTTCTGTGAGGGTACGTGTTCTTTGTATGCTGGAGAGAGACTTGTGAGGGCACATGTAGTGTCTATCTCCTAGAAAAGAAACTGCCTTTTTTTGGGAAATGGTCTTTGCCAACTGATAAACACCCTAGTACTGACTCTGAAAGATGATATATACATATGAGCCCAAAACCAGAGGCTGGGCTTTTTGATTTTGGTATTAGTTCACATTGTTTGGCCGCATACCACACTGTTTCGAGACATTCCTAGAAAGAAGTGCTCCAGAGAACACTTCGTGGTTCTCAGTTCCAGCTGCTGTGGTAGCAGTCACCTTTCCTGAAATGCTGGTTTGCTATTTAACAGATTTGCTGGAATCCTGACAATGAAGAGTGGAATCTCTCCAAGGAACTGAGTCTAATATGTTCTACTGCTCCTGTTCTAATTAATCTCTTTTCTTTTCTATATAAGGTAGGTGGGTTAGAAGGAAGGTAAAAGTATTAAAGAATCCCAAATAAAGTGGATTTGAAAAAGTTCAAAGCCTACAGTGTTCTAACTGGATGTCTGCACGTAGAAGCTTACAAGCAGAGCCAAATATAACATCCTGCACAAAACTCAAGTCCAAGTGGAGCAAAAAATCAACATAAAACCACATACACTAAATCTATTAGAAAGGAAAGTGGGGAAGAGCCTTGAACCCATTTGCACAGGAGACAACTGCCTGAACAGAATACTAGCAGCTCAGGTACTAAGATCAACAATTAATAAATAGGACCTCATGAAAATGAAAATCTTCTGTAAGGTAAAGAATGCTGTCAATAGGGCAAAATGGCACCGTACAGAATATAAAAATCTCTTTACCAACCCTACATCCCACAGAAAGCTAATATCCATAATATATAAATAACTCAAGAAATTAAACACCAACAAACCAAATCACCCAGTTAAAAATGAGGAGAACTAAGCAAAGAATTCTCAACAGAGGAATCTCCAATGGCTAGGAAGCACTTTTAAAAGACATATTCAACATCCTTAGTCATCAGGGAAACACAAATCAAAACAACTCTGAGATTCCATCATACAGCCATTTGAATGAATATGTTAAAAAACTCAAGTAACAGCACACTGTGGCAAGGATGTAGGGAAAGAGGAACACTCCTTCATTGCTGGTGAGAATGCACACTTGTACAACCAGCTTGTAAACTAGTCTGGAGGTTTCTTAGAAAATAGATCTACCTCAAGACCCAGTTATACCACTCCTGAGCATATGCTCCAAAGACATCACAAGGATACTTGTTCAACTATGTTCATATCAGTTTTATTCATAATATCCGGAAAGCAATCTAGATGTCTGTCAACCAAAGAATGGATAGAGAAAATGTGGTACATTTACACAAGGGAATACTACTCAGCTATTAAAAACAAAGAATACAACTAAATGTCTTTGGAACTAGAAAATATCATTCTTAGTGAGATGAACCAGACCAAGATACACATTCATGGTATTTTTTTACATACAGGGAATTAACCATAATATACAAGATAACCATGTTACAATACACAGACCCAAAGAAGTCAAGGAAATACCAATGTAGGATGCTAGAATCTCACACAGATGAGGAGATGAAACATGTATCTGAAGTATATGAAGGGAGAGAATGGTGTAAGAGAGAAAGTGGGGAGAACAATGGAGGTAGAGATCAAATGTGGGGAGAGCTAGGTGGACAATGGAGGAATGGGAGGCGTAGGAACTGGAGATAGAAGGGAAGTTGGTGAGGGAGCAACTTCTGGACAGTGGATGACCCCAGGAATCTACTGGAGGGTCGCTAGCTGAAATCCCTAATAGAGGAAATCTTAGATCCTGAAGTTGCCACTTCTTGTAGCCAGGTAAGTGTTCCAATGGAGAGAGGGAAACAGCAACCCATCCATAAAACCTTCGACCCCAAATTTTTCTCACCTACAGTAAGTGTAGGGATAAAGGTGGAGAAAGATTGAGGAAATGGCAAACCAAAAATGACAGGCCCAACTTGTGACCAACCTCATAAAAGTGAGCCTACCCCTGTCAATATTAGTGATACTCTGCTATAATTGGTAGCAGGTAGGAGCCTAGCATAATTATCTTTGAGGGGTTTCATCTGGCAGCTGAGAGAAACAGATGCAAAGACAGACAGCCAAAGAATAAGCTGAGCTTGGGGAGTTTTGTGGAACAGTGGGAAGAAGCATAGAAAGAGCCAGAAGGGTCAAGGCCATCACAAGAAGACCTGGAAAGTAAAGTAACCCAGGCCCTTGGGGGCTCACAGAGACTGAACCAACAACCAAAGAGCGTGCATGGGATGAAACTAGATCTATACCCTACATATATGTAGCAGATATGCAACTTGGTCATCATGTGGGTCCTTTAACAATGAGAGTAGGAGTTGTCTCTAACTCTGTGCTAAACCTTTAGATACCTTTCTCCTAGCTGGATTGCTTTGCCAGGCCTAAGAAGGAGAGGATGCCTTTAGTCCTACTGTGACTTGATGTGCGAAGGTGGTTGGGTACCCATTTGGGTCTTTCCTTTATCTGAGAAGAAGGAATGGATAGAATGCAGGGGACACATTTTGAGGGTAGGACTGGGAGGAAAGGAGGAAGGGAGCTGTGATCAGGCTGTGAAATAATTAAATAAAATTTTAAAAGTAAGTTCATATTGGATCAATACAAGGATGCAGGTCTGAAAGGAAGATGCAACCATTTGGATTGTAGAAGATGTAGGAGACCTTGCAATATGTAAATCCATAATAGTTAGCATCTAATTATTAAAAATGATGTTACAAAGAAGGAATTTCAGCTTTCAAGTATGTAACTAGAAAAAAGCATATGTCTACTAATAATACTATAAAATTTTCTAATTGAAGACAGTAAGAGAAACAGTTATGATATTAAAAATATTAACACTTTATTAAACATTTACTCTATGATAAATAATCCTACATTAGTTCATGGTGGTATTTTATTTCTTAAAATAGCTGAATGTGATGACATATAATTTAACCCCACGATTTATGTGAGAAGGATTTGGCTTACAAAAATTAAGGAATATACCAGAGTTTCCTTAGATAGCAAATGGAACACTGAACATTTATATTTGTTGACTGACAAGCTAATGCTTCTCACACGGGCAAGTACAATTTGGGATAAGTACAATAGAGGAAATATAGTTGAATTTCACAATTTTATAGCTAAAAGAAACAAGTGATCCAAGAATATTCTTTTTTTCAAACAAAACTTTGTGCCTATGCATAGATGTGTATGCTTATGTTTGTAGGGTGCATATGTACACAGGTGTGTGTGTATGTGTGTGTATGTGTGTGTGTGTGTTGTATGTTTATGGAAGTACTGTTGTGGATCTGGAAGACAAAGGATAACCTGGGTTTCATTCATCAAATGTTATCAGATACCTTTTAAATTTATTTTTGTGTATGCGTGTATGTGTGAGACTATGGTTCCACATGCATGCAGAAACTGACAAATGCCAGAAGTCATCAACTTCCCTGAAAATGGAATTAGAGGAAGTTTAGAGCTACTATGTGGGTTCTGGTATCTAAACACAGTACCTCTGTAAGAGCTATAGGCACTTTTAACCTCTGAGCCTTCACTCCATCTCCAATCAAACTTTTTTGGAGATTTCATTACTTGCTTTCCTGAAACTCACCAGGTAGGCTAGACTGCCTTTCCAGCAAGCCCCAGGGATCCACCTCTCTTTTTCCATAACATTGGGATTATACTATGCCTGGCTCTTTTTGTAGGGTTCTGGAGCTCAAACTCAGTCCTGCTGAGAAGGCAAACACTTTAACAATGAGCTATCTCTCTAGACCAATTTTTAAGAGTTTTCTTAACATATTGTTGTTGCTGTGAAAATGTAGCTAACACTGGGTAGTGTGATTGACTAGCACACACAAGACTTGGTTCAGTGCTCAGCATCAAAAAACAAAGTATTATAGCTGAAGTCAGGGAAAAGAACAAGATACCAGTGAGTGAACATAGATGATAAATAGAAAGTTTTCTCAGATATACACTGCTAACATTTTAAGGTTATGTCTTGAAGTTATGATGTGATTTTTCAGTATCTTGTGGAAAGGACTAGTTAATATTAATATTTTAAAAATTTAAATGTGATTAATGTAATGTTATCACTAGATAAAAATGTACTATAGTGAAGATATGACCATAGATGTGAAAAATAAAGTGAAGACCTATTCTATCATTCCTGCTTTAAGACATTTTAAATCATTGTTTTGAGATTATAACATAATCATATTATTTTGCCTTTTCTCCTTTCCTCCCTCGAAGTCTTCCCAAGTTCACTCTTGCATACACACACTCACACTACCACCACCACCACCAACAACAACAACAAGTAAGATACTTTTTAAGTATCATCTAACTGGAATTATTATATTTCATTTTTGTGTGTATTGGGATGCAGAAGACAACTTCTCCATGAAACATTTTTGAGCAAACTCATTGGTCGCCTACTCTCAACAGAATGAGGATAAACCCATGTATGCACACATTTATCATCAAAGTCATCAAATGGGTAGTTACTGCCTAAGGACAAGCAGTGTACAGATCTTCAAATATTCTATGTAGCAAGAGAGAAAAATAAGTGAAGCATAGAACTTAGATTCTTTGATATACAATGTCAGTTAAAGATGGTTCAGTTGCTGCGGTACAAACACTTCTTTTTGCTTTTGGGAATTTTCTTCCATTTATCACTTGCCATTTAAATAACCATACTATTCCAAAACTATTGTTATCAATCTCATCACTAGATGGCAGTAGGATTCTTTTAATAAAAATGGAATGACAGCTCAATGTGTACAAGCAGGATTAAAAGTAAATTAAGTGACCAAGCAATTAATGCAAGAAAAATAATACAAAGAACTCCACTTTATCCTTTTAGGACACTCTGAACCAAACTTTTGTACATTTAGACTTGCTTAATTTGCTTTTATGACTTTACTGTAAGCGAATCTTAGAAGTGAATGATTCCTCACTTTTTAGAGAATTTCATTCTATTGATAGTTTATATATATATACATCTTCTGTATTCAATAACAGACAGTAAATACCTTGACTATTAGTTGATGAACACTTGTAAAAATGCTAAATCTAGAAGAGTATGTGTGTATGATAGAGGATGGGTTTACAGAAAAAAAGTAAGTTGAAATGCTTATTTTTTTATTAAGTTTAATAACTTCTAAAATGAATTTTAATGTGTATCATATACAACCAAAGGAATGGTTGGATATTATTTGACATTATGTATCATCAAAGGGTTTTTATTTACTCATTTAATTATGCATTTATTTCAGTGGAAAAAACTTTAACCTCAGGGAGAATATTAACCAGAAACACAAGGGCTTGTTGGGCCACAGAGGAAGAGGATACAGGCAATCCAGATGAGACTTGATAGGCTGATGTCAGATGTTAGGGGAGTTGGGCTCCCCTTTCTGAGGACTAGGGGAGGGACGGATAGGGTATGAGGGATACATAAAATCACAATGTTACAAGTAGAAGAGAGTTGCAATCTGAGGTATGGAAACTGTACATCAGGGGCCCAGAACGCATACAAGACTGTGTTTATTTTCTGTGTATACCATGCACAGATTTAGGAAAGTAGCATGGAAATATGTAAAATGGTGTAATCTATTTAGTTTAAAAAAACTATCTAACTTAGGTCTAGGACTTATTTGATAAATTCCCTGCCATATAAGCATAAGAACCTACTTCTAACACCTGACATTTCCACAAAACCCCACATATGGTTGAAGACTCCTTGGCTTCCTATAACTGGAAGGCAGAATGAGAGAGATTCCCAGAGCAGTCTAAGCAATATGTTAGCTCTGGATTCAGTAAGAGTCAGAGATACTGTCCCCCAAATAAAGAGGAAAGCCACAGTGGAAGACACCTGACATTAAGCTCTGATTTCTACATGCACACACACACACACACACACACACATGCACACAAACAGTTGTTTAATTCAAAGATTCAGAAAAAAAATTATACAAGCTGTATTGAAAGTGATCACTATGTTTTAAGTACAGTCTTCTGTAGCCAAGGTTCTATACGATTCCATTACAAAACTGTTCTAATGCTAGATATAATTCTTGATTAAAAAAAAGTATGCCTTGATGGCCGTGTGTATTAATACCATTATCACATAAGATTGTTACATTTTCTAAATTTTAAATGTTATTTATGATAAGATTTCAATTAGAACAATAAGTTAAGAAAATTAACAATGGATCACATGGGAATATTAGGCTAGATAGGATATTTTGTACACACACACGTGTGTGTGTGTGTGCTAGGATATGATATATTATTTCAAGTTATTTTATCTGATGCTAATATTTGTTCTTCTAAAATAATAGCAAAAATGATGTGAGAAAAAAACATTGAATTGGAATATAAGGGGGAAAATGCCAGAGGCAGAACAGAAGAGTAAAAGGACAAGGACTTTTGACTTCTATTGATTTGGTTCAACAAAATTAACTGTGTTGCCCATGGAGGAGTTACTAATGGAGTCTCAGCTGACTGAATGTCAAAACACAAAAATAGTACTTAGTGCACTGGGTTGCCAGCAAGATTAAATAGTAAAATATGTAAAAACACACTGGAAAAGTCAATCTCTGCAACAAATTGTGCTAGGAAAACTGGGTGTCCACATATAGAAGAATAAAGCTTGATCTCCATCTCATATCCTGTACAGAAATCTATTTAAAATGGATCAAAGACATTAATGTAAAACACAAACTTTAATTCTTAAAACTGCGACAGGAAATTATATGAACAGCACTTCAAAATATACTTATATGTGAGGACTTTCTGAAATGGATTCCAATAATTCAGTAAATTACAGAAGCAACAACTTACTGATGAGACTGCATGAAATTAAAAGTCTTTGACACAGCAGAGTAAAGAACAGCATGAGAGACTGGTGAGAGAGTAGGAAAATAAATCTTTGCAGTCTTCACATTTGAAGGATATAGACTACATAAAGAACTAAACACATAAAGGAAAAATATTAGTCATAACACCCCAAATCATTTATTCAGCACATGGAGAAATGAAATGACCAGAGTTATCAAAAGATGAGGTGCAAATAGCCAATATGTATGTGAGAAAAATGTGTTAACATCCCTATCCATGAGAAAGAGGCACATCAACTGCACACATTTGGTCAAGAGGGAGAGTGTCTGTAGTAATGGATGTTGTTCTTGGCCATGGAAGGTATCTGTGGGCCAATGAGAAAGTGGGTGTGCAAGTGTGTGAGCACTTCTGCCCCTCGCCCCTTGTTCTTATTTGAAGACATGATACCTGACCTAGCCTGGCAACGAGAAATGAAAGGCTCCAAAGGTCCCTTCTTAGGTTGCTGTGCAAAAAGGTCTTTTAGTCAAAGGCAGAGTCAGAAGTCCCAAGGTCTCAGAGTCAGCCCTCAGTCTCTTTTTTCCTCCATCCACCTCCAGTGCTTAGAAGTGAGGACTTGATCAAATAGAAGAGACTGGATGTGCCCTGGATACAGATTGTGGAGGTGTTTCTGGTATGAAACAAACAAAGAAAGTACACGAACATCCAACCTCAAGAGGTTATAGTTTTGATAATTACGAAAAGTAATAATAGTAACTGTGAAGGGTGTGGAGAAATTAATTCTTTACATTACTACTAGGGAACAAATTTAGTGTAGCCACTAAATACATCACTATGGAGATAACCTAAAAACAACATTTAACAAGACAGAACTACTTGTTACAACATTTCTGGAAATCCATGTCAGCATACAAAAGAAAGAAATATCTACACATTATTTTTATAGAATCAGAATAGGCAAAAATTGACAGAAGCATACTCATACATACAAAACTAAGATTTTTTTAGCTTAGGACTTTAATTTTTTTTTTTTTTTGGAGCAGTAAGGTTTTGTTTATTTCAGTTATTTGTGAGACTATAACATAGTTACATCATTTCCTCTTCTCATTCCTCCCTCTAAACACTCCTACAAACCCCATTCTGCTTTCAAATCCATGCTCCCATTAATTGCTGTTATGTACAAATATGCATATGTATATACATATATTTCTAAACTTGATACCCTATGAGAATATACAGGGGGAGGTAATCCCCCTCAGGAACAGTCATAGGGGAGGGGAATAATGGGAAAATGGGGGGGGGGAGGGATGGGAGGATACAAGGGATGGGAGAAACATTGAGATGTAACAAGAATAAATTAATAAAAAAAATAAAAACTATAAAATTCCAAAAAAAAAAAAAAAAAAAAAGAATCCAAGGCTCAGAGAGTTTGCTATAAGACTGTGACTCCTAATAGTGTCTCACCAACATGACTGTCCACATGAATGACAACAATTAGTGTGCCAAAGTGGACAGGGCAAAGCCCAAGAGGTCTCAAACCTACACAAAGGACTTTAATTTTTCTCTTTGCAATTTAGGATCTCTTTGCTATAATTATGAAAGTTAAATATGAGAAAAAGCTGTCTATGTTGGAAATCTTTTTGATTTCTGAGATATAGTGATGATAACTCAAGTGGCATGTAATACTAGTTTTCTTGTGCTTTAGCTGAGAATTTTTTTTTTTTTTTTTTGCAGGTATGGCAAGATGGTACAATGAGTAAAGGTGATTACCCTCCAATCAAGTGATGTCAGTTCTATGCCAAGAATCCACAGAAAGTTGTAAGGAAAGAAGTGACACTAAAAAGCTATACTCTGACCTTAACATGTGCATCTTAACATGCATTTCCAATCACAGAATGATGCAGACAGACAGTAATGGTTTAAAAAATAGCTGCAATTGCCATTGATAGTGGTTGACGTGAGACTAAAGTGCAGAAACAGAGAGAGGCCAGGTAGGTATTACTTCAACAATCTTTTGCTATAAAACTGTGGTTAAGAAATTGCTATGTTGTGTGATAGAGCATCTTTTTGTGTATATTCCAAGGAGTGGAAAAGCTGGGTTTTGAGGTAGCCCTATTCCCAGTTTTCTGAGAAATTGCCAGATTGATTTCCAAAAAGGTCATACAAGTTTTCACTCTCATCAGCAATGAAGGAGTGGTCCCCTTTCTCCATAACCTTGCCAACATATGCTGGCACTTGAGTTTTTTAATCTTAGCCATTGTTTTGAGTTGCAGTTCAGTGATAACTAGAGATGTTGAGCATTTAAGTGTTTCTCAACCATTTGATATTCCTCTGTTGATAATTCTTTGTTTAGTTCTGAGCCCCATTTCTTAATTGTGTGGAGAGAAGGGACTGGCTTGGACATGAACTCTGGTGCCTCCCCTTGGTGGAGAGACCTAGTGACACTCAGAGGAAGGGGAAGCAGACTACCAGAAAGAAACCTGATAGGCTGTGATCTTATAATCTGGGATGAGGTCCCCTTCTGTCACAGGCCTAGTGGATGGGAATAGGATAAAAAAGGAAGAGAGGGGGAACAGGAAGATACCAGTGAGGGGATAACAATTGAGATGTAATCTGAATAAATTACTTAAATAAAAATTAGAAAAAAGAAATTGCTATGATATACCTGTGGCCAGGACTCCTGTTGTAGTTCCTTTCTCAAAACCAGAGATCTCAATAGTGAGTAGTAAGAAGTAACACTGCTTCTTCCCCTGGCTTCTTTGGTAGGGTGAGAAAGACTTCTTTATAGTTAGGCTCTGGATTGGCTCATCACAATTTCTAATGAGTCTCTTAATTCTTTCTCTAGTGCTATAAATAGTGCTATAAATAGTTCCTCTATTAAATTCTTTTCAACTGCTCTGAAAAAGCGGTTTTCTTCTGTGAGCATAATTAAGAGATATCTATCTCTTTCTCCATACTCATGCACATACAGTCTTCCATCATTTTAGCAGTTATTTAGCAGTTGAGATATAGTCAGAAAAAAGGCACTAGATATTTATGAAGACTTAAAATCATACAAGTAGAATGATTTTATACATAGGAACTGTTAATCCTGTCAATGGGAGCAGGCAGAGCAGCACAAAAATCATTGACATCAAGAAGCAGTTACATACTTAGGTTAGAACAACTAGGCTGTATTGTGTTGTCATTAATCTCCAGGATGCACTATCACTTTGAAAATGTTGGAAACATGACACGAACATTTAGAATTGTTACTGCCACAGAGGAGATTCCGCAGGTGCCAGGAAATCCAGATGAACTACAGAGAAGTGGAAACTTGGGTCTGCCCTCCCCTCTCTTTTTTATTAGACATCTCTCACTAGTGAAGCTATTTGACAGAAACAGAATAAGAAAAGACAAATGTAATTTTCTAGGATCATCCTTATGAGACATGGAAAATTTACTACTGTATTCAGATATTTTTATGTAAGGAACTGATCAATTCATGCTACAATGCTGATTAAATACACTTTAAGCTTGTTTAGCTGACAATTTAATACAAAATTAAGGTAATACTATAGCTTGGATACAGAATGTCCATCAAAGATATATATATATATATATATATATATATATATATATATATATATATATATATATATATATATATATATATACACACACAATGTCTTGGATCCAGGGTGCTGCTTTTGAAAGATGTTGTGTATGCTTAAGAGTTACAGGCCTAGCTGGTACATTATGTAACACCTTTAGGCCCAGTGATTGTGGCCATTATGGTATAATAATAAACTCCAAGTCTAAAGCCATTCTTGCCCCAAAAGTCATATATTGAAAGAAAGAGAGAATAAACATAAAGAGTCACAGCCTCAACTGGACATGTTGGCACACATCATTACTAACAGTACTTTAGAGCAGACAGTACAGACATATCTCTGTGAGTTTGAGCCCAGTCCACACAATAAAGTAAGAAGTAGTTAAATCAGGCCCACTCCACCTCCTTTGCCACCATGAACAAAACCGAGACAGAAGCAATTGGTTGTTCTCAAGCCACTCACTGCTGTCCTGCTCTAAATGATACTATAAGATTATAATCTATTCTGCTTTTCTTCATTTTTGATAAGAGTATTTGCTTCAAGATGTACTCCCATTGAAATGTACTGCCTGAGCAGAGACACAAAACAATTGAGCAATTCAAGCATGGACAACAATCTTCAAAACTGTGAGCCACAATTAAACAAACCTGTCTTAATTAGCTAAAAATATGTACTTTATTATGTGAATGGGAGGCCAACTGATGAATGATACACTCAGGTTTATAAACTTGGCATTAACATTCTCTTCTATTTATGCTCACTATTCATGTAATATTTTCTGATTTATTTTGCTTTGTTTTGTTTTGTTTTTCAAGACAAGGTCTCTCTGTGTAGCCTTGGCTGTCCTGACCTCACTCTGTAGACCAAGTTGGCCTTGAACTCACAGCGATCCACCTGCCTCTACCTTCCAAGTGATGGGATTAAAAGCCTGTGCCACCACAACTGGCCAAAATATGTAGCCCAGGCTGACTTTGAACTAGTGATCCTCCTGCCTCTGCCTTTTCCAGCAAATCCTACCGGAGTGCACCACTACTACCGGCAAATTTTACTTGTATTTCATGTGTATCAGTGTTTTTTTTTCAAGACAGGGTCTCTCTGTGTAGCCTTGACTGTCCTAGACTTGCTTTGTAGACCAGGCTGGCCTCAAACTCAAAGCGATCTGCTTGCCTCTGCAGCGAGAGTGCTGGGATTAAAGGTAGGCGCCATCACGTGCCCGGCTTCTGATTTCTTGCCATTACAAATTAATAAGAAACTTGCAAACCCATTGACCATAAATATTTTCTGATTTCTAGATCTTGAAGTTCTCCTGTGAGTTATGATCGAAACTGACTTTTTGGATCTAAGTGAAGTCAATGTGAGTGGTAATGTTTTATATTAAGAATATGCCTGAGTTTTGAGGCAACTATTTCAATGAATCCAGTAAAGTCTCCTATTTTCAAAGAAGCTTTATTATTAATATTCAAAACCCAAAAACAACAGATGTCTACAAACTACTGATGGGTATATCCATTATTGTCATATTAACACACTAATATTACTCTGGACTAGAAAAAAAAAACCTATACTTTCAACAAAAATGTTGTTTTGTAACATTATCCTTACTGAAAGTAAACAAAACAAGCATATACATGTATAATTATCATTATAAAAATTCTACAAAGTTCTTTATAATGTGTAATGCTGCATTAAAATAATTTCTATGTTGATGAGAGATTAGATTAAAAATGAAGAAGAAATAGACAGAATAAAAGGACATTTAAAAACTCGTTGGGTTGATGATGCACTTATTACCTTAACTGTGATAATAATAATATTCCATATGCATATACGTATGTGTACACAAGACAAAATGTTTCAAATATTTCAAGTTAAATATGTAAAAATAAAACTATGTTCTAATCACAGCCCATTAATATTAAGAAATCCGTTTTACAATACTGATTCTCTTTTACTCATGAAATGTCAATTAATCCTGTATTACTCACCCACCTCCTACTTCAAATATATTGGGAAGATAACCTCTCCCTCCATGGCAATGGAGGTCTTGTCCATGCAAATATTCAGATATGAATAACAAAATCCCCAAGCCTGTACTACCCAATTTCTTATCTTTGTCTAGTTCTCTTTACCCCTTTATCTAGTAAGGGATAAAATATCAGCAGTAGAAAAGGAAACCATTCCTATGATATTGACACTAGAACCAGCAGATAAAGACTTACATAAGTCCTACCAGTTTGTATATACACAACTGCCATGCTATTTCAGTGCTAAGAAATTTTCCTAGGGCTGGATAGAGAGCTCAGTAGTTATCTGTTCTTTCAGAGAACTGGAGTTTAATTCTCAGCACCCACTTGGCAGCTTATAACTTCCTGTAACTCCAAGATCTGACACCCTCACACAGATATAAATGCAAGCAAAATATCAGTGTACATAACAATAAAGAATCAAAACATTTTTTGTGTTGTTCTTCAGAATAGAGACATGTGCTCTAGAGTGACAAAATCCCCAATACTGCTTACATTTCCATACTATTTTGGTGACATTACTGAACTTTTTGCTGAAGTGAAGACTGAATCTACAGCTGCATGCATGATAGAGAAATGTTCTACCACTGAGCCTTCCTCTCAAGACACCCTTCTTTCATAAAAACTGTATTCTTTTATTTTTTATTTTTAGTTTTATGTTTTCAAAGTTGTCCTTTCTACACTATAGTCAATTCTATCTTAGAATTGCTAAGTAAAACAATATTATCCAGAGTTTGCCATATTAAGTTTTGGTTTTGTTGTTGTTGTGGTTTAGTTTAGTTTTGTTTTGTTGTTGTTTTTTGATACAGGCTTTCTCTGTGTAGCCTTGGCTATCCTGGACTTCCTTTGTAGACCAGGCTGGCCTTGAACTCACAGCAATCCCAAGTTCTGGGATTAAAGGCATGCGCCACAAGGCCCAGCCCGCCTTATTAAATTTTAAGTCTTACTTTTTTAAAAGATTCATTTTGTGTGTATATGTGTGTCCAAGTATATCTTCATGCTCCATTTGCATTCAAGTGCCTGTGGAGGCCAGAGGAATATGTCAAACCTCCTGGAGTTACAGTTGCTTGGAGTTACAGATAATATAGGTGCTAAGAACCAAACCAGGTCCTGTCCAAGTGCAGCAACTGCTCTTTACCTCTAAGCTACCTCTATAGACCCTAAATCTTAAAGTTTTAAAAGGTAGAAATATACCACTGTTAACTTTTATAAATATAGGCATTAGGAATGATGACAACATTCTACATATTAAAACAAGAATCAGATCAATTATTGCTCTCCATTTAGGTTCTATAAAATTTACATGCCTATTAGATTTTGGTTTTCTGTGTCCATGACTTCTTGATAGAATTGGCATAAAGTTACTTTCAACAAAGTATTGGGAAGAATAGTAATCATCCTTTGGGGAAATGGCATACAATCATGTCGTTCACATCAGCACCATTAGAGATTATTGTGCAACCTATCATTTCATCATGGTCAATTCAGAGCTCATAGAATATACTGAATTGCAGGTTATAAGTTTTATCCCCAAAGCCATGCAATTATCCCACAGAAGGCTCAAAGTTCATGACAAATTAAGCTAAATTATATTCTGAAATATTCTTTGCCATCCTGCTGCTTGGATACATAAAATTTCAGACCTTCACAAAAGGTGTCTCTTTCTTCATTCTGGCAAAGCTCAATTATTTTCAATTGTTATTGAACATAACAATATGAAAAATTAAATAAGAAAACAATGTTTACCCAAGCCTCTGCATAAATCTTGCCAGTGTGGGACAGGAATTTACAAGGGAGATGAGTTAAGAGGTTGAAGAAATCCACCTCACAACTTACATATAGAAATAATAGTCTACAAAGAAACAAAACCTTCAGAAACTTCCAGAATTCAGTTTGAATTCTTTTATCAGAAGCTGAATCATGTTAAGACACAAGCTACCAGAGGTTTGGAAATGGGGAGCCAGTAATGGTTATAGATCACACAAAACTCCCACAGAATAATAGAAAATAAGATAGCAGAATTCTGTACTTTCTGCAGGTACTGGGGTGACATATACACTGAGACTAATCTCCTGATGGAAGTGGAATGCTGTGTGCAACAGAATTGGAAAGAAATTACTCAAATATGTACTCTAGGACAATTAAAGGCCATCAAATCTTGTCTGACTACCTGAAACTTGAAGTTAATTTCTCCTGAGTAGATGTTCAATTATGTAAGCTTTGACAGGTGCTCAGTGGCTCCCACAGAAAGGCTAATCCAGTATTTTCTTCAGCAATTCATGCAACAATGAGTAAGAAGGCAGTATATTACATATCCTCTTAAGCTGGTTCTCCAGTGTAATGATGTCTCTGGTATGAAATGAGCTTAATAGAGGAAGTACAAGGGACACCAAAAGTGTAATACTCAAGAAGAGATTTTCATCCAATGTGACCTTCCATGAGGAAAATAAAATGAGAAAAATCTGCTGAATGCATTTCCACACTTGCTTAGTATATATGGTCTTGGTTCTGTTGGAAACTGATGGTACATGAGTTTAGATTTACGACTAAAGAATTTTGAGCATTTGTTTCATTAAGACTTTGCTGTATGGTGAAATTTTTTATGGAGATTTGGGTGGAATTTTGTGATGTACATTTACCACATCCACTGCACACATAGGGTCTTTCTCCTGTATGAAATTTGTTATGCCCTGGAAGGGAAGATTTCCTCCACAACAATTTCCCACATGTATCACATATATAGACATTTCCTACAGTTTGGTCTTTCTTTTTTTTTTTTTATTTATTTATTTATTTATTTATTTATTTATTTATTTATTTATTTATTTTTTATTAATTTATTCTTGTTACATCTCAATGTTTTTCCCATCCCTTGTATCCTCTCATTCTTCCCTCCCTTCCATTTTCCCCTTATTCCCCTCCCCTATGACTGTTCCTGAGAGGGATTACCTCCCCCTGTATATGCTGATAGAGTATCAGGTCTCTTCTTGGTAACCTGCTGTCTTTCCTCTGAGTGCCACCAGGTCTCCCCCTCCAGGGGACATGGTCAAATGTGAGGCACCAGAGTACGTGAGAAAATCATATCCCACTCTCCACTCATCTGTGGAGAATGTTCTGACCATTGGCTAGATCTGGGTAGGGGTTTAAAGTTTACTGCCTGTATTGTCCTTGGCTGGTGCCTTAGTTTGAGTGGAACCCCTGGGCCCAAATCTGCCTATCATAATGTTCTACTTGTAGGTTTCTAGGACCCTCTGGATCCTTCTACTTTGCTATTCTCCCATGCTTCTCTCATTTAGAGTTCCAATAGGATGTCCTCCCCTCTGTCCCAGTACTAGCCCAAGGGGCATGTCCCACGAAAGCCTTCACTTACCAGTTTGGTCTTTCTTATGTGCCACAAGGTAGACTTTATTCATAAAAGCTTTTCCACAAGTGCTACATAGCTGAAGATGTTCTCAATGCTGAAATTTCTGTAATTGAGCAAGTTTCTTTGGATGGCTTTGCCCACCTTCTTCACACTTAAAAGGGTCATTTTTGTGAAATTTCTGGTGCTGAACACATTTATCTTTGTAGTTAATAGATTTCCCATGTTATAGTGCCTGCTAAGAGGTTTCTATACACTCAGTGCGTTAAATAGTTGTTCCTCACTACAACTTGCTAGGGTCTTAGTTCAGTTGACTAAAAGTTCCTCTCAAGCTCACTGAAAAGGAGTCCCTTGAAATGTGAAGATTCTTATAAATGAATCCAGGCTGTTTTCATGTCTAAAGACTTTGATTCATTTTCCTGCAAAATGAAATATAAGTTTCTTTCACATGATTGACATGCATATCACTGCTGCATCCCTGGGTCCTTCATAGCCAGGTACTGCATTTCCTTTATGATTGACTCACACACATCACAACTGACATCCTGAACGATGTCGCTGAATGATGTTCTCTTAGAATCAACTTGCTCAGAAAGTAAACATTTATTATTCTCTTCAGTGGAATGAGCAGTGGCGGACTTAGCCTCTAGTATCCTCATGTTGATTAAATCAAAGTCCTATGAGAAATGCAGTCTGTCTCTTGCTTGTGGAACAATATGCATAGATACAAATCAATAAATGGTGAAAAATAACAAGTTCAAATTTCGCCAGCATCACCTCACAAAGTACAGGTGATTCAGAGTCACTCTATAACTCCTGATCCTTAAGAGAGAAATACATATACTACCACATCTTCAAATGTCACAGAGTTCTGAGCAAGTTCCAAGTTTGCTGCCTCCTTGAGTCTAAAACCTAGGCCACTGTGTTGAGAGAACTGGCTTGATATACAAGTGCAGACGCCATGAAAGATCACATGGCCTTAAAACATCCTATTCCTGGTTGCTCATATCCAAGTCTGTAACACTGAAAGTTCAAAACTAGGAAATCAACGTTATTATACCACACAGATACAGACATAGGACTCACTTAAAATTTCATCTTTCTATAACTGATTAATAGAGGATGCCATAGAAACAGCTAGGCAACAGCTCCAACCACCACTTCTGGTATTGTCCTTCTTTAAGCCATTGTATTGTGACCGAGACAGGAAGTGATATAGTTGGAAAGTGATTATTACTGGAAATCCTGCCCATTCTTAGTGTAAAAATTTGTTTGAAAGCACAGAACAACCATTCTTTAACTGAGAAGTATCTACCAATTATTTTCCACAAAGGCAACTTGTGATAACAAAGGTCAGAGTTTGTAGCTTCATGGAACTCCATCTAAAATTTCATATTCAACCTCCTAATCATTTCAGTTTTACCTCTATTCAGAAGTAAAAGGTGGTCTCAGAATAAGAACTCCTTCTGAAAATACACATTAAAACTGGAGAGCTATCTCAATTGGTGCTTATTTCTTAAGTGCTTAGAGAATAAGTGTGAGGGCTGAAAATAGATCCCATGAACCATGTTAAATGGCTCATCTGACTGCATGTTATAGTCCTCATTGTAGGGGAGAAGGGGCACAGCAAGTGCTACTGTGACCAGAGGAGCTAAAAAAGGGACAGTAAGAAAGTGGACATGAGATCAAGGCACAAGGGAAGAAGAAATGCAGATGTCAGAGGAGGAAGAAAGGGAGAGTGGATTGCAGGGAAGAAGGGGTGCAGAGAGAGGGAAGATTACTGATGAAAGAAGGCATAGTAGCTGTGGTGAGAGGCTAGTTCAAGGGAAAGAGCCTGTATGAAGGGAGGGAGGATTATATGGGAAAGGTGACTGCAAAGGGTTGGCAATATAGTACACTATGGGACCTGTAAGAGGAGGGAAAAGAAAAGCAAATCCTGTGAGCTTGCTGGCCAGTCAACTAGTGTAGCCAAAACAAATGGCTCCAGCTTTAGTAAAAACAAGATAGAAAGCAAGTGAGGAAGACATCCGCAGTGACTTCTGGCCTGCACATATGCATACCTATGCAAACATATGTTCATATAAATGAAAACACACACACACAAACTTTTGAACAATGTCTTAAGTAACAAGTTTCTCTGTACTGATTTTTTATTCACCTTTGGTTGAATATGCTGTTATTGTACCAGACAATTGAGTATCTTCATTTATATGAACAATTCTCTCCAACTCACATTTTGTTTCATAATTTGCAATTTTATTTGTGACAACTATTCATTTTGTCCCTCATATTGTTGCAATATCAAGAAACTTTATGGAAATGTAGATTATCAGTCTATGTCAAAATAGGTAGTTTATTTGTGTTTGTTATTACTGTAAATAATTATAGCCGTATGGGTTTTGAGAAGCACAGTGTGATAATTAAATGCATGCACATAATGTGCATTTAAAATTTCCAAATTTCACATGAATTATTTAAGAACATTAACTCTTCTCTACTTAAATATAATATAGTTATATTTTTGCTATAATTATGAAAGTAATGTTTTAAATGGTTTATAATATGAAGTTTGTAATGTTCAATGGTAAATTCTCTTAAATATGCATAGTTTACTCATACTTTCTCCACTCAGAAGTATCTCTTTAGATCAATTGTCATGTATTGATCTAATGGCCAATTATTTGTAATTTTAAAGTTATTTTTGGTTCTTTATATATTCTTTGCTATCAGTCCTAATTAGGAGAACAGCTGGCATTTTTTTCATATTCTACATGATGTTTTTTCACCCTACTAATAGTTTTCCTTGATGAGCAGAAAATTTTCTAAGTAGATGACATCTAATTTATATTTATTTGATTTCCTGAACTATTGTAATAATACAAAATCACTTCCTATATCAGCATCTTAATTCTTTGGAGTGTTTTGCCTGTGATTTCATCTAACAATTTCAGTGTTTTAGATCTTAAGATCTTTAATCCATTTTCAGTTTTTATTTTGTAGGAGATAAGATTTAAAAATTTTTATTCTGTGAAAATTTTATAAGTATATACAATATATCTTGATCACATCCATGACTATTATTCCAGGATGCCTCATTTTAATCTCGTCTTTAGCTTACAATTCATCTTTTATAATTAATTAATAGACTCAATGAGTCCAATTAATATTGCTCATATATGTGTATGTGTAGGGTTATCCACTGCAGTATGAACAATCTACCGTTGTCCATACTCCTGAAGGGAAGGGATCTTCTCCTGAAGTCCACAAATCCTGAAGCTAAAGGTGGTGCCTTGAGAACCTCTTCATTAAGGGTAGGTAGGACCTAGGGGACAAATTTCAAATTGTTCTATATGTAACTATAAGTTGCCTGAGAAATGCTTATGGAAGCATGTTTTGTCCCATGTGTAATTTTGTCACTATAGTTAAGAATTGTTTGGCTGTCCATACATGAGTGAGTTTTGTGTCCTCAATGCTTTCCTCTCAGTCTGTGTGTCTTAAAATTAATTTGATGGTACATTTGTCAATGTAGTTCCAAACTATAAATTGAAATCAGGTATCATAATAACTCAGGATTTATTTGCCTATTTAAGGACTTTTGCAATGTCAAGATTTTTAAAGAGATTGCACTGAACCTGAAGATCAATTGTGTATTAGACCACCATAGAAATATTAATTCACATGGTCCAAGAACAGTGAAAATCTCATCTCCCAGTATTATTTTCATTTAATTTTTTCCATTTTAATTTTTTTTAAATTAACTGTATATACCTTTAAATTTTTTACTTAGTCCTTTTTAGATATTTTGAGGCTAGTATGAATGCAGATTATTCTCTTATTTCATTTTGATTGGTGAGGTCAAGAGAAGCTTTGGATTTTTCAGTGTTAATTTTAAATTCTGCTACATTACTAAAATGGTTATCTGTTTTGAATTTTCTAAGTATAGTATCATATAATCAGCAAACAGTATAATTTGACTTTTCAAAATTTATTTGCCATGCTCCATTGCTCTATCTAAGATTTCAATACTATATTGAATAACAGTATTAAATGTTATTGGATATCTTTATTCATGATTATGTGAAAACCTTTATCATTATTTAATCAAATATATTTCTTAAAATAGAAGTGGTATTTAAATTATTTTTTAGTAAAATAGTTTCTTTTTTCAAATTTTAATTCTTGCTTTTTCAATAGAGGTTTTATCATTTAATATAAAATTTAAAAAGAGTGTTGGCTTTCTTTTAATGTTCTAGTTATGTTTTTTTTTTCAGATTAGGAAAATTGCATTCAGAGTTTAGTTTTTACTTATTCCACTTAAAAATATTTGAAATTATCTATTGGTTTTGAGTTAAATAAACAATCTAAGAAAAATATCAGCACTCAGTATTTACTATGAAAAAAAGATTATAGCTTATACCAAACCAGGATCCACATTGGAAACTTGGGGTAATTAATGGTAAGGGAAGAAGAAACTGCCATTAGGAACACTAGGAAAATGTTAAATTAGAGGTATTTGTTTTTAGAGAGTAGTATAACTGCATCATTTTTGACACAATTCTGTATTTATTTCTATAATGACTGCACACATTTACATCCTCACAAAAGTCAAGAGCTCATTTAGTCTTGTTTCTTTGGCATCATTTACTATTGTTTTCTTAATGATAGTTGCTCTAATGGGGCAAATACAGAATCTCAGGTTACATTTCATTTCCGTTTCTTTAAAGTCTAAGTATGCTGAATATGTTTTCATATGAATCTTGGTTATTTGTACTTTATCTTTAGAGAAGTTTTTTTTCTTTTCATTTTCCTTGTTTATATAAACTATTTTTTATGGGAACCTAAGTTAGTGTGTGACAGAAACACATGCACATCCATGGTAATTGCTGCACTATTCTTAGTAGACAAGATATGGAATCAGTCTAGGTTTGCATGAGCAGATGAAAAATAAGGAAACTATGTTACCTATGAATTATAATATATTTATATGTAATGATAATATATATATATGTGTTTCAATGAAACCATAAATAACAACAAAATCATCACATTTAGAGAAAATAAATTTAAATGAATATTATCATATTAAGCAAAATGAACCATATTTAAGAAAACAAATAGTGTGTTATCTTATTTATAAAGTCCAGACTGTGTGTGTGTATGTGCATGTGTGTGTTTGTGTGTGTGTGTTTGTGTGTGTGTGAGAGAGAGAAGGTCTATATGTATGTGTGTTTGTGTGTCTGTTTATGCAGAAATACACATGCATTAGTATGAATATTGCACAGCTGGAATTCCATCTCTTGATGTCTGAAGCAAGGTGGTAAGTTCCGGGACAGCCTGCACTATGTGTTTCAACCCTTATTTTAAAAATGGTAGGGCAGGTTGGGATGGGAACAATGAAATGGTTCATCAGATAAATAAGCATGTATTTCTCAGAGAACTTCTATGTTGGGCTAATATCGACTTAAAAGTGAGTATATACCATGAATATCATTCTTGGTAGAGTTAAATCAGTGGTTCTTTGTCTCCTTAAGTCTGTGACCCCTTAATACTGTACCTCATGTTCTGGTGACCCTGCCAACCATGAAACTATTTCTGTCACTACTTTTTAACTGTAATATGTTGCTATTGTGTCATAATGTAAATATCTGATATGCAGATGTTATTAGGTGACCCTTGTGAAAGGGTCATTTGACCCTCAAAAGAGTCATGTTCCATAGGTTGTGAATCACTACCTTAAATAAAATAATTTCTTTGCGCTGTTCTCTGTACTCCATCTGTTGTGCATTCATATTTGTATTTCATATTTTCCCATGAAAATTTAGTAAACAACTACTTATAATTTTTCATCTAACCTTGACTAAGAGAAATTCTAAGTTTAACATTTTAAAATTAACTTATTACTGTATATGAGTTCCTGTAGTGTATGTAAATATGTTTGTGCTTTGATCCTAAATGTGGGATGTGAAACGGACTTATGTGAGAGTGTGGGGTGTTTTTCCACTGGAAACAGACTTGTGAGAGAACTGATGATGTTTTTCACTAGAAGAGGAACTGCCTTTTATGGGACATGGTCTTTGCCAACTGATAAACATCCTAGTACATCATATAACTGAGAGGATATATATCTATATATGCATACACACATATGTATATATACCAAAAAAAAAAAAGAGGCTGGGCTTTTGGGTCTTGGCATTATTTCCCACTGTTTGGATCTTCATCACTCTCCTTTGAGATGTTCCTTTCCAGTGAATGCTTCAAGGTTCCTGCTAATGCTCCAGGTTCTGGCTGCTGCTCTGGGTCCCATTGGTTGCAGTTACCTTTGCTGAATTGCTGGATTCCTGTTTAACAGCTCTTCTGGAATCCTGCCCACTACACCAGTGAATTTACTCAATGGAACTGAGTCTAAGAAGGTATACTTCTCCTATTTTCATTAACCTAGTTTCTCTCCTATGTAGAGTAGGTAGGTTTTAAAGGAGGTATAAGCATTAAAGAACCCCAAGTAAAGTATGTTTGAAAAAGGTCAAAACTTACAAGTACCTTAACCCTTTTCTCCTGTTCCTTTTCTTTTTTGTCAAAATCAGCATGTCCTAACCCAGAAAAAAGTTCTTGGAATGCTCTCTCCAGAGATGTTCTCAGAAAATAATATCATGGAATGCACTTTATGTTCTGTGACATTCATTTATTGACACCAAAACAATGTGATATTTAGAGAAAGAAGGCCTTTGGGAGTTGGAGGATTCATAAAATCAGTTTCTTAAGTGGAGAAAGCTCTGCTGAAACTTCTCCTCTCCCATTTTATCTGAAATTAACAAGAAGGCCACTTTTATAAAGCAGTATGAAAACATGGAATCACAAACCTAAAATCACAAGTATAAGTTTACAATCCACAAATACTGAGGAAAGAAATGCTTTGTATTTAAACCTCATAGTCTAGACATGCTGCTTTGCTTAGCTTAATCTCTAGAAAATTAATATACTTGTGTTTGAGGCAGAAAATAAATGTGTTCTTTCAGAAAATACATTTTTAGAGAAAATTTAATTCAGGACATGCTGCTCTAGCAAGAGATCACATTCAAAGGCCTTCTAGTTCTGTGTGATTTGGGTGTAATACAAAGACAGATTTAATCCAATAGACAAAGGCAAGCAGATTTGAGTTCAAGGCCAGCCTGCAGTAGAGAAAATTACAAGTAAAGAAAAGCTTAGGTCAAAGTGTCGTGGTACAATATTCTTTTTGTTTTTTGTTTGTTTGGTTGCTTAGTTGGTGGGTTTGGTTTTTCAAGACAGTGTTTCTCTGCTACACAGAGCCCTGGCTGTCTTTGATTCTTTTTGTAGTCCAGACTTGTCTCAAACTCACAGAGATCTTGCCTGCCTCTGCCTTCCATGTGCTTGGAACAAAAGCATGCACCTTTAATCCTAAACAGTGAATGGAAAGATAGTTTGTAGAAAGGAGCACTCATGTTTGAAAGTGGTATTTAGTTGAGTGACAGAAAAGTGACAAGTCAAAGAAAGATTTGACAGAATAGGATACACCCAATTCTCTGGATAAGAGAGTGGAAAGGGAAGCTACTTAAAGGGCATTGAGAGAGAGAGCAGACGCAGTTTTACCAGGAGAGTTTTACAGAGAGGTTGAATGAGAGAACAAGTTAGACACAGGTGAACACAAAGCAAGCCAGACAATGAAGAGTAACCAGAAGATTAGAAAAGATTGTTGGAGTTATTTTGAGCCCAAGCAGAGCAATTCAGGGGCTGAAGGAGAAAGCAGATAGAATAAGTCAGCTGGGAGAGGCGTTTGAGCCAGAAAACATGAATTGATCCAGTCAGCAATGAGCTCAGAAAGAACAAGAAAGGGAGATCTTATTAAGCGGTGTCAGAAGCTGAAAACATTCTAGGCCTAGGTTAGATTATAAGGAGTCTAGAAGCTTCCAGGACTAGGCCTAGGTTATAAGAAGAAGGCAATAAACCTATCAGACAACAATTGAAACAAGTGAATAAAAGTTTCTTTTACAAATATTCTATTGTAAATGCTTCATGTACTTATGTGCATATTCATGTGCGTCTACTTTTCAAGCCAAATATGAACTCTTATTGAAGTCTCCACTTTTAAATGTCATGTTTTGCCCACATCTTCCAAACACACACATGATAAATTGTCTTCTAAGTGAATTTTTGC
The DNA here is from genome assembly GCF_903995435.1 of Acomys russatus. Classification (NCBI taxonomy): domain Eukaryota; kingdom Metazoa; phylum Chordata; class Mammalia; order Rodentia; family Muridae; genus Acomys; species Acomys russatus. The sequence continues at coordinate 64,244,682 of NC_067169.1, forward strand.
GTGAAGAAAAATGTTAAAAAATAGCTGGTATTTGTGTTAGAAGTATTTTAAAATCTAGAATACATTTTTCCTTATTATGTTTTACTGTAAGTCTTTTATTTTGTTCTTAATATACCCAAGCAACTGAATATCTTCTTATGACAAAAGAAGTGTAAGATTCTTGCTCAGCCCACATTCACTCAGTTGTTATCCATTAAGTTCAATTCCTTGCAAATGACCAAATTTCCATGAAACACAAACATTATTCTTAAAGAGGTACTGGTAATATGAAGATGCATAAAACATTACACTGTATTTATTTTGCAAATCAAAAGATTTATGTCTAATTCTTTAATTTTTACTTTTACTATTATGATTGCCATTTAAACATTATTACATATGTGCATATTGCACACTGGTTTCTTTCACTGGCACTTCCATACCACCCCTATCTATCCTTATATTTCTATCACTAAGATTAAACAGGATCATCTGTGTGACCATGAGCTTGGCAGCATCCATTGGAGCCTGGTGTACTCAGTGCTAGGTACACAACTAAAAATAGTACTTTCCCTCTTCTAGAATCTATCTATATATCCAATAGGTAATATGCAAAAGGTAGAGATCAGGGAGCCCCCTCCTTTTTCTTGACTGATAGTTGATACAGTTGGTCTTGTATAGAGCTAGTGTTGGTAATTGTTAAGTGGTAATTCGTGAGAGTTTACAGTTTGGGGAATGGTAATTTATAGCCCTTTACCTTACCTTCTGGCTCATACATGTTCCACTTTCATTTCTACAATTTTAATGGGCCTTAGAGGGAGTGGTATAAATGAATTGCTTAAGACTAGTCCCACATCTGTTACTAATTGTCTGCATTGTGGGGCAGACAGACTTCTTTCTGAAATCTTATTTATTTGTTGAGCCTGAGATACACTTTTGTCTATAGTTAAAACCAGAGTTTTCTGTGAGACATTTGCTATTAAGCTACTTTAAATAGCCATTAAAAATATACTCCCTACTACCTCTCTAGGTTGTTAGCAAATCTTATAGCATCAAACATTGTACCACAATGTGTAGTAGATCTTCAACCAAATTAGAGAGCTGCTCGTGATTCTCCCAACACACATGTTGATAAGTGCATAAGTGAGCATATCTTACTTGCCAAATGTTATATTTTTTTTATCCAAGCTAATCCTGTAGTTTCATATCCCTAACCACCTTACAGCACTCCCATCTTTTTACCTATATTCTACTATTCCCTATCCCTTAAAACAACCTCTCCACACAGTTTCCCTACTTCTTTATGTTTTCAGGCTTGTACACATCCTCATGTTAGACATACCACACTAGAGTATTGTAGCTAGAATCCTCATATATAGGAGAAAACATGTAGCAGTTGTCCTTTTAGATGAGAGTTCCCATGCTTAGGAATTTTTTAACCATTCCATTTCTCTGAAAAATTCACAATTGAATTTTTTTTGTATTGTTATAGTTCAATATGTATATGTACAACTTCATTATTATCCATTCACCATTTCCTGGAAATCTATGCTGCTCCATTTCCTAGCTACTATCAATACATCAGCAATGATCGTAGATGTACAAACATTTGTTTATACAGCATAGAATCCTTTGAGTACATACCAGGGAATATAGCTAACTGGGTCATACAGTCATTTTACTTTTAGCTCTTTAAGAAAACTTCAGACTGGGGCTGGAGAGATGGATCATAGGTTAAGAGCACTGTCTGTTCTTCCAGAGGTCCTGAGTTCAATTCCCAGCAACCATATGGTGGCTCACAAACATCTATAATGTGATATAATCCCTTCTTCTGGCATGCAGGTACATGGCAGATACAACATTGTATACATAATAAATAAATGCATCTTTTAAAAAAAGAAAACTTCAGAATGATTTCTGAAGTGGCTGAACATGGTTAACTCTTAGTAGCAGTGTATAAATCTTCCCCAGTTCTCTGATTATCATTTGTTTTTCCTAGTATTTTTTTTTAGTGTTTCTATTGCTGTGAAGATACATCATGACCATGAAATTATTATAAAAGAAAAAATTTATTTGAGGATGGCTTACAATTTCAGAGGTTTAGTCCATTATCATCAAGGCAGCAGGCAGGCAATCATGGTTCTGGAGAAGGAGCTGAGAGCAAGAAATAAAAGTCATATAAGCCTACCTTTAGCATCTGAGCCCACTTCCACAGTGACACACTTCACCCAACAAAGCCACAGCTATTCCAACAAGACTACATGTCCCAACTAGGACTCTACCTATGAGCTTAGCACTCAGACACATGAGTCTATGGGGGCCATTCCTATTCAAACCATCACGTTTCACTTCTTGGGTCCCATTGGCTTATGGCCTTAACACAATGTAGAAATGCATTCAGTATTCTTTCTTTCTTTCTTTCTTTTTTTACAGTCCAGCTATTAGTGTTTTTTGTTATATTTGCAAGAATACTAATCACAATACTCTGCCTGCCTGCACCATGGCAAAGATGGCCTCTGACCCTGGCAGGGTGCCTAGTTAAATATGGCTCCAGACTTCCTCCCCTCTCACTGCTGTAGATATTCTGTTTTTCTTTTTTTTTAATTTTAGTTTTATTAACTTATTCAGGTTACAACTCAATTGTTATCCCATCACTTGTATCCTCTCGTTCCTCCCATTCCTCCCTCGCTCCCACTTTTGCATTGAGTACAATTTCAAAAGTCACATAAAAGTCCGTAGCAGCCTCAATCCAGTTTAAAAGTCCAAAGTTCAAAGTCTTTTCTGAGATTCATGCAATGTTTTAAATAGAATCACCTGTAAAATTAAAATGAAGAAGCTATTCACATACATCCAATATAAAATGGCACAGGATATACATTACCATTCAAAAACTCAGGTAAAGGAGCAAAATGATGGAATACTAGAGCATAATGAGGAAATAATGGACTAAAGCAAGGCTGAACTCAACCTAAGGGAACTCCAAACTCTGCACCTCCATGTCTGCAGTCAAAGCACTCTTGAGATCTCCAACTCTTTTGAGCTTTGTTTACTGCAGTACACTTCTTTCTCATGGATTGTTTCCACTCCACTTTAGCAGCTTTCCTCAGAAGATATCCTATGGCTCTGGCATCTCCAACATCTTGGGATCGCCAAAGTAAATCAGGCTTGACTTTCACAAATTCACAAAACGGCTTCCCTGGGGTTTTCCTTAGTTGGGAAGGAAGAATCCATAACCCCTTTCTTCTGTCCTCAACTCTAAAGCTAGAACCACTTGGCCAAAGCTGGCAAGTTTGGCTGCTTGCTGGGGCTGAAACAGGACCCCCTTGTTCAAATATATCTTCACCTGCTTTCTGGCTTTGATGGTTTCCTTCACTACCTAAGCTTGGCTGTCCTGGACCTTACTCTGTAAACAAAGCTGACCTTGAATTTAGGTATTCACTTGCTTTTGTCTCCTGAGTGCTGGAATGGCAGCCATGTACTACCACATCCAGATCTAAGTTGTTATTTAATTTTTCCTCACAAATTGGAAGCCTAACTGGGTGGAGTCTTACCTTGAGGTCACCTCTCTTTATTTCAGTTACTATTAGAATTTTATTTAATCTATTTATCTCCTTGAACACAGGTCGTAGCTCTATTCCACTTTCTGGTACCCTCTTTCTCCTCACATTGTATGTTTTGTATTTTCCTTGCTCAACCTGGCCCTTTTCATTGTAGATTTGGATAAGCATAAATATGGCTATTAATAACCACACAATACAACACAACACAGTTTACACTAGGCTATTTCATAATCCCCACTACAAACTCAGGTAATCCAAAACTCTTCAGTTTAGCCTTGGACAAATTTTTCTTTGGACAAGTGCAGAAAACAGCCACATTCTTCACAAAAAAATCGTGAAAATAGTCTCTAGGCCACATACCAACATTCTACTCTCAAACCTCGTGAGCCAGACCTGCACAGTTCAAATATCCCTCAGCACTACCACCTTCCAAGTTCCTACTAGGATGGCTTTTATTCTACTTCTCTCAAAAGCTACAACATCAAGGTGTGACAACTCCTCACAGTCTCCATCAAAATATAGTCAGAAAATAAATGAGTCACAGCGCATCAAGGAGCCAATGATGGAGCTACAATCGTAGACAATTGCCATCTTTTCACATATGACAAACCTAGTAAATAGGATAAGAGTCAACATTAACATTGACCAATTTTCTACCCTTACAAGTTGGAACATAGAAACAATTACTATTTTATTCAAGAAAAGTTATAGAGAAGTGAGGAATTTTGTAGTTGAGAGCTATAGAAAGAAGTTTTCACTGAACTGTAAAATGAAGACTTGCATTTCTTCTTCCAAGTGTGTGTGTGTGTGTGTGTGTGTGTTTACAATTAGTCTTTTGTAAAGCATATTTAGTACTAGAATGACAAAGTATTTGTTTCATGATACAAAGTGTATATTATACGATATGACAGAAAGTTTACTTGACCCATATTACATTGGTTCTATTACATGCTTTAGAACCAAACACCCAGAAGCTAAATCTTAAGTAATGCCAAAATTTTTGTTCACAGGGATTCTGTAAATTCAGTGGAACTTGAAACCCATACATTATTTTAAAGCTCATGTTTATTGAAGTTATTGTACAAGGATTATTAAAAATACTTAAAAAATGCTATTAAGACTGTACAGCAATGTAATTTTCAACAGTTGCTTCTATATTTCTGAACTAATTTTTTCATATGAAGAGTGAGAGTTGCATATTTTTTGAGGAATTAAAAAAAAACCTATAGTACTTTATAACAATAAAACAAAGAAGAAAATATGGTTAATTATATTGCTATGCTATAGAATACATGAAATACATTAGTTCCTAATAAGGAAGTTCCTGTAGAGATAGATATAGAGTCATATCCCTTTAACTAAGAGCTATTGACCCAATAGTATCATTTGGTTCATTTTCCTGAAATCTCCATAATAGGTTATTTGTGTAACAAACATAAGGAAAGAAAACTTGAAAGATGGGGACAAACATGAACTTTCATATTCTTTTCCATGGTACAGAAAGCCATACATTTTCTTGTCTAAGCCTCTTAACACACAAACAAAGTTCTGCACAAGTGTCCAATATGGTAATATAAATAAAATAAGTGAAGGAGTAGACATAGCAAAGTAAAAGTTTTACAATATGTCAGAATATTTTCCTATTTGTCTGAATAATTCTAAATACCCAATTTTTATAAATGCCTGAGGATTATTTAAAATGACCTTTGTAGAGGATCCAAGATGGCGGTGAGCAGTGTGGACCGCGTTTGGAGGCTCCAGTGAATAATTCAGGGAATTGCACAGGTTTCTGAGCCAGGAACACCAAGGTCCGAACATCATGGCAGTGGGAGTGCTCCACGGTTCGGAGGGACCAGGGTGTGGAGGACCTTCGTGCCCCTGCACACGGGAGGAGCGTGGATTTTATCTGATTGGAGCGGCAGCGGCAGAGGCAGCAGCACCAGCGGCACCAGCAGTGGTGGTGGAGGACCGTTCGGCCCCAGAGTCCCGGGTACTGGCCCGGCCCAGCAAGCAATTCTGCCCGAGGCACTAACTCAGCGTGGCCACAGCTCCCCTGCTGTGGTGCAGGCTTATATGAGCACGCAGCTCCACACTAGACAGCACCTCAGCTCAGCATGCAGCTCCCCTGCGGTGACACAGTCTGGGCGGAGCACTTGGTTGCACCACAGGCGCTAACTCAGAGCAGCCGCAGTTCTCCTGCTGTGGCGCAGGCTTGGCCGAGCACTCAGTTCCACCCTAGGCACCAACTCAGCTCAGCGGCAGCTCCCCTTCAGTGACACAGTCTGGGCGGAGCACTTGGTTCCACCACTGTTGGTAACTCAGAGCAGCCGCAGTTCTCCTGCTGTGGCGCAGGCTTGGTGGCTTGCTCAGTTCCATCCTAGGCGCCACCTCAGCTCAGCAGCAGCTCCCCTGCGGTGACACACTCTGGGCAGAGCACTTGGTTCCACCATTGGCGCTAACTCAGAGCACCCGCAGTTCTCCTGCTGTGGCACAGGCTTGGTGGAGTGCTCAGTTCCATCCTAGGCACCACCTCAGCTCAGTGGCAGCTCCCCTGCGGTGACACAGTCTGGGCGAAGCACTTGGTTCCACCACTGGTGCTAACTCAGAGCAGCTGCAGTTCTCCTGCTGTGGCACAGGCTGGACAGAGCGCTTGGTTCCACCAGCTCTAAGACTCTGGTTGGACACAGTGTGCAGTTTGAATCCAGAATTCCTGGCTGAGATTGGTGGTCAGTTCGGGCCCTGAGTCAATAACTGATCACAGCATGCACTTTGGGACAAAAGGCTCTAGCGGAGCTTGGTGCGTAGTCCCAGCCCAAAAATTCTGGCTGGACCCTGTGTGCATTTTGGGCCCAGAATCCCTAGCTGAGCCTGGCAGACGGTTCAGGCCCTGAGAATCTAGCAGAGTTCAGCCCGTGGTTCGGGCACAGTGCTCCTGGCTGGACTTGGCAGGGAACACAGAAGGCTGTGGATACCTTGGCCTGACCGAACGCTCATTCAGAGACCCAGAACAATTGCAGGATCCACAGCACAGGGAGGCTGTGAGAGACCAGAACAACAGGGCTAACCTCCTAACATCCACACCAGTGAAGCTTTGAGCTTGCAGCTTAGGGAAATCATGAGAAAACAAGTGAATCTATCGTCAGACACCCTCCATCCAACTCTGGAAGCTACCCAACAAAAACAAAGACGGCAAGATGTCTAAAGGACATATGCAAAAACTCAAAAACAACATGGCGTCTCCAGTTTCCAGCTATCCCAAAGAAAAGAACCCAGAGAACTCAAATACAACAGAAATACAAGAAAATGACCTCAAATCCTTAGTAATGAGGATGATAATGGAGGAAACAAATAAAATTCGTAATCAAATGCAGGAAGATGCAGACAAACAGGTGAGAGACATAAAAGAAGCACATAGAGTGGAACTGGAAAAATTGCAGGAAAATGCAAACAACCAGATGAAAGAAATAAATCAAACGGTTCAAGCTCTAAAGACCTATAAAGAGGCAATGGAAGAAACTCAGGAATATACAAAAAATCAGATGAAAGAAATCAAAAAATCAGTTCAAGTTCTGAAAATGAAAATGGATTCAATGATAAACACACAGACAGAAGAAAAATGAGAACGTGAGACCTCAGAGAAGAAGGTGAGCAACACAGAGGTGAGCTTTTCTAACAGAATCCAAGAGATGGAAGAACAAATCTCAGGTCTAGAAGATACAATCACAGATATTGAATCAACCATTAAAGAAAATGCCAAATTTGGAAAACTCCTGACACAAAACATCCAAGAAATTAAGGACACCATGAAAAGAAGAAATTTGCGGATAACAGGCATTGAAGAAAGAGAAGACATCAGACTCCAGGGCCCAGAATCTATTCTCAACAAAATCATAGAAGAAAATTTCCCCAACTAAAGAAAGAAATGCCTATAAACATACAAGAGGCCTACAGAACACCAACTAGAATTGACCAGAAAAGAAAAACTGCCCGCCACATAATAATCAAAACACAAAACATGCAGAACAAATAAAAAATATTAAAAGCTGCAAGGGAAAAGGGCCAAATAACATTTAATGGTAAACCTATCAGAATTACACCCAACTTCTCAGCAGAGACCATAAAAGCCAGAAGGGCCTGGACAGAGATCCTGCAAACCCTAAGAGACCACAGATGCTAGGCCAGACTACTTTACCCAGCAAAATTATCAATAACCATTGATGGAGAAAACAAAATATTCCATGACAAAAACAAATACAAACAGTACCTATCCACAAATCCAGCTTTACAGAAGGTACTAGAAGGAAAACTCCATCCCAAAGGGTCAAGCTACAATCACAACGACCCAGGAAATAGATAACTATCCCATGGCAAAAACACAACTACAGAAACGCTCGACTGGAAACAACATCAAAATTAAGACTCTTAACAGTCACTGGTCATTAATATCTCTCAACATCAATGGCCTCAATTCTCCAATAAAAAGACACAGACTGACTGAGTGGGTACATAAACAAGATCCAACATTCTTCTGCATTCAAGAAACACATCTCACCCATAATGAAAGGCATTACTTCAGAGTAAAAGGTTGGAAAAAAGTATTTCAAGCAAATGGTCACAAGAAGCAAGCAGGCGTAGCCATTTTATTATCTAACAAAATAGACTTTCAACCAAAATTAATCAAAAGGGATGAGGAAGGACACTTCATACTCATCAAAGGTAAAGTCAACCAAGCTGACATCACAATTCTGAACATCTATGCTCCCAATACAAGGGCACCCACATTTGTAAAAGATCTCCTAAAAAAGCTTAAACCACACATCGATCCCCACACAATAATAGTGGGAGACATCAACACCCCACTCTCACTGAAGGATAACTCATTGAAACAGAAACTAAGCCGAGAAATAACATCATTAACCAATGCCATGCGTCAAATGGATCTAACAGATATCTATAGAACCTTTCACCCAAACAAGAAAGAATGTACCTTCTTCTCTGTACCCCATGGAACTTTCTCCAAAATTGATCACATCGTAGGTCACAAAGCAAGCCTCAATAGATACAAGAGGATAGAAATAATACCTTGTATTCTATCAGATCACCATGCTCTTAGGCTGCAATTCAACAACAACTGAAATAACAAAAAGCCTACACGTAAGTGGAAACTAAACAACTCTCTGCTAAATGACACTGGGTCAGGGAAGAAATAAAGAAATCAAAGAGTTTCTGAAATTCAATGAAAATGAAGAAACAACATACCCAATTTGTGGGATACATTGAAAGCAGTGCTAAGAGGAAAATTCATAGCACTAAGTGCCTTTAAAAAGAAATTGGAAACATAAGCATCTTAACAACACAACTGGAAGCCCTAGAAAAAAAAGAAGCAGAAACACCCAAGAGAAGTAGACGCCTGGAAATAATCAAACTCAGGGCTGAAATTAACAAATTAGGAACTAAGTAAACAGTCCAAAGAATCGACAAAACCAAAAGCTGGTTCTTTGAGAAAATTAACAAGATAGACAGACCGTTAGCCAAACTAACTACAAGGCAGAGAGACAGTATTGAAATCAACAAAATCAGAAACGAAAAGGGAGACATAACAACAGACACTGAAGAAATTCAAAGAATCATAAGATCCTACTTTGAAGGCATATAAGCCACAAAATTTGAAAAGCTAAGGGAAATGGATGATTTTCTTGATCAATTTCACTTGCCAAAGTTGAGTGAAGAACAGATAAACAAGCTAAATAGTCCCATTTCCCCTACAGAAATAGACGCAATCATTGATTGTCTCCCAACCAGAAAAAGCCCAGGGCCAGATGGTTTCAGTGCAGAATTCTAGCAGACCTTCAAGGGCGAGCTAATACCGATACTATTCAAGCTACTACAAAAGATAGAAATGGATGGAAAATTACCAAATTCATTCTATGAGGCCATAGTCTCATTGATACCTAAACCTCACAAAGACTCAACAAAAAAGAGAATTTCAGACCAATTTCTCTTATGAACATAGATGCAAAAATACTAAATAAAATACTTGCAAAACGAATACAGGAACACATCAAAGATATCATTCATCATGACCAAGTAGGCGTCATTCCAGGCATGCAGGGATGGTTTAATATACGGAAATCCATCAATGTAATCCACCATATAAACAAACTGAAAATAAAAAACCACATGATCATCTCCTTGGATGCAGAGAAAGCATTTGATAAAATTCAACACCCATTCATGTTTAAAGTTTTAGAGAGATCGGGGATACAAGGCACTTTCCTCAACATAATAAAGGCTATATACAGCAAGCCAGTAGGCAAAATCAAAGTAAATGGTGAGATACTCAAGGAAATTCCTCTAAAATCGGGAACAAGGCAAGGCTGCCCACTCTCTCTATATCTCTTCAATATAGTACTCGAAGTTCTAGCCAGAGCAATAAGACAACAAAAGGAGATCAAGAGTATCCAAATGGGAAAGGAGGAAGTCAAATTATCTCTATTTGCAGATGATATGATAGTGTACATAAGTGACCCTCAAAATTCCACCAGAGAACTCTTAAAGCTGATAAACACCTTCAGCAAATTGGCTGGATACAAAATTAACTCAAAAAAGTCTGTAGCTTTCCTATACACAAATGACAAGCTTGCAGAGGAAGAAATTAGGAAAACCACACCCTTCACATTAGCCACAAGCAATATAAAATATCTAGGAGTTACCCTAACTAAGCAAGTGAAGGACTTGTATGAAAAAAATTTCAAAACTCTGAAGAAAGAGATTGAAGAAGACCTGAGAAGATGGCATGATTTTCCTTGCTCATGGATCGGGCGAATTAACATAGTAAAATGGCCATCCTACCAAAAGCAATCTACAGATTCAATGCAATCCCTATCAAAATACCTACACAATTTTTTAAAGACATTGAAAGTTCAATTCTGAACTTCATATGGAAAAACAAAAAACCCAGAATAGCTAAAACAATCTTGTACAATAAAAGGTGCTCCGGAACAATCTCCATACCTGATCTCAAACTGTACCATAAAGCAATAGTAATTAAAACAGCATGGTACTGGCACAGCAACAGGCTGGTTGATCAGTGGAATCGAATCGAAGACCCTGATATGAATCCACACACATATGTTCACTTGATTTTTGACAAAGAAGCCAAATCCATTCAATGGGAAAAGGATAGCATCTTCAACAAATGGTGCTGGTCTAACTGGAGGTCTATGTGTAAAAAAATGCAACTGGACCCATATTTGTCACCTTGCACAAAACTCAAATGCAAGTGGATTAAAGACCTCAACATAAAACCAAAGACACTAAGCCACTTAGAGGAAAAAGTGGGAAAGAGCCTGGAACATATTGGCACAGGAGACAACTTCCTGAACAGAACACCAACGGCCCAGGCCTTAATGTCAACCATTAATAAATGGGACCTCATTAGGCTGAGAAGCTTCTGTAAGGCAGGAGACACTGTCAAGAGAACAAAGCAACAACCTACAGACTGGGAAAAAATCTTCACCAACCCTACATCTGACAAAGGTCTAATATCCAAAATATATAAAGAACTCAAGAAATTAAACACCACCAAACCAAATAACCCAATTGAGAAATGGGGCTTGGATCTAAACAGAGAATTCTCAACAGAGGAGTATCAAATGGCTGAGAAACACTTAACGAAATGCACAACCTCCTTAGTCATCAGGGAAATGCAAATCAAAACAACTCTGAGATTCCATCTTACACCCATCAGAATGGCCAAGATCAAAAACTCAAGCGACACCACATGCTGGCGAGGATGTGGGGAGAGAGGAACACTCCTTCATTGCTGGTGGGAATGCAAACTAGTACAGCCACTTTGGAAATCTATCTGGTGCTATCTCAGAAAAATGGGAATACGTCTTCCTCAAGACCCAGCTATTCTACTCCTTGGAATATACCCAGAAGATGCTCCAGCACACAACAAGAAAATTTGCTCAACCATGTTCATAGCAGCCTTATTCATAATAGCCAGAACATGGAAACAGCCTAAGTGTCCCTCAGTAGAAGAGTGGATAAAGAAACTGTGGTACGTATACACTATAGAATACTACTCAGCAATTAAAAACAAGGAATTCCCGAAATTTGTGGATAAATGGATTGAGCTAGAAATGATCATAATGAGTGAGTTAACCCAGAAGCAGAAAGACTCAAATGGTATATACTCACTTATATCTGCATACTAGTCCAAGGGGCATGTCCCACGAAAGCCTTCACTTACCAGGAAACTGGGACAGAGGGGAAGGCATCCTATTGGGACTCTAAATGAAAGATGCATGGGAGAATAAGAAAATAAAAGGATACAGAGGGTCCTAGAAATCTACGAGTAGAACAATATGATAGGCAGATTTGGGCCCAGGGGTCCCACTCAAACTAAGGCACCAGCCAAGGACAATACAGGAGGTAAACTTTAAACCCCTTCCCAGATCTAGCAATGGTCAGAATATTCTCCACAGTTGAGTGGAGAGTGTGATATGACTTTCTCACGTACTCTGGTGCCTCACATTTGACCATGTCCCCTGGAGGGGGAGACCTGGTGGCACTCAGAGGAAGGACAGCAGGTAGCCAAGAAGAGACTTGATACCCTATGAGAATATATAGGGGGAGGTAATCCCCCTCAGGAACAGTCATAGGGGTGGGGAATAATGGGAAAGTGGGGTAGGGGTGAGGAATGGGAGGATACAAGGGATGGGATAAACATTGAGATGTAACAAGAATAAATTAATAAAAAAAATCATAACTGAAAAAAAAAAATAAATAAAATGACCTTTGTTGAGATGATGTATCATTAACCATCTTCTTCTATCCCCTAGTCTCTTAGTCAATAGCAATAGTTTGTATGCTTAATTTATATTCACCATAAGCACCTATAATAAATGCAGAGAGTAGGCATAAACTGTGATAAAAAGTTTTTAATACTAGTTATATGAGCTGCTAAATGTTGCATGAAAAAATAAAACAGATTTTCTTAATCAATTATACAATTTCATCAACGGTAGAGAAACAAATGCCTATTTCATAATTGTTTTCTTTGTTGTATGACCTCATTTTTTTGCGAGGTACTGGAAAAAGCCTTCCTCAAAGGGAACATCTTCTAGAACTTCTGTTACCATGATGTTCTCATTAGGGCGCCACAGTGAGATTATAAAAAACAAAATAAAACAAATATGCTTGTGCTTTTTTTCACTTCTGTCTTTTCCTTTTGTCTGTATCTTTTGTATTTTAAACATTTACTCAGTCTTTTATCCTTTCATAATATTCCCATGTGAAAAATCACATAAGATCCATTTATGTGTAACTGCTGCGTATGTCTGAAGAGAGATTGAAAGAGCTGTTTTTTCACTTGGTAAAAGTGTGAATGCTTCATTAACACTTCTAAAGCTGTAAATAAAATACCTTTTTGAAAATGATGAACAGTCTGTGTCCCAAAACTCCCCCATCTAATGTGGCCTCCTGAACCACTCTGTAGTTAGCTAGGGAACTTTAAATCCTTCTCATGTGTTAGTTTTCTTACCATGAAGTGCTGAAGACAAATTCTTGTATTAGGGTATGATGAGGCTTTATTCATCCTACCTCTTATCAAGATAAAGACCAAAAATCTTCTTATTTTTGTTCATGGAGGGATTTAAAGTCGAACAGTGCTTTTGCTTTTGCTCATTTTTTTAATCTGTAAATTATTTAAATATTATTAAATATATGAACAAACAATGTGAGCATTGTCTTTATCTGCCAGACAATCAACTGGTACCCTCGGTCCCTTAGGGAGAGAATGGGGAACAAGAGACTTGAAGAATGGACAGTAAGTCAAGGAGTCTAATCAAGCTGACAAAATTTTATTTTCTCACAGGCAAATATGTACTATTGAAGCAGGAGGCTGAGTGGGGTGATCCAGGTGGGCAGTTTTCACAAGATATAAGGAAGTCAGGAAGTTTGGCAGGGCAAGGGCCCCTGTGATTCTGGGGCTGGGTGGAATTGTTAGGCATCTGGAACCACAAGATGTTATCTATAGACTTTGTTCTGCTCATCCTCTGAAGGCCTCTGTAATTCCAGGAATACTGAGAACAGCTGGAGAGTGCCCTGAGGGAGGGGAAAAGGTCACAAGGCAGCCTTCTGGAATGTACCCTGAGGCAAGGAGGGAAAGAGGTCACAAAGTAGCCTGCCCCAGGTCCACTCAATGTATTATGCCAAGGGCCAAGATGCTTGCCGGCTATGGTCTTGGCTCCCCACAATTACACACAGAAAACAACCTGGTCATAATTCAGAGGTGTGCAGGGAGTAGATTTTATTTTCATTTTCAAAAAGACAAACAGGGAACAAAATAAATGGAAAAGAGTAGTGGAGTTAATTATTTTAACATTAGTATGTGTAAACTCAAGTCAGTATAAGAACTGACAGTATATTTCTCTTATGAACTTGTTTTTGCAATGGTTTATAACTTAGTTCTTACTAAATGCCTGCAGTAAACTGTTAACATTTTATATTATAGATACTATCAAGTCTAAAGAAATGTTAGTTATTTTGACAAACTGATTTTTCAAGATGGCCTAAAAATCCACATATTCTTCATGAAAATTCTGGCATTGAATTTTACAAGCTATATTCCTATGTACTGTTGACTTTTCTCAGTCTTACATTTGCCCCATGTAAAATTAAAATAATGACTATAATAGCATTGTAAAGCTTTAGAGAATATTAAATGAGTAAACATAGGTAAAGCATTAAAATTTTTTCTTTATGTGTATGAGTTATTATTTGGATGTTAACGATTATTATTAGTGGTTTCTTCCAAGGTTCTTAGGAATTGGGGAGGATGTATATCAGAATGGCTTTTGAAAGCACTATTTGATTGATAATAATAAATCTTCTATCTTAATGAGGAAAGTATGTACATACTAGCTATAAATCACTGCTGCTTTAAATATCATTCCTGGTTTCTTATAATTCACAGATATCCTGTGGTTTGAACATAAGTCACAAGACAACTACTACTAAGGGAAGTTTATGTGAAGCAAAATGTTAGGTGTTTTCCACACACAGTTAAACTACACAGCAAAGAGCCAAAGCAGAGTTGTTGAAAACTTTCTGAGTTCATACAGAAAACAGTAAAACTGAAATTTTCACCCAGGACTCTTAAATATCCTAAGATTTTTTCATATCTTTTCTTGTTCTTTTCCCTTTAATTCACCATACAGCTGTAAAAATTAGTGTGGATCAAGGTAGGATATTATGCAGCTGAGAAATAAGTTTACTGAATCATGTGTGAAGTGTGACTATAAAGAATGAAATACTATTTTCTTTGTCAGTTTTTGGCTGAGCAAGAAATTTACATAGAGATGCAGGAGCAAATAACCACAAACACAAATGTAACATACTGTCTTTGTATGTGCATTGTTGGCAAAGGAGGTCTAACATTAGTCTCCTCACTCATATCTTATACACGCAGATGGGAGAACATCAAAATGTAAATAGAGACATATGGTATCACTAAAGATTGAACTGAAGCTGATGTCAGTAGCAGAAAAATATTAGCAAGTACAGAATCAGGGTCATTTTTTTACACTTTATATGAAGGATAATATTTTTTCTGTATGCAAAGTTTTTTAAAACCAAAGCAAAATCTAATCTTTGTTTACAAGTGTCATAATTTATTGGCCTGCAGTACTGGCTAAACATTGAAGAAGGACACAAACACGATTTTAGAGTCTGAGGCAAAGAAAAAAAAAACAGGCGAATTAGCAAGTTTACAAATCCTTGCTTGATGCAAAGGAAAGCATAAAGATCTTCTAACCATGCAATGAATCTATTTTTATGCAGAAACTCACTGCTTTACCCTAATTCTAACTTATGGCCATATCTTCATCATTAATATTACTTGTGGTGACAAGTAACTGGAAGTTATTTTAGCTACAGATCCAATACCAAAGGAATTTAATGGAAATGTTATGGGAGTAATTTCAGAGAATCAAGTGCAACAATATCCCCATGTGTATAAATAAACACTTAAAGTGTTTTCAAATACTAATTCCTAGATTTATTTGGTAGATAATGGATCATTCCAAGAATATCACTGAGTTAGTTGATGTTCTTTTTTCTTGATTTCTTAATGTGAAATTTCAGAGCCTAACATTTGGTTGGATTTAGAAATATATCTTAGAATTGTTCTTAGAGAAGTAGTTTTGGTGAGATTACTGTTGAGGGAGAAACCCTTCTCAGAATTGACAATTCCAAATTCTATTTCATTGGTGAATATGATACATCTTTAAAAATACATATTTATTACTTTATTTAAGTATTATATTTATATTATACTTCTCCCTATATTCCATTTAATTCTTATGTCTCTTCTATTCTTTCTCAAATCTATGACCTCTTATTTTTAGTTATAATTGTTACACAAAAACATAAATGAACAAGTTCAATCTGCTAAAATCACTTATTATTGATCATATGTGTATAGGGCTGAGCTCTTGCAATTGACTAGCTCATCAGTGAGCTTGTCCCTGGAGAAGACTGATTCTTTCTCTCTCAGAAGCTATTAATTACATATAACTCTTCTTCTAGTTGTGATGTCTTGTGTAAATTCTCCCATCTACTTTGGTATGTCAATTGATATAATTTTTCAGGTCTTGATTAGACAAGCATAATGTAGAGATTATCTACGCATAGCTTCTAAATCATACATAGAATATACTATCTCATAGCAGAGGTTCTGTCCTGGTCTCTGGCTCTTACAATCTTTATTCCATCTTCTGTGATAGTCCCTGACCCTGAAGTGTAGAAGTTACACTGTAGATGTATTTGAAACTGGGCACATAGCACTCACTACTTTGACCCGTTGTGGCTTTTTATAATGGTTTACATATGCTGCAAAAAGAAGTTTCTTCGTGACAGATGATAGCTATACTTATTTGTGTATATAAGCATAAATATTAACAATGCAGTTAGAAGTTATGCTCTACAGTATTACCAACCATGAGTATTGGGGCTGTGTTTACAGTGTGCTTTCTCCTGTATTATACTTATTTTTTTTTATAATATAAACCAAATATTGGAACATTTTATAAGAAATATTTGTTAGGTCTAGTTGTGCTGGTACAAACATGAAAGAGCAGTAGAAAAGAGACTTCAATGTGAGTCTAGGCTATATAATAAAACCCTGCTTCAGAAATTGAAAAAATATTAAATAAAATATATGCTCACCCAATTCATATTTAAAATTGTTTATACTCTATTCAATGTTTGGTTTATCTGCATAGATAACAGATATGAGCATCATAATTACATTTTATCTTTATTAAGTAAATTATTATCATGACTCTTAACGCTAATTAAGCATCAATATTAACCACAAGGTTTTCTTCCTAGCTATATGAAATATTATTTTTATTCACAATAAATACTATTTTGGATGGGTAAGATGGATTATTGGACAACAAAATTTGCTATGATCCTGCTGACCTGAATCTGATCTCTAGAATGCATTTAAAAGTGGAAGACGATAACCAGCTCTACAAAGTTGACCTCTAACCTCTGTATGTATACTATAGTATGTCTGGAATGTGTACAACACACACACACACACAGACAGAGAGAGAGAGAGAGAGAGAGAGAGAGGAAGAGAGAGAGAGAGAGAGAGAGAGAGAGAGAGAGAGAGAGGAGAGGAGAGGAGAGAGGAGGGAGAGAGAGAGAGAGAGAGAGAGAGAGAGAGAGAGAGAGAGAATTTAAGAAAAATGAAAAATTACAATTTTAGGAAACTATTTAATGTGTATGCCTTTCTCATATCTC
Source organism: Acomys russatus (assembly GCF_903995435.1). NCBI lineage: Eukaryota > Metazoa > Chordata > Mammalia > Rodentia > Muridae > Acomys > Acomys russatus. The sequence continues at coordinate 64,262,042 of NC_067169.1, forward strand.
CTGAAATGATCTTAAAAGGTTTTTTATGAGTCTACTTTTAAAACCTATTTGCAATATAGCATCATAAATGAATTGTCATTGTTAATGGCAATGACATGTTGAAAAGCCAAATTGTTACTGCTATAGAACATTCTTCCTTCTGGACTAGTCTATATGCTGTTGATGCTATTTTCTAATCAAGTTATAACAACATTTTATTGTAAAGTATGAAATTGATATAAAATGAGTATAAAAGGGAGAAGAGATCAAGGCAATGAAACTGATCCTGAGTACTGGGTATAAAGAAAATGGGTCTTGGTGGATATGGACCCTATGAGAACCCAAGATAGAATCTTAAAGGCTGTGTAAGATTTCATTTTATGTGCTAACAAGTGGCTGGATAGAATTTCGCTGGGCCAGCAGAGGCTTGGTAACTATCAACTCTTTCCCCAAATGAGGCAATGAACCAGCACTCCCAGGAGGGCCTGAGTCCTATCAGCAAGGTAATAAAAGGCAATGGAAGAGATGGCAGAGACAAACATTACTTCTTCTACTTTCATAAGCCCTGAGTAGTAGGTATGCTAGTCTATATTTTCTAGGTGTGCCTATTCAAGTTTGGAGAAAGTAAACTCAGACATAAATGGGTGGAGCTTAAGTCATCACTGCATATGGCATATGTAATCTCCAACCCACCTACAAGAATTTTCTTCTTCTCTTCAAGCCTCTCCTCATAGCCAGTCTTAAAAGCTAAGATGGTGCATCCCACCTTCCTCCCCAGATAGCAGTGATGATCAGACCCAAGCAGATGTTCAAGTACCTAAATCATAAAATGACAGGAAAGGGGGTGGGGTGGGGTTAGGAAGTTGCTGATGTGGGACAGGAAGTAGAGGGTGTCAGTCTGAGTCACGCTCCTTTCTCTTGATCATTAGATTCTTGCAAGTGGAGGCAAATTTGTTCTTCTTGGTCTTCAGGATGCTAGAGTAAACATTATTGCCTCCTGACTCCACAGCAGCCTGAGTATCCTGTAATTCCATGGCTTCATTCAGCTCTCAGACTAGACCGAATCATTCATGCCCACTGATTTGGATTTTAAGAGTGAAATATTCTCCATCAAGTGTTTTTCTCTTTGGCCGGGGAGAGGGCTTTGTGCTGGTTGGCAATGCTCACTTAGCATTCCCTTTGGGCAACTCTAGGCAACATACTTCCTTTTGGGGGAAATTTTCTTCCTCTATATGACAGAGTCTCCTAGGATAGGCACAAAAACGAATCTCAAGACTGCTCTGTCCCAGCAGCATTGTGATGATGGTAAAGATGTGCCAGAGGTTCATATCCCTCTCCTTGCCATGCACATGCAGTAGTAATGAATATTAGTGCACTCAGAGCCAACCTCAAGTGATTCATATAGTACGACCACACTGCGCCAAAATGTTGGCCTGTTGTCCACATACTCAAAGTGCAAATTGCCTTCCACTGCAAAAAGATGCTAGGGAGGAGCAAGTTCATCGCCATAAGATCAATGCTCATGGTGAGGGTAACACCTTCCACTTTTGTCATCTGTTGGTATTTCTTGTAGATGGCCATGGCAAGTACAAGGGTGCCAGGTGGGGGTGGAGTTGGCCCACACCTGCATAGGGCATGTCATTGCCAGCTGGCAGAATAGCTTACTGAGGTAATGGTAGTACATTCATGTGTGAGACTTGGCTGTGCCTAAGTGCAAGAAGCCCAGACAGAAACCATAGTTGTCCTGTAAGGTTTTTTGGGAAGGGGCAGAAGATGACAGGGGCCAGGGAAGGGCTGGTGTGCGGCCACTGGTGCAGGAGTCTCAATAACACGGTCTTCTGCCGAAGAAGCTGTGGACACTTACATGTCTTCATTTCAGCCTTCTAATCAGTTTGTATCATCCTGGGACAGAAGCAGATGTTCCAAGGAATCAGATGGCAGCAAGGTGGGCAAAAGGTTCTTTGGAGGAAGCAGTTTCCACAAGTATGAAAATTTCTCCTGACTCATTGCTGAGATCCTACTGTGGCTCTTTCATGGCCAAATATAGGAAATCAGCCAGAATGTGGGTCTTCAGGGGAGTGTGTCATCTTGCTGGGAAGTAGGTTAGGCCGGGGTGCCAGGTACCCCGTAATCCTAGTAGCTACCTGCAGTCGATGCTTGTTTTTTAAACTCTATCTTATTTGGGGATATTGAAGCCTCTACTTCCCTTTCACCAACCCTTTAACCCTGGGTGAGAGAGAAAAAAGTTTAGTGGATAGAGGGGGTGCAGACTCCTTTACTTTGCCTGGCTGTTTAGGTTCAATTGGGTTCTTTCCAGGCTATACTAATCTCTGTCAACAGCAATGGCACCAAGTAGTCTCCTCCAAGTCATTGAATAGAAACATTTTTCTATCTCCAAGCTGCCATACTATCCATCTCAGGTCTCTTCAAACTGCTACATGATGCAAGACACCACCACAAGCCACACAACTTTCCAGCTGGCAACGACCACGTCTTGAAGGAGGCAATTATCAGCTATGGACAAAGTGAAGCCCAAACTAAAACTCCACACTTGGGATTTTAAAAAATTACATAACATAACTGAGTTTACAAAGAACCCAAAACTGCCATTGCAATATACAAATATGTAATACATTGACTCATCCTAATTCAACCTCAGTAAACTTAGCTTTCTTTGCCCATGGATTGAATCCACCTTGCAAACCACCATAGATCACAAACATTTGTTAAAGGTATTATACTTGTACTAAAACATAGTTATAACTTATGTTCTTGTTGCATAAATAAAGCATAGTTTATGTTATATAGCATCTACAGTGTTTTAGGGAAATATAAAAATTCTGGACATGATTAAATTATGTAAGAGGATAAAGACAGGCTATATGCTAATAATATGCCAGACTGTATGAAATAATTGACCATTAGTGAATTTTGGCATCCAGACAGTAATCTCAAATGCAAATGATGGGACAACTATTTCTCATCTGAGATAATGAACAATACCTTTAGCGTTTCTCTTTTCTGCTGAACTTGAAATTAAATGTTACCAACATAGCTAAACTATTTAAGAAGGAAGGTGATTACTTTGTTTTCAAGTATGTGGTGGTATGTTCTTTTTCAGCTTTATTTTCATGAAAAGTAATATTAATTTGAGGTGCTAAAAGTATTAGCTGGATGTGATTATTCCATGTGGTATTCATATTCTGTAATATTACTTCAGGGCCCATGAGTATAAAGAATTTTATCTGTCCATTTACAGTGACAATTTTCAAACAACAGAACTTTCATATAGAATTCTTTGTTTATTTTTATAGGCGCCATGAAGAGATATATAAGAAGACAGCTAGTGGTAAAAAGAAAGATTTCTATGAAAAAAAAACTTCTTATCTCTGAAGAAATAAATTGAAGACAAAATCAGAAGATGGAAAGATCTCCCATGCTCATGGATCAGGAGAATAAACATAGTAAAAATGGCCATTTTACCAAAAACCATGTACAGATTCAATGCAATCCCTATCCAAATACCTACCTAATTCTTGTTGTTCCACTTCTGTCCATTGGGTTTTTTGTTTGTTTGTTTGTTTTATTTTTTTTTATCAAAGTATATTTATTTATTTTTTCTGGATTTTATTTTATTTATTTTAATTAATTCATTCTTGTTACATCTCAATGTTTATCCCATCCCTTGTATCCTCCCATTCCTCCCCCCCCCCCACTATTTTCGCATTATTTCCCCTCCCCTATGACTGTTCCTGAGGGGGATTACCTCCCCCTGTATATTCTCATAGGGTATCAAAGTCTCTTCTTGGCTACCTGCTGTCCTTCCTCTGAGTGCCACCAGGTCTCCCCCTCCAGGGAACATGGTCAAATGTGAGGCACCAGAGTACGTGAGAAAGTCATATCACACTCTCCACTCAACTGTGCAGAATATTCTGACCATTGGCTAGATCTGGGAAGGGGTTTAAAGTTTACCTCCTGTATTGTCCTTGGCTGGTGCTTTAGTTTGAGCGGGACCCCTGGGCCCAAATCTGCCTATCATATTGTTCTACTTGTAGATTTCTAGGACCCTCTGTATCCTTTTATTTTGCTATTCTCCCATGTGTCTCTCATTTAGAGTCCCAATAGGATGCCCTCCCCTCTGTCCCAGTTTCCTGGTAAGTGAAGGCTTTCGTGGGACATGCCCCTTGGGCTAGTATGCAGATGTAAGTGAGTATATACCATTTGATTCTTTCTGCTTCTGGGTTAACTCACTCATTATGATCATTTCTAGCTCAATCCATTTATCTACAAATTTCGGGAATTCCTTTTTTTTAATAGCTGAGTAGTATTCCATAGTGTATATGTACCACAGTTTCTTTATCCACTCTTCTATTGAGGGACACGACACCCATCAGAATGGCTAAGATCAAAAACTCAAGCGACACCACATGCTGGCGAGGATGTGGGGAGAGAGGAACAATCCTTCATTGCTGGTGGGAATGCAAACTAGTATAGCCACTTTGGAAATCTATCTGGTGCTATCTCAGAAAACTGGGAATAGGGCTTCCTCAAGACCCAGCTATTCCACTCCTTGGAGTATACCCAGAAGATGCTCCAGCACACAACAAGAAAATTTGCTCAACCATGTTCATAGCAGCCTTATTCATAATAGTCCATTGGGTTTTTTCCCCCTGGATGTCTGAGAGATTGCATGCACTGACTCCGGGCTTTGAGATCCTTGTGATTAGGCATAGGGGACACTGGGAACGGATCTCAGGTTGTTGGGTTCTGACCTACCCAATTCTTTACAGACCTTAAAAGATAAATTCTTGACTTCATATGGAAAATCAAAAAACCCAGAATAGCTAAAAAAAATCCTGCACAAGAAAAGATCTTCCAGAGGCATCTCCATACCTGATCTCAAGCTCTACTATAGAGCAACAGTAGTAAAAACACCATGGTACTAACATAGAAATAGGCTGATTGATCAATGGAATCCAATCAAAGACTCAAACCTAAACCCACACATCTATGAACACTTGATTTTTGACAAAGAATCCAAATCCATACAATGGAACAAACATAGCATCTTCAACAAATGGTGCTGTTCTAACTGGATGTCTACATGTAGTAAAATGTAAATAGGTCCATATTCATCACCTTGCACAAAACTCAAGTTGAAGTGGATTAAAATGACTTTTTCACATACTATGGTGCCTCACATTTGACCATGTCCCCTGGAGGGGGAGACCTGGTGGCACTCAGAGGAAGGACAGCAGGTAGCCAAGAAGAGACTTGATACCCTATGAGAATATACAGGGGGAGGTAATCCCCCTCAGGAACAGTCATAGGGGAGGGGAATAATGGGAAAATGTGGGGGGGGAGGAATGGGAGAATACAAGGGATGGGATAAACATTGAGATGTAACAAGAATAAATTAATAAAAAAAAGAAAAAAACTCAAAAAAAAAAAAAAAAGATAGACCAATGACAAAAAGTAAAAAAAAAAAAAAAAAAACCTTAACATAAGACAAAACACAATAAATTTGTTAGAAAAAATATGGGGAAGAGCCTTGAACTCTTCAGCACAGGAAACAACTTCCAGAACAGAGCCCCAATAACTCAGGCTCTAAGATCAACAACTAATAAATGAGACCTTATGAAACCAAAAACCTTCTGTAAGGCAAAGGGCACTGTCAACTGAACAAAATGACAGCCCACAGACTGGGAAAAGATCTTCATCAGCCTTACATTATACAAAGGGCTAATATCCAAAACATATAAAGAACTCAGGAAATTAAACACCGCCAAACCAAATAATCCAATAAAAAATGAGGTATAGAGCTAAACAGAGAATTCTCAACAGAGGAACATTGAATGTCCGAGAAACTCCTAAAGAAATGTTCAACGTACTTTGTTACCATGGAAATTCAAAGCAAATTGACTCTAAGATTCTATCTTAAACCTTCCAGAATGGGTAAGATCAAAAACTCAAGTGACAGCACATGCTGGTGAGGATGTGGAGAAAGGGGAAAACTTCTCCATTGCCAATGGGAGTGAAGTCTTGTACAACCACTTTTGAAATCAATCTGTCGCTTTCTCAGAAAATTGGTATACCCAGCTATACCACTTCTGGGCACATACCTAAAAGGTGCTTCACCATACAAAAATAAAATTTTCTCAACTATGTTCATGGTAGTTTTATTCATAATAAGAAAACAACTTAGATGACCCTTAGATAAAGAATAGATTAAAAAAAAATGTGATACATTTACACAATGGAATACTATTCAGCTATTAAAACAAGGAAATGTTGAAAGGTGAGGGCAATTGGATGGAACTAGAAATGATCATCCTGACTGTGGTAACCTAGACCAAGAAAGACAGGCAGGGTATATACTCACTTCTGAGTGATATTAGCCCAACATAGTTGACCTCTGAAAGACTCTACCCAGCAGGTGATTGGGACAGATGCTGGAATTTGCTGCTGGATCTCAGGTGGAGTGCTGAAAGTTGTATGGAATAATTTAGGGATAGGAGGACATAGAGGGTTCAGGAACTACACAAGGGGACCATCAAAGTTGATGGAGCTCGGCCAAGGCTGGGGTGTGGGCTACACAAATTGTTGTACCAACCAAGGACAATGCATGCAGTAAAGCTAGACCCCTTGTTCAAATCTGGCCAATGGACAAATCATTATGAATGATTGTAGGAAGAGCAAGGACCACCTCTGCCATGAACTCTGGTGCCCTCAATTTGATCGCCACCCTTGGTGTGGAGGCAATGAGGGCACAGAGAGGAAGGGGAAGCAGACTATCTGGATGACACCTGATAGGCTGTGGTCATATGGTGGGGGAGGAGGTTGCTGTCTGTCAGAGGTCTAGGGGAGGGGAATAGGGCAGAAGAGAGAGGAGGTGTGGGAATGGAAATATACAAGCAAGGGGATAATGATAAGAATGTAATACGAATAAATTATAAAAAATATAAATAAAAAAACAGCTAGTTGTATCTTATTAATTAATTAATTAATTATTCATCATAGCCCCTGCCTCTTCTCTTCCCAATCCTGTCCTCTCTTCCTATTGCTCTTCCCTCCTCCCGTATTCCTCAGATAAGGGGAGCCTCCCACTGCAGCTCATCAAGTAGCATTAGGACTGAGAGTGTCCTGTTCCCCTGTGGCCTGGCAAGGCTCTAGGGGGAACTGATCAAAAAGCAGGTAACAGTGTTCTTGCTCCCCTTGCTAGAAGTGGGAGTAAAGATAGAGCAGATAGAGCAGAGATTGAATGTTCAACCAATGTCTGGCCCAATTTAGCACCTACTCCATGGGAGCGAGACAACCCCTGACATCATTAACTACTTTTTGCTATGCTTGCAGACAGGAGCTTAGCAGAGTTGTCCTCTGAGGGTATCTGTCCAGCCGTGGTTTGGAATAGATGCTGAGACTCAAAACCAACCACTTGGCCATGTGTACAGCATCTGGTGGAGAAGTGGGGGGGAAGGAAGGATAAAAGGACCTGGAGGGGAGGGGACAAGAGCTCCAAAAGAAGACCAACAAAGCCAAATAATGAGGGCCCAGAAGGCCTTAAGGAAAGTGAAGCATGAAACCAAAGACCAAGTATGCACTGGACCTAGCCCCCCTACACAGGGCAGCTCAGGTTTCATGTACATCAGTTAGGTTTGTCTTAATTCAACTTGGTATTAAGAGTATATGTTCCCTTTAAGACTGTAACCATAATTCAAATTAGGAGACCAAATTGCTGCATTATTTCTCTGAAGTATCTGCATACTTGAGGCCTTGTCACTTTACTATAGCAAGCTACTACTATCATTTTTATTTAAATAAACTGTAGAATTCTTATCCAATTGACATAGGCAATATTTGAGCCAGGTAGTTAGGAGAACTTCTCCACAACTTGTGTCTATAGATTCTGCAAGAAGGAATGAATGTCACACTTGGGAAATCATCAATCTCTTTCAAACGTTTCCATTCTCCAGACCAAGTATATCATCTATAAGTCAATTTCCATGTAAAATATTTTCATTTAATAACTTACTGCTTAATTTCACTATTTTTTTGTCTTCTAAATGGATCAATACAAATGCAACCTGGTAAGTTAATTTTGGCAGGGTAATATTTAAATTCTTTCTCTTTCCCAAACATTTCATCAAAGAGTAAAGCACTTTTCTTAAAACAATGAAAAATGGATTTCAGATCTTCAGAACTAATAAAAAGCCAGGCACAGCAGTATATATCTGTTATCCCAGGATTTCTACACACAGTAATAGGTGGAGACAAAGGATCCCTGAAATCTCACAAAGCAGCTAGCCTGGCATGTACAACTATAAAAGAACAAGTGATCTTGATTCAAACAAAGTGGAAGGTGAGGACTGACAGCTAGAGTCACCCTCTGACTTCAATTCACATGTACACGATGGCACACATGTGTAGTAAGAGTTTTGGTTTCTTTAAAAACTCACCCAATGCTCTGAGAATACGCTTTTGTTTCAATCTCAGGTGTGGACAAAGAGGTTGCTTTAGACCAGGTGATTCTGATTTGCATGGTATAATTGTAGGAGCATAATTTTTGATAGCTGCAGATAGTTTAATTATTGGTACTGTAGAAAGGGTAGAAATGTCAGGCCGCAAGAGAGCCTGTGATGGCTGCTGCTCCCCTGCTGCTGTCCTCAATGTGCTGCTTTCTGCTGTTGTTGGTTCTAGCTGCTGAGTTTGCTATTACTGGACTGCTGGTTTGCTGGATTGCTAGATTGCTAGATATTCTGATGGATTACACTGGATATGCCCCTAGCAACCTGAGGACCCTGTTCAGGAGGAAATAGTTAAAGAGGTCTACTTGCCCTTACCTGTCACCTACCTAGTATTGAAGGTTTGGAACAGTTTGGAGTGGAGAAAGGTGGTTGATATAAGAACCCTCAGCTATTTTTTGAAAATACGCCAACACACATGTACCTGCACTCACAGGAACATTACACATGCATGCACACACACACTTCATATAGTTTCATGAGAAGGGTGTTGTGAAAGGACTCTCAAATTTCAATCAGTTGTTTTTGGAAACAGTCTATTCTTAGAACCACATAAATTGCATTTTATGTCTATCAGTGATGTAAATATGATAATAATGTTAAGGTAATGTCTACCAGGTTTCTCCTGTGTTAAGATGTTTCCCTTGGTAATTCAGAATCCATGTTTTGATACTGTGGTATCATTTGAATGAGTTGAGTTACCATTTCCAAATCAACTTGAATGTTGGAGAATTTTGCCTTAATTGACATTGTATATAATATTGCTCTGTTCTGCTAAAACAAAATATGTCCTGTGTAATATAGCAGCAACAGAAGTTTATTTTTTCACTGTTCTGAAGTTTGGCAGGGGAAGAACAAGGCATCAGTGGGTTTTGGGATGGGAGCTATTGTGTTTTCAATCTTAGTGTTCTGTTGCTGTGAAGAGGCAACCATGATCACAGAAACTCTCATAAAAATAGTGTATAATTGAGTTGGGTCATGGTTTCACAAATGTACTCCATTTTCATCATGGAAGGAAACATTGCAGAATACAGGCAGACACAGTTCTGGAAAAGTATCTTAGAATTTCTGTATGTGGATCCTAAGGGAGGAGGAAAAGAGAAAGCCTCTTCATCTAGCTTGGGCTTTTGAAACTTCAAAGCCCACACCCCAGTGACACAATTTCTTTAACATGTCTCCACCTACTCCAACAAGGCAACACCTCCTGTTTAGGAGCCTATGGGGGCCATTTTCATTCAAGACACCACTCTTTTCAATATGGAGCAATGTTATTGAATTCTACAATTGGGATAGAAAGTATTTTCTCATATGAAAGAAAGTACTGGAAGGTGAAAAGGATAAATACTAGGTAAGTTACCTTCTCTATATATGCAGATATTGATGTTAAGGAACTATCTTTTCCAATTGTGTAACACTAGAAAAATTCAAAATCTGATATGGGAGGAAGGCAGTCTAGAAAAATTAAACAGTTGAAGTGTGAGTCCAAAGGCAATCATAATACCACTTTTTAAAAATTATTGATTTATTATTTATTGAAAACTTTTACAATGAGTTTTCACCATATTTGTCTGCTCCCCAGCTCCTCCAAAATCCATATCCATTTCACAGCCTATGAAAAAATGCATTTTCTTTTTTGTTTGTTTTTTAAATACTTTCAAGCTCTATTTGTGCTATACAAATATTTGTGACTATATGAAATTACACTACAAAATCTTCCAGTTACCGTGGGTACATACATAATGAAAACTCACTCCCAAAAGGAATGAGACTTTATGCCCACTTCTTGTCTCCATACTCGAATATTGTCTGGCTTGAGTTTTTATAGTTGTTGTGGATACTGTCATACTCATTGGGAACTCATATGTGCAGCTTACCTACTATCATTGGAAAGAACTTTTTCCTTATAGTCATCTACTGACTGTGGCTCTTAAACACTTCATTTTTCTGTTCCCATTCTACAATGATTTTTCGGCAATAGATGGACAGGGTGTGATCCATATGTCTTATATTGGGCAGAATAATCTGCAGTCACTTATTCCCTGGATCTTGACAATTGGTAGGAGTCTGAGTTAATTGCCATCTACCACATAGAGAAATTTCTCTGATGAGAATTTAAATATGCATTAATCTATGGGTATAATGATTAGGAATCCATTTACTATTATGTCATGTTTGCAACATAATAGCAGTACATCATTCCTAAGAGCCTATGACCTGACTATCATATGTTCTTGGACCCAATAATTCTACCAAATATAGGTTTTATCTTGTGAAACAACACCTAAACTCAATGAAAAAGTGTTCAGTTACTGTTATGATTTACATACCACCATAAGTGGTCATGTCTGCCAGGTCAGACAATACTGTAGCTCTCAGAGTTTCCAGACAGGTAACAATGATGAATATTTCATCCTATGGTATCTTTCATTTTACCTTCCAACATTATTAAAATAGCCAGTAGGGACAAAGCTTTTGTGTCAGTCCAACTTGATTTATCCACGTCTCATAACTCAGGTATATGTGTCTTCAGTAATGTGGTCTCACCATCAAATGCTGAAAGGTAATCAATGGTGTTAGCTTATGATGTTAGGTGTCTATGAGACCTCATTGGCCTACAAATTCAAACCGTTTGAAGCATTGGGGTTTTTATTTCTTAGCTTATGGTGTCTATTATAGCATTGCAACTTAGTTACAGGTTAATTCCTTTTAACTTGTTTTATGTATATATGTGTATATATTTGTGAAGTTTCTCTAGTAGGTCTTTAGAGTTATTTATTTCTCACCACATTTATTTTGACTAAAGTTCAATTAAGGTTTGCTGTGTATTTTCAGTTTTGTTTTATCTTTCCATTCAATAGTATTGTGTGTGGGTATATTGTACACACACACACACACACACACATATATGTACACACACACATATACACGCATGTGTGTACATTAATATATGTATCAGATTTCCTGAGACTGACATTACAGATGATTGTGAGACATCATGTGGGTGCTGGAAATCAAATGTTGGTCCTTTAGAGGAACTTCCATCCTCTTAACTATTGAGAAATCTCCCAGTCTTGTTTGCATGCATTTTGAGACACAGGTTAAGGTTAGAAATTTTCTGACAATATAAATCTTCTGAATCAGTAGTAGTAGGTTAAGTTTGTGCATAAGAAATAATGGAAAGGGTTTAAAAAACCCTTCCTTCCATTTTATTTAACTGAAGACATTTTCCTCATGTAACTTTTGAATAATACAAGTGAGGGGATAAGAATCAGGATGTACTCTGAATAAACTAAATAATAAAAAAAGAAAAGAAAAAGAATTTGAATGGCATAATGATTTTGTAAAATTTTAACCATCACAGTGTTGTTAGGATTGCTTCAAACAATAGAGAAATACAATACAATTATTATGGGGAATGGCAAGAAATAATACAAAGTTTTACAAGGAAATCTTTCTATCCCACCAGACTTACTAGAGTCAGTCTTTCACTAAAGTAGTAGTTAAAGCTGTAACAGAAAATATTATGATTTTTTACATCTTTAGATTTACTAAGAATGACAAATCAGTTTAAACAAGTCTAGAGGGACCATATGTTATTGACAATGACCATTGAGATCAGTAAGTAGATTCATGGATTATGTGTATTTTCAGTCCTTCCTTTTTGATATTTTCTCATTTCTCTATTCATTTGCTCCTTATTTGTTATTTTATCCAAGTACATATTCATTACTTTGTTCATTCATCGGTATAAAATAATGTATCTTTAGCTTGTACCATAGCAGAAATAAACAACAATCTAACATCTACCCCCTATTTTATATGTTGGTATTAGGAAAGTGTAAATTATACTTATTCCATCCTCAAATCATTTCCATGATTTCTAAAAATATTTAGTAAAAATTTCAAATTTCTCTAATATCCTATTTAATCTCACTCCCGCTCTTCAATTTCTTCTCTTACCCATGTGAATACAGCTATGATTTTTTTGTTGTTGTTTTGCTTTCTTTTAAGAAAATTCTATCTTGAAAACAAAGTTCTTATTCCTTCCCAGAATACTCTTCTTTTAAATCTTAGTATGAATGGCTTGCCATTTTTTTCAACATGGCTTATACGGCATCCTTGAGATTTCTTTCCAGCTACCTAATGTCAACCACTTCATTCTTTTTCATCATATTATAGCTCCTTAGTACTCATAGTTATTTTAAAGTGATAGTGCATATCCTTTAATAGAATGATAACTCTTTGAATATAGTGGCTTTCTTATTTTACTTCAATAATACTATTGTTAAAAAATGAAAACATTTGCTTCACTAATTGCATGAAAAATTTCATGACCATCAGTATTTTAGTAAAGATAAACACACAAACAAGCAAACTATACTATATTGGTGAATAAATTGAAGTTCTTGCAAGAGATAGGGCAGATTGCAGAATGAAGTTAATTTAATGTACTGTAGAATTTAGATTAAACTTATAATCTAATGCAGAACCCTTGAATTACTTGAGGAACAGAAAAATGATGGTTTTACTAGACTAGAATGAATGCAGATGTCAAGTTAAAGTTGTACTTACCATAATCTTATTCAGATAGATTTTAAAGGCAGATGATTTGTATTGTTAGCAGTCTATGCAGACTATTAACTTGAATCTAAGCTGGGATTATTAGCTAGAGAGTTTACATATGCCTTTTCACCTTGTGTATTCTCATATCCTTAAGGCTGGAAGGTAGAGAGACTTCTTATATATTAGAAGAGACTTCAAAAGACTGCAAGTAAGATTTACCTTTTATGGGATTTTAAATGACTTATAAACTCTGCTTTTAATTGGGAAAAGAATCAAATAATTTGTAGTCATATTATGATGCTTTCATATCTTCTGTTAGTAGATGTTTCATTTTATGTGCTTTTATATAATGAAAGCGTGTCCTGCAGAAGCTTTTGAAATCAATCACCCCTTCAATTTATGCTCTTTTATTTTCCACCAAGCCAGCTATCAAGACATTTAAAAGATGAACATAAATTTGAGTGAAATTAATTCATTCATACATTCTAAGTGGTATACGCAAAGTTTGCAGTTTCATACAGGGAAAGCATTGGGGAAACCATCATCTTTTTCCAAAATGTGTAAAGAGTTAAAGTTGCCCTCAGGGATTATGTCCACAAGCTAAAAGATAATTCCTGTTTTGCTCAGTTATGCCCTTTTGGGTTGGGTGTATATATATATATATACACACACACATATATATACACATACACACATATATATATACACATATATATATACACACATATATATGTGTGTGTGTGTGTGTGTGTGTGTGTGTTTGCACGCACACACATGCCTGTGAGGATCTAGGAACATGCATGAGTGTTCATGTATTTGGAGGTATCTTAGTTAAGGTATATACTGTTGTAAAGAACTAGCATGAGCACAGAAACTCTTTAAGAGAAGAACAGTTATCTGGGCTTCCTTACAATTTCAGAGGTTTAGTCCATTATCATCATGATGGGAAGCATGGTGCTATGTAGGTAGACACAGTGCTAGAGAAGGAGCTGAGAGTTCTACAACAGGATCCACGGATAGCAGGAAGAGTACATCACATTGGGTATGGCTTGAGCTTCTGAAAACTTAAACACCACACCCTCTAGTTACACATGTTCTTCAACAAAGCCACACCTACTCCAACAAGGCCACATTTCCTAAGAGTGCTACTCCTTATGGCCAAGCATTCAAACACATGAGTCTATGGTTACCATTCCTATTCAAATCAACACAGGAGGGTAGAGGCTAACCTCAGCATTAATCCCTCAGGAGCTGTCCACAATTTTTTATGAAAAAAAATCTGACTGGGATCTGAATCTCATAAATTAGGATAAAATGATCCAGAGGGTCCTAGAAATCTACAAGTAGAACAATATGATAGGCAGATTTGGGCCCAGGGGTCCCGCTCAAACTAAGGCACCAGCCAAGGACAATACAGGAGGTAAACTTTAAACCCCTTCCCAGATCTAGCCAATGGTCAGAACATTCTCCACAGTTGAGTGGAGAGTGTGATACGACTTTCTCACGTACTCTGGTGCCTCACATTTGATCATGTCCCCTGGAGGGGGAGACCTGGTGGCACTCAGAGGAAGGACAGCAAGTAGCCAAGAAGAGACTTGATACCCTATGAGAATATATAGGGGGACGTAATCCCCCTCAGGAACAGTCATAGGGGAGGGGAATAATGGGAAAATGGGGGGGGGGAGGAATGGGAGGATACAAGGGATGGGATAAACATTGAGATGTAACAAGAATAAATTAATAATAATAATAAAAAAACCCAAAGGCTGACCTGTCTTTACCTTTCTAGCTCTAGGATCATAAACATATGCCATGACTCCTGGCTTTATGAGTGTTGAAAATCTAACATAGGTACTTATATTTACATGGTAAGGATTTTCATCACTGAGCTATGTCCTCTGCCCTTATCACAGCCCCAATTTTGTCCTTACCTACTTTTCCATATATATATATGTGTGTGTGTGTGTGTGTGTGTGTGTGTGTGTGTGTGTGTGTGCGTGTGTGTGTGTATGTGTATGTATGCATGCATACTTCATATTTGATTTGCCCTGCAGAATATCCACCATAATTCTCTAATTATTACAAGAAATGGAGATCAATAATAGGTATCATAGCAAGTCTACAATAAAATTTAGGTTTTTTTAAAATAAGGTATCATTCTGTAGATTAGGCTTGCCTAGACTTCACTCTGAAGCCCAGGCTGGCCTTGAACTTGCAGTGATCTTCCTTTCTGAGTTCTGAGAATTCTGTGATAACAAATATGAGAAACTACATATAGCAACTCACAATAAAGTAACAGTATGAAATAAAAACTTTGTCTTTAGATTTACTTACCCTACTACTGAAATTATTTTTTAGTGCTCTGATACACAGATTATCCTCCTAAATAAGTTGAAATGTTCCATTCGTATGACTTGTACAGAATATTTTTCTTTCATTTCACAGCTGGTATTTATGTTGACAAGAAAATAAAAACACATAGTTTTAGACATTTGCTCTCATTTTTAATTTGTTTTAAAGATATATTTTCTTTTCTCAATTAAAGACTTTTTACTTTTACATATATATTCATATTGTCACACACATATAAAATAAACTACATGTCACAAGAAGAACCATGAAACAAGCAGGAATTATATAAATGTTGCATTCTTAGTGTTTCGGCTGTTTGTATTTGACAACCTTGAAGAAAACATCTTTCCTATCTTGATGCATCTAAAATTCTGAATGTAGATCAATCTCAATCACATCTTGTCATTATCAACTTAAAACATCTATCTAGACCTAAAAACATCTTAACCCTTAAGCAATTAAGCTTCATAAAACTAAGCTACTAAGCTACTTGGTTTTCAACCACATGAGAGACATGAGAAGGAATAAACTTTATTATCTGAGTATGCCAGGAGTGCAGGTTAGTAGCTTTACAAATGAGAAGGTAACAGAGACAGTTTGCTACCTGAGTAGTCACATAAAACTCTCTATAATGTTGGAGCATCTTCTTCAGCCATCTGGCACAATATATCTGACAGACATATTTGTGAGTCAAGCACTATTGAGCACTTGTTTACCCTTTCCTGGCAGAGTTTGGCTGTTATCTCTGCCTGCATTCAAGCTTTCCCTTTTATACACAGAATTCTGTCTGTGGTAGAAATGAGGACATTTTTCTCAATGGCTTGTTTGCCACATTTGAAGCCATCTCCATAACTTGGTTCTTTGATGCTCATCATCCTCTTTGAGGTAAGCTGGGTATTGCCAGGAGTTAACCTGTTTCATTGTCAGTGAATCTTTAAAATAATAAAAAGATTTTTAAATGCCATATTCTATATGTCTCTGAGGTTTTTGAGGACCTTATCTAACTATCGTACCTTATCTTTCTATAGAATCATATCTATCTGCTGGACTGAAGATGTATGTTTTTGTGAGAAAAGTAAACTAGTAATTGATATGACCATGATTTGATCATCTAACAATTAACATATATAACTTATTTATCCTAAATAGCCTGAAATAGCACTTTCAAAGTATTATAAGTAACTCTTGTATTATAATTGAATTATATGGGTAAAATACCTCATATTAGAGTAGATTATATGTGTGTGTGTTCATGTGCATGTGTGTGTGAAGAATAAACTTACATTTGAATTCTATACCGCTGTATATACAATTAAACTTACTTTGCATCTATATGCAAATATCCTTGTGAGTGACAATTGAGGCATTAAGTTGAGAAGTAGATTCAATAATTTATTTTTTTTGTTCTATCTTCCCTATGTATTTCTATATTCCCTCTTTTTTCTTTTCAGCTCTTATTTCAAACCTAGGAATGTAAGATAAAGGGAAAGAGAGACATTGCTGAGTCCAACCTTGTTTTCTCTCTAATAATAACTTGTAACCAACTCCCATTGATAATAACTCTCTAGAGGCCAAGAAAGCAACCCAAAACCTACCCGACCACCCTTAAAGGAAATGGGGTATCATTCTCTTAAGATTTCTTTCAGTTGATTTGGGATGAATAATACCTTTGTAGGGCCCCAAATAAAATTGGGGAAATGGTTAAGCAAGCTAGGAATAGCATTTGTCCTGCAGTTTCTCAATGTTGAGAAATTCCAGGCTTAATTAGAGTCCTGTGTGGGACAGTCTGAAATGCTGGACCAACTGGGATTGGAAGGTTTCTTTGAAGCTGTCCTGGGAGCTGTCCTGTTCTAATGAGGAACAGCAATTGAACCACTTGGTGCTAGAACATGAAGGATACAGGATGTCAGTGTCCAACATGATGAGAGGAATAAATCCTATTAGGTCTGAACCAATGTCAGTGTCCAGTTCTCTTGTTCTGAAACATACAATTTCTTATAAGCATTATACAATCCTAAAATTATAAGTGCATAAGGTATGTGTGATGCATAGAACAATTAAGGCTGTTTTTCTGCTCTTTGTATGAGCAGAAAAAAAAGCCATCTGTAAATCCTCATTCATGCCATTTGAAGAATGGCATCTAATAGTAGTTCATAGGGTTTCTGTAGCCAATAAGAAGCATTGTCTATGCCTAGACATTAATGTGTCAGCCAGTCTCAGAGATCTTCCTATATAATGGGATTAGCAATATAAGTTACCTGCTTGTTCTGCAGTTTACATTCTTCACATACATATATTATTCCCCTCCCTCATTCTCTTCTATTTTCTCTCCCTTCCTCCCTTAGTAAGATTTATCTTTTATAAAGATTTATCATTATTTTGTTGAGATAATATATAGGTATATAACAAAATATTTTCCACAGTAGTCAATGTTTTTTAACCACACTGAGCAGTCTTCTTTAAAACACTGGTTTTGTTTGTTTGTTTGTTTTTTGGTTTTTTGGTTTTGTTTTTTTGAGGTTATTCTTAGTAACCACCTAGCTGTCCATAGTTTTCAAAACTTTATTTTTCTTTTTATCTTTTATTGATTTTTTTGTGAATTTCACATCACGTACATCTAACTTATTTCCCTATCCTCCAGCTATCACACCCAAGTGCTACAACCAGCAAGGGACAAAGAACAGGATAAGCTCTTATGCACTCACACCTTTAGGGATGGCTCATATTCACAGGTAATCTGGGACATCACCTGCTGTTAGGTTGAGTGTTCCCAGGAGAGGTGCCCCACAACCCTACCCCCTATTACCTCTGCCTCACCCTTTGTTGCCTGTGGTAGAGCAGGTCCTACAACTCACTTAGGCAACATGTTAGATCTGAGACTCTTTTTATGCCTAGAAGACTTAGTAGTTTGTAGTATTTATTATTTATCTTATTGTTAATTATGTGTATTTATCTATATGTAAGTGCCTAGTTTATGAGAGCACGTGTTACTGAATGCACCTGTGCAGTCCAGAAAAGGGAACCATATTGCCTGAAGCTAAAACTACAAGAGGTTGTGAGCTGTCCTGTGTGGTTACTGGGAACAGAATTCAGGTATTTTGCAGAGGCAATATGTACTCTTAACAGACATCGCCTCTTGTCCTGGCTATGCTTACCAGTTTCTTCACAGTAACAAAATAGCCTACTGATCCTTAAGGACCATCTTCAAAATCATTGTAATCTGATTCTTTGTATTTCTTTTTGCTTTTTCCTTATAGTTATTTTATGGCACTTAGCAGTTTCCATTATATTAGTGACATTTGTAGTTTAACATGGTCATCAAAGTAGCTATGGTCATTTGTTTTTCCATTACTCTTTCTTCCTCAGACTCTCATAGAGATCTTGGTTTAAAATGCATGCTTATTTTTATTTATTTACATTGACATTATGATCAAATTAGGTAATTAACCAGTAGAAAAACAATTTTTTAAAAACATTTTTAAAGTAACTAATTACTAAGAAATAAACACGTACTGTTGTTAACTGGCATAAAGAAGGGCTTGTTTGGCACACTGACAACCAGCCAATTTTGTTTAGAAAAAGATGTATAGTCAATTTTTTATCATAAATATTATGTTTAAGTTTGATTGGAATATTTTTTAAACTTTCTAAATAAACTGGGCAGACAGTGTTGACATGCTACCAGGCCTTAAAAGTGAAAGTGAATTGATGAGGATTTTCTAATTCTACTACAAAAGAAAAGCTCTGCTAATTTATAAAAATACTAATTACTGTGAAGATATTAATTTCTAAAACTTTCTGTTGTCTACCAATACTCTACAATCTCCCATTGCTCCCTAAAATAAAGAACATATCTTGGAAGGGAAATTTAAAAAATTCATAATTGTAGTTTTCCTTCTTATTTCCTTGCATTTGACACATAGGAGCTTTGGCCAACATTTTTCTTCTAAGAAGAGCCATGTATATCAGGATTGCAATAAAATGTAGTCATGACAGATGTGACAGTGACTAATTGCAGTTGATGCAGGCAATATGGCAAGAGGATTTTCTCATTAAAGGTAAGAGTCAGAGGAAGATTTGAGAATTAGAAAGCAATGTAATGGGGTCAGGGCAAAATGACCACCTCAGGCCTGACTCAACCCAAGTGGAAAATTGTTTGAAAAGCAGGTTAGAAATTTGAACCAGGAATGAAATAAAGTATAAAAGAGTTATTTTCTTATGCATAGGGATGCCCATACACATTTGCCCTTAACATCATATCTTTCTTATTGTTTCACTAATGAAATATTTTTCAATGCCTACTATATTTTCAGCATTACTGATGTGTAATTGACTATAAGAAAAATAAGATCTTGCTATTTCTACCTTGTAAGTATCTTTGTACCAATACTCACGTCTCCATTATTATTTTATTTACTCAGGCTGTCAATCTATCTCTTTAAAGTCAGGGCAATAGTTTGCAACTAGTTTCTCTGTTTCTTGACTATTTTCTTCTCAAAAGCCTGATTCTTTCTGTTCCAGAAACCTAACCAGCCATGCAGCATCTACCAGCTGAAAATTAAACACCCAAGCTTTTCATTCAAGACCTGTACAATAAGAACTCTTACCTTCTTCAATCTGAACTTCTGTGGCCCCTTTGCCTATTTTCTATCTTATAGTCTTATGCAAATGGCTTTTTTAAATGATATATTTGTTTTTTAATAACATTTTGCACACTTAATTTCTATCTGCATTTTAATGACTGAACTCTTCTACAGGAAAGTGTTTTCCTTCCATATAGTACTTCATTGTTCATTAGACATATCACAGAAAATAGCACTATTTTTGTTTGTCTTCCTTGACCACCCTTCATTGTTATTTTTCTTGTGAGGTCAGTATCATTCATTCAGTTCCTAGATTAGTTGATCATTGTTAATATTTAATATTGTTCACCAAATTCTACTTGAAAAACTCCCTTCTACTAAACTTCATAATGATATGTTCTTGTTATTCATCGCTCCTGAATGGTCTTTGACACTTTTCTTCTGCTGAGTCACTTTACTCAAACAGTAAATAGCAAACATATGTTTATTCTATAATCTTGCCCCAGGTAATATTTTCCATACTCACAGTTCCTATGGATATGAATAGCTCTTTTATATATCTTGAACATACTCGTCATTTTGAATTCAGCCAAAGATATTTCAATTTCACTTTGAATACTAGAAGACTTACTCAAATTCAGCATAAGCACAACAAAACCATAAAAACATTTAACTTCTACTGGAAAGTTTCAATTCTAGCGTTTGTAATCCCTGAGAAGAACAGTGACATCATTGCATTATACAAGTTCTGTTATCTATTCCACCCATACACTCCTTACTTCTTTTTGGCTAATTTGATACAAATTTTGTGGTGTATCAGGCTTCCCTATTTTTACCATCTTCTGACTGAACATGTATTGATCCAAACTAGCATAGTCTTGCTATTTCTCTGACAATGCCTATAGACTTCTAACACTTTCATTGTCTATTTTATAGTTCTGCAAACAGTATCTAGTTGGTTTTGAGAATCATAAATTTCATAATATCACTTTAATTAATCTATAATATTTTATACTTTTGAAAAAAACAATTTTGCTCTTTTTTGTTGTTCTTTTAGCCACAAAGGCATGTGTTTTTTGTTCAAAATATTTTGTTCAAATTATTTATTAATGATCTTTCTTAATATCTTCATTTATATGTACTCTTGTTATAGATTCCTATTGAACAGTGTGCTTAATTTTTCTAGTATTTGATAACTATAATTTTGTATCTATCATGTAAAAATTTTGTTAATATTTTTTGTGGGAAGGATTGTAAGCTTTGTCACAGGTGAAAGCTGTCTTGGCGGGCTTTGCCCTTGGACACACCATGGATACTCCCTGAGATTAACCTTGAGATAGACTGGGTGGAGCCATCCTGGGCTTGGAATTCAGGAAGTAGATAGGGGGGGGGAGTAAAGGGGTTAGGATGGAAGGAGGGGACTGGCCCATGCACGTGAGAGACAGACAGGTAGAGAGGATGTGAGGAGTTGGCAGGTTCAGACGGAGCTTGGATCAGGAAAAGGATCAGGAAATAGGCCGGAGCAGATTGCAGGCCAGAGACACCTAAGGACCTGTCCCATGGAACGGATACTGGAAGGTTCACTTTTGTTTTCCTTTAACCTTTTTTCCCTCTTGTGTAAGATAGTTGGGTTGTATAATAAAGTTTAATTGTTAAAAAGCAGAGCCAACAATTTTTATTTATCAAAAGACTAAAAATTGTAATGTAGTAAATCAGATAATTAGTTTTTATCCATATATCACTTGCTCATGTCAAAACTATAAAATTGTATATATGTTAAATTACTATTTTTTAAATGGACGGTGTCTACTAGAAACTGTAGTCCTTCATTAAGCACTTACTCTTTGGTACGCATTTCTATACAGGGATTTAAATTTTTTTATTTTTTAAATTTGTTCGTTTTACATCCTGATTGTAACCCCCCTCTCACATCACCTCCCAATCGCACCCACCCCTACATCCTTCACACTCTTTCCCTCCTTCCTCTAGTCCTCAGAAATAGAAGCAGTCTGCCCCTATTATGTCTCATGTTTATTACCTGTATCCTATTCCTCGGTGGCCTGACAAGGCTGCCCTGCCAGGGGGAAGTGGTCAATATAGGGAGAGAAGAGTCCATGTCCAAGCTAGTCCTTATTTCACATATTGTGGGGCCCACAAGGAAACTGTGCTGCTTATTTACTACATCTGAGCAGAGGGTCTAGGTCCACATCATACATGGTACTTGGTTGGTGCATCAGTCTCTGTATTTTCACGCAGTTATTCAATACAGAGATTTTAACCTATTATGTTGCATTTCTGTAGTACATTGATGAATTAATATTCATCCTATTATACATTTTGTCTCTTCTAAATGAATCTCCATAATTATAAAAAATTAAGAATCTATATGCATCTCTTTCAATTTCCTGAAACTGTTCTTGATTTTATTTTATTTTCAGGTTTTAGGAAGTTTATTTTCCTTCCACCTTTTTACCCTTTGTTCAGGTGTCTTCAAAGGAGCTCAGGACCATTCAGTGGCTGGTTAAGTATTCCAGTCTTCCGTAGGGAACTGCTAGGTGGGTACAGGGTGCATCTGCATACCCGCAGAGCAGTATGCCACCTACAGCTGAGCAGCAGTGAACTCAGGAGCTGGTGCATTCTAGTCACCCTGAAATTCTTCCTTGATCATCTGCAGGACATCAAGAGCTCTGGACATTGTATATGCTTCCCTTTAAATTAAGCTGAGAATGATGAACAGCATCTTATGGAGCAGTACCTGGATTGATCAGAAAGGCACATTTTATTTTCTTGTAATACATAACACATAAATGTCATTTTACTGACTATATTAATTTTCACATACAGAGTCTCAAAAGATTATTACATCTTCTTTTACTACCTGAAGATGTAGGTTTTCAGAGGAAGAAGGAAACTGACAGAGATAAGGTTTGACCTCTTATCTTTTCTTACCTCTTAGTCCAGTGTTCTAGTTAGCCTATATAAGGAGTAATTAAAAAATTCATGATTTATTAAGGAAGACATCTGTTTTAATATGTTGATGTGATTGTTGGTAACAGCATGATGGGGAGTTAGTTAACTGTTGCTATGTTTAACAGGCATCTGTGTTTTCTCCCATTCAATGTGTATGCTTTGATTGCTTCATGACTTCATGAACTTTCCACTTCTAATTCTACTAGCACTATTAAGTTTGGAGCAACTTTCATTTAAATGTTTAATATGTGCTCTATTTTGCGAAAAAGGTTATTGAACAATCATTAAAAATGAAAGAAGAAAGACAGATTCTGTTGAATCAAAAATGATATAAATAGTTCAACAGTAATTATTCATAGAACACTTGATTCGTATTATATAACTGTTAGAAAAGGCCATGAGGCTATACTTTATTGGTTACATTTTTGCCTTGGGCCATCTGCAGATGAGCATATAAGACATGGTGAAGACTTACTCTGACATGAACTCTGGTGCCCCATATTTGAATACTTCCCCTTGGTGGGGAGGCCTGGTGGCACTCAGAGAAAGGGTAAGCAGGCTACAAGGAATAGACTTGCTAGGCTGTGACCATATGTTAGGGGAGGAAGTCCCCTTCTGTCACAGCCCTAGGGCAGGACAATAAGGTGAAAGAGGGAGGAAGGGAGAAATGGGAAGATACAATTGAGGGGATAACAATTGAGGTATAATCTGAAAATTAAAATAAATAAATAAATAAATAAATAAAAGAAATATAAAATATGATGAAAATGACAGACATAAAACAATGTATTATCTAGTTTTCAACAGCAAAGAGCCTCAAAATAAAATTTCCTATGTATGGGAATGACTAGCTCTATTATATATAATGTAGTAATTATTAGGAATTATTCCAATCATACAAGTTTTGGGAAATAAAAACACCAGGAAAAAGGAGGAGGAAATAATAATTATGCGACTGAATCATGAAAAATATATGCATTACAAAAGTTTTTGTTTCTAAGGCATCCTTCATCACTTTAACATCATTATGATCATTCTCTTAGAAGTGACTATAAAATCTTTTCCCATGACATATGTCAGGAGCCAATTCACTTACAATCCAAAATAATTACACAAATACCAAAATATATTTTATGATTAACTATTAATCTGCACAATCACATTATGTCTAAAATGCTGGTTTAAAAGCATACCTAAGTCCCTTTTCCATAAACCTCTCCATTATAGGTTGAATGCTAAGAAATTTTATTTTGAATATAGGAAATAGTGTATTTAGATATCTGCTAGCATTATTTGAAATATTATTATGTGCAGGTGTCATAAATAGTGCTTAAAACTGTTACAATATTAAAGCTAGTATCTTGAGAAATTCTAATTTCTAGAAGTCGCTGGTCATTTTCAACTTCAGTTCTCACAGGTATTTCCTTTGTTTTGTCTGTGAACAATGAATGTTTCTAAGAAAAAACCACAGATGAGTTACAAAAACGTCTCCAAAAATTTTTATCTTTGTGTTTATAAACATATAATGTTAAATTTTACAAAAAACTTCACAGTTAAACATGCTTATGTGTAAAATATGAAAAGTAATTCACTATCATACTTCCTGTTTTTCCACAAGCATAAATTCTCATATGATTTTTTGCCTTACTTGTTATCTTTATATAGTATAATTTGTCCATTTGCATGCCATGAACATTCAATTATATAGCTTTTGATAAAATATATCATTCCAAATAATACAGATTGTTGATATAGACACGAATGTCTTTCGTGTGTTCACAGTTATCTTCTCTGTGCTGATTAGGTGGTGTTTGTTTTTTTTCTTTTTTTTTTTTTTTGAAGTGATAGTTTTCATAGTTTCTGGATTATACAGTAGAGATTAAGGATACCTAGTAATCTCCGAGGAAAACATGTTTTCACTTAAAAATTCTTGGTAATTGAGTCTTTTAGAATGGTATGCTTTTTTAGTGTAAATGTACCACAGTTTCTTTATCCATTCTTCCACTAAGAGACATTTAGGCTGTTTTCAAGTTCTGGCTATTATGAATAAGGCTGCTATGAATATAGTTGAGCATATGTCCTTGTGTAGTAGAGCATCTTCTGGGTATATTCCAAGGAGTGGAATAGCTGGGTCTTAAGGAAGCCCTATTCCCAGTTTTCTGAGAAAGTGCCAGATAGACTTCCAAAGTGGTTTTACTAGTTTGCATTCCAACCAGCAATGAAGGAGTGTTCCTCTTTCTCCACATCATCGCCAGCATGTAGTGTCACTTGAATTTTTTATCTTATCCATTCTGATGGGTGTAAGATGGAATCTCAGTGTCGTTTTGATTTGCATTTCCCTGATGACTAAGGAGGTTGAACATTTCTTTAAGTGTTCCTCAGAGATTTGATATTCCTCTGTTGAGAATTCTCTGTTTAGTTCTGAGCCCTATTTCTCAATTGGGTTATTTGGTTTGGTGGTTTTTAATTTCTAGTGTTCTTTATATATTTTGGATATTAGACCTTTGTCAGATGTAGGGTTGGTGAAGATCTTTTACCAGTCTCTATGCTGTCGTTGTGTTCTGTTGACAGTGTCTCCTGCCTTACAGAAGCTTCTTAGCCTTATGAGGCTTTTTTTTTTCTGAATTATTAGGCTAGATGAATGGAAATGTATGTTACAAAACAAAAAGATCTGCAGTTCTGTTTTGTTGTTCATTTTTGTATAAAAATTGAAATCTTTAGTAAGTGAGGAAAGATATGTAGAATATTCTCATGGCCCATAAATATTGTAATAAATATACCACAGAGATCTATTTAGTTTTGTTGGCTTAATATTCTTGAGGTGAGATAATCCTTTATATTAGATTATGATCTCAGCCCAAATACCAAGGTTTTCAACAAGACAATGACCTTTTTGAGTTCTTTAAGTATGTATAATAATTGCAAACACTTTCAAAACTTCAGACTGAACCATACAAGAATATATCTTTAGTACTATATAGGAAAGCAGCCATCACAACAGTACAGTGGTTCTATATATATATAGCAAACAGGAATACCTTAGTTGGGTATATAATTAGAATTTCCTGATTATATCTCATTCTGCACTAAATTAGCCCACATAGATATACAGAAAGCTAATTAAGATCTTAAGATCTGAGGACCTTTCCACAGATCAGTTTGTAAGAAGGCTTAGCATTCAAGCATGACAATAGGAGTTCCAGTATAGAAGTAAAAAGCTAGACATAGCTGCATCTATAAATCTAGCACTGTGGGGGAACAGGTGGATTCAAAGAGTTCACTGGATATTCAGTCTCTCTGAAACAGGAAAGCTTATCTCAACACGAAAAGGAAGAAAGTCATAGATAAGACAGTGAGTCTCTGGCTCTTGTTGTATCATGTCTGCTTTGACTTATGCACACTTATGTGCATGAAACACAAATACATATAACACTATTCAAACAACATGGAAATAAGATATAAAACACAAATACAAAGAATTATAATAATATTGATAAGACAATTCTAATATTAATCTTAGCAATTCTATATGTATTTATGTACTTCAATATTCTTTTTTATGCAGGATTACCTTGTTGACAAGGCTGCATCTTCCAAATTGTTGCTGCTTTCACTGTCTGCTGAAGTTCTTATTTTGTTCTGGTATTATTTACTGATTTTAATAAATGTTTTAACAATGTTTTATTGTGGTTCATGCATGTTCTTTATATCTGACTTCTTTCTCAGGCAATTCATGAATTTTATGGTCAGTTCTAGTTCATTATGTTCCTTTGTTGAGGTCATGTTTATGGACTTATGATTCTTTTGGTCTTGGAAATGTGTGCAGCCATTTAGAGAAACAATCATCTTTCCTATATGTTATTATGTAATGGTTTTTAGAGGTAAAGACACCTGGGTCTTTTTTGGCAGGCAGGGGGAGTGACACATTGTGACACAACATGACACTAGTTTAAAAATATAGAACAAAAGGGATTTGAACATGCTCTGATAATGGGTCAAGTGATTATGCAGTGCTAGCTATAATATGCTATATCAACAATTACACAATAACAACTAAAAATAATGAATTTTTAAATGAATTTATTTGCATAGAAATAGTAAATATATAATGTCTAATTCATCGTTAGCTGTAATAAAAGTGAAATTATCAACTTATTATAATAAGTTTATTATGGCTCCAATTTTCATATATTCTATTTCATAATAATTCAGTGTTGTTATGTTTCAACATCTGCTGAGGATATGCCTTATATCAGAAGCATATTCTGGAGCAAAATAGCTCTTCCCTTGTGCAAGAAGTTAAAGAGAAAGGAGACTATATTCTCGCAGTAATTTTCTTTATTTCCCTTTTTCTTTTCTTTCTTCTCCTCTTTTCCTTCTCTCCTCCTCCTCCTGTTTTGCTTTTCAAGACACATTTCTCTCTGTAGCCATGGTTATCCTGAACTCGCTTTGTAAACCAGGCTGTCATCAAACTCACAGAGCTTCTTCTGCCTCTGTGCCCCCCCCCCAGAATGCTGAGATTAAAATGGTGTGCCACTGTACTAGGCTTCACACAGTATTTCTCAAAGGTTTCCATGCATTAGACCTCTCAATCATCTCTACGTTTTACAAATTCTACTAGTTACCAATAGTGACAAACTGAGGACCAAGCTTTTGAAATATGGGCCTATAAATACAATTAACTACAAGGCACATGGATTAATAAAGTGGCCAGGAAAATTTCTCTATCTTTAAGTCCTTCGAAATTACTATTGTTAAAAAATTTTTTGAGAACACCAACGGCCCAGGCCTAATGTCAACAATTAATAAATGGGACCTCATGAGGCTGAGAAGCTTCTGTAAGGCAGGAGACACTGTCAAGAGAACAAAGCGACAGCCTATAGACTGGGAAAAGATCTTCACCAATCCTACATTTGACAAAAGTCTAATATCCAAAATATATAAAGAACTCAAGAAATTAAACACCACCAAACCAAATATCCCAATTGAGAAATGGGGCTTGGAACTAAACAGAGAATTCTCAACAGAGGAATATCAAATGGCTGAGAAACATTTAAAGAAGTGCTCAACCTCCTTAGTCATCAGGGAAATGCAAATCAAAATATCTCAGAGATTCCATCTTACACCCATCAGAATGGCTAAGATCAAAAATTCAAGTGACACCACATGCTGGCGAGGATGTGGGGAGAGAGGAACACTCCTTCATTGCTGGTGGGAATGCAAACTAGTACAGCCACTTTGGAAATCTATCTGGTGCTATCTCAGAAAAATGGGAATAGGGCTTCCTCAAGACCCAGCTATTCCACTCCTTGGAATATACCCAGAAGATGCTCCAGCACAAAACAAGAAAATTTGCTCAACCATGTTCATAGCAGCCTTATTCATATTAGCCAGAATATGGAAACAGCCTAAGTGTCCCTCAGTGAAAGAATGGATAAAGAAACTGTGGTACATATACGCTATGGAGTACTACTCAGCTATTAAAAACAAGGAATTCCCGAAATTTGTGGATAAATGAATTGAGCTAGAAATGATCACAATGAATGAGTTAACCCAGAAGCAGAAAGACTCAAATGGTATATACTCACTTATATCTGCATACTAGCCCAAGGGGCATGTCCCACGAAAGTCTTCACTTACCAGGAAACTGGGACAGATGGGAGGACATCCTATTGCGACTCTAGATGAGAAAAGCATAGGAGAATAGCAAAGTAGAAGGATCCAGAGGGTCCTAGAAACCTACAAGTAGAACATTATGATAGGCAGATTTGGGCTCAGGGGTCTCGCTCAAACTAAGGCACCAGCCAATGACAATACAGGCGGTAAACTTTAAACCCCTACCCAGATCTAGCCAATGGTCAGAACATTCTCCACAGTTTAGCAGAGAGTGGGATATGACTTTCTCATGGACTCTGGTGCCTCATATTTGACCATGTCCCCTGGAGGGGGAGACCTAGTGGCACTCAGAGGAAGAACAGCAGGTTACCAAGAAGAGACTTGATACCCTATGAGCATATACAGGGGGAGGTAATCCCCCTCAGTCACAGTCATAGGGGAAGGGAATAATGGGAAAATGGGAGGGAGGGAAGAATGGGAGGATACAAGAGATGGGATAACTATTGAGATGTAACAAGAATAAACTAATAAAAAAAAAAAGAAAAAAATTTCTTCCACTACTACCACATTCTACTAACATCCTTCATACCAACATTATTAAACATGGGATTATTATTTCAAATATAACCCTATTGGTATAATTCCTGACGTATAATCCACATTTGCACAACAACTGTTACCAATTTCTTTTCTCTCTCTCTCTCTCTTTCCTGGCATTTTGACACAGGTCTTCCCAATGAAGCCTTGGATGTCTTGGACTCACTTTATAGACCAGGCTGGCCTCAAACTCACAAAGATCTACCTGCCTCTGCCTCCCTGAGTGCTGGGATTAAAGACATGCACCACCATGCCTGGCCTCTGATACCAATTTCAATTGTGTTTCTTTACTCTTCCAGGAAACTTACACTGATGCAGAACCAAGATCAGTGTAGAGGGGGAGTATTAAACTAAAATTTAAATTAAATAATATCTTTGGCTTCCCACCAAGGAGAAATACTTACAGTTCTTAATTGGATTATTCACTGGCTGGCTGCCAACCACTTTGAGATCTCTAAGACTAGTATAGTAGCCTTCAGCTAGTAAAATCTCTTGCAGTAATGTTACTCAAAAGGAGGAACATCATATAAGTCATGAATATTTACCATTATTAGAAATTAGATAAGTATATTCTCATTTAAAAATCAATGCTTCAAAGCCTGATGAAATGGTGTTGGGTAGTGGTACCTGCCACCAAACATAATGACCTCAGTTCTTTACCCAAATCCACATGATCAAAGGACAGATCAACACCCGTCAGTATGTCATCTGACCTGTACATGAATTCTGTGGCACATACATGTACATACATAAAAGTATTTATAAAATATAATAATAATAATGAAATGCTTCTTCATAATTTTAAAGTATGAATAATGGAGGAGGAAAACTCATGAATATTTCTCAATTACTAAAAATAGCTGAAGACAACAATTTTTTTCTAGTGGGTTGCCACATTAATCATGTACAGAATTTCTTCAAGTGTGTAATGGAACATGGAAAGGAAAGAGATTGTCTCTAATATTTCTGAGAGTAAAAATAATAATGGATTACCTTTAAATGTGACATTAAAACTATCTTCTAGCCTTTCAAAGAAATTTCAGAATGCTCTTATTCCCATTTATTATGCTGACAAATATTAGATACTATGTCATTACTGCTGCTGTAACTTATAAGGTCTTTTTGAAAGCCTCAGAACAGGGGCTAAAAACATACTGTGTTCATTGACCTTTTTTGTGTTATGTTGCTTTAGTCTCATGTGCTTTGAATGAACAGTCATTTTTCCTTCAGAAATTGGAGAGCACAGCTCTCAATTTGATATGCAACAAAAATAGCAATATCAATGCAATTGAGTAAATTCACAAAACCATTAAATTTTGCAATTTAATGTTTCCTTCCCATTTAAAACTATTATTGGTCACCTTTCCAGGATACTATTGCTTTTAATACTAGTGACAGGTTATTTTAACAATCATCTGATTCTCTATTCATATAGAACTACATTTACCACATAGATAGGTATAGATTAAATATTTTGGAGATGCCAGGCGGTGGTGGCACATGCCTGTAATCCCAGCACTTGAGAGGCAGAGGCAGCGGTAGGCTGATCTCTGAGTTCAAGGCCAGCCTGGTCTACAATGGAAACAGTCCTAAAGTTCTAATAATTTTCAATTATTTAAAAACTATAGTAGGCAGATTTGGGCCCAGGGGTTCTGATCAAACTAAGGCACCAGCCAAGGACAATACAGGCAGTAAACTTTAAACCCCTACCCAGATCCAGCCAATGGTCAGAACATTCTCCACAGTTGAGTGGAGAGTGGGGTATAACTTTCTCATGTACTCTGGTGCCTCACATTTGACCATGTCCCCTGGAGGGGGAGACCCGGTGGCACTCAGAGGAAGGACAGCAGGTTACCAAGAAGAGACTTGATACCCTATGAGCATATACAGGGGGAGGTAATCCCCCTCAGGAACAGTCATAGGGGAGGGGAATAAGGGGAAAATGGGAGGGAGGGAAGAAAGGGAGGATACAAGGGATGGGATAATCATTGAGATGTAACAAGAATAAATTAATAAAAAAACTAAAAAAATCAATAAATAAAAATAAAAACTACAGTAAAGATAGAAATTGTATTGATATGGAAGCTCAAGACAAAGTCGCAGAGACAGGCATGTTGTCTCAGTAAACTGCCTGCCCTTCTGACTAAACTTGACAGGCCAGGACTTTCCTGATGTTCTGGAAAGACAAAAGGATCAACTGCTTCTGAGTAAAAAAAGGCCACATAATATTTTTATATGATAGCTTTACTTTAAAAATAAAATAGGAAAAGAAAGGATTAATTAAAGCTCAGGATGACAAGGTTAGGGTACCAGGTGGAGGGATTGATCTTTGATCTATTAATTATATGCCAACTTAAAACAAAATCAAATAGAGTTGCTTTGTTTAATACCTTTTGTAAATGCAAGACTTTATGATACCAATCATAAGGAAGAAAGTTTTAAGTTAAAAGAAATTAGATTTTATCCTAAATGTTAATTTTTAGTTCTCAGGAAGTTTGCTGTTTGCTTGCTTTGTTTTCTTTGTTCCTTATATACTTATGTAACCAAAAAGATTTCAAGCTGTGTAATCAATGATTAAAGCTTTTTTTTTCATTTTCAATTTTAAATTTATTAACTTTTCCAGATTACAAATCAATTTTTATCCCATCACTTGTATTAAAGATTTTTAAGGAAATGAAATGATTTTGTGTATAAATAAAGCTTAAAGATGATTCAGGTTGTCAGAGCAGGTAAAACCATTAAGGCTTCCTCTCCTTCCCATGTCTCATTAGAAGAATTGAACGGTGTCTCACATCTGATTCTTTCTTCCCTCATCACTCTTACATATACCCTTCTTCAGGGCCCAACCCTCATCAGGAGCTGGACTCCAGCAAGTTGCCTTTTGGTGCTATTGATGACAGATGTGATATTATTCTGATATACTTGTTTTTTTATTATTTTTGGAATATTATAATTATTTGTGTGTGTGTGTCTTCACATATACATGAACTACGTGTGTGTGTGATACATGTGTCATGAAAGTTGTGTCTTTTTTCCCTGTTTACCTTCATGTGGCCTCACGTGATAAAACTCAGGTCACCAAGGTTTCATAGCAATCTCTTTGCCAACTGAAATATTTTCCAATCCTGGCATGTTTACTATTTTTAGGTAAGATTTTTGTTTTTGTTTGTTTATCTGTTTGTTTTGTTTTAATTTGTTTCTCTGCTTTATAGTTTTATTATCTTGTAGTTTTCATGCATGTGAAGCAATTCATTCTTAGTCATGTCTATTTGATATTTTAAATACTTATTGTGTTCATATATCCCATTTTCCTCTAAATTTGAGACATTTTCTTCTATTATTACTTTGAATACATTGCCTCTTTCCACCCCATGGATTTTCATATTTGGTGTCTTAAATAAATCCAAGATTTTATACTGTGTTGATCATTCTTACTATGTTTATTTGGAGATGTCTGAATATATTAATTTACTGAATTTGTCCAGCATGCCCAAAATTATTCTTTTTTGCATTATCTACTGATGTCATTTCCCACTATGATTTTTTTCATGGATTGACTCTTTAATTTCTACTATTTCTTTTTGATTCTTATTCTTCAGCATTCATGCTGGATTTTTTTTTTTAATCTTGGTTTTGCTTCCCACTAACTTTTATAGCAGAAGTTAATACCAGTAATGACAGTGATTTGGTATCAAAGCAGTCATGATGTTAATTTGATATGACAACGAACATTCGTGTTCTTATGTCCACCAGTAAGGTAGAAAGATGAAAAAAAATTCTAGAATAGGGATTTAGAAAAGATTGTTTGTAGATCTTTAGAACTAATGGTATTAATATTTAAGACTTAAAAGATAAAATCAGAAAAATGCAGAAAACAAAATAAAGTTGAACTAATGTGGAGAATATATGGATTACAAGTATGAGAAATAATTGATGATATATAGAATAAGGGCAATAACGACATCTTATTGAGGAAAGATACAAATGAAAACAAAACAACTACACAATATTAAGTATGAAACAAAAACGTCCTATTTATAGGCAAAGACATCCTATTGTTCTCAACATTTTGGGCAGTTATTAGTATCTGCATTTAAATACTCATCACTGCAATAAAGAATATCTATGACCAAATTGGAGAGCAAGAAAAATCTGTGGGTATTAACAAAAATATTGAGAAAATAGTCATGCCACCATGCTTAGGGAATACTGTATATGAGGGAACAAAGAGAATGTAAGATCTATAATATAGGAAAGAATATGATAACATGTTTTAATAAGAATAAATAAATATATTTAAAATAAGGAATAAATGAAAAATAAGGAATAAAAGAAATAGGAAAGTAAAAGAAACAGTCACTATTTATTCCTAGTTATGATGAACATGGGTTTTTTTGATTCCCTGGTTTTGTTGTTGCTGCTCTTTGTTTGTTTTCTGCAGCTTGCTCCCTGTACAGAGAGCAGCCTGCTACTTTCAGTAATTAAAACAAGTTAAACTAGTAACTCCAGTCTGAGGGGCACAGATTTCTATCTCATATGATGAGCATCACAATTCCCATACTGGACTTGTTTTATATGAGTGCAGGTAAGTATATGACCATGTGAGTGCATAATGCCCAAGCCGTGTAATCCCCTGGAACAGTAGTTAGGGTAGATATTGTATGGACCTCAAAGTTCCCTCAAGCTACCCTAAGACAAAGTTATCATCATTAAGATTTATTTGTCACAGATGGATAGAGTTCATGGATAACCAAAAAAGACAGGAGATAGAGGATGATGGAGAAGCGGAATGGAACAAGAGAGAGGAGAGTAAAAGAACAAAGGAGGAGGTCCAAGGATGTTTGTCCCAGGGGACAAATGACTGCCTTTGGATGGAGAGGAGATGAATTTGGTCCATAAACAAATGGCAGTTTGCAAAGGTAAAAAGGAAATCCCCATATTAGGATGAATTTGTTAATTTTTATTGTACATGTTAATTAAGGTACTTATTAATTGTTGGACTTCAATAATTTGATAGTTTTACCTTGGTAGTCAGCCTCTGGAGGAGGCAGTGACCACATAAAGGAATGGACCTAGGAGGGGGTAGCTATGAGAATATATTCTAACAGTTTTTAGCAAGTCAGAAGGAATTAGGGAAGGGCATAGCTTGCCAGAGCCATGTTTGCCATGTTCAGGCCAGCTAGAACCCCTTCAGATATGAGGCACCTAGTGGGTAATGAGACAGGAATCCACATCCTCTCCCTAAGAGACTTCCTATGTCTGAGAAGATGTGTAAGACACATCTTCAATTTAACTTCCCTGCTACTACATATTTTCAACAGACTATTTTATGATTTTTGTCTTTTCCCACCCATTGCTATATTTCTTTCTGAGCACACTTCATTTCTCTGGGAGACTGTATAAAGTTCAGGGTGCTTCCTTTATTTTCCAGTTGTCACTTGACCAAGACAGTGCCAATTGCAATTTGTGCATTATACTGTTCAGACTAGTCACTTCAGTGTTTTTCTGAAACAGATCAGTTCCAGGCTCTCACCCTGTGTTTCTGTTTCAATGATTATGTTTTGTACATTTTAAAGAACCATATTTTCTATGTACTTTTATATTTTGTGTTCTATTGTTAAAAATTGAATGTTGAAAATTTGTCAGCCTAGAATTCCAGCTACATTACCCTTTAATTCTTAAGAGCCAAAAAAAGTTATAGTTTAAAAAAAAAGTGTCTAAGGAAAGAGAAACCCAGGTTAGAATAGTGAATATGTTCTCTACTTGTGCCAGCCATGGACAAGGAAACCGTATGTAGGACTTTTACTGGACTACATTACTATGCCAGGAATTAAGTAAGACAAGTTTCCCACCCAATCCCTGTGAAAAATAGACATAGCTGTGACTAATCTGTTAAGAGCACTGTATGATATTCCAGAAGAGGTGTAATCAATGCTCATCATTCACATGAGAATTCATAATCATCTGTAACCCTGGCAACAACTCTTCTGACCACTACAGGCACTGCACGCATATGATGTACAAACATACATGCAGACAAAACATCCATATGAATAAACTAAAGAAAGTAACCACATCTTAAAATTATTTTGATATGTTTGTCTTTAAAATCATTTTAGTGACTTAAAACACTGATATCATAGCAAGTATCAAGAAGTTCAGTAAGTTGGCATTTCTCTAATCTTTACCTTATTTCTAATTTATCACTGAAACCTGTCTTTTTTTTCACTGCTATAAGACACACAAAAATGATGTCTTGACTGCTTCTAGACCGCCATAATGATGTAAGATTTTCCACCACACAGCATGGCCATTAGTTTAATTATGTTCATAACAGCTTTATTCTTAATAGACAGAAATTATTTAGTATTCCACATAATGGATTAGTACACAGCTATTAAAAAACAAGGAAGTCGCAAGAAACAAGCTGGGGTAGCCATTCTAATATCTAATAAAATAGACTTTCTACCAAAATTAATCAAAAGAGATGAGGATGGACACTTCATACTCGTCAAAGGTAAAGTCAACCAAGAAGACATCACGATTAGACCCTTATTTGTCACCATGCACAAAACCCAAGTCCAAGTGGATTAAAGACCTCAACTTAAAACCAGAGACATTAATACAGTTAGAGGAAAAAGTGGGAAAGAGCCTGGGACACATAGGCACAGGAAACAACTTCCTGAACAGTACACCAACAGCCCAGGCCTTAATGTCAACAATTAATAAATGGGACCTCATGAGGCTGAGAAGCTTCTGTAAGGCAGGAGACACTGTCAAGAGAACAAACCGACAGCCTACAGACTGGGAAAAGATCTTCACCAACCCTTCATCTGACAAAGGTTTAATATCCAAAATATATAAAGAACTCAAGAAATTAAACACCACAAAACCAAACAACCCAATTGCAAAATGGGGCATGGAACTTAACAGAGAATTCTCAACAGAGGAATATCAAATGGCCGAGAAACATTTAAAGAAATGCTCGTCCTCCTTAGTCATCAGAGAAATGCAAATCAAAACGACACTGAGATTCCATCGTACACCCATCAGAATGGCTAAGATCAAAAACTCAAATGACACCACATGTTGGCGAGGATGTGGAGAGAGAGGAACACTCCTTCATTGCTGGTGGGAATGCAAACTAGTACAACCACTTTGGAAAGCTATCTGGCGCTTTCTCAGAAAAATGGGAATAGGGCTTCCTCAAGACCCAGCCATCCCGCTCTTTGGAATATACCCAGAAAATTCCCTACCACACAGCAGGGACATACACTCAACCATGTTCATAGCTGCTTTATACATAATAGCCAGAACATGGAAACAGCCTAAGTGTCCCTCAGTAGAAGAATGGACTAAGAAACTGTGGTACATTTACACGATGGAATACTACTCAGCTACTAAAAACAAGAAATTCCTAAAATTTGTGGACAAATGGATTGATCTAGAAATTTTCATAATGAGTGAGTTCACACAGAATCAAAAAGAGACAAATGGTATATACTCACTTATATCAAGACATTAGTCCAAGGGATACGTACCATGAAAATCTTTACTTACCAAGAAAGTGGGTCAGAGGAGAGGACATCCTATTGAGACTTTAGGCGAGAGTAGCATGGAAGAATGGGGAAATAGTAGGACCCACAGGGTCCTGGAAACCTACAAGAAGAACTTTATGACAGGTAGATCTGGATCCCGGGGTCCTCCTCAAACTAAGGCACCATCCAAGGACAATATAAGCAGTAAGCTTGGAACCCCTACCAAGACCTAGACGTCGAACAGGATATTCTCCACCGTTGAGTGGAGAGTGAGACCCGATATTCTAAGAGCATATATAGGGGGAGGAGGTCTCCCTCAATCACAGACATAGGGGAGGGCAGAAGGGGAGAAGTGGGAGGGAGGAAAGAATGGGAGGAAACAGGGGAAGGGCTAACAATCGAGATGTAATATGAGTAAATTAATAAAAAAAAACTGAAAAAAGATAGTGGACACACTCCTACTTGCATTTGTATCAAAGAAAATAAAATATCTATGTGAAAAAAAACTAGGAAGTCATGAAATTTTCAGACAAATGGATGGAATGAATCATATTGAGATAACCCAGACTGAGAAAGACACACATGGTCTGTACTCACTTACAAGTGGATATTAGCCATGTTTTTGTGATAACCATTCTACAATACACAAATCAAAAACGTTAAGTAACAAGGAGAGCCTAAGGGAAGCCCTTCTGCCATCTCACTCAGATGGGGAAATACAATAGACATTGAAATAAATGTAAAGAGGTAACTGGGTAGATAGGATAGCAGGTAGGGAGAGAAATGAAGGAGGATCTGATGTGGAAAGAATGGGGGGGGGAAGAGGGCTTGGAGGAAAAAAGGGAAACTGAGGACAGAGGCATCTTTGAGATAAGCTGGAAACCTGAAACAAGGTAGGCTCTATGGAGGATATGGGGATGACTCTTGCAGGGTGTCCTAGCAGCAAGGGACGTGGAAACTGAGGAGGCAACCTTCTAGCTATGCAGGACATACTGAGACTTGCAGGCAAGAATTAGGCGGAGCTTGGGGAATCATGTGAAAAGTGGGAGGGAAGGCTAGAAGGACCTGGGTGTAGGGAACAAGAATGCCACAAAAAGACTAACAGAGATAAATAACCTAGGCTCATGAGGGCTTACAGAAATGGAAACACTAACCAAAGATCATGAATGGACCTAGGCACCCTACACATAGGTAACCAATGGGCAGATTGATACTCATGTGGATTCCCTAGTAAGTTTAGTGGGTGCTGTCTATAACATAGATTCTGTTACCAGCTTCTCAGTCAATTTCCCCTAATGGGGCTGTCTCGTCTGGCCTGAGTGGATGATGATGATCCCAGACCTGATTCAACTTGATGTGTTGGGGGGTGGTTGCTGGGTGGAGGTTCCCCTTTTCTGAGAAGTGGAAGTGGATAGGGTGAAGATGATGGGAGGATGGGTACAGGAAGAGAGGAGGAAGAGGTTATTATTGGGATATAAAATGAATATATAAATTAAAATAAATAAATAAAACAAGGAAAGAAAGAAAGCAACTCAAAAACAAGCCAGGTGTGGTGGCACACATCTGTAAACCCCGCACAGGAGTTCGAAGCCATCCTGGTCTACAAAATTAATTCCAGACAGCCAAGGCTACACACACACACATACACACACACACACACACACATACACACACACACACACACATACACACACACACACACACACATACACACACACACATCATGTCTTTAAAAAACCCAAAATCTCAAAAGAATTATAGTATTTGTTGATCAACCAAGTACCCTAGTATCAACTTTTCTATATAGCAAAATATAAAGGCTACTCTTTATGGAATCATTTGACATATCCATTCACTATGTTTGTTTTCTCTTTGTTATTGTGACATATTATCGTGAGCTTGAGTATCATAAAAGAACTCATATGCATTTCTTCATATTAAAAAATATAGTTTTTGAGAAATTTTTATGTATTTTGATCACACTAACATTCCTACTCTAACTCCTCCCAGATATATCACTTTTTCCTTGCACTCCAACTTTGTGTCCTGCTTTCTTCAATTTTCTTTTTTCATTTATTTTTTACAAATTATTTTTATTTTATTTTTTTCATAAAATATATTTTGGTCAGGTTCTGTTTCCTCCAAATTCCTCCTACAATGTCCCTATATCCGTATCATACAACTTCTTGTTCTTTCTCTCTCAAAAAAATAAAAATAAAAATAAAATAATAAGAATAAATCAATATGAGAAAATAATGAAGCAAAACAGAACCAAAACATTCACAAGAAAACATGGAGTCTGTTTTGTATTGGCTAAATGCTTCTAAGCATGGGGATTTTCCAGAAATGTAAATGATATTAATAGTGACACTCTGTTGGAGAAAACTGACTTGCCCTTTGTTCATTTGAATTTTGTTTAATTCTTGATTAAGATTTGGACTTGGTGTTCACTTAGATTTTCAAAATTGAGCATTTACTTGGATAAAACCTCAGGCTTCTATCCATTAAATTTTCCAACTTGTTATTATCATATTTCACTTTAATTTTGTCTCCCTTTCTGTTACCCAGTTCCATACTGAAGAAACTGTGTAATTGTATTGAGATCATGTTATCTTACCAAGAAAGAATAAGGCCATTACCAAAAATGTTGTGGCACATTTGAAGCAAGATTTTATTTAATACTGGCCAGCTCCAAACTCTGGATTCTCAGGGAATGGCACTGAATTACAATAGATATGGACTTCTAAACGCAAAACACACAAAGCCACATATTTACTGCCTTCATACATGGAGGCCAAGCATACATCACGATATACGCCTTGCCTATTTACCTCCCACCTATGGGTAATCAAGCACATTTTGTACAGTTGAAGCAACTAATGATGTTTATAGAAGTGAAAACATGTGACTTGTTATCTTACATGAACAAATAACCCCTAGCATTCTAGGAAGTCATATGTCCTTGGGCAAATGGGCTTATAGGTTAGAAGCCTTCTGTATTAGATCTCTCTCTCAGTCTTTCTCTGTCTCTCTCTCTTTCTGTCTCTGTCTTTCTCTTTGTCTCTGTCTCTGTCTCTCTCTCTCTCTTTCTCTCTCAAATGTATTACTGGTTCTTTGTGAATTTTACATCATGCACCTCAATCCCACTCATCTCCCTATATCCTTGTATATACCCTCCATCATTATTACTTCTTCCCAAAAGAGAAAAAAAAACTCATGTGGAAGCTGTACTGTGTCACAGTGTGCCCCACCCTTTTTTGCTTCCAAATGTTCATTGCAATGAGTCATTGTTCTGGATAACGGCCTGGGTCTTCTGCTGCACTATCAATACTGGAAACTTACTGGGACTCCTTTCAGATATGCTGTTGCTGCCATGTGTCATGGAGATCCTGTAGTTTTGAATTTGTAAGACTGAACCCTTCACGCACTCCAGCAGTTCATTAATGGGAATAAGCATTGAGGTTGGCCAATTCAAAGCCCTGGTTCTAGACATGAGCCATATCTGAGCTGATCATCTTGACATCTCTACCATACCCTCACTGCTGGGGTGAGATCTTCTGCCTTGCCCCAGCTGGCCTATCCAATGCGTCAATCAGTGGGCAGAGTCAGCTATTCAGCTCTTATACCCTTGGCGTAGGCTCACCCACATCCATGTCATCACAGCTAGCTCCACTGCGCTGTCCAGGTAAGGTGCAGGGCCGTCTCTCCTTAGTGTTTCAGTTGGTGAAAAATGGGACTAGCTCTCCCATCTGCCATAGGTAGCAAGGGATGAGGGAGAGGAGGAGATGATCTCTCCCTCATCAGTATCACGACACATTATCACACACAGGATTATAAAGAAGAGGCAGGGCCTCCACTTCTATGCTTAAGCCCTTGAATCCATTCACCTGCAATCCCCGTATACAGAGCCAGTTCTACTGTGTTGCCGAGAAGAGGTTCAAGGCCTGCTTTCCTACATGTTGCAGCAGGTGAGGGTCAGGGACAGCTCTTCTTCTCTTGTGTGTACAAGACTTTAACGATCTCCTACATCCCGTCATTTAAACTTGTAACATAAAGTTCTCAATAACATTCTCTCTTGAGGTGTATCCTAAGTCAAATCCTTGACTCTTTGGTGGGTACTGGTTAATAGTGGGATCTATTAGTTATCAGTTTAATGTCACTCAGACAGGAATGCATGCAGCTACTTCAGGTATTAATGATGCAAACATTTAAACTTCAGCTTCTACACAGAGCATCCTTACCTTCAGATACCAGACCCATGTCTGAAAGAATTTCATGTAAAGAAGAAACTAGGGGAACCTGACCTTACTTTGACTATATAAAGCTTGGGAGAGCTCTGGCTTAAGGCAAGGTACGGGACAGTTTTTGCTAGAAGATAGTATTACTACAATTCATGTAGAGTCATTGCATCCCATCTATTTTCTTTGAAAACCTCAAAAGTTTCCACTAGGATGTGGAATTTCTCTCTATAATAGGAAGTGTGTTATTAAACACTTTAAATGCCATATTCAGCATATCTCTGACCATTTGAAGGCCATTTAAACAACCGTTCCTTCTTTTTTAGTTACTTACTTTAGGCTTAACCTTGAAATCGTATACAGGAGGTTAAATAAAGTTTCCTATAATCCATTATATTTGAACTTATCATCATTACATGTATAGTTCTGAACACATTAAAGAATTTAACCATTTTTGAGATGATTTACCATTACCTTGCATGTCTTAATCACTACTAACAGTTTATAACAAGTTAATACCCTTCATCAAGGAGGATTTTCAGCTTTAACAATGTTATGTTTGATCTTTTAAAAATAATGAATTTTGAATTGAAGCTCTTTTGGTATCAACATAAAATATTAAATTATAAATATACTCTATAGAGAAACTGGCAACTTTACTTTTCTGGTCCTTATATAATGTGCCATTACAGAAGACTGTATTTTCTTGTATGACTTGGTTTATCAAAATACCTGACCCTTAACGAAGTTAGCAAAAGCAAAGAACTTCTAAATACATTCTTATTTTTAATTAATTTACTTTATATTAGACTGCAGTTTCCCCTCCATTCTCTCCCCCAGTACTCCACCTACCTGCCTTCCCTCCCATTACTCCTCCTTTTCTCTTAAAAAACAGAGAGTCCTCCCATGGATATCAACCAGCTTTGGCATATGAAGTTGCAGTAAGAATAGGTGTATCTTCCCCTATTGAGGATAGATGAGGCATCCCAGTAGGGGAAAATGTCCCAAAGGAAGGCTTCAGAGTCAGAGAGAGCCACTGTTCCTACTGTTAGGAGTCCCACATGAAGACCAAGCTACACAAATATAAAATATGTGCAAAGGGCCTAGGTCAGCTCCATGCAGGTCTCTGATTGGCAGTTAAGTCTCTGTGAGACTCCATCAGCCCAGGTTAGTTAATTATGTAGGTTTTATTGTCATGTTATTTACTCATCTGGCTCCTGAAATTCTGTCTATCATTCTTTTGCAGAAATCCCCAAGCTCCACCTAATGGTTGGCTTTGGGTATCTGTATCTGTTTCCATCAAAGTTGAGGCCTCTGTAGAATGAATTATTCTGTATGCATTAATTAAATGCAGGATATTAATACATCAGCCATTTTTTAAAGCAGCTTGTTCCCCAATGATTGAAAAGAGAGAGTATTGTTTATTATTAATCTGTAGGCATTGTTCTGGGCATAGTCTGAGCTATTCTAATCCTACTACCCTTAAAATCCACATAAAGACCAATCACTTGCCAATCTGATGACTATTGGGTAGCTTCTGCTCCAGCAGTCTGTCCTTATCACACACATTCCTTGAAATTGTGCTCCTGGTATATCCTATCCAGCGACTAAGTTCCTTTCTCCTCCTCTTCTTTCCCTCTCCTCTCCTCCTTGTCCCTCATAAACCCCCCAAGTATAGGAAACTAAGCCCCATTTACCTCTCTTCCACCCATTTATAGTCATCAGTATTTTTGTTAAGCAATCAGGGATAATTGGGTAACATTTCTTATATCACATGGAAACAGGAGATGGTGCAACCCCTTAATATCTGTTCCATCTTTGCCTCTACATATATAGGCAAGTAAAAATTGTAGATCTAAGATTTTGTGGCTGGGCTAGTTTCCCAAACCCTTCATAGAAGGTCCTGCCTGGTTACAGAAAATGGTCTATTCAGGCTCCATATGGAGGTAATCCCCCTCAGAAACAGTCATAGGCGAGGGGAATAAGGAAAAAATGGGAGGGAGGGAAGAATGGGAGGATAAATGGGATGGGATAACCATTGAGATGTAACAAGAATAGATTAATTTAAAAAAAAGAAATTAACTGTTATGTGCCCCTGAAATTATAGAAATAAAAAAGGAAGTTCTAAAATAAACTTGAGTTTTTGTAATGTATTATAGGAATCATAGCCAATTTTTCTTATAAATGGGTTGTTCAGGAAAGTAATAGCATAATTAATAGTGAACAATTTTCTTCACCTTCACACATTAATTGATGTATTAAGATTACATGTTATTAGGTAGCTTCATTCAGCAAAATTCAGCTTAAATGTGAAAAATCATAGTATTATGTTTTTCAGTTGTTTTGGATTCATTTATACATAGCTAGTAAATGTATATTTGTCTGTCTTCTGAATTGATTTTAATAGCACAGTTGAAATGTTTGACTGGTGACCCATGAAACCATCAAGGTACATATATCTAAATACAGTGTGTTTTCTTTGTAAAGTTCTTTGCCACATTAAAATTATGGAGTCAACCAAGAAATTTATCTCTCATTTAGTAGTCCACTCACTTGCAAATTTGCCATATCAATAGCTACTTTCATATTAAGTAATAACAATTAAGTATTCAACTCACATTATCTACTTTATTTTACCATTATTACTCCTTGTTAAGTTAGAAGTTTTGTACACTTTTACACACTTTAAAATTGCAATGAAGTGAGCCCAATAATGTTATCCAGATAATCACCGGACTTGTCACACATGTCAGTTCTACAATTATCCTTAATTCCCTGGAACCTGAATGCAATCACCAGAAGTAATCAGCAGTAATCATTCTGAACTATTCTCCTTTGACTGCCCCCAGTATAGGCTATTGGAATATTATTTGATTTTAAACAAGGGACAAAAATACGTGTATTAAGAAATGTTCTTTTAAAATTTAATTTTAAAATAATTTATCAGGTTAGCTCTCACTAAAATTCCCTAGCATTTAGAACTTTAGATTATTAAAAGACTGTTATATACAGTGTAAAAAATGCATGGAAAATTTAGAAAGATACTGACAAAGTACTTTGGTTTTAGGTAAATGAAGATAATTATTGATAGAAACAAATGAAATGATAATGCTTGTTTTTTGGTTGGGTTTTGGTTTTGTTTGTCATGCAGTATCTCATGTAGTCCAAATCATCCTCACACCTCATTATGTAACTCAGGTTCTCCATGAATTCCTGATCTTCTTGCTTATATTTGCTAAGTTCTGGAACTACACAAAGGCACAGAGTGCTTGGTTAGAGGTTAAAACCTTTATGTTGTAGACAAAT
This sequence comes from Acomys russatus, assembly GCF_903995435.1. Lineage (NCBI taxonomy): Eukaryota > Metazoa > Chordata > Mammalia > Rodentia > Muridae > Acomys > Acomys russatus. The sequence goes on from NC_067169.1 coordinate 64,306,306, forward strand.
ATATTTAATTCAGATACATGACAGAGTGACATTATTAAATAAAGTAGAAACAATGAAATTAAACACATGCAAGTTACAATAGATCATTCTCATAGTAATAACAGAAAGAATATTTCCAAACCAAAAAAAAAAAAAAAAAAAAAGCTTAAAATGGCCATTGGAGGACAACAATTGTCAATGCCTGTCTCTCATAATCTAAAAGAAATTGGAAAATATAAAAATATTTACAGGAAATTTAAAAGTTTTAAATATGCCAATGTTTAAGTTCGACCTTTGTCAGCCAGATTTTGGTGAGACAATCAAGGACTGGACAATTTAAATTAACCCTGTTAGTAAGAAGAAGAAAGGTAGAAAAAATATATATAGAAGACTGGGAGGAAAATGTTGAAGAGAAAGAAAGGAAAGAAGAGGCCAGAGATGGTGGCACACACTTTTAATCCTAGCACTCGGGAGGTAGAAGTAGGAGGATCTCAGTGAGTTCAGAGCCAGCCTAGGATTTCAAGGACAGCCAGGACTACATAGAGATATCCTGTAAAATGTTTCATACATTCAGTGGCTTAACACAATATATATTATCTTATACTATTGGATACCAGTAGTAGTTAAATCAAAATCTAGAGCTTACATAAATGACTAGATCTTCCTGGATATTAGAAGATATTTGTCTTTTCTAAATTTTAGGTTCTGCTACTACTCTTACAGGAAAATGATTATGATTGTCACACCTAGTCTACAATCCTTAAAATGTAATTTTTATCATTTATATTTGGGTACATCATGAATAAGGAATAAGGGTCAGGCCAAAGCTTGTACTTTACCAAAATCCCTGCCTGGCCAATTTTAAAATCTATCTACCAAAGCAAGGTTACATGGCTAGTTGTAACAGAAATCAATTTGAAAAAGGCATCTTATTTTATATTTTTATTCTTTTAATCTAGAAATACAGAAAAAATGACTCCTGTAATGTGTATTAACCAAATCAAATAAAAGTACATTTGTGAAATTTCCCAGTCAGTATGTATTTTTGGGTGTATGTACACACAGAGGTCATACACTATCCATAAATTAGATTTTTTTCACTTATTTCTTTAGGTAAATTAGTGTGAAAAGTTAAAAAAGACAAAGAATTGGGAATGATATCTCAATGGTGATACATGTCTATGATCAAAACATTGTGAAGCCTAAGGTAGAGAAACTGCAATTGTAAAGCTCATCTGGACTATAGACTGAATTCTTGGTCACTGTGAGTTACACAGTTACACTGCCTCAACCAAACCAGAACAAGATAAAACAGTGCAAAGCAGAACAAATGAAAATCAACAATAATTAAAAACAAGAAGAGAGAAAAATGTGATGAGAGATAGAATGTTAGTAGAATAAATAAAAAAATTATGTCAGTAAAATGATTAATATATAGGCTATTAAATTATGCCAAATTATCTTCTCATGTATATTCTTTTTAAATAGGCTCAGTCCCAAAAAGCATATAGCAAAACCCATAACTACATTTATATCATCTACCTGAATTTTTAATTTGCTACACATTTCTGAGAAATCCAAGTGAATTTCTTCAAAAACATAATTGAAGCTCCAAATAATGCATTTTTCTTGAATTTGTATTTTTTTATTACAAAAGGTGAGTCTAGAAAAAAACTGTGTTGAATAAGCAACAAAAGATAGACATATTTGTTAATATTTCATTATGTAAATTAAAAGATTCTATCTAATTTGGCATAGGAATGACTTCTTTGCATTTTTTTCTCCCAAGTCTAAACATACCTAAAAATAAAAGAAAATGAATGGTAAATTGTGATTTAGACTCAAAAGTTTGGGTTCAGTTAATAATGATTATAAAGCCTAGGGATCAGTATATAGACAGAACATGGATTAACAAATATATGAGTTACATTATTCTGCTAATTCTAAATTTCAAGCTAAAAATAAAAATGCTTGTTTCTCTCAAAGTAGCTCAGAATCTAAAAATTTTGTGGGGAAGGTGAGATGGTATTTGGTTTTTGCTTTTTATTTTTCATGGTCTTTCTAAATACAGGTGAAGTCACAAATAAAGAAAACATACAACAATTACATTGTTCTAGATGACTGTGAAATGGTAAACTAAACACTTAAAAATGTATTGCTGTCAGAAGTTTACAAAGCATGTTCTCTATGAAACAATAACTGTTGCATAAGTCTTAAGAATACATTTTTTCCTGAACATTTAAATGGAAAGAAATAACGTTATCATGTGTTTGGGGGCACTGTTTAAATATTAATAGCATTTTATGGATCATTACAAAACGACTATGTTAATTTCCTTCCTCTGCAACATTATATATTAGTTATTGTACTTATATGAAGGAAAGATGTTTGTAACATGTCAAGTGGCAGTTGTCTACAATTAAGTAATACCCATGGCTATGAATCTGGCTTTCTTTTCAATTCATACTTGAAGAGTGACCTTATATTAATAGTCCATAAAAATGCTTCCTAGCTTTTAAATGAATAATTTAGTCTTAGATTCCAATTAGAATGTCTAGTTTTAGTGCCCACAATGTGGTTTATAAAAACTTTTCTGCTTGTGACAACTCTCTAAGACATTATTATATGATGCTGGGTATATAAGCCTATCCTTAGCTAATAATAATAAAATGATTTTTAAAAATACTTCTTTCATATGCAAATATTTTTACTATTTTAATTGTAAAAACAAATTTTCATACTAATGGGGGCTGCTTAGCTTTATATGAAATTTTTCATTTTTATTGAGTATTTCTGAGTCTACAGGACATTTTTCTTCAATATTTTTCAAAAGCAATTAATATCTTAGCTTTGTAATTATCAATGGTGGGAGCACGACTTCACATTAATACATAGTATGAAATGGAAGACATGATGTTATTTCAGGACCTTTAAAATTTTTTCGTTTCTAAATTTAAGAGCATATTTATTTCATATATTTTATTAGACATATTAAAAATTTCATTGTATTAAAAAAGTCAAAATTTTCATATTTTTATTAAAGTCAGTATCTCAAATAACAATTACTAAAATAAAATATTTTAAAACAATATAATGAAATGGTATAACAATTTGATACCTACACATTTTTTTGTATCACAAAGACACCATCAAAAATAGGAGCAGTATAGCTGCCAATAAAGAACAATGGCTACCAAACTTAACTGGGCATATGGCCATAGGGAAACAGAAACCTAACCCCCATCATTTCTCAGAAACCCTGTGATTGGGGTATTGCTTACCAAAAAATTTCAGTCCATTCATTTCTTCTTAAACAGACACTCTATAAAGACAAAAAGACATTTGCTACCCATAAACTTACCTGATTGTGACAGGTATGGGCCCCCTACCAGCTGGCACAGCCTGTGGAGCTTATTCTACCCAAGACAGAACAAATCTCCTAAGAAGGAGAAATATGCCCATGAGCATTCAGGAACCCTCTAAAGTTTACTTGCTTCTCCCCTGTTGGCCTGTTTCTCTACTCCTCTGAATGAGTTTAGTACTTAGTTGCCCTAGAAAACTTTTTTTCTACCTCTGGAATGCTCCTGTTCCATGGTTTTGCTTTACTTCCTTACAAACAACATAGAAGAATGATGGTATGAAAATAGTTTTTCTTCCTATAAGTATGCCATTGCATTTCTGTTGGAGTGCAAAAGATGATACACATGAACACTGCAATTCATATTGTAAATTATGTCCCAGTCTGAGTCTAGGTGTTTCAGTAGCATAAATGTTGCTGTGATGGCACAAACAGAACAAAATATGGTTGTTGTGCTTTCACAACTAATGCTACAATGAAGTAATATAATATAAAATGGAGTGATTACTGCCAGAAACATCCTGAATTCATTACAAATTTGTCAACAAATTTGTTGTTCCAAGTTCAGAGAAATTTTACTGTTGAAATTATTTATTTATTTACTTTCAACGACATCAATATTTAGGTGGGGTGGTGTGGCATGGAGCTGTGACACACAGTTTGAGAGGCTGAAGACTATTAAATGATGCTCTTAAAATAAGACTTCTTAGAAAAGAGTATCTTTCAGCACACTTGTTTTTCATATTCTTTTGATATCAATTTGGTGACCAAATATGTTTCATATTACATCATCTTGTCAAATCAATGATCAAAACCTTTATTACTGAATTTTGAACTAGGGCTATCCAGAATTCTTTAGTCATTAAACACTTGCCCCTAACTTATCACTGAGCTGTGGCTGAATTCTCAGGTTAGGTAAGTGACTGCATGATTTAGTCTCAATGGGCTCCCATGCTGGGAAAATCTGGCTCACTTAGTGTCCTTCCATTAAATTCACCAATGAAGTGGAAACTGCAAATATGAAAAACAATAGTGACTGAGCAGCTACCTCCAACACTATTCCCAGAGAGTCAATTAGGCACTTTGGAAACTGAATGACTTCTTTTGAGCCATTGAAGCAGTAACTTACCTAATGGTACCCAAGTGATAGGGAAGGGTTCACACAGTTTCGAAAAACGTTCAGCGTTGTCCTAGCGAGTAGCTTACTCACTATAAACATCTAACTCAATCAATCTGGGTCAAAGACTCATTTGTAAAAGGTTAAGTGAGTTTGATGCTCTGCCAGATATTGAAATAAATAGGCACATCTATTCCACATGGATGAGTACTGAAATCAAAGGCAACCAAACTAGAAAAATAATCATAAAGCAAGTGAACGAAGTGGGTCATAAACATATTTAACTTGCATGCCTTCATGAAAATTATGCTGTAAGATGAACTTTTTGAGAATAGATGAAATAACACAGTCTGATCAGATTCAAGAAACGGAAAGACATGCAGCCTTCACTAGAATTCAGAGAAATAGTGTAGACTATATATTAGGGAACGTTTTATATTAACTATTGCCATAAGTATAATAAACATTATTGTCCCTTTTCATGTGTTATTCCTTTGAGTAGCTTTTATTTAGTAGAGAATGAAAAGACCGTGTATAAAAATATTCATAGTACAGACAGGCACTCCAGATACACTGTGCATTTTAGTCTTAATGTTCTGAATTACAGCATAGATAAACATTCATTTAGGCATTCTCTATGCATATTATAAAGGATTTATTAAATTCTTATAAATTATTCTATGGATAGAGAGGGATTTAAGTCACTGCTTATTAGAAGGTTTATTTTCTCCATGTTATGAACTCATAAATTCCATTATTTTTAAAAAGATTTAATTGTAATAGAAAGAAGAGAAGATATTTTTGAAGGTTCATTCATAATGTATCTATTTAGTGAGGACACTCAAGTTTCCTGAATTTTTTGTCAAGCATATTTTTTCTTATTTATAAAACAAATGTTTTCGCTTTTTATCATTTTTTAAATCATTTTGATATATCATGTTAAGTTTTATTATGAAATTATAATAAGTAGGAATATGTCCACATTAGATAATAAAATTTAAAAATTTAATAAAATGAGGCCATCATTTGTGTTCCACAATAATACCAAATTTTGATAATAACAAAAATAATAGTAATGTGAAGTGTAACAGAATTTTCGATACAAGTAGCTTGCCAAATAAGTAACAGTGTGTGAGCACTGCACTAATTTTCTATTATTGTTTACCAAGAGCCAAACATATAATGACTTAAAAAGTATTGCTTTAATTTCAAATATATAAAACTATCATTAGCCTCAGTACATTAAAATGGAAGTCGTAAATTTTTTTATTCCTCTCTGAAGATGTTTGAGAAGAATGCTTTCATTCCTTCTTCAGGTTTTCTCTATTAAAGAATTCTTTAATGAAGAAATATCAATTGAAAAATTCCTCAGCAAGGGGTGGAACTTAGTGATCCCCTTCTCCATCCATGCTGAAGCTTTGATTTGCTTGAAATTGTGTAAGCCTTGGATATGAATCACAACTATGAAGAATCCTGAATTAAATGGCCCTGTCATTTTTACAAGATACTATGTTGCTGCAAATATCCACTACCTCTGGCTCTTACAGTGTCTCAGTTCCTCTTTACTTGATATTTGTGCCTTGTAGGAAGGGCTGTATTATAGTTAATCTTGGATATTAACTTGATTAAGAGACTTTTTTTTTCTTTTTAAACTACTCACTTTGTGTCAGGAGACATAGGACCTTGCCTGACCTGCCCCAGTGGCTGAGAGGCCCTGCTGGCTGAAAGCCACAGCTGTCTGCATACTTGAGATAATTATTCTGCCTGGCAACCACAAAAGATCCAGCCTGACCTTGAGAAAGAAAACATTTGGTGTATCTTGACTTCTGAATAATCACCCCACTCCACACCTGCTGTCCTTGGGCCTGGCCCAGAAGATTTTGTAACTTTCCACTGCATTCCTTCCTACACCCCGCCCTCCCAGAAGCTTACTTTAAATTTTGGATACCCCTTACAATAAACAGCCCTTGACAAGCAATGTTTCTCTGGGCCCATGTCTCTCTCTCGCCCAATTCTTTATTCACAGGTCGCGACCCTCTTCACCACTCCATGAATAACTGAACCTGCGGGTCAGGGACAGTGGCGCCTGATGTGAGGTATGAGGCATGGATCGCCCCCGGATGGATTAAGGGGATCCTGCTTGGTTTTTCATAACTCGTCCTGCGCGCCCGGCTGGTCTTGTTATTAAGTGAGTCATCCATCTGCATTTTCTCAAGAATGGGCCATTCTATGTCCAAGGAAGTCCGATTCGTTAAGGACTTAAAGGAAACTCTCATAGAGAGAGGCATTCGGGTTAAAAAGAAAAACTTGGTGCAATTCTTTGTCTTTATTGCTGATACGTGTCCATGGTTTATGATCGATGGTCCTACTATTCACTCTAAAAAATGGCAAAGGGTGGGCAGGGAACCAAACGCCTTAATTGAAAATGAAGGCAATGATGTAGTCAAACACAGTGTATTCTCTTACTGGGGACTTATTAGAGATGTAATCGAATCGGCTGAAAAACGATAGTGGCCAAAACCAACTTCTTTCCATTGCTGAATTATGTCTGCGTGAGTCCCTCCCGCCCTCTCGCCAATCTTCTCGTGCCCCCTCCTGCTCTTCTATCCAACAGTCCTCTTTCACCCTGATTGATATGCCCCCTAATAGTTCCCAGCCCGACCCCTTGCCCCCTTTAGCCGCTCCTCCACAACTTTATATTTTGATTGTAGCCCCCTTCCTCATCTCCTCCCTGCCCCACCCTCCATCACTCATACTCCCTCTCTCCCATTCCCTACTCCTCAGAAAGGGGACTTTCTTCTATCATCTGACCCTAGCCAATCAAGTCTCATCTAGACTGCCTGAATATTCTTCTTTGTGATCAATCTCAAGGCTGCCCCACCAGGGGAAGTGATCAACAAATGGGTACCAGAGTCCATGTTAGAGGTTGCCCCTAATCCACATATTATGGGACTTACAAGGAGACTGTGATGCCTATGGACTATATCTGAGTAGGAGATCTAGGTCCTCTCCATTCATGGTGCTCGGTTGGTGCATCAGTCTCTGCAGGCACTCTGGGCCAAGATTTGTTGGCTCCATTGGTCTCCTTGAGAAGATTTTGTCCCCTCCAGGTCTTTCCACCCCAGAACTCTTCCATATGACTCCCTTCACTTCCGCCCAAAATTTGGCTGTGAGTCTCAGTATCTGCTCTGATCCCTAGCTGCTCTGATCCCTAGCTGGGTGAAGTCTTTCGGAGGATCTCTATGATAGACTCCCATCCTGTTCCTTCTCTTCAATTGCTTCTGCTGTATATTTTATTTGCCCTTCAGAATGAGAATTAAGCAACCTCCCTAGGGTACTCTTACTTATTTAGTCTTTTTATCAGTCTGAGTATTTTACTGTGGTTATCATGTATTATGTGACTAATATCTTTTTGTAAGTGAGTATATTCCAAACATGTCTTTCTGGGTTTAGGTTACTTCATTCAGGACGATCTTTTCTAGTTCCACCCATTTGCGTGTAAATTTCAAGATTTCCTTCTTTTTAATAGCTGAGTAGTATTTCATTGTGTAAATGTACCAGAGTTTCTTTACTCGTTCTTCAGTTGAGGGATATCTAGGTTGTTTTTAGATTCTGTCAATTATGAATAAGGCTGACATGAACATAGTTGAGCAAATGTCCTTGTTGTGTGGTGGAGCATCTTTTAGGTATATGCCCAGGAGTGTTATGGCTGGGTCTTGAAGTGGTACGATTACCAATTTTCTGAGAAAGTGCCAGATTGATTTCCAAAGTTGTTGTACAAGTTTTCTCTCCCAGCAGTAATGGAGGAGTGTTCCCTTTTCTAAACATCCTTGCTAACATGTGTTGTTACTCGAGTTTTGGATCTTACCCATTCTGGAGGGTGTAGGATGGAATCTCAGGATTATTTTGGTTTATATTTCCCTGGTGGCTAAGGATGTTGGACATTTTTAATGTTTCCTCAGCCATTCCATATTTCTCTCTTGAGAATTATGTACCTCATTTTATTGGACTATTGGTTTGGTGGTATTTAACATTTTGAATGTGTGTGTGTGTGTATATATATATATATATGATATTAGCCCTCTGTCAGATGAAGAGTTAGTGAAGATCTTTTCCCAGTTTGTAGGCTGCTGCTTTTTTCTATTGATAGTGTCTTTACTTTTACAGAAGCTTTTCAGATTCATGAGGTCTCATTTATTAATTGTTGATATTATATCCTGAGCTGCTGATGTTCTGTTCTAGAAGTTGCCTCTGGTGTCAATGAGTTCAAAGCATGTTCCACTTTTTCCTCTAATAGATTCAATGTGTCTAGTTTGATGTTGTAGTGTTCAATTGACTTTTATTTTGTTTTTGTGCAGGGTGGTAAATAAGAGTATATTTGCATTTTTCATTAGACCAAAACCACTTATTCAAGGAGCTCTCTTTTTTTCCATTGTACAGTTTCGGCTTTGTAAAAAATCAAGTATGCATACGTATGTGGCTTTTTCTCTGGGACTCTGCTTTCATTCCATTGAGCCACTTGTCTGTTTCTATGCTAGTACCATGCAGGTTTTAATGTTGTTGCTCTATAGTACAACTTGAAATGAGGGATGAAGATACCTTTAGAAGATATTTTATTGTATAGGATTGTCTTAGATATTTGTGTTTTGTTTGTTTTTCAGTATGAAGTTGAGAATTCTTCTTTCAAGTTCTGTAAAAAATTGTTTTGGCTTTTTGATGGGAATTGTAGGATTTGTCTTTGGTAACATGATTGTTTCCCCTATGTTAACCTTAATGATCCATGTGTATGGGACCTCTTTCCATTATCTAATATCTTCAATTTCTGTTTTTTCCAAGACTTTATGTTCTTGTCCTACACGTCTTCCAATTTCTTGGTTAGAGATATACTAAAACACTTTTTTTTCTGGCTATTGTGAAGTATGTTTGCACCTTAGTTTCTTACTCTGCCCATTTGTCTTGTGTATAGAGGAAAGCTACTGATATTTTTTAGTTGATTTTTTTTTTATCCAGCCATGTTTACCAGGTGTAGGAGGTCCCTGGTAGAATTTATTTTTTGGTCTTTTGAGTTTGAGACAGGGTTTCTCTGTGTAGCCTTGGCTGTCCTGGAACTCTTTTTGTAGACCAGGATGGTCTCAAACTCACAGCAATCTTCCTCCCAAGTGCTGGGATTGAAGGCATGTGCCACCACTGCCTGTCTCTTGGTAGAATTTTTGGGTTAACTTATGTGTACTAGCATATCATCCACAAATAATGATAATTTGATTTCCATCTTTCCAATTGGTACTCCTTTGATTTCATTTAGTTGTCTTATTGCTCTATCTAGGACTTCAAATACTATATTGAAGAAATATGGAGAGAGAGGAAAGCCTTGTCTTATCACTGATTTAAATGGAATTAATATGAGTTTCTCTACATTTATTTTTATGTTTGCTATAGGCTTGCTGTATTTTGCCTTTACTATGTTTAGTTATGTTTCGTGTACCCCTGATATCTCCAAGACTTTTAACATGAATGAGTATTGGATTTTGTCAAATGTTTTTCAGCATCTAAGGAGATAGTCATGTGTCTTTTTTCTTTAAGTTTGTTTATATGGGGTATTACATCGACAGATTTTCTTATATTGAGCCACTTTTGCATGCCTGGCATGAAGCCTACTTGATCAGAAAGGATGATATTTTGATGTGTTCTTTTATTGCTTTGTGAGTATTTTATTGAGTGTTTTTGCATTAATGTTCATAAGGGAAATTGTTCGGAAATTCTCTTTCTTTGCTGAATCTTTATTTTTTAGGTATCAATGTGAATGCAGCCTAATAGAATGAGTTTAGTCATGTTCCAAGTGATTTTATTTTGTGGAATAATTTGAAGAATGTTGGTTTTCACTCTTCTTTGAATGTCCAGTAGAATTCTGTGCAATATCAATCTGGCCCTTCGATAAGAGACGTACAATCTGAACTCTGCTTGAGTATCCCATAGACCTCCTTGATATGGTTGACTAAGAGATTTTCTTGATTGGATTATATGTGATGAAAAGACCCACAGTAAATCTGGACCACACCTTCTGGTGGTAGCTCACATAAAATTCATTCTGCAAGTCCATTTCCTTAGATATCTTTGATTAATACAGGATGGGATATCTATGTCTCATGTAGGTCTGAGCATTTTATAGCTTTGTGCCTTGTGTGTTGAATAGTTGCAAGTCTATGTATTAATTATTATCTACGGCAAAAAGAATCTTCTCTGATGCCAGGGAATATATTCCTTTGTAACAAAATATTTTTACTGCACAATCTCAAGGAACTAGATGAATAAAACTATCTCTTCTTCCTATATCTTCCTCCAATTTTCTTTTTAAATTAAAACAGTGTTTTATTTTAGGTGTTTATGTGCTTTACTTTCATGCAGTTCTTTTCACCATTTTTATACCTGGTGCCTATGATTTCAGAAGAGGGTATCAGATACACAAAAATGTAGTTATAGGCAAGAGCCACCGTAAGGCTACTAAGAACTAAATGTGTATCCTTTATAGGAGCAAGAAGTGCTTTTCCAGTGGAAGCATTTCTTCATCTGTACAGTTAAATTTTCTAAATTTTATTCTAGAGAATATGGTATCCTGTCTGTTTGCTCACTTTGTCATTATTTTGATGTAGGTTTTTTTCCTTGCTTGTATGCTTTCAGATCTCTAAAGGAATTTGTATATCCTTATGTTTGGAGTTGCGAAGCCATTTTGCTTTCTGATATGTTTGTCTTGTTTTTCTCTGTCTTTGAAATATTTTGATATATTTTCATTTGGTCTTTATCACAGACACGCCTCATTAAATGTTAAATTCTGTTTTTCCTTTTCTATTTTGCTATTTCTGACCTTGCCAAGCCTTTATGTTAGGAACTTTTTCAGTGCCTGTTGATGAAGCCAGTGAAGAAAAAAGGCACTAGTTTGTTCAGGTTCAAAAGCATAGAGGTATTACAGCATGCTCTAGTGCTTTGCATTTGATTATTATTATTTTGCTTTCGGAGGTCTGCTTTCAGTCTCTTAAGAGCAGGCAGAATATCACATTCTCCGAATGTTTCCATGTAATCTTGCCTCCAAATAATCCCCTTTTGATCAATAGAATGCATAAACATCTGTGCATGCCAGAGATGAGATAAACATGGCCAAGGTTCACAGGCACAGGGGACAGAAGGATGATGAGAAAGAGACAGACAGCTATGAGAAGGAAGAAGAATGTAGGTCAGCCATGAGTTAGCATGAAGTTAGCATGTGTATAGGAAACATGTGCAAGTATTTATGGGGATACTGGATGGGAAGTACCTTAAGATAGACTTGACTAAAGCAAACAGCATGGGATGTGGGACTAAGAGGTAACAAGGTAACATAGGGGTTAATATCAGGCAAACACCAGGGGAAAAATAAGGCTTATTTAAAATGCAACGGATGTCTGTGGCTTTTAATGATATGGTAGAGGGTTAATAACAGTAGTAATAATTACAGACTCTTAATAACAAAATCAATAGCCTATTTATTTTCTGAAATATAAATGTGTCAAGAAGAATACCCCACAATGTGTAATGGCCTCAAATGAAATCCCAACAAATGTACTCCAATAAAATCAGAAGCATTATTTTCTTTCATAAGAAGATATATATTAGACATTAGTTACCAAGTGTCTTGAGCTTCCTTGTTTTGTGTATTCCTGTAGGATGACCACAAGAATCAGTAGAAGAAAATAATTGGTAAAGACTGAGAACATTCATTTCCCCCCCCCCCCCAAGCAGTATATAAATTCAACCCAAAACACACATTTCCTACTTAGCACAGATAGACAAATATTCAGGGGGAAAATGCCAAAGGTTCCGAAGAGAGAGGAGTATTTAGAGATAAACTTGTCATCTGTTACATCAGCCAGTTTTATATGTGATAATTACTGACTAACTTGCCCACATTTGGATAAATGTAGAGAACTAATTAAAGATAACATGAACATTTACTACCACTAAATGGGTTTATCTTGAGCACTTAACAAAATCTTAGGGTATAAAACTTTAAAAACTCACAACTTGCTTAAATTAAAATGTAAGATGATCTATAAATAAACTAATAAAATTGGTAATTAGTAATAATAAAGAGCTCTTTAAAAACTACATGTGAGCTAAATGAGATACTAAAAGTTATATTTTAATGTTGTTTGAATTTATATCAAAATTAAAGATAAAGTCCAAAATATCTCTGTGTTCTCTTCCCTTTCTCGGACCTGGGTGATAATGCTTTAGCACATGGCTTCTCTAGGAAACATCACCAGAAAACTTGATACCCCAAATATCCAAAGCCAGCTTCTTTCCACCTAGAAAGCTGCAACTATTTCTACCTCAGATATTTAGATAAAGAAAGAGATATTGTTCTTAATATACATAATAGACTTCATCTCTTGATCTTAGCTGAAAGATTGAAAGAAATATTATTAAGCCTTTTTCACATCTTGAAGATATATAAGCTTTCTCAATTTTTCTCAAGTGCATTCACCTAAATTTCATGCAATTGTGCTATGCATGTCTGTGATAATTGCTTTCATGTAGATTTGATTGTTTTCATATGCTGTCTTTGTCCAGAAAAGATATCTTATAAATAATTGTAGACATTTACTTCAGTTCTTATTTTTTAGACAAAATCATTTTTACTATATGTTAAAAATATTTTTTCACCAGGTATGGTGGTGCATGCCTTTAATGCCAGCACTCGAGAGGCAGAGGCAGGTGGGTAATTCTGAGTTTTAGGCCACCCTGGTCTACAAGCGAGTCTAGGACAGCCAAGGCTACAAAGAGAAACCCTGTCTCGAAAAAACAAAAAATATATTTTGTCTAAGACAAATTAAAATGCATGTGCAGATTCATGAATTTAACTATTGTGATCATATATTAAAATATCTGATGAACACATACTACTTCCTAAATATCTGTACTCATTAAAATGATGTATTTAAGTTTACTAAATATTTTGTAAATTTTTAACATGCTAGTAGTTTATATAAAAGTACATTCAATAAAATCATAAGATTTTATAAAGCTACAAAATCAATGGCATATACATTGTTCTTGTTGTTGTTTTTAGAGAAATTTTGCTCCAGAAAGATGTTTTCTCTTGTCAGGGATCACATCCAGAGATGACCTATATCTGTGATCTGGCTGGAGTGACACACTTTTAATCCCTCTGGCTATAATACGGACATGCTCTTAGTACACACTTTTAATCCCAAACACAAAAAGTAAAGTTCATTTGTAGAAGGAAGCACCAATATTTGAAAGTGATGTGTAATTGAAGGGCAGACAAAGTGACAAATCAGAGAAAGATTTGACAGAATGAGTCAGAGATAGGATATGCCCACTCTCATGAGAACAGAGAGGAAAAAGAAGATATTTAAGAGAGTACAGTCAAATTGAGATAGTAGAATATGTACAGGAGAGAGAGAGAGAGAGAGAGAGAGAGAGAGAGAGAGAGAGAGAGAGAGAGAGAGAGAGAAGAGAAAACTATACAGTAGAGTAGAGTACAGTAGAGAGTTCAGTAGAGAAGATAGTATAGTAGAGTTGAGTGTAGTTCTGTCCAGTTGAGTTTCTACAGTTTGGTGCAGTTTGGATCATGAAAGTTCTGAACAATTCAGTAAGTTCAAGTGAGTGGAGTTGACTTTCCTGCAGCTCAGGTAAGTATGTTCAGTGCAGCAGAGTTTAATTAATTCATGAGTTTCTGCAGAGGCAGTTGAAACAAGAGAATAAGAAGGAACCAGAAGATCAGAATAAATTGCAGGAGTTGTTTTGAGTCTAAGCAGAGCAATTCAGTGAGGATCCAGAAGTCAGAATGGATCAGTCAGCTTTGGAGAGGAGTTAGAGCCAGAGGAGCTGAGTTAAATTAGCCAGTTAGAGTTCAGAAAGAACTAGAAAGGGTGAGCTTATTCAGCAGTAAGCCTCTGAGAGAACAATCACAATATACATATAGGTTTTGATAAGGATTTCCTTCCAAAGAGATTTCAAGTTCATATTTATATAAAATTTAATATTTAACTGATGGATAATTTTAAATGTCTATTATTTTAAAAATATTCTTAATATAACACCTATGTGGAAAAATTAAAACTAAACCTAGATTATATATAAATAATTAATAGACATATGTTTGAATGAAAGTGAGGACATGACTGCTTCTTGATATGGTTGAAGAGAAAGTCTTTATTGTAGATATGAGGGAGAGAACAGCCAGAGAAGCTGAGTGAGTGAAAGAGAAGATCAGGGGCTGAAGCGACTTACTGAGAGTAGCCAGAACTCTAAAGCAGGCTCAGATGCTATGAGATCCTGGCAGCTAGTGTCCAGTTTGATGCATTAATACACAATTCAGTTAAGTCCTAACATTTTTTTATAAATTGTCTCTACATTCTTTCTTTTTTTACAGTGGAAGTTGTGAAAATTTTAACAAACCTTAATGCTCATAATCTTGTTTCATAAAATATATCTTATGTATGATTATGTATTGTCTGTCTACATGTCATTATGTTTCTGTTTTGAACATAATTTACTCTGTATCTAATTGGCTTATAAATGGGTGCTTCTTTAAGGTAAAGTTAGCTTTGCCCAGCTCCTTTTTAATCATAATAAAACTAAATTTTTTTAGGAAGAAAATATTAACAAAGGATAAAATGAGTATACCTGATTCCCCTTTCTAAGTTCCTTTAAAGCAGTCTGCCTTATCTCATGTGGTAGTCTGACAATTTTTTTCTATCCTTGGACCCTGTCATTTTCTCTGCTGTTAAATCTTGAGGCCTACAAGAAAGATGTCTGCTAGGATCTCCAAGAAAAGACTTTTCATATACATCAAAAAGCAATTTGTTAAAAAAGCAAATGTTTCCTTGTGATAAATTCAGATGAATAATTGATGTGTCCATGATTTTATCAACTAACAATTAACTTGTATAACTTATTTATCCTAAACAGCCTGCAATAGCACTTTCAAAGTATTGGAAGTAAACCTTGCATTTTAATTGAATTATATGGCACAATACCACATATTAGAGTAGAAATATATATATATATATATATATATATATATATATATATATATATATATATATATATATATATATATAGTGTGTGAAGAATAGTCTTAGTTTGAATTCTATACCACTGTGTCAAAGTTAAACTTATTTTGCTTCTATATACAAAATTCTATACTAGTCAATTAAAAATAACCTTGTTAATGAAAATTAAGGCATTAAGTTGAGGACTAGATTCACTAATCTACTTTTTGTTCTATCTTCCCTATATATTTGTATATTCCCCCATTCTTTCTTTTTAACCCCTATCTCCAAACCTGTGAATGTAAAATAAAGGAAAAGAGAGACATCACTGAGTCTAACCGTCTGTTCTTTCTAAATAAGACCAATAGTAACTTATAGTCAACTCCCATTGAAAATCACCCTCTGTCACCCAAGAAATCAACCAAAAAACTATCTGATTAAAGGAAATGGGGCATCATTCTCTTAAGTTTTTTTCTAGCTTATTTGGCATGGATAACACCTTTGCACATGGCTAAATATAATTATGGAAATGGTTAAAAAAGCTAGGAATAGCATTTATGGTCCAGTTTCTAAATGTTGAGAAATTCCAAGCTTAATTAGAGTCTTTTGTGAGACAGTCTAAAATGCTGGACATTTTTGGATTGGAAGCTTTCTTAGTAGTTGTCCTGGGAGCTGTCTTGTTCTGATGAGGAATAGCAGCAGAAGCACTTGGTGCTGGAACATGAAGGATGCAGGAAGTCAGTGAACAGCATGTTGAGAGGAATGAATCCTGTCAGTCTGATCCAATGTCAGTGTCCTGTTCATTTGTTCTGAAAACCTATGATTTTCCACAAGCATTGTACAATCCTAAAATTATAAATGAATAAGGTGTGTGTGATGCACAGAACAATTGAGGTGGGTTATCTGCTCTTTGTTTTTTATTTATTTAAGTAATTTATTCAGATTACAACTCAATTCTTATCCCCTCCTCCATCTTTCAGCCTACTCCATTCCCCTAGGTCCCCTGAAAGTCTTCATTTAGCAGGAGATTGGGATAGATGCTGGGACTTTCTATTGAGACTCCAGGTGAGAGAGACATTGGAAAATGGTGAATTAGAAGAATCCTGAGGGTCCTAGAAACCTACGAGAATACCATCAAGGCTGGCAGATCTAAACCCAGTGGGGTCTGCTTAAACTACTGTACCAACTAAGGTCAATGCATGCAGTAACGTAGAACCCCTATTCAGATCTAGCCAACGGACAGCACATTCTCCGCTGTAGTGTGGAGAGTGAGGTCTGACTCTTAAATGAACCATGGTGACACTATTTAACCACTTCCCCTTGATGGGCAGGCCTGGTGACACTCAGAGGAAGAGTAAGCAGGCTAATAGTATGAGACATGAAAAGCTCTGATCATATGGTGGGGAAAGAAGTCCACTTCTGCTCTTTGTATGAGCAGAAAAAAAAAGACATTTGTAAGTCTTCATTCATTCCATAAGAAGAATGGCATCTAACAATAATTTATAGGAATTCTGTAGTCCACAAGAAGTGTTGTCTATGCCTAGACATTCATGTTTCAACCAGTCTCAGAGCTATTCCTGTACAGTGGGATTAGCAATATTTGTCACCTGCTTGTTCTGCAGTTTAAATTCTTCACATCCTGATTGCATCCCCCTCCCTTATCCCCTCCTGATCCCCGTTCCCTCCCTCCACTAGTCCTCAGAGAGGGGAGCTGTCTTACCCTAACATCTGTACTCAGCCTATCAAGTCTTAGCTGACTACCTGTAATCTCTTTCTCTGTAGCATAGCATGGCAAGGCTGCCCTGCCAGAGGGAAGTGATCAAAGTTCAGTGGCCAGAGTCCATGTCCAAAGGTAGTTCCTGTTCTCCACATTGTGGGACCTACATGGAGACTATGCTACTACATCTGAAAAGGTCTATGTCCATATCATACATGGTACTGGTATTTAGTTCATGTACCAGTCTCTGTATTGTAGTGTAGTTATCCTATACTATGTGGCTAATATCTGCTTATGAGTGAATATATACCATGCCTATATTTCTTGGCCTGAGTTTCCTCACTCAGGATGATCTTTTATAGTTCCATCTATTTGCCTGCAAATTACCTAATGTCTTTGTTTTTAATAGTTGAGTAGTATTCCATTGTTTAAATGTACCATAGTTTCTTTATCCATTCTTCAGTAGAGGTTGTTTCCAGATTCTGGCTATTACAAATAAAACTGGTATGAACATAGTCTATTTTTAATCACAAGGATATACATCCTAGCTGTAACAGATAGATATGATTCTACACAAAGATAAGGTAAAATAGTTAGATAAGGTCTTGAAAACCCTCAGAGACATGCAGAATGTAGCATTTAAAATGTTTTTATTATTTTAAAGATTCAATGACAATAAGACAGGTTAATTCCTAGCAATACCCAGCCTGCCTCAAAGAGGATGATGAGCATCAAATAACATGCTTTAATTGCTGGTTTCATAATTTAAATTAATAATAAATTAGATAGTCTCTTAATCTCATGAATACTTTTGTAGGCAAGGATAGTGAATGAGATATTGCAAAGGATTAGAACGTTGACAGGAGTCCAAGGCTCACATCTTTGTAACATAATATGGTTTTGTATTCATCAACTGATTGAAACTGTAGTTTTCTGCACAAGACCTCTACAAGAGGAAGGAAGAAAAAGGAGACCATGAGGCCTTCAGGGCTCTTTGAAGGACTATTGGTAGTTAGTGTTTGTTAGAGAAAAGGATGTCATTTTTTTCAATTATGTAGCCAAAGTTGCCCTTATTCCAACAAATAACCTTCTTCCTGTGCTTGGGCAACAAACTCTAAATTCAGTGGCTCATACACAAAAAGAAGTCATAAGAGTAGATGGGTGATTTGTCAGAAGAGGGATTTAAATGGAAAAAGAAGTGTGATGATAGAGAAATAAAAATGGTGGTAGAAAATATCTAAAATATATTACATATTCCAGTATACTCTCAATTTAAAAAAATTCCAAAATTTAAGTTAAAGGAAAAAGAGTTAAAATTCTCATGTAATTCAAAATACTTTATAATACCCTTGTTGTACATGGATTGCCTCTCTTCACTTGCAGTTAGAAATGGTCAGACTGGTTGACATGTGAAATGTAAATTTTCACAACCAAAACATAAATCATAGAGTTTAAATAGTGTGTCATTCTGAGTAACTTTACAAAAATCTTTCAGTCAATTTTATTTTCTTGTTCTATGTGTTATGTACTACTGGATCAGTTAGTAGCCATTTCACTGATTCTAATGACTTTTATGATATTATAGTGCTGGCATATAAAAATTTTACTGGCCAAAATTTCAGAAATTCAATTGGCATAGGAGAACATCAGGGATAATTGTGAGGAGGAATTATAATCACAATACTCTGCTCCTACCTTTAATGTTTTTTCTCTTTATAGAGTATAAAACCTCCAAATTAAAATTACTTGACTTATATTCTTAGTCAATTGTAACAAAATTACCTAGACTGGATATTTATAAATTATGAAAAACAATTCTTCATGGTGCTATAAATTTCTATATAAAAGACCAATATTTAAGGAAGCTCTTTTGTTCAATGAGGTCTCTTATATATAGAATATGATTTCATGCTGCATTCTTTATATCACTCCAACCTGAGCTACATTAGTATGTATAAATTAATGTTTACCCTTCTGGTTCTGGGTTACCTCATTCAAAATGATCTTTTCTAGTTCTATCTATTTGCTTACAATTTCATGTTTTCATGTAGTTAATAGCCAAGTAATAATTGTGTAAATGAACCATATTTTCTTTATCAAATTTTCAGTTGAGGGTCGTCTAGGTTCTTTCCATTTTCTGGCTATTACAAAGAAAATTGTTGTTAAATAGGTCAACTGTGTTTTCCCTTGCTTCTCTGAAGTCCTTTGGGAGCTAGCAAGCAAGGTGCCGAAGTGTGCCTGCCTCCTCTCTTCCAAGCTCTGGAGATGCTGGATGAGAGAATTCCTGTGCCTAGATCTAAATGCACAAAGGACTGCAGAGAGGACTGAGAAGGCATGATGGAAAATCAGGGATTTGGGTTCTTCATGCCACTAAACTGACAAAAATGAATAGGCTGCTCACCTGGTGAGGGAACAGACGGATCAGTGCACTCTCCACCAGAGAGAACCCAGGTTCACACATTCCTCTGGAAGGATGATCCTCAGATGCTGCATCTCTCAAGCAGGGGAAGGAATCCTGGGGTTGAGGGAGTGCAAGGTAGCTGAACTCACTTTGCCAGAATAAGACAGCTAAGAAACAAAGAACTAGGTTTTAATAAATGTACTAAGTTTCATACATTTAGTCTAGAAGCAAGAGTCAGCGCTAAGATAAAAGATAGAAGGGACTAAAAGAGGACAAAAAAAGAAAGATCAGAAAGAGAGAGAGAGAGAGAGAGAGAGAGAGAGAGAGAGAGAGAGAGAGAGAGAGAGAGAGATCCCTAGATTATAAGCCCTGGTTCTAAAAAGGGGAGGGTGGATCCAAGATACACTTTTTGTTTATAGTAAATACTGCAGCCTGTCTCTGGAACCTGGCTTCTTGTTAATTGAGAGGCAGGTTTGAACTGTCTTATATGAAGGAAACCAGGTTGGTGACACTTTTTTTTTTTTTTTTTACCAAAAGTGAGGAGGAAAGCACCTCTTTTTCACAGCACAGGAAAACTGGCTTACCAGAAGGAAGTGCTTCAACCTCTTTTCAGCGAAGTCCCACAAGCTTCTGTGAACATAGCTAAGAGAGTGTCCCAGTGGTATGGTGGAGCATCTTTTGGGCATATTTCCAGGAATGGTATAACTGGGTCTTGAAGTAGAATTATTCCCAATTTTCTGAGAGACCACCAAATTGATTTCCAATGTGGAATATAAGTCATCAGCAGTGAAGGAGTGTTTTCCTTGCTTCATATCCTTGCCAACATGTGCTGTCCCTTGACTTTTTGGACTTAGCCATTCTGAAAGGTATATGGTGGAATCGCAGAATTGTTTTGACTCCTATTTACATGCTAACTAAGGATGTTGAACATTTCTTTCTCTTTTGGAAATTGTGTTTAACATTTCATTGTATTTTTAACTGGGTTTGTTAATGTCTAGTTTATTATGGTCTTTATGCAAATTTTGATATTATTCCTGTGTCAGATATGGGGTTGGTGAAGATCTTTTCTCGTTATGTAGATTGCTGTTTCATAATATTGACTGTGTCCTTTGCCTTACTGAAGATTTTCAGTTTTATGTGGTCCCATTTATTAATTGTTGATCTTACCACCTGAGCTGTTCAGGAAGTTATCTCCTGTGACAATGAGTTCAAGGGTATTATCTGATCCCTCTTTTATCAATTTCAGTGTATCTGGCTTTGGGTTGAGCTCTTTGACCCACTTGGACTTGAGTTTAGTGCAGGGTGATAGATATACTATTTGCATTCTTCTACAAGCAGACATCCAGTTAAACCAGCACCACTTAGTGTTATTTTTTCTCCATATACTAGAGTTCTGGATTCTTTGTAATAAATCAAATCTCTATATATGTGTGAGTTTATTTCAGAGCCTTTGATTCAATTCCATTGATCAACCTGTCTGTGTTCATGCCAATACTATGAGGTTGTTATTACTATTGCTATAAAGTACAGCTTTAAACCAGAGATGGTGATACCTCCAGAAGTTCTTTTATTATACAGGATTGTTTTATCTATCCTGTTTTTTTTTCATATGAAGTTCAGCATTGTTCTTTCATGGTCTGTAAAGAATTGTGTTGGAGTTTTGATGGTAATGGTATTGAATCTGTATACTACATTTGGTAAGATGACTAGTTTTACTATGTTATTTCTACCTATTCATGAGCTTGGGGTACCTTTCCATCTTTTATATTGTCTTAATTTTTTCAAAGACTTGAAATTCTTGTCATACAGGTCTTTCCCTTGCTTGGATAGAGTTACACTAATATATTTTATATTATTTGGTGTTATTGAGAAAGATATTTTTTCCTGGTATCTTTCTGATTCTGTTTATAGTTTGCATATAGGAGGTTTTTAAATTAATTGTGTATCCACCCACTTTGATTAAAGTGTTTATCAGCTGTAGGAGTTTCTTGGTAGTATTTTGAGGTTCACTTATATATACTATCATATCATCTACAAATAGAAATACTTTGCGTTCTTCTTTTACAATTTGTAGCCCCATTGATCTCCTTTATTTGCCTTATTAGCTAGCTAAAACTTCAAGTACTATATTGAGTAGATATGTAGACAAAGAACACTTGTCTTGGTCCTGATTATAGTGCAATTGCTATACATTTCACTTGGTTTATTTTTATGTTGGCTATTAGCTTGCCATATATTACCATTATTATGTTTAGGTATATACCTTGTATCCTGATCTCTCCAAGAATTTTTATCATGAAGGAATGCTACATTTTGTCAAAGGATTTTTCAGCATCTAATGAGATGATCATGTAGATTTTTTTCTTTGACATTTTTTATATGATGAGTTACATTGGTGGATTTTCTCAGTTGAACCAACCCTACATCCTTGGGGTGAAGCCTACTTGATCATGGTGGACGATGATTTATATGTGTTCCTGGATTCAGCTTGCTGGTATTTTATTGAGTGTTTTTGCATCAGTGTTCATAAGAGAGAATTGTCTGAAACTTCTCCTTGGTCAAATCTTTGTGTGGTTTATGTACAGAGTGACTATGATGCCATAAATTATATTTTGTAGTGTTTCTTCCATTTATATTTTGTGAAATAATTTGAGGATTATTATGTTATTAACTCTTCCATGAAAGCCTGGTAGAATTCTGCACTAAAACCATTTGGTCCTGGCCTTATTATGGTTGGGAGAATTTTAATGATTATTTCTATTTCATGAGTCATGATAGATATACTTATCTTATTCACCTGATTTTGGTTTAACTTTGAAAAGGAGAATCTATCAAGTAAATCATTCATTTCATTTCTGTTTAACAATTTTTGGTAGTACAGGTTTTCTAAGTAAGGCCAAATGATTCCTTAGATTTCTTTGCTGTTGATTGTTATGCCACCATTCATGTCTTATTTTGTTAGTTTGGTTATGATCTCTCTGACTTTTTAGTTAGTTTGGCAAAGAGTTTGTCTATCTTTCTGATTTCTCAAAGAAACAACTCTTGGTTTCTTTGATTCTCTTGTTCTCTTTTTTTCTAATTTATTGATTTCAGCCCCAAGTTTGATTATTTCCTGCTGTTTAATCTTCTTAAGTGTGTTGGCTTCTAAGGTTTTCAGATGTGCTGTTAAGTTGTCAGTATGAGAGCTCTTTAATTTCTTTATGAAGGCACTTAGTGTTATGAAATTTCCTCTCATCATTGCTTTCATTATGTTCCATAAGTTTGGTTATGTTATGCATTGATTTTCGCTGAATTCTAGAAAGTCTTTAATTTCTTTCTTTCTTTCTTTCTTTCTTCACCCAGTGGTCACTGAGTAGGAAAATTTTCAGTTTCCATGATTTTGTAGGTTTTCTGTATTCCTGGTGTTCAAGTCCAGATTTAATTCATGGTGCTATGGTAATATACAGGTATTTGCTCCATTTTTCCTGTATCTATTGATGGTTGCTTTGTGATGAATTAAAAGGTCAGTTTTGGAGAAGGTTCTGTGAGGTGCTGAGAAGGTGATATATTGTATATTCTTTTGTATGGTAATATACAGGTATTTGCTCCATTTTTCCTGTATCTATTGATGGTTGCTTTGTGATGAATTAAAAGGTCAGTTTTGGAGAAGGTTCTGTGAGGTGCTGAGAAGGTGATATATTGTATATTCTTTTGTATTTGGATGGAATGTTCTGTAGCTATTTCTTAGGTCCATTAGTTTCATAACATCTGTTAGTTTCATTATTTCTCTTTTTCGTTTCTGTCTATCCATGCATGAAAGTGGAGTGTTTCAAGTATATTGTAGAGCATGTGGGATACTCTGTCTTTGACAATAGAATGGTATCCAAATATGTGTATATAAATATCTCATGAAATTTGATTAACTATCTATTGACTTATATGTATTAAGATGATTTACTCCTTTCAGTTTTATTTTAGTCATGCTTAAAATAGTGTACCAAAAAGAATTATTGCGGTCATATGATAGTTCTATGCTTATCTTTTCTAGATTAATCACTATATACTTTCTCTTACATGTTAGTCCATTTTACATTGTTTTACAAGAAATGCACAAGGGAGCTAATATCTGCATGGATTTCTCAGGACATATTTTATGTCTCTTTAACATACCCATTTTTTGCTGGCATTAAGCAGTATCTCATGTTGGTTTTGACATTAATATTCATAATAACTAATGGTATTACTCATTTTTGTTTTTACATTTTGAGCATTTGTGGTTTTTTCCTTTATTAATGTTACTTTTAGCCATTTTATGGTTTAGCTGTTCTATGAGTATCTTCTGCAAGGTTTCGTGATTTGCAATTGTGCCTCCCTAGATAACTTCCATGTATCAGTGACTTGCTAACCAAAAGATGATACAGCATTAAAAAATTAATTTTGTATTTTTTATAGTGATTACAATTTCTTAGAAACTTTATGCTTTTTAAGATTTCTTTTATTTTTGTATCTAATTACAAATAGTTATAAATATTTACAAATGTTCAAATAATTCATCTATAAAATTTAATTGAGTAGAAGGTGATCAGTTTATTTTAAGGGCACTTTTCCAAGTAGGATTCATGTAGATTTCCCTTGCATTTTTCACTAGACAGGGTTTTTGCAATGCAAGGCAATCTGAAATGCTTGGTTTCCATTGCATATGGCTAGATCTCTTGTCTGTGCTCTGCAATGTTATATACAATCCAATGGGATCTGTGCCACAGTGTGAACATTTGGGAGAGCTTGAACATAGCCTTCCAGATTATAAAACAAGTTAAATAACCTTTTTTCCCCTGTATTTTTAATTCAACATAATAAATAGATTATA
Source organism: Acomys russatus (assembly GCF_903995435.1). Lineage (NCBI taxonomy): Eukaryota > Metazoa > Chordata > Mammalia > Rodentia > Muridae > Acomys > Acomys russatus. Next base: position 64,330,775 of record NC_067169.1, read on the forward strand.
TATTGTAGCATACTGTTAGGCTCAATTTTGACCCCAATTTACAAAGAGCTAATATAAATGCTCAGTTTTTGCTACACTTTGTAGTAAACTTATAGGGTACTAACATATATTTCACCACAGAGAAACCAAGACTGCAGAAGTGAAAATGTAAAGTGTACATGTGATTATAATTGATAAGAGATCTTGGTAAACAATCAAATATCCCTTCCTGTGTTGTTTCCATAACAAATGATCATAAGCTTCGTAACTGAAAACAATGAAAAACTATAGTTTTAACATTCTAAAGATCAATAATGATATTTTATATATAAGTATCCAGTGTTAGTCCAGGAATGTTGGTACATTACTGTAGTCTCAGCATTCCAGGGATAGAGGTTGAAACATCATATGCTTACAGCCAGCCTGGGATATGTAACAAGATCCTATTAAACAAATCTATTTCAGAAACGTATTCAGGTTCAGATGCTTTATTTTAATAACAAACAGGAAACATTTTTTAATTGAGTTGTTTTGATTTGTTATTGCAATATAGTTTTGTATATTTTGTCACTAGATTCATACTATATATGATATTTTAATCCTTTCTTCCATAATGATGTTTATATTTTTAACTTTTTGAAAATATAATTTTATGGAAAAATTTTATTTTATGTAAAAATTATGTTTAAAAATAAATTGTATAAAATGAGGATTTAGATCAGTGTTAGAATTCTTGCCTAATATTTATATAGAACTCAGTTTATTACTCAGAACTCCCCAAATCAGTGGCCAAGTATGAAGTTAAGATTTGCTTTTCTTTTTAGAAATTCTATATGAGACTGTATGTATAACCAACAGACTCTTCCATACTTGATGCTAACAGCTATGCATTCTATGCATATTCCACAGAATACTTAACATAGTTAATAGACTTGTTAGTGATATGATTTATGATTTCAAAATGTTACTTAAAAGATCAGAATCCAAAGTTTGACACTAAGTATGTGAGATATCAGAAGCTAGTCTGTGCTGAGAAATAGTAAGACAAAGAAGAAATATATATTTGAGAAAACGCATTTCAACATGTTTAAGGTGACATAATCAAATCTGAGCCATTTCTTGCAAGTTTTTTTGCTAAGTTCAAAAAACTATATTGACTGTATCATATCTGAGAGATTGACTTTATGGTGTATGCTGTCTTTAATGGCTATTATTTTTATACCTTTGTTTTGCACACAGAAAGTATAAAAAGACACACACACACACACACACACACACACACACATCTAGCATTATCTAGGAAAATAGCCACCTAGAAGTGAAATATCTTTTGATGTGTTTCTTATGAGCATTTTAACAAGCACAATATCATTGAAATACACAAAACAATCCATTGCTGTGTTTCCATTGCAGCTTGTTATCAGAGATTCTCTACCTTGGAAAACCCTGAGAAATCAATACAATTTACTTGCTTTATGTAGCATGACATTGAAGATAGTTTCATCCATGCTGCATTGCCTTGTTCACTGAAGGATGATACAGAGTAAAATAAAATAAAAAGAAATATCTGTGATTTCATTTGTTCAAAAACATCTTACATTTCAAGCTGAATTGTATTTATTATACTAAACTAGAAATATTTGTGAATATTTAAAATTGCTGAAATAATTTGACTATCAAAAGGATTGTATATGAAGCGGTAGAATGTATGTAGCATAAAAATGATATAAAAGGCATAAGATATGAGGTAAAGAATAAAAACAATTAATGGAAGCGGAATATGAAGTATAATCTTAATCCTTTTGTCAGCTTAAGCAGATTATCCTCACTTGGAAGAGATATGGACAAGAGGCAATTGCTAATTATAATTACTTTTGTTGTTACTAGTAGTATGTTATTATTTTATGTCTAGTGATATTTAATTTTTTTACTCATAATTCATCTATATTTTCTTAAATAAGCTATCTCTTTTGGTATATCAGTTAACATTGCAAACAGGGAATAGAATACATTCTTATTAATATGTGATAGCTTTACAATATTAGATAACTATCAGTTTATAAAACACCTGAATGATTACAAAGAAGATTTTTACCTACAGGTTTAGGAGTAAAAATGTTCAAAACAGATTATTGAAATTCTGAGCACAAGATGAAGGGATGAATAAATGACAAATATCACAACAAACATACTTTCTTACCCTCCAAAATTCCATCTCAGTCAATTGTACATTGAAACAGAAATTGTTGACATCTAAAATCAATGAACTTTAAAAGTGGTAAATTTTTTCTCAAGTAAAGAAATATATAGAAAAATTATATAGAATTTTTTTTATCATGTAAGTAAGACTAAAACTTAGAGACTTGCTTATATGATAGCAAGTCATCTACCACTGTGTCTCTTACTAGAAATTTTTAACTGAAAATAATATTTGGGGCTAAAAATGTGGCTCAGTGTTTCATAATGATTCATATGTAAGTATGAGGATATGAGTTCAGATCCTATCAACTACTTAAAAGCAAGACATGGCTACATGCACATGTGACCCTAGCAACATAGAGAGGAAATAAAGGATTATTAGTGTTTGTTGACAAATAAGCAAGCTCCTAATTCAAGGAGTAACTTCTTCTCAAAAGAATAATGAGCAATAATGATAAAGCATAACATCAGACTTCCTCTGAATTTCACATGAGCACATTATCCTGCACACAAAAATTCAGAAAAACGCATGCACTATATGCACATATATCACATGCATACACAAAAACAAACCAAGTAATAATGTAATTAGAAATAGTACTAAAATTGACCTTTTTAAACAATAGCAACAATATCATAATATAATATTATAACAATAATAACATATACAATATAAAACATAGTACTATCATATATAATATTTAACATAATAACATCATAACAATATCAGTAGCTTTGTTTTTTATATCTATTATGTGGTAACAAACTGCTAGTGATCCATCTATTATCATCTGTGAATGTTTTTATTGGTTTCTATTTCTCTCATCATAAAATAGATACTGTATTTGATTTTTTAAAATCCATAATTTTAATATGGGAGTTTTGAGGTGCCTAAGAGCAGCTGAGCCTTCCTCAGCCTTGCTGTGCTTAGCTTGAGCAGCTGTGGTTCTTAAAACAAAATGATCACCAAAACTTACCCAAGTCAGAAACCTTGGGGTTCTTATTTTAAGAATTCAGTGTTTGAAAGTCAATGACCACAAAAAATGAGATTTAGAAAAAATATTCATCACAGAGAAAGAAAGAAGACAGAGATCCCATATAGCAAGAATATCTTCCAGGGTGGGATACTATTAAGACTCATTGTCTTCAAGATAACATGGCTTTATAGGATGGAGGAAAGGAAGGCGGTATGTAGGGAGTCAATCTTGTTTTTATTCTAGATGTTAGGTCCTTGTGGATTTGATAATCTCCTCAGAATGATTTGTAGGAAAGTTGTAACTTTTTAAGGAAAATGGCTATTAAAAACTGCAGATGCACTGACTAGCAGATCCAGCCTCTTACCATGGTAAAATTGGAGATTCTTTGGTTTAGATATTTCTGGAATCTCTGGCCTCTGGAAAGGACAAAGATAAATAAATTCATACAGATAATTTCTAACTTTTAGCCAAGAAAGAAAATGGTCAATTTTCTTTCCTTTTAAGTTGTTTTTTTGTTTTGTTTTGTTTTCTGTTTATATTAAGCTGCTTATCCAATTTCTACCTCCCGTTTGCATAATTTTGAAATATATTTTAATATCACAACCTGAAAATATCTATAGAAATATAAAAAAAATATTAAGACATTATATTCACATCTGAGTTCATAACGTTGGTGATGAATAAGGACTTACTATGACAGTTCTTTTCATTTTTTTAATTTAATCACTTTTCTGCCAGACCCTAGCCTCCTCCCTTCCTCGCTACCTTTCTCACCTTCATGCTACCTCCACCATTCCTCCACCTTCTTCTCCTTATTTTCGAAGAAGAGGAGACCTCCAAGGAGTACCAATTCTTGTTAGCACCTCAAGTTGTACAAGAATTAAGTGTGTCTCTTAAGGTTAGGCCAGGGAAGACAGCCCACCTAGGGAGAAGGGATGCAAAAGCAATCAACAGAGTCAGAGACAGCCTGTGCTTCCATTGTTAGGGGGCCCACATGATGATAAAATACATTCCTGCTATTTGTAGAGGGTCTAGATTCAGTCCATGCATGCTCTTTGGTTGGTAGTTCAGTCTCTGTCAGACCCCATGGGACAAGCTTAGTTTACTCTGTACATCTTCTTACAGTGCCCTTTATCCATCCAGTTCCCTCAGTTCTTCCTCCCAATTTTCCACAAAACTTCTCGGTCCCAGACCACTGTTTGGCTATGGGTTGCTCCATTTGTTTCTATCAGCTTCCGAATGAAGCCTCTCAAAAGACAGTTATTCTAGGCCTATGTCTGCAAGCAGAGTATCATTAATAGTGTAGTGGTGGCTTTCTCCCATAGGGTGGATCTCAAGTTGGGCCAGTCATTGATTAGCTACTACTTCAGTCTATGCGCCATCTTCATCCATATACTTCTTATAGGCAAGAAAAATTTTGCATTGAAGGTTTTATGGGCGGGTTGATGTCCTTATCCCTTCATTGGAAATCCCACCTGGATATAGGATGTGGCAACAATATACTCCATAACTCCCACTGCACAGCAACAACAGCTCAGACACTAATATCAACAATTAATAAATGGGACTTCAAGAAAGTAGAATTTTTTTCAAAGCAAAGGACATTATTCAACAAGAGAAAACGGCAGCCCTCAGGATAAAGATCTTCACCAACCCTACATCTGACAGAGGGCTAATATCCAAAATATATAAAGAACCCAATAAATTAAACACCAACAAAACAAATAGCCCAGGTTAACAATGGGATACAGTGCTGAACACAGTTTTCAACAGAGGAATCTTTAATGGCCAAGAAGCACTTGAATGTTCAAAATCCTTAGACATCAGGAAAATAAAATCAGAAGAGCTCTAAGATTCCATCTCACACCCATCATAATGGCTAAGATAAAAATTCTCAAAGGCTGACATATGTTGGCAAGGATGCAGGTCAAGGGGAATACTCCTCCATTGCTTGTGGGAGTGAAAACTTGTAAAACCACTTTAGAAATCAATCTGGGATTTTCTCAGAAAATAGAGAATAAATCTACCTCAAGACCCATCTATAAGCCTCTTGAGAATATACCCAAACGATGCTCTACCATACCACAAAAATACTTGTTCAACTATGTCCATAGCTGCTTGCTTCATAATACCCAAAACCTAGAAACAACCTAGATGTCCCTCAACTGAATAATAGATAAAGAAAATGTGGTACACTTATACAAAGAAATACCACTCAGCTTTAAAAAAAATGATATCATCCAATTTACAGGCAAATAGATGGAACTAGAAAATGTCCTGAATAAGGTAACCCTGACCTAGTAAGACACACATGGTATGTACCCACTTATAAGTGGATATTATCCATAAAATCCTGGATACCCATGCTATAATCCACAGGCCGAAAGAAGCCAAGGAAGACCCAAAGGAGGATTCTTGAATTTCACTTCTAATATAAACTGGGTGGGAGAATGAGTGGAGAGAGTATTAAGGGTGGTAATCAGGTGTGGGGTGAGAGAGGGGTGAGAGGAATGGGAAAATACAAGCAAGGGGATAACATCCAGGATGTAATCTGAATAAATTATAATACATTTAAAAAATTTTAAAATAAAATATAAACTATACAAATATTTTGATAAAGAAAATGCTATGTATAAGTCAAGTGCTTTTTAGTTGTAAAGAAAAATATAATCATTAGAGTTAAAGAAAAATTGCTGGATTAACAATGAATGGTATTAAGTGAGATTTCATGTTCTTAGAATTAAAAAGAACTATACATTCTCTCTTTTTTGTGAATTTTAATCAATAATATATGTGATTTATAGAAAAAGTAGATGTGGATAAAGTATAACATGAAAAAGAGAAGGAGAAAATCATACTATTAGGAAATGAGGAAGGACTGTAAGGATATAAAAATAATTGCTTCCTCTAGTTCTAATTATGTCATGGATATTTTCCTTATTGGTGATAGATAAATGAATAAAAATATATTACATATGCAGCAGAGAGGTCTGCCTGATCCCCTGGCATACCCCATTCCTGGCCCAGTCACCCATCTTTGTCCTGGAGGTCCAAGGCAGCCACCTGGAAAATACAGGTGAGATCTTTATGAATCAGCCCACTGCTTGCACCAGGCCACTGGACAAACACAGCAGCAATGAGCTTTACCCAGATCCCTGCACCCTCTATCAAAAAGACGTCATCCCTACCTGCATTCTCAGAGACCTGTGGTCCCCAAGCACAAACAGCACCTCAATCCTTGGAGGCCATTAGGAGCCACCTGAGCAAGACAGGCTGGTGGCCACCAGGGACCAATAAGTCTGACCTCAGGGACTACAATTCCCAGCCTGTCTTACCCTCTCAGAAAGCCTATTAGCCTAAGACCTATGTTTCCTCTGGTCTATCCCTTTTCAAATCTAGTACCCCATCCCTAGAGGTCCTCCTAGGGAAGACATAGGCCCATAGTACCCAGGGACCATCAGGACACAAGGCAAACACAGCAAAGATGAGCTACACCTGGCCCCCCTGAACCCTCTGACTACTGGACCACACATGTATGTGCACTCCTGGAAGACAGAGGCCCCCATGGACCACCAGCCAATAACAGAAATAACCAGATGGCTAAAGGCCAGCAGAAGGACACAAATAACAAAAGCCTGAGAAACATGTCAGAACTAGAATGCAAGTATCATTCTACAGTTAGCCCAAGATATATCAACACTGCTGAAGAACAAGAAAGCAAAATTAAATCCAGTCTTATAAAGATTACAGAGGCCTGTAAAGAACAAATGAATAAATCCTTTAATGAAACACAAAAAAAGCATAACTAAACAGGTAAAGTGAATAAAACTGTCTAAAACCTGAAAATGGAAGTAGAAGTAATAAAGAAAGCACAATGTAAAGGAATTCTGAAGATGGACAACATAGAGAAGAGAATAGGCATAACAGACACAAGCATCTATAACAGAAGCCAAGAGATGAAAGAATCTCAGACATAGAAGATAAGGTAGAAGAAATTTATCAATTCTAGCTGAAGAAAATATAAAATCTAAAAAATTTCTGAAACAAAATGATGAGAATTTGAGATAATGTGAAAAGATATAACATACAAAAAATAAGAATAGAAGAAGGTGAAGAGTCCTAGCTCCAAGGACCACAAAATATTTTCAGCAGAATCATAGAAGAAAATATCTTCAACCTAAAGAAAGAGATGCATATGAATATTCAAGAAGTATACAAAACATCAATTATAGAACATTCCATCCAAACACAAAAGGACATACCTTCTTCTCAACACCTCACAGAACCTTCTCCAAAATTGAACACATACCTTGCCACAAGGCAAGCCTCAACAGATACAAAAGATTAAATACCACCTTATATTCTATCAGATTATCATGGATCAAACCAGGACTTGAACAACAAAAGAAAGAGCAGAAATGAAATAAAAGGCTTCCTAGAATTCAATGACAATAGATGCACAACATACCCAAACTTCTGGAATACACCAAAAGCAATGCTAAAAGAAAAGGTCATAGCAATAAGTTCCTTCAGAAAGTAATTAGAGAGATCTCATACAAACAATTTAAAAGCACACCTGAAATCTGTAGAAAAAACGAAGCAAATGTATCAAAGTGGAGCAGACAGCAGGAAATCATCAAACTCAAGGCTGAAATCAAATTAGAAACAAAGAGAACGAAACAAAGGATCAACAAAATCAAGAGGTGGATCTTTCAGAAAATCAAGAAGATAGACAAACCCTTACCCAAACTAACTAAAAAGCTGACAGATAGTATCCAAATTAACAAAACTATAAATGAAAAGATGAACATCACAGAAGACACAAAGGAAATCCAAAGAATCATTAAATAGTACTTCAAAAGCCTATATGGCAAAATATTGAAAAATCTAAATTTAATTGATTATCTTCTTGTTAGATACCACTTACCAACATTAAATCAAGATCTGTTAAATGATTTGAAAAGATGTATAACCCCAAGGAAATAGAAGTAGTCCTGAAAAGTCTCCCAACCCCCCCCCCAAAAAAAAAATCCCAAGGTCAGGTTTACGTACAGAATTCTATCAAAGTTTCAAAGAAAAGCTAATACCAATATTTCTTAACTATTGCACAAAATAGAAACAGAAGGATCATTGCCAAACTCATTCTATGAGGCCATAGTTACCCTTATAGCTAAACCACACAAATAGCAAACAGGAGAATCTCAGACCAATTTCTTTTATAAACATTGATGCAAAAATACTCAATAAAATACTTGCAAACCAAATCCAGGTATATATCAAAAATATCATATGACATGATCAAGTAGGCTTCATCCCAGGGATATGGAGATGGTTCAACATATGATAATCCATCAACATAATCTACCATATAAGCAAACTGAATGAAAAAAACACATGATCATTTCTATTAGATCCTTAAAAAAAGCTTTTCACAAAATCCAGTACGCCTTCACATTTCAAGTCTTGGAAAGATCAGGGATACAAGGCACATACTTAAACTCAATAAAGACAATATGGAACAAGAAAATAACCAACATCAAGTTAAATGGAAAGAAACTTGAAACAATTCTACTGAAATCAAGGACAAGAAAAGGCTGCCCATTCTCTTTGTATTTCTTCATATTGTGCTGGAAACTTTATTTAGAACAATAAAACAACTAAAGGAGATCAAAGTGATATTAACTTGAAAGGAAGAAATCAAAGTACTGTTATTAACAGAAGATATGATAGCATATATAAGTGACCCAAAGTATTGTACCAAGGAACTCCTACAGCTGACAAACTCCTTCAGCAAATCAGCTGGATACAAATGACTACAGACTGATCAAATTTAGGGAATCAACACCGTTTATAATAGCCAAGAATAACATAAAGTATCTTGGTGTAACTCTAACAAAGCAAGTGAAGGACATGTCTGACAAGAACTTCAAGCCTCTGAAGAAAGAAACTGAAGAAGATATCAGAAGATGGAAAGATGGCTCATGCTCATGAATTGGTAGCATTGACCTAGTAAAAGTATCCATTTACCAAAGTCAATATACAGATTCAATGCAACTACCATCGAAATTCCAACACAATTCTTACAGATCTTGAAAGAGTAATTGTCAATATTTATGGAAAAACGCCAGTGTATGTACAAGAAACCTGTACAACAAAAGAACTTCTGGAGATGTCTCCATCCCTGTTTTCAAGCTGTACTAGAGAGCAACAGTAACAAAAACTTCATCATTCCAGAATAGAAAAAACTGGTGAGTCAATTGAATTGAATTGAAATCCATTCACTTATAAATAGTTGCTTTTTGACAAAGAAGACAAAATCTTAGAATAAAAAAAGAATAGGATCTTTAACAAATTGTGCTTGTCTAACTATGAGTTTCCATGTAGAAAAATGCAAATAAGCATATATATATATATATATATATATATATATATATATATATATCAATCACCCTGTAGGAAATTAGAGTCCAAGTGAATCAAGGACCTTAACATAAAACCATAAATACTAAATCTATTAGAAGAGAAAGTGGAGAACTACCTTGAACTTATTTGCACAGGAAACAACTTTCTGAACAGAACACCAACAGCTCTGGCTTTAAGATCAACAATTAATAAATGGGACCTCTTGAAACTTAAAAGTTTCTGTAAGACAAAAGCCACTGTCAAAAGAACAAAACATTAGCCAATGGATTAGCAAAGGGTCTTCACTAACCCTTTATCCAACAAAAGACTAATATCAAAAATACATAAAGAACACATGGAATGAAAAACCCACACACGCATGGACACTTGATTTTTGACAAAGAAGCTAAAAGCATACAATGAACAAAAGCATCTACAAGAAATGGTGCTGGTCTAACTGGATGTCTACATGTAGAAAAATAGAAATAGATCCGTATTTATCACCCTGCATAAAACTAAAGTGCATGTGTATTAAAGACCTCAACATAAAGCCAGACCCACTAAATCTATTAGAAGAAAAAGTGGAAACAAAACAGCAGCCAATGGATTAGTCAAAATTCTTCACAAACCCTATATCCAAGGAAAGGCTAATATACAAAATACATAAAGAACTCAAAAAATTAAAAACCAAAAAACTAATTAATCTGATTTTAAAATGGGTTACAGAGGGAAACAGAATTCTCATCAGAGGAATCATGAGTTGTCAAGAAGCATTTAAAGAAATTCTCAAGATCATTAGTCATCAAGAAATGCACATCAAAATGATTCAAATTACATTTTTTCCCAGTTGAAAAAATTCTTTTGGTGAATAATTTTTAGAAAAAATGATTCATCTGCTCCATGGAATGAAGAGTTCTATCCAGGGATCCATTGTAATGCTGGCTTATTCACTCCTCACATGGCTACAAGACTTGCAGTCAACTAGTTCCTCAGGCTTAAACTATAGAGTGAGCTTTTTCTTAGTGCTTTCCAATGAATCATTGCCATGAATACTATTCCTGTCAACATGAATGCAGAAATCTCTTTGAATTGTGCCTGGCTTAGCATCAGCTGGTTTGGTCTCTCCTTATATCATATGGCCTGTATTCACAATATGGAACCCCTCCCAGACCATGGCCACTATAGGCCCATAGTTCATGTATTTCACTAGCCCCAGGAAGAAAGGATGTTTTTTCAGATCAATGTAGGGCTGTTTCATATTTTCTACAGTGTCCGGAAAGATCTTCCTGGGCACCAGGCAGAACACCTATTGCTTGAAGGGCTTGATAATCTCTCTCACTATGCCCTACTATATGCCCTCTGGATAGAAAGCAAAGAAGGTATTCTCAAACTTGGCCTTGGTTAGAAAACTGGCAGTTTCAACAGTGTCACTCATGAGCTGTTGGAACAAAGAAAACAGTGTAACCATCTCTGATTCATAATTTGAGCCACTAAGGCAAGAGAATTTTGAAATAGAGGGCAGCCTGGGGTATATAGTATGACTCTATCCCAAAAAATTTAAATAATTAATTTACCAATTGTGGTCATTTGAATAAGAATGGTCTACATAGGCTCATATATTCTAAGTTTAGTCAGCAGACAGTAGCATTAATTGAAAAGATGGAAGGATTAGGAGCTGTGGCCTTGTTGGAGGAAGTATGTAACTTGAGGTGGGCTTTGATATTTTAAAGGCCCATGTCTAGCTCAGAGTCTCTCTTTCTCTGCTCATCTCAGCATGTAGCTCCCAGCTACCAATCCAGTGCCACCATGTTCCCCATAATGATAATGATGGACTAAACCTCTGAAACTGTAAGCAAGCCCTGAGTTAAATGCTTTCTCTTACAATATGTGCCTTGATCTTGGTGTTTCTTCACAGCAATAGAAGAATGAAAAAAACAGTAATGTAGTTTTTTAAAATAACTCCTTTTTTTTTTACAGCTGGAAAATGATTACTTTAAATATAGATGTGAACAAAGGATATTTAAAATTATGATAAATAGGAGGCAGAGCATGTGGCATTACAAGAATGTATTTTAAAACTAAATATTTCAGTTCAAATTCAGATTCTAATGTTTTTTGTTTGATTTATCATATTTCAATTATCAGCATATTTACATGGAAGACTTTTAGTAAAAACTGAAATTGTCTTAAGCACTTAGTATAGGATATAGTAATTTTCTAAAGAATTATAATAACAATATCATTGTAAGTCATAGCAACATTTTTTTTACTTCAACATTGTTTTGCAGTAAAATTTAAGGTTGGCATTGGCAGAATGACATCATTTATATCTCAAAAATATAAGAATTTCTTTTTAGAGCTAAATATGGGGGACCACCACCAAGGAACACAAATGTAGTTTAATCAAATCCTGTTTCAACATGGAAGTAATTTCATGAAGTTTTCTATAGTGATGTAACTATCAAAGTCCTAAATGAAGGCACTTTTCACATATACTGATGGAAACATCAGGCAGTAAGGTTACAACAAAGTGGTGAAATCTCTGCTGTAGGAACCAGATGCTAGCTGATGGCTTGCTTGGCTTTTCAATTGGTAGAAACTAGAGTCTGCTAACATAAGAAATTCCAAAGTTTTTTATTTGTTAGTCACATTATTTTGCATCTGACACAGAGGTAAACAAGTAAGTCTTTTTACAGGGAGCAGGGAAATAAACATAGCTGAAGATGTAATTAGGCTCTTGATCTGCAATGTTCTAAGCTTTCCACATCACTGAGGTTCTAATAAGTCAGTCAACCTTTGCAGACACTTATTTATTTCAGGAATTGTCCTTCACAGTGGTTACCACATTATTTTCATGTTGAATACAAGTATATTATGAGATAGAATGTACTATTGACATGGAATTAAAAAAAATAAAGCTTTCAGATCATGAATAAGTTTATAGATTTTTGTCTTTCAACTGTAGGTAGAAATTATAGCATCTTCTACATCATTCGAGAAGTTAAGAAATATTGTTATAAGTTCATGGACCTATGCCTGTAAGATTTAGTTTTCAGATAAGTAAATGATGATTAGGAAAAATATGTAAGTATGAGAGGAGATACACAAGACAGAATGAATGGGAAAAGATTATTTAAGGTAGGAATTTGAAGGCACAAGTGAGTTTTTTCTGGTTAGTGTTTCATAATTACTATTTGCTAATCTACACAATTTTACTAGTTTATAGTTTTGAGGTAGTACTTATGAACAGAAGCTCTCAGAGGGAAGAGTAAAATATAGAAAATATCTTCCTTCCATGAATATTCTAGGGATGGAAAGATGACTCAGAGGGTAAAGTCACTTACTACCCACTCTAACAACCTGCAGGCCATCCCTAGGATCCCAATGGTACAAGAGAATCAACTCTCACCAGCTGAATTTTGATCTCCCCCTTGTGCATATATGCATATACACACACAAAGAGACAGACAGACACACACACACACACACACACACACACACACACACACAGAGAGAGAGAGAAAGAGAGAGAGAGAGAGAGTTGTGGTGCATTCTTTTAAAGAAAAACATTCGAATGGCAATGGTATCTACTATGTGTACACAAGACTTACTTTGCTATTATTTATATGAATATTTCTATTTTATATAAAATTAACTTGGTGCTTACTTACATATTTTTAGCTATCGCTCTGTCAAAATAGTTACCAGAGTTTATCCTACAGATACCAATAAATTCAGAGGTTTAGTATCACCAGAAATCCTTAACTAAGAGATAACAAAAAGTTAAACTATAGAAAAATTAAATGTGAAAGATGATAAATATTCATATTTTGAAAACCAAGACAGAAACTATATCAATCTTCAACTTTTATCCATTGGGCCTTTCTTGAATACTTATTCAAGAACAACTTATGGTTTTTATGGCAATTAATTTTTCCTGTTGTCCTAGAAAAATGTTTGTAAAACAAACATACTTAGCATAGCTATTGTTTTATATGTTGGAAGATTGGTATTGCACAAATCTTTTCTACTGCCAAGTAGAGTTATATAAAGTTTAAGCTATTCATGATTTTGAAAAGATTCCCTTAAATTATCAACATAACATTATGTGTTATCCTGACTTGAGTAATTATTTTCTGTAGAAGGAATGGCAGGATAAAATTAAATAGAGTCACTTAAATGCATTATAGTATATTTAAAATAAATAAAACTGAAAGATGACAAAGTGAAATCTATGTGTAATATTTATTTTATCAATTTAAACATAGATTTTTGTAAATAGTTTATGAATAGTATAATTAATAATAAAATTATATATTAAATCAAAGTGACAACTTGGCATAAAAGATGATCAGAGAAAAATGAAAAGGAAATAATTCATGGTGTTTACTTCAATGTCTCAGGGCAAAAGTTAGTCAAGGATAAAAGGAAAGGTCTTTATTCTAGGTGTAATAAGGTAAATTCTTTGGATATATTTACATTGTAAGTGATGCCTATACAATTAATACTGAAGGTTCTTTTAGTTACTCATTATACAACATATATAAATGATATGCAATGGAAATTTAGTTTTATCAGCTTTTTGGAAAAGGTAGCCAAGCAATGTGACTTCATGGACTTTGTAAATTGTCTTAAAGTGAGAATTTTGAAGAGTACATAAAATAGTATTTAGTAGCAATATAGAGAAATACACAAAACAAAAATATGTGTACTAGATATATTGCACACAAAAACATTTTCCTAATATAAATGGAGTCTACATCCTTTAATAAGAGGGCCATAGTTAGGAATTTACATGTTTTTCATTACCTTCTTGCATTATTTCATATATCACATTCCAAACATTAGGAAAGCTAAGTGGAAGTTTACTCAGTACTCATGAAATTACAAATATATTTTCTGAATATATGGCTAGATATTCAAGTGTTTTTCATATCCAGTCAAATATCTTTATGTTTGCACTTAATAGCTAAATCTCTTATAGCACTCACTAAGGTTACATTGATTGCATACCAATGCTTTGCCAGTAAACTGCTCAATCTTAGGAGCATAGAGGAAAAAGTATACAAAATACATTCCCTACGGTACTGTTAACTTTTCATTGGAGTGTAGTTAATAACAAAAACAAAAATAAAATATTCAAGGAAAGAGTAATGTAAAAACCAACTCCATGAATTAGAGAGATGTCTCAATTCATACAGTATCTACCATGGATACCCAAGTTTGATACCTAAAATTACTTATAACTCATAGATGTAGCCACTGGTTGGCTGTTCATTCCCCTGTGTATGGCTGCATACCCAAGAAAGAGAGAGAGAGAAAGAGAGAAAGAGAGAGAGAGAGAGAGAGAGAGAGAGAGAGAGAGAGAGAGAGAGAGAGAGAGAGAGACTGTGCCTTCCATGGGCTTTATAAACATCAAAGCCCATACACACATCCTCCAAAAAACCTACACCTCCTAGTTCTTCTTAAATATTCCACCAATTGAGAACTAAATATTCAAATATAAGTGCTTATGAAGGCCATTATCATTCCAACCACCACAGGGATAATTGCTTAAATTAATAAATTTTAAAACAGTACCTGAGATTAGAAGAAAGATGAGTTGGTTTCTTTTGGAGTGTTAGAGGAACATAGTCAGTATTGGAAAAGAAAATATGTTGTACACATGAAAGGAATTTTGAAAAACATATATATACACATACATGTTGGGCACAAATTCAGATATGTGTAATCCAAGGAGCATTGGCAAGGCAGAAATAAGAGGAAGCTCAATGTCTGGCAGTTCTAGCAGAATTTTTGATCTTCATAGTCAGTAAGAGACTTCTGCACTCCACAAAGCATGTAGACAGCATGTATGCTGACACACATACACAAAATAAACATTCGTAAATGAATTTTACTTCCTAGAACCTTTTCTTTTCGTGAAAATAGCGCTTCAGTATGTAGTCCTTTGTTGGCCTATAACACTCTATGTAGAAAAGGCTATCTTTAAGTTTGTAGATTTACCCCTACTTCTGCCATCATGCCTAGCTAATTTGTTTCTTTCCCTTTAAAAGAGTAGTTTATTAAATAATCAATTGACAGTCTCTACTCTGAAATCATACACATACAAGTAACATTATATAGACTGAGCAGATTCTATTTATATATTTAGGAGTAAGTGTGTTTGCGTGTTTGTGTATTTATAATTTATAACATCAATAAGGAAAATTAGGCCAGAAGTAATGAATTGAGGGAGGAGTTATATTTAAGGAGGAATGGAAGGGGAAAAGGGAAATATAAAACATAATTATGTTTTAATTTAAAAATTAAAAATAGCTTCTTTATATCTTATGTGTATGAGTGTTTTGCCTGAGTACTATGAGTACCACAAACATGTCTTGTGTACATAGAGTTATATATTGTTAAGAGACACAATGTTGGTGTTCAGAACAGAAGATGACTACTCTAGAAGACGAGGAAGCATTGTTAAACCCTGAAACATCTCTCAAATCCCATTCCCTTTACAAAAGATGAAATGAGTACCTTGAGATCCAAGATGGTGGTGAGCAGTGTGGACCATGTTTGGAGGATTCAATGAACAATTCAAGGAATTGCACAGATTTCTGAGCCAGGAACACCAAGGTCCCCACACCAAGGCAGCGGGAGTGCTCCATGGTTCGGAAGGACCAGGGTGCGGAGGACCTGCATGCCCCTACACACGGGAGGAGCTCAGATTCTTTCAGATCGGAGAAGCAGCAGCAGCAGCACCAGCGGCACCAGTGGCGGTGGCTGAGGTTTGCAGCTCAGAGCCTTCCGGTGGAGGCGATTGGTGTGGTGGCCGGTGGGAGTTGCTGCAAGAGAGGGGACTCTGGGCAGGATTTGGGTCATGTGGTGGCTTGGGACCCAGACTGGATTCGGGGACAGTTTGGCCCCAGAGTCCCAGGTTCAGCTCAGTGCACAGTGCCGGGGAGACACTGGCTCAGCTCAGCAAGCAATTCTGCACAAGGCACTAGCTCAGTGCAGCCACAGCTCCCCTGCTGTGACGCCGGCTAGGCGGAGCCTTCAGTTCTACCGGAGACACTATCTCAGTGCAGCCGCAGTTCTTCTGCTGTGATGCAGCTGGGCGGAGCTCTCAGTTCCACCGTAGGCACCAGCTCAGCTCAGCCGCAGTTCTCCTGCTGTGACGAGGGCTGGGCGGAGCACTCAGTTCCACTGCAAGCACTAGCTCACCTCAGCGAGCAGTTCTTCCCGAGACACTAGCTCAGCTCAGCGGGCAGTTCTGGGATGCTGACGCAGGCTGAGGTCAGCACTCAGATTCATCCCAGAGGCGCCAGCTGGACTTGCTGGGCAGATTGGGCCCAGAGACTCTACCTGAGTTGTGTGCACAGGCTCAGCAGCCCTAAGACTCTGGCTGGACTATCCACGCAGTTTAGGCTCGGAGTCCCAGGCTGAACTCAGTGCGCAGTGTGAGTCCAGAGTCCCTGGCTGAGCTCGGTGCACAATTGCACCCCGGAGACTCGGGTGGAGCTCGGCGTGCAGTTTGGGGCCAGAGTCCCTAACTGTGCTTGGTAGACAGTTAGGGTCCAGAGACTCTAGCTGAGCTTTTGGCACAGTCCCGACTCTAAGACTCTGGTTGGACACAGTGTGCAGTTTGAATCCAGAATTACTGGCTGAGCTTGGCAGACTGTTCAGGCCCGGAGTCAATAACTGACCACAGCACACACTTTGGGCCAAAAGCGCCTAGCTGAGCTTGGTGCACAGTCCAAACCCAAAAAGGCTGGCTGGACCCTGTGTGCATTTTGGGCCCAGAATCCCTAGCTGAGCTTGGCAGATGGTCCAGGCCCTGAGAATCTAGCTGAGATAAAAACATGATTCGGGCCCAGTGTCCCTGGCTGGACTTGGCAGGAGACCCAAAAAGCTGTGGATACCTTGGCCGGACCCAAAGCACAGGGGAGCTGAGGAGCATTGGCTGTGAGAGTCCAAAACGGCAGGGCTAACCTCCTGCCATCCATACAAGTGAAGCATCAGAGCTTCCAGCCTATGGAAATCATGAGAAAACAGGTGAATCTATCATCAGACTCCCTCCATCCAACTCTGGAAGATACCCAACAAAAACAAAGATGGCAAGATGTCTAAAGGACAGCATAAAAGCATACTCAAAAAAAAAAAAAAAATAAACCCAAAACAACATGGAGTCTCCAGTTTCCAACTATCCCAAAGAAAACAACCCAGAGAACTCAAATACAATGGAAATACAAGAAAATGACCTATAATCCTTAGTAATGAGGATGATAGTGGAGGAAACAAATAAAATTCATAATCAAATGCAGGAAGACACAGTCAAACAGGTGAGAGACATAAAAGAAGCACATAGAGTGGAACTAGAAAAATTGCAGGAAAATGCAAACAACCAGATGAAAGAAATCAATGAAACAGTTCAAGCTCTTAAGACCTATAAAGAGGCAATGAGAGAAACTCAGGAATATACAAACAATCAGATGAAAGAAATCAAAAAAAAATCAGTACAAGATCTGAAAATGAAAATTGATTCAATGATAAACACACACACAGAAGAAAAACGAGAATGTGAGACCTCAGAGAAGAAGGCAAGCAACATAGAAGTGAGCTTTTCTAACAGAATCCAAGAGACGGAAGAACGAATCTCAGGTATAGAAGATACAATCACAGATCTTGAAGCAACCATTAAAGAAAATGCCAAATCTGGAAAATTCCTGACACAAAACATGAAAGAAATCAAGGACACCATGAAAAGAAGAAATCTAAAGATAATAGGCATTGAAGAAACAGAAGATATCAGACTCCAAGGCCCAGAAACTATTCTCAACAAAATCATAGAAGAAAATTTCCCCAATTTAAAGAAAGAGATGCCTATAAACATACAAGAGGCCTACAGAACAACAAATAAAATTCACCAGAAAAGAAAACCTGCCCGTCACATAATAATCAAAACACAAAACGTACACAACAAAGAAAAATATTAAAAGCTGCAAAGAAAAAAAGGCAAAATAACATTTAATGGCAAACCTACCGGATAAACACCTGATTTCTCAGCAGAGACCATAAAAGCCAGAAGGGCCTGGACAGAGATCCTGCAAACCCTAAGAGACCACAGATGCCAGGCCAGGCTAGACTACTTTACCCAGCAAACTTATCAATAACCATTGATAGAGAAAACAAAATATTCGATGACAAAAACAAATTCAAACAGTGCCTATCCACAAATCTAGTTTTACATAATATACTAGAAGGAAAATTCCATCCCAAAGGGTCAAGCTATAACCAAAACTACTCAGGAAATAGATAACTATACCATGGCAAAAACACAAACACTCGACTGGAAACAACATCAAAATTAAGACTCTTATAGTCACTGGTCATTAATATGTCTCAACATGAATGGTCTCAATTCTCCAATAAAAAGACACAGACTAACTTAATGGGTGCATAAATAAGATCCAACATTCTTCTGCATTCAAGAAACACATCTCACCCATAACAATAGGCATTACTCCAGGGTAAAAGATTGGAAAAAAATATTCCAAGCAAATGGTCACAAAAAGCAAGAAGATGTAGCCATTTTAAAATAGAACAAAATAGACTTTCAACCAAAATTAATCAAAATGGATGAGGAAGGACACTTCATACTCATCAAAGGTAAAGTCAACCAAGGTGGCTTCACAATTCTGAACATCTATGCTCCCAATACAAGGGCACACACATTTGTAAAATATCTGCTAAAGAAGCTTAAACCACGCAACGATCCCCACACAATAATAATGGGAGACTTCAACACCCCACTCTCCCTGAAGGATAAGTCATTGAAACAGAAACTAAGCCGAGAAATAACATCATTAACCAATGCCATGGGTCAAATGGATCTTACAGATATCAATAGAACCTTTCACCCAAACAAGAAAGAATATATCTTCTTCTCTGTACCCCACGGAACTGTCTCCAACATTGATCACATCGTAGGTCACAAAGCAAGCCTCAATAGATACAAGAGGATTGAAATACTACCTTGTATCCTATCAGATCACCATGCTCTTAGGCTGCATTTCAACAACAACAGAAATAACAAAAAGCCTACACGTATGTGGAAACTAAACAACTCTCTGCTAAATGACACCTGGGTCAGGGAAGAAATAAAGAAAGAAATCAAGGAGTTTCTGAAATTCAATGAAAATGAAGGAACAACATACCCAAATTTGTGGGATAAATTGAAAGCAGTGCTAAGAGGAAAATTCATAGCACTAAGTGCCTTTAAAAAGAAATTGGAAACATCGCACATAAACATCTTAACAACACAACTGGAAGCCCTAGAAAAAAAAGAAGCAGAAACACCCAAGAGGAGTAGATGGCCTGGAAATAATCAAACTCAGGGCTGAAATTAACAAATTAGAAACTAAGAAAATAGTCCAAAGAATCAACAAAACCAAAAGCTGGTTCTTTGAGAAAATCAACAAGATAGACAGACCATTAGCCAAACTAACTAAAAGGCAGAGAGACAGTATTGAAATCAACAAAATCAGAAATGAAAAGGGAGACATAACAACAGACACTGAAGAAATTCAAAGAATCATAAGATCCTACTTTGAAGGCATATACGCCACAAAATTTGAAATTCTAAGGTAAATGGACGATTTTCTTGATCAATTTCACTTTCCAAGGTTGAGTTAAGAAGAGATAAACAAGCTAAATAGTCCCATTTCCCCTACGGAAATAGAAGCAATCATTGATAGTCTCCCACCTGAAAAAAGCCCAAGGCCAAATGGTTTCAGTGCAGAATTCTACCAGTCCTTCAAGGGCGAGCTAATGCCGATATTATTCAAGCTACTCCAAAAGATAGAAATGGATGGAACATTACCAAATTCATTCTATGAAGCCATAGTCTCATTGATATCTAAATCTCACAACGACTCAACAAAGAAAGACTATTTCAGACCAATATCTCTTATGAACATTGATGCAAAAATACTAAATAAAATACTTGCAAAATGAATACCAGAACACATCAAAGATATCATTCATCATGACCAAGTAGGCTTCATTCCAGGCATGCAGGGATGGTTTAATATACGGAAATCCATCAAGGTAATCCACCATATAAACAAACTGAAAATAAAATACCACAAATTCATCTCTTTAGATGCAGTGAAAGCATTTGATAAAATCCAACACCTACTCATGTTTAAAGTTTTAGAGAGATCGGGTATACAAGCAGTTTCCTCAAAATAATAAAGGCTATATACAGCAAGCCAAAAGCCAAAATCAAAGTAAATGCTGAGATACTCAAGGAAATTCCTCTTAAATCGGGAACAAGGCAAGGCTGCCCACTCTCTCCATATCTCTTCAATATAGCACTCGAATTTCTAGCCAGAGCAATAAGACAACAAAAGGAGATCAAGGGTATCCAAATGGGAAAGGAGGAAGTCAAATTATCTCTATTTGCAGATGATATGTTAGTGTACATAAGTGACCCTCAAAATTCCACCAGAGAACTTCTAAAGCTGATAAACACCTTCAGCAATTTGGCTGGATACAAAATTAACTCAAAAAAGTCTGTAGCCTTCTTATACACAAATGAAAAGCTTGCAGAGGAAGAAATTAGGAAAACCACACTCTTCACATTAGCCAAAAGCAATATAAAATATCTAGGAGTTACTCTAACTAAGCAAGTGAAGGACTTGTTTGAAAAAAAATTATAACTCTGAAGAAAGAGTTTGAAGATGACATGAGATAATGGAATGATCTTCTTTGTCATTGATCGGGAGAACTAACATGGTAAAAATGGACATCCTACCAAAACAATCTACAGATTCAATGCATTCCCTATCAAAATACTTACACAATTTTTTAAAGACATTGGAAGTTCTATTCTGAACTTCATATGGAAAAACAAAAAACCAAGAATAGCTAAAACAATCTTGTACAATAAAAGGTGCTCTGGAGGACTCTCCATACCTGATCGCAAACTATAAAGCAATAGTAATTAAAACAGCATGAAACTGGCAGAGCAACAGGCTGGTTGATCAGGGGAATTGAATTGAAGACAAAAATGTGAATCCACACACATATGGTCACTTGATTTTTGACAAAGAAGCCAAGTCCATTCCATGGAAAAAGGATAGCATCTTCAACAAATGGTGCTGGTCTAACCGAAGGTCTATGTGTAAAAAAATGCAACTGGACCCATATTTGTCACCTTGCACAAAACTCAAATCCAAGTGGATTAAAGACTTCAACATAAAACCAGAGACACTAAGTCACTTAGAAGAAAAAGTGGAAAAGAGCTTGGAACATATTGCCACAGGAGACAACTTCCTGAACAGAACACCAACGGCCCAGGCCTTAATGTCAACCATTAATAAATGTTACCTCATGAGGCTGAGAAGCTTCTGTAAGGCAGGAGACGCTGTCAAGAGAACAAAGCGACAGCCTACAGACTGGGAAAAGATCTTCACCAACCCTACATCTGACAAAGGTCTAATATCCAAAATATATAAAGAACTCAAGAAATTAAACACCACCAAACCAAATAACCCAATTGAGAAATGGGGCTTGGAACTAAACAGAGAATTCTCAACACAAGAATATCAAATTGCTGAGAAACACTTAAAGAAGTGCTCAACCTACTTAGTCATCAGGGAAATGCAAATCAAAACAATTCTGAGATTCCATCTTATACCCATCAGAATGGCTAAGATCAAAAACTCAAGTGACACCACATGCTGGCAAGGATGTGGGGAGAGAGGAACACTCCTTCATTGCTGGTGGGAATGCAAACTACTACACCCCTTTGGAAATCTATCGGTGTTATCTCAGAAAAATGGGAATGGGGCTTCCTCAAGACCCAGCTATTCCACTCCTTGGAATATACCCAGAAGATGCTCCAGCACACAACAAGAAACTTTGCTCAACCATGTTCATAGCAGCCTTATTCATAATAGCCAGAACATGGAAATAGCCTAAGTGTCCCTCAGTAAAAGAATGGATAAAGAAACTGTGGTACCTATACACTATGTAATACTACTCAGCTATTAAAAACAAGGAATTCCCGAAAGGTGTGGATAAATGGATTGAGCTAGAAATGATCATAATGAGTGAGTGAACCCAGAAGCAGAAAGACTCAAATGGTACATACTCACTTATATCTGCATACTAGCCCAAGGGGCATGTCCCATGAAAGCCTTCACTTACCAGGAAACTGAGACAGAGGGGAGGACATCCTATTGGGACTCTAGATGAGAGAAGCATGGGAGAATAGCAAAGTAGAAGGATCCAGAGGGGTCCTAGACACCTACAAATAGAACATTATGATAGGCAGATTTGGGCCCAGGGGTCCCACTCAAATTAAGGCATCAGCCAAGGACAATACAGGCAGTAAACTTTAACCCTCTACCCAGATTTAGCCAATGGTCAGAACATTCTCCACAGTTGAGTGGAGAGTGGGATATGACTTTCTCATGTAGTCTGGTGCCTCACATTTGACCATGTCCCCTGGAAGGGGAGACGTGGTGACTCTCAGAGGAAGTACAGCAGGTTACCAAGAAGAGACTTGATACCCTATGCGCATATATAGGGCGAGATAATCCTCCTAAGGAACAGTCATAAGGGAGGGGAATAATGGGAAAATGGGAGGGAGGGAAAAATGGGAGGATTCAAGTGATGGGATAACCATTGAAATGTAACAAGAATGAATTCATAAAAAAAATTTAAAAAAAGAAATGAGTATCTTGTTTTTGTAGTGCTATAATGTTTAAGTCACAGTTGTATACTGAATTATGAACCAAACATTGAGCAAATTATATTATCCTCCAGATAATTTATGATAGGCTTTTGATTCTATGTAGTAAAGTAACCAGTGTGGTCTTATTACTACTTAGTGATTATTAATTTTTTCATGAAGGGTTAAATTTTGCTGTCCCTGAAAACGTTAAAAACAGATGGTAAATTTTAGTCATATTAATAACAATTATAATATCTATTGAAATGCATTTAGAAAACTCATACCAAGGAAAGATACACATCATAACCTTCTTGTATCACAACTCTCATCAGTTTGAGTACAACTGTATGAATAGTAATAAAATCAAATATACAAGCAGCTTTCTGAAGATGTCAAAGTACAACCAAGGAAGCCTGGATTTTACAGGTCTCAATGAAGAAGGGAAGAAAAATTTATCTAAGTAAATATTATATCTGTTATTTATTTCACCTAATATGATGTTTGCTGCAAATAGCTGTAAGGTTAAGCAAAAGGATCATGCTTAGTAGTCACTTTAGAACAAAAACTTTGCATGCACTTCCAAGCTATATTTACAGATAATTGTATAACTGTATTTGACCTTATAGTTCATCTATTGAAAGAGCCTATTCCTCAATGATGTTAGAGGCATGTTTAGCTGAAAGTGCCAGACACAATGACCTTATAATCAACAAATAAAAACAATTAAACATGCAGTATCTATTAAGACATCTACAGGGTTTATGAAAGGTTCTAATATACTTTTGGAAAATGAGAAAATGATGCATAACTGTGGTTTTGTATGTGCAGGACTATGCAGTACTAAAGAAAGAATCAAGTAATCATTAAAACCTTACATTTGGGTGACGTTGTAACTCAAGGTAACAAAACAATAAGTAACGACTATATTATCAAGTACTTGGCTGAAATTTGAGGACGTGACCAAAATACATAGAGTGTTTTTGACAAATACAAGAAGACATTGATTTCAGATGTTTACAAATGTCTTTTATTATCATTAATTTCTGACTAAGCAAGCCATGAAAGGTTTTATTTCTAATGGATGAAAAAAGCAAATGGTTTATATAGTTCACAAAAGACTTTGAATAAAAATAATAATCAATAAAGAGTAACAACACCAAAGCTACAGGTAATTTCCCCATAGCACCCAGTTGATATTATTTTATATATATAATATTTAACAAATCATCAGATATAGAAACAAGAAAGAATGGCTTATATAGAGAATTGTTACCAGTTCTGCCTCTAGCTGGGTGCTTTTTATCTCTTGAGATTGTTTACCAGTTCTACTCCAAGCTTGTTGATTTTTATCTCTTGGGATCTTGGTACAAACAAAAAGACCCAACAACAAAGGAGACCAGAGACTGTTATTCTTGGCCCCAAATAAAGACATAGGGGAGATGTCTCAGTAGTTCAGAGGCAATATTTTTGTAAATAACTTGGGTTAGGTTCCAAACATCAAAACATCCATATCATTGCTCATAACCATCTGTAACTCCACATCTAGAATCCACTTTTCTATTCTAATCACCATAGGCAAGAGGGACTTATATTGTGTATAAAATAAATGCAGTCAAAATATTCGTACACATAAAAATAGTCTAAAAGACTTTTTAAATTAATGGGAGAAGCAAGAGACAAATTCACCAATCAATTTCTTAATGCTCAGAAGTCAAGATGATTATGGATATCTATGTGTCATATATTATATATATTTATAATTAATTAAATGACAGTAACAATAGGATAGTAAATGTATATACATATCTTGTGGTGGAAATAGTTAGAAAATTTCCCAGGAATTCAAGCACCCTATTTACATTGTATTTTTCCCCCAACCCTAAACAAGAAATTATATAAGCTGTAACCTAAGAACTGTATGTATATCTTGGTAATTTTGTCTTCTGGTGTCCAAGATGCGGCTAAGCTTCCTTAAAGATACAGTTCTTTGCACTTTGAAAAAAACAAAACAATGAGTTTCCTCAGTTACAAGGAATAATCCTAAGCAAGGTATTATTTCCCTAGTATCTTTCTCAGTTTGCTTTTAAAATTTGCACATTTCTATGAATGTAGAAAGAAAAATATGTACATTGTCTATATTAAGCATAAGCCCTTGACGTAGAAATGCTATAGCAAAATTTAAAAGTAACATGTCTTCTAAGAATAAATTATTTTGTTTTATCTACTTATAATATACTAATACACATATGAGCATGCGCACACACACACACACACATGTATACAAACACATACACATATACGACTTAGCAAAATAATAAAATAAGTTTAAAAATAATTGCGTTTGATCTTTTTCTAAGTAGCTTGGTAAACTATGTAAAGCCAATTCCACAAAATGTCATTATGATTAAAAGCTAATTAGTTAATTAATTAAATTTCTTACAATTTCACTAAAATCACTGTGAAATCATTCTGGTAAACTGTGTCTTAATGGAAATGTGGAATGAAAATATTTAAAGAATGGCCAAAATTGAGTATGGAGCTACATATTAGAGAAGAAAAACATCCTTACAGTAATTATGTGAAAATTGTTTAATGAATTTTCTGTTTTCCTGATTCAACCTTTAAATAAGAAAACAATTCTGAGTAATTATGATATATTTAATTACCCAAGTAGAATAAAACAATCAGGAGGAAGCAAAGGTTATTATAACATTTTACACCCCTACACTTTTTTGTATATTTGTTAAACTGTTTGAGACCATGTTGATGTCAGTAATCTGTGCTGCCACTGGAAACAAAGTCAAAGTCCTTAATTCCTGATGCCTTTAACTGCTATTGGCAAGGAAGATTTTTGGAGAGCTGTTGATGACTGCATACTCATAACAAATAATGGGGAACATTCAAGGCCCATGTGATAACCTCTCAACCACCACCCCTCAAAAAACACCCAAAAGAAACAGTCCAGTCAGAAAACAATTAAAGAAAGTCCTTAAAAACTGTTATAAAGTTGCTAAAGTATGTAGTTCTTTAAAGATGATAGCTTCTGGAAGGGGATTGGTGCAGGATTCAGTTTTTCTTTAAGGGCCTGGGCATTGGAAGTTTGAACACATCCAACAAATACATGGGCAACACAAAATGGACTTGGTATTGTTTTCTTGTTTGTTTTTGTTCTTCGCTTTTTTCTTGGAGAGGAGAAGTGCAATGGTGGGAGGGTGGACTTGGGTAGAATGGGAACCAACTATGAATGGCCTGTATCATATGACATTCTCATGAAATTAATAAAAATATTGGGTTCAGGGGAAAATTAAAACTCAACAACAAAGAAG
Organism: Acomys russatus; assembly: GCF_903995435.1. Lineage (NCBI taxonomy): Eukaryota > Metazoa > Chordata > Mammalia > Rodentia > Muridae > Acomys > Acomys russatus. Next base: position 64,357,390 of record NC_067169.1, read on the forward strand.
ATATGTTCAATAAATAAGAGTGTATGTAAAATATGTGTTGTGATTTACAGAAGAAAGGTAATGTTTTCCACTTTTATAGCGTGCAGAAAACAGAGATAATGGTTGTCTATTTAATTTTGCTTAACTTCAATTTAACTGTGTATGTTTTTCCCTTTTTTGATGGAACAGCTTACATATATCTACATTCCCTTTTCACAAAGAATTATTCACATTAGAATAAGTTCATTTTAATGACCAAAATGTATTATAACTTTAAAGACCTTATTTTCAAATACATACATATTGACAGAAATTTTTTGGCAGAAGGGTACAATTTAGCTCATTTGATAATTTTCTCATTATTTCTTTGGTAGAATCATCCTTTTCCACTATTATTAAAGATCATGTGTAGAATATTCTGTTATTATCAGTGCTCTAAAAGCACCTTGTCAACCCTTCATCATGTTTTTTTTCTCTGAAAGATTACTCTGGTATTAACCTACTCTAATTTGCCTACATCCTATGCAATACCATTTATTATGTTAGATAATTGTATTAATTTATTCTCCATTCTCCATAATATCAAATAATGTAGAATTTAACTTCTAGTTAGAAGATAAACCAGGAGTATGTGTACATATGTACATATACTTGCTATTTATTTATCTAGATTGCAATACTTCATATATGGTTAGCACCTAATTATTTCTTAACACAGGTAGTAAGGATAAGATTACAAAAATTCTTTATCATGCCCCTAACATCATACGAAAAAGTCTGTGGTTTGTGAATTTAAGTGCCATTGTCTTTATATTTTTCTGGCCCCCTAGGTGAGTCATAATTTTTGCTAAAATTATGAAAGCAGCTGAAATGGCACAAATTTCTTTTCTGCATAACACAAATACCCATTCCACCTCTTACACATGTAAGAATCCACTAAGAGAGTGTCAATTAAGAGTTATTGTTACACATATAATTTCCCACTCAATTCCCCTTTATTTAATAACATATTGTTTCTCTTAGCATGGATTAGCCAGGTTTGGTAGTAATATTTAGCCTTAACTAACAGAATACTATTGTTCTGGCTTCACATCAATCTTGTTCATGTCTCCATGAGTTGGCAAATAAATACTTCTTTAAAAAAGATATTTGTTTTGGGACAGGGTCCAAATATGTAGCCTGGGTGAGCCTTGAATTACTTACTATATAGAACAGGCTGGCTTTGAACTTAAAGAGATCCATATGCTCTTTGCCTCCCAAGTTCATTGATTAAAGATCTGTGTCACTATGCCTAGCTCAAAAAGATATGTATTTTGAAATAGAATTTCTTTATTTTTAATCATGTATATGCACTTGTGTTAATGTGTGGGTATGTGCACATGAGTGCAAGTGTCCACAGAAGTTACAAGTGTTGGAACCCTGTAGTTAAAGTTAAAAGTGGTTGTTAGCTACTTTTGATGGTTACTGGAAATTAAACTCAGGTCTCCTGGAAAAGCAATATTCTGTTAACTTCTGTGCCATCCCTCCAGCCCATAATATCTTCATGACTCAGAACTCCTGGAGATATAGAATCTTTCCGTCTCACACACTCAAGTAATTAGAAATATACACATTCACTAACAGACATACGTTCAAATGGATTTTGCTATCTTTCCTCTGTTAATTCTGTGTGTAAGTGTAATGTCATGTATATTTTGATGTAGGGTGGGTAAAGCATGGAACAACTCTTAAATCTTGTTAATTGACTGGGTAAACTTAGATGTTCATGAACAATAAAAAGAAAACCAATGTTTTTTTTTTACAAAGACATAAGGAAATTTTATGTCAAATTAATTTAATTTTTAGATAAGTTACATCCTCAATGATTCAGAGGAAAATATATATCAATAATAGCTAGAATTTGAAGTGTATCAATTTTTCTCCAGAATTTAACTATACCTAAAATAAAAAAATAACAGAATATTCTTCACCTATTTTAATTGCATTATCATTGCTGATTTATTCAATGCACTTCTTATGAAACTTCTTGTCATATGAATGTAACAATCAGAAAAATGACCTTGTCAATCACATGTTCTTTTAATCAATCCATAACCAGCCTTGTTTTTCACAACACTGGTTAATCAGATAATGTGAATTCTACTTTAGATAAGGGAAGCTAAATATTTGAAAAATCTTCCAGATACAAAGGAAAGGAAGATCCTTGGTTTTAATCTTTACACAAAATAGATCATATTTTCAGGAAATGAGATTAATGCTCACTCAAATGAGACTGACACTTATATCTACAAAGAGGGTAATGGAAAAGAAAAATTTTCTGAGAATGCAAAGAGTCTATCACAACATTTATATGCCCTCAAAATGATGACCAGAGGGAAGTAAAATAAAACCATAGTAAAGGAGAGAGCTAATATTAAATTTAGTGCCTTAATTTATACCCCCCAACACAAACAAAGACATTGTTGATAAAAATATCACCTACATTTAAATATCTATCTTTTCCATGTTAATCATTAAATTTAAAATTCTCACAATAGTGACAAACAGACAGTTTTCCTATAATACATAGTAATGGAAGAATTCAGCCAGAAAAGTCAACACTGACCCCAGCCTTTATTCCTAGAAAAGATGCAAAATGAAAAATATATGGAGGTAGAAATATGGCTCAGTAATTAAGAGTTAGCACATACAATTTTATATAATACATATTCCTTTTGGACTGTGATATACTTCAGGACAGAAAACTTGTCTTATTTATTTTTCTATATGTCAAAATAATTTGAAAGTATCAAAAATCCAATTATATACTTTGTATATGGAATATAATAAGAAAAAGTATATTAAGCTATGGAAAGAAATAAATGACAGGCTGGTTGGTTTGATTTTTATTTAGATGGAGAAAGAATGGATACATATATCAATTTAAAATGAAAGTAATAATAATAATTCAAATAAATGATGATGTTAAAAACCAATGATTTTTATTAATTATAATGAATAGACTGTGATTATGTCATTGAAATGAACTTTTTGAGATCCTGGAAGAAGACTTTTTCCTATACATTCTACAGGCATGCTGAGTTGGAATATTATTGCAGAGCCTCAATATTCATAGTTAGATATGCTTTAGAACTTCCTCTGTGCAGCTAATTCAGTAAGATAGTATGGAAAACTTTTAAGGAAGCAAAATAAGATATACAGAGAGAACTTTGGTGGGAGAGATTTAAAAAATTAATCCTTTGGTTTCAACAACTGTGTGTGTTTGGACATTCAAGGTTGCATAAGCAGATATCACATTTGTTACTTATACATGGATCAGCTATTGAGGAAAGCTCACTTGCAAGGTTCTTTGAAGTGACCAGGAAGCATATAGAGATTCAAACAATAAGGTACTCATGAAGATAACCATTTCACCATTCAGAGTAGTTATTATTACAAAAGTCATGACAATTATGACTGTGTGAGATATTACTATGTATATTAGTATTATTTATAATAATAATTATAATCTAATTATAGTATAATTATAATCTTAGTGTTAACTCTGTATCAAACACTGTGCTATTTTGCAAGCATTATCACATTTTCTCAAGACCTTGTGACATAGTTATTATCCACCTATTTATTCAGAAGAACACAGTTGCTCCTTGTATAAAATTTAAGTGATAGGTACTGGAAGGACGGCTAGGTTTTTAAAAACACTTCCTGGCCTTCTCAAAGGCCCAAATGCTTCCCAGAATTACCACCAGTATGTACTAATCCATCCTCATGCAGAAGCCTTTTACTAAGCAGTAAGACTAGGGCCATAAGTGAAGATATTAGGGGTATAGTGATTTTATTCTCAAAGCACCATTTAACAAAAGCAGCTCTAGATACTTTAAAATAGTTCAATGGGTATATAACAATTATCAAAAATAGTATTTGAAGGAATGGAAAGGTGGTTTATTGGTTAATAACATTGGCTGCCCTTCCAGAGGACCTGGGTTCAATTTCATGCACCCACATGGTAGCTCACAATTGTCTGTAACTTCAGTTCCAGGGGATCTGATACCCACACACCAAGGCAAGGCAGACGAAATATCAATGAATACAAAATAAAAAGATATTAATTTACAATAACACTTGAAATGCCTTTACTAATTACAATTTTGGTACTCCATCCACAGCAGCTCCTTGCTTGTCCAAGGCTATTCTCAAGATGTTTTTGTACCTCATGGTAAACGTAAAACTGTTTACCACAGAATTCAAAATGTGATATTTTGGATGCTCTGCTATGGCTTAAAACGTGACTATGAGAAATTAAACAGGGATGTTTCAGGACTTTGGTTGATTGTCACATATTTCAATTTAAAATAATAAGGTTGTGTTTTTTAATAACTAGTACAAACCTCTAAGACTAAGTCTAGGTGAAAACAGACAATAGTCATACATAACGAATTATGCAATCAGAGTTAAAGATAAAAGGAAGATTTTAAATTGAGATTTGAAGATACAGAGGGAGGCTAGTAGGTTTTACATAACAAGGATATCAAGAAGGGGTGCAATACTTTTCCTTAAAGCATCAAGTGATGTGCTTTTGGATCTTCAAAATTAGTAATAGAAATGGAGTGTGTACATCATTTTCCCATCCGAAGGTTTCTGTTATTGGGTTAATCTCACTTAGTGAAAGAAAGGATATCCCCAAAGCATGTGTTCAGATGTTGTCATTGGCATAAAATGTGTTTAGTATGTTGCCATTATTTTATGAATAGTACCATAAACTTAAGGTGGTTTAGAATAATCCTGTGAGACTATCAGAGTAATTTTTTAAAGCTAAGAGAGAACCTTTATGCTTTCTTATTGCTAGTATTTTGTGAGTATGGCTTTCTAGGATATCATTCACTTCGACACATGTCCATTTATTTCAGTGTTTTATAACTGTACAGATGAGTTATTCCAAGGTGAGCTCACTAATAAGAATTTATCAATTTTGACAGAAAAGCAATTTTTACACTTATTAAAAAATAAAAACACAATTTACATTGCAGTTTGCTTCACACTGGTATTTTTGATAAAGATTGTTGAGGGAATAATCCAAGACAGATGTTTGTTGAATCCCAAAATATGTCAGGGTATAGAGACAAAAAGGAATAGCATTAAAGGTAAAAGTATATTTTATTTATTGCACAAGAGAGAACCATGTCAGTAAAGAAGCAAGCGAAGAACGATGCTGTCCTTTTTCAGGTAAAGTCCTCTTTCAGGGATAGAGTCTTTCTACTTTTTCCTATTTTGTGCAAAATGAATTTGAACAGGGTATTTTTTCCTTAAATGCAGACATACATAGATCAAGTTCTTTCATGAATATAGCCTTACCCATGTTGCATATAAAAATCTTCTACCCCTTTTCCATTCTTTGTGTTGGAATTCACATAATAAAATTCAATAAAACCACTTAGATACTAAGTGATATAATCATACCCTACATCACATTTTCACATGCTTGTACTTAAGCCGATCATGATAAGAAGGAAAGTCTTTCATGACTTTCTAAATTCACAGTGACCTCTTAGACGGGTACAATATTTTCTTCCTTGAATACATAGGGTAATGAATGCACAAATAAAAGCAGGACTCTAATAGCAAAGTGGAGTCACTATCAAATAGGAAATAAATAATGTGTACTTTACTACATATTTAGTTACAACATTTATTTCTTAAAGATGAAAACAATGCTTTGGTGATATTAATAATTATAAATACTAAAATTGGTTTATTAAATTGGGACTTTGAAATATTTTAACAAAAGTAATATACTAACAGTTCAACAACAGATATTGATGGATGTGTATGTAATTCATACAGTGTGTGATTAATAGAATTTGGTAAAGTAACTGTCACACTATCTATGTTAGAGGTAAATTCGAATCAGTCCTCATAAATAGAATATTTTTTTTCACTAAGGCAGAAATCTATACTAAGATTAAGAATGATTTACCTCAGTGAAAAGAATTGACATTGCTAAGAAATAAAATGCAATATTCATAGGCGTAGCTCACAATATATGAGCACTCAGACAGAGTTTATAGCCATTTGAACGCCTTTATTTTGCTGGGTGTGGTGGCAAATGCTTTTAATTCCAAAACTTGGAAGGCAGACACAAGAGGATCACTGTGAGTCCGAGTCCAGCCTGGTCTATAAAGCAAGTCCAGGACTGCCAAGTCTACACAGATACATGGGTGACACCCTGCATGTCTAGAACACAGGATTTTTATAGAAAAAATATCATAGCCAGATATCTATCAGCCACAGGAGTATTTGCAAACACAAGCAGTTTGAAGCAAGTAGTTTTAACAGAAGCTAAGATAAGTTGTTTGATGGAGGGGTTGTTAGCAGTCTGGCATATTTGAAGCTGGACAATAGGCATTTCTGAGGCCACACCGACTCAGTGACAGAACAACTCATCACTAGATGACAAGATGTGAAGGTTCCTTAAGCCAAGTGTGCTTTTCTGTGCATGTGCTGGGTCTCCTTATAAGAAAAGCTATCCCCTTTCTAGCTTTACTCTCTCCTTTCTCCCCTAAGACAGTCTCTGTAACTTCCTTTGCAATATTAAACCTATCATGTGGGCCTGCTGCATGGAACAATTTGTGTATCTAGCACATAACTTTGTCTTATAATCCCCATAGGGATTATATACAAACAGGCGGTTTAACAGAAGCTAAGTGAAGTTTGCTAGGATCATCTAACCTTTGGGTGTAGAATGTAGTTGGGTAATTTTCCATAGGGTTCTCCGTAAAGGAGATCAAATTCATAGTTTTGTAACCTAAAAATCTAAGGAGAAAATATGAGCAGTTCTGGCTTCTGTGAACTCTTTCCTTGGCCCTGGAAGTCTAGTCAATTTGCCTTCATAGGATGGATCTTCTGTGCCTGTGCATTAATGGGTATTATTAAGATATATCTACATTTTACTTATAAAATAAGAAAACATGAATCCTGCCATAATAAGGAACTCAATTTAACCTAATAAATCCTTTAAAGTTCCAGTGTCTAGATATAGTCACTGACTGAGGTATGGTATATGGAATTCTAAATATGAATATTTTTCTAAGATATGTTTATTGTTATTTTTCAGCATGAGTGCTTGCCTGCATGTGAATATGTGCACTCATGTTGTTATGATGCCTTCAGTTGCCAAAAAATTGCAGGCATTGTATTACCTGGAACTGTAATTACAGATGGATTGAGCAGTCCTGTGGATGCTTGGAAAGAAATGTGAGTCCCCTGGTGGAGCAACAACTGCTCTTAACTTCTGAGAGATCTGGCCATCCCTCACATATGAATCTTAAAGGCACACAAATCATGTTGTAAAAAGAACCTAAGTGCAAAGCACAGTTTTGAGCATAATATGTAAACTTAGTCCAAGAGAATCACTCAGTAGTCACAATACATGCTTGTTCACAATTACCAAATAATGAAACCCACATATTATCAACAGATTGAAGTATAAGTATACACAAATTATATAAATATTTAATATATACATATATCAATTCATATGTGTATATGCATTTTACATACATAAAGGGCTATTCTTAAAGTTATAAAATAAGCAAACCTTGGTAAAGTATAAGTCAAATAAGAAACATTAAAAAAATAAAAATATACCTACAATTACATGAAAGAAAAATGGGAGCAGAGTATCAATAGATGGCATGTGACTAATTGTCTCAAGTGTAAATGTCATGTGACCAGAAGCTTGCATACTCTGTAGCCATCACCACGATGGACTGTAACTTGGAGCTGGGATCTAAAATAAATCTTTTCTCCTTTAAGTTGATTTTGATAGGTATTTTTTCACATCAAGGAAAGTAATTAATATAACCATTACAGATTATGCAATAAAATTATTAATGATGAAGTGGAAATACTGGAATTCTAATAAGCTGCTGCTGATATTACAATTTTTAAAACTTTGTGAGCTGTGAAAAATAAGTAATAAAAATAAAATTATTTTACTTTGGTCATGAAATTTCTGGGTCCTGTGATAAAAGCTTGGTTATTAGATCATGACACTGGAAAACTGAGTGAATCCTGATGATTATTATTTTGATGAGTGGGTTAACTGATTATTGTCAGACTACAATTATCAGACTACATGGAGGATATGATAAACCTAGCTAGATTAGGTCATTGACGTTATGTGTTGGAAGCATTTATATTACTGTAGGCATTCCTCCCTCTTCCCTTATTCATTCCCTTTTTCCTTCCCTCTTTTAATGAAGAGACCAATATTTTCTCATGCCTTCCAAACTGTTAATTTTTCCTTATTACATGACCAGAAACCATGGAATCTTCACCATGTACTGAAACTCCTGACACTGTGAATGAAAATAAATCTTCCTTTTTAAAAGATTGTTTTCTCATGTATTTCCTTATAGTGACACAACTTAAAGGACCAATATACATATTATTAACTATTATGATAGACATTATAATTAATTCTCCAAAATATACCCATACATCAAATTTTAGAATATGTACATATATACATGTATTATATGGCAATGGATGATTAAAGTTTTAGATTCAATTTGTTACTAAAATTATTATGAGGTATGATTATCTGGATAACCCTGTACATTCATAATGTTATATGTACACACATATATATATATATATATTTTGCTTCATACAATATATTCAGATAACAGATTCTTCTCTCCAAATCCTTCCTGATCCACCCCACCTCCCCAACCACTGAACTCCATGCCCTTTCTTTCTGACATTTTACAAAATGAAAAATCAAAACAGAATCAAAAATTTAAAAAAAAAACTAAGAAAAATAGAATTACAAACACATAATAAAAGCCAAAAAAACTACTAAATAAAAACTCACAATATTTAAGAAAAAGTCCAGTAAAATAATGCCCAAAAATCAATATGAAACTTTAAAAAATCCACAAAAATGCCATTGAGTTTATTTTGTGTTGACCATCTACTGATGGATATGGAACTTATATTTACATGTGGTTAATATACACATTGAGACTCTACTGTGGGAAACAAAGTTTTCCTTTGCAAGAGGTTGTTAATGGCTGGAAATTTATGCGTTGGGTATGGGTACTTGTGTCTCCTTCCCCATATACACAATGCACCCCATTTGCCTTGAACATGTACAGACTCTGTGCAAGCTGCCAATAATATCAGAGAGTTCATACGTTTATCAGTCCTGTTGTGTCTGGAAGTTCTTGTTTCTTGGTGTCTCTCATCTCCACTGGCTCTTACATTTTGTCTGTCTTCTCTTTGTATAGATTCCTGAGTGTTGAGGGGAGGGGTTTGGTGAAGACTTCCCATTAAGTATTGAGTGTTCCAAGTTTCTCTGAGAATATCTTCTAGTTTGAGGTTTCTGTGTTAGTTTCTACCTACTACCAGAGGAAGCTTCTCTGCTAATGGCTCTGTGAGTTACTTCAGTGAGTTGAGTCAGGTATATCCTATATGGACAGTTTTTAATAACATCTTGACAAACTCATCATGAACTGAAAATGTCAAAGTCATAATTATATTTAATATAACTATTGTCAAATTCTTAGTCCAGAATATGTCTGATATCAAGGAATTTCAACAAACCTAATGGAAGAAGTAATAGTGAAAAGTAGAAATGAATTTAATTATAATTACTAAACTAGAAAGACATATGACCTCGGCTGTATCTTTAAATTGGTGGAACAATGGAACGCAGAACAAAATATATCATGGTTAGATAGCCTTTAAATTATTGTGAAGTTAGTTATTACCTCAGGTCCAGTTCTGAAAGGTGCTACAGAAGTCCCTGTGATTTGAGGTACTAGTTTAGTTCATGTCATGAGAGGCTTCCTCTTGCTTGAAGTTTTGTTTCCTAGAATATGCTATTTCTCATTAATTCCTTCATTTATTTATTTACATCCCAATTGCAGCTTCCTCCTCCTCATCTCCTCCCAATCCTCCCCACTAATTTCTCTATTCCCATACCCCTCACGTTTACCTCAAAGAAGGGAAGACCTCCCATGGATATCAACCTGCCTTGGCATATCACCTTGAGGTAGGATTCAGTGCATCTTCTATTGATGCAACACAACTCAGCCCATCTAAGAGAAAGAGATCCAAAGGTAAACAACAGAGTCAGAGACAGACCCTATTCCCATTGTCAGAGGCCCCGCATGTGGACCAAGCAGAACATCTGTTACATGTGTGCGAAGGGCCTAGGTCAGCCCCATGCATGCTCTCTGATTGATAGTTCAGTCTTGATGGGCCACTATGGGCCCAGCTTAGTTGTTTCTGTAGGTTGTGTGGTGTCTATGACCCCTGTGGCTCCCATAATCTTACTCCCCTTCTTCTGCATGATTCCCCAAGCTTCACATAGTGTTTGACTGTAGGTATCTCCATCTATTTCTATCAGCTGCTGGGTGAAACCTCTCAGATGAAAGTTATGCTAACATCCTGTCTTGAAGTAAAGAAGAAAATCATTAATAGTATCAGGGGTCAGTTCTCTCTCATGGCAGGTCTCAAGTTGAACCAGTCATTGGCTGGTGATTCCCTCAATTTCTGGTCCCTTTTTATCCATGAATATCTTATAAGCAAGAATTGTTGTGGGTCTAACTATTTTGTGCCGGGGTTGATTTTCCTATCTGATATTATTCCCACTAGTGAGAACAAGGTCATACTGCTTATTCTACCTACAAGGCTCTACTGTTCTTACATTCCTATGTGAAAACAGTACAATTCCCGTATTATGCTATAAAAACTCATGATATTGATGAGAGTATATTGATTATGATTTCCAAGAAATACTATTTTTTTTAGTTTTGTGAGACAGGATCTTGCTATGTTTATCAGATTATGCTGGAACTTATGCTTGTAAACCAGACTGGCCTTGAATTTGAGCAATTCCTCCTCCCTCTCCATCTGCAATTCTTGAATTATGGATTGTGGCAGGACCTTCAGCACCTACAATCCTGAAAATATTTTAGTTACTCTCATCTAGGAGTTCAGCCTCCTAGAAGATTGGTACATTAACATTAGCATTTTAAAAATATACTTTATAAATTTATTAACACTACATCTCAATTGTTATCCCATCCCTTGTATTCTCCCATTCATCCCTCCCTCCCAGTTTCTCCTTACTCCCTACCCCTATGACTGTGACTGAGGGGGACCTCCTTTCCCTGAATATGCTCATAAGGTATCATGTCTCTCCTTGGTAACCTGCTATCCTTCCTCTGACTGCCACCAGGCCTCCACAACCAGGAGATGTGGTCAAATATGGGGCATCAGAGTTTGTGTAAAAGTCACACCTCTCTCTCCACTCAACTATGAAAAATGTCCTGTCCATTGGCTAGATCTGAGTAGGGGTTCAATATTCATTGCCCGTATTGTCCTTGGCTGGTGTCATAGTTTGAGCAAGACCATTGGGCCCATCATAATATTCTTCTTGTAGGTCTCTAGGACCCTCTGGATCCTTCTATTTACCCATTCTCCCATGCTTCTCTCACCTAGGGTCCCAATAAGATGTCCTCCCTTCTGTCCCACTTTCCTGGTAAGATATAAATGATTTTATACTGTGGGGAACTGGAGCTGTGCTGGTACTGATCATTACTTGTTTTTGTCTACAGTAGAAACATTACTTGTTTTTGTTTACAGTTGAAACATTGTGCTCCACTGGTTGCCTTCATTTTTCTTATTTTGAGTCTCAAGATTCGGCCCTTGGCTTGTTCCCTCTTGGGGACTTTCCACAGTGCTGTTCGATTGCTGGTTCCTCCCCTATATAAGCAGCTCTGTTACTCCCAATGAACAGCATTCTCTTAGGATGAATGACCCACTGTTGTATTGTCTTTTCAATCCAAAGACCCTTGCCGTAACCTAGACTAGTACCACAGGTGCTACAATATACTATTTGACTCTTTCTGCTCCTAGGTTAACTCATTCACTACGATCATTTCTAGTTCAATCCATTTGTCCACAAATTTCGAGAAATCCTTGTTTTTAATAGCTGAGGAGTATTCTACAGAGTAAGTTTACCACATTTTCTTTATTGATTCTTCTACTGAGGGGCACTTAGGCTGTTTCCATGTTCTGGCTATTATGAATAAGACTGCTATGAACATGGTTGAGCAAAGTTTCTTGTTGTGTGCTGGAGCATCCTCTGGGTATATTCCAAGGAGTGGAATAGCTGGGTCTTGAGGAAGCCCTATTCCCAGTTTTCTGAGACAGCATCAGATAGGTTTCCAAAGTTGCTGCATTAGTTTGCATTCCCCCCAGAAATGAAGGAGTGTTCCTCTTTCTCCACGTCCTCATCAGCATGCGGTGTCACTTGAAGTTTTGATTTTAGCCAATCTGATGTGTGTATGATGGAATCTCAGTGTCATTTTGATTTTCATTTCCTTGATGACTAAGAAGGTTGATCATTTCTTTAAGTGTTTCTCAGCTGTTCGATATTCCTCTGTTAAGAATTCTCTGTTTAGACCTGAGCTCCATTTCTCAATTGTGTTATTTGGTTTGGTGTTGCTTAATTTCTTGAGTTCTTTATATATTTTGGGTATAAGACCTTTGTCAGATGTAGGGTTAGGGAAGATCATTTCCCAGTATGCAGGCTGCCACTTTGTTTTGTTGACAGTTTCTCCTGCCTTACAGTAGTTTCTAAGCCTCATGAGGTCCCATTTATTTATTGTTGAATTTACGGCCTGGGGTATTGGTTTTCTGTTCAGGAAGTTGTCTCCTGTGCCAATCTGTTCCAGGCTCTTCCCCCACTTTTTGTTCTAAGCAATTTAGTGAATCTGGTTTTATATTGAGGTCTTTGATATACTTGGACTTGAGTTTTGTGCATTGTGACAAATATGGGTCCAATTGCATTTTTTTACACATAGACATCCAGTTAGACCAGCACCATTTGTTGAATATGCTATCCTTTTTCCATTGAAAAGATTTGGCTTCTTTGTCAAAAATCAAGTGACCATATGTGTGTGGATTCATATCTGGGTCTTTGACTCGAATAAACTGATCAACCAGCCTATTGCTGTGTGAGTACCATGCTGTTTTAATTACTGTTGCTTTATAGTACAGATTGAGTTCAGGTATGGAGATCTTTTATTGTACAAGATTGTTCTAGCTAATCTGAAATTTTTGTTTTTTTGTACTTCCATATGAAGTTGAGAATTGAACTTTCAATGTCTTTAAAAAATTGTGTAGGTATTTTGATGGGGATTACATTGAATCTGTACATTGCTTTTGGTAAGATGGCCATTTTACTATGTCTTTTAAAAATTGTGTAGGTATTTTGATAGGGATTACATTGAATCTGTGGATTGCTTTTGGTAAGATGGCCATTTTACTATGTTAATTCTCCCGATCCATGAGCAAGGAAGATCACTCCATCTTCTTATGTCATCTTCAATCTTTTTCTCCAGAGTTTTGAAATTTTTTTCAGACAAGTCCTTCACTTGCTTGGTTAGAGTAACTCCTAAATATTTTATATTACTTATGGTTAATGTGAAGGGTGTAGTTTTCCTAATTTCTTCCTCAGTATGATTTTCATTTGTATATAGAAAGGCTCATGACTTTTTTGACTTAATGTTTTATCAAGCCAATTTGCTAAAGGTGTTTATCAGCTGTAGTAGTTCTGTGGTACAATTTAGGGGGGAAGGTCATTTACATACACTATCATATTATATCCAAATAGGAATAATTTGACTTACTCCTTGCCCATTTAGAAAATCTTTATCTCCTTTTTTTGTCTTATTGCTCTGGCTAAGATTTCCAGTACTATATTTAAGAGATATGGAGAGAGTGGGCAGCCTTGCCTTGTTCCCCATTTTAGAGTAATTTCCTTGATTATATCACATTTGAATTTGATTTTGAGTATTGGCTTGATGTATATAGCCTTTATTATGTTGAGGGATGTGACTTGTACTTCTGATCTCTAAAAACTATAAACATGAATGGATGTTGGATTTCATCAAATGTTTCTCTGCATCTAAGGAAATTCTCATGTGATTTCTTATATTCAGTTTGTTTATATGATGGATTACATTGATGGATTTCAATATATTAAACCATGCCTGCATGCCTGGAAAGAAGCCTACCTAGTCATGGTGAATGATATCTTTGATGTGGTATTGTATTCATTTTGCAAGTATTTTATTTTATTTTATTTTTTTGCTGTGAGCTTGTAATACAGCTTTATTTTTAACTTGTAGCTTTTTTTAAAAATAAATTTATTCTTGTTACATCTCAATGATTATCCCATCCCTTGTATCCTCCCCCCCCCCATTTTCACATTATTCCCCTCCCCTATGACTGTTCCTGAGGGGGATTACCTCCCCCTATATATTCTCATAGGGTATCAAGTCTCTTCTTGGCTACCTGCTGTCCTTCCTCTGAGTGCCACCAGGTCACACCAACTCACTCATTATGATCATTTCTAGCTCAATCCATTTATCCACAAATTTCGGGAATTCCTTGTTTTTAATAGCTGAGTAGTATTCCATAGTGTATATGTACTACAGTTTCTTTATCCACTCTTCTACTGAGGGACACTTAGGCTGTTTCCATGTCTGCTATTATGAATAAGGCTGCTATGAACATGGTTGAGCAAAGTTTCTTGTTGTGTGCTGGAGCATCTTCTGGGTATATTCCAAGGAGTGGAATAGCTGGGTCTTGAAGAAGCCCTATTCCCATTTTTCTGAGATAGAACCAGATAGATATCCAAAGTGGCTGTAGTAGTTTGCATTCCCACCAGCAATGAAGGAGTGTTCCTCTCTCCCCACATCCTTGCCAGCATGTGGTGTCGCTTGAGTTTTTGATCTTGGCCATTCTGATGGGTGTAAGATGGAATCTCAGAATTGTTTTGATTTGCATTTCCCTGATGACTAAGGAGGTTGAGCCTTTCTTTAAGTGTTTCTCAGCCATTTGATACTCCTATGTTGAGAATTCTCTGTTTAGTACCAAGCCCCATTTCTCAATTGGGTTATTCAGTTTGGGGGTGTTTAATTTCTTGAGTTCTTTATATATTTTGAATATTAGACCTTTGTCAGATGTAGGGTTGGTGAAGATTTTTTTCCCAGTCTGTAGGCTGTCGCTTTGTTCTCTTGACAGTGTCTCCTGCCTTACAGAAGCTTCTCAGCCTCATGAGGTCCCATTTATTAATGGTTGACATTAAGGCCTGGGCCGTTGGTGTTCTGTTCAGGAAGTTGTCTCCTGTGCCAATATGTTCCAGGCTCTTTCCCACTTTTTCCTCTAAGTGGCTTAGTGTCTCTGGTTTTATGTTGAGGTCTTTAATCCACTTGGATTTGAGTTTTGTGCAAGGTGACAAATATGGGTCCAGTTTCATTTTTTTACACATAGACCTCCAATTAGACCAGGACCATTTGTTGAAGATGCTATCCTTTTTCCATTGAATGGATTTGGCTTCTTTGTCAAAAATCAAGTGACCATATGTGTGTGGATTCAAATCTGGGCCTTCGATTCGATTCCACTGATCAACCAGCCTGTTGCTGTAAAAGTACCATGCTGTTTTAATTACTATTGCTTTATAGTACAGTTTGAGATCAGGTATAGAGATTCCTCCGGAGCACCTTTTATTGTACAAGATTGTTTTAGCTATTCTGGGTTTTTTGTTTTTTCATATGAAGTTCAGAATTGAACTTTCAATGTGTTTAAAAAATTGTGTAGGTATTTTGATAGGGATTGCATTGAATCTGTAGATTGCTTTTGGTAGGATGGCCATTTTTACTATGTTAATTCTCCCGATCCATGAGCAAGGAAGATCATGCCATCTTCTCAGGTCATCTTCAATCTCTTTCTTCAGAGTTTTGAAATTTTTTTCATACAAGTCCTTCACTTGCTTAGTTAGGGTATCTCCTAGATATTTTATATTGCTTGTGGCTAATGTGAAGGTTGTGGTTTTACTAATTTCTTCCTCTGCAAGCTTGTCATTTGTGTATAGGAAGGCTACAGACTTTTTTGAGTTAATTTTGTATCCAGCCAATTTGCTGAAGGTGTGTATCAGCTTTAGGAGTTCTCTGGTGGAATTTTGAGGGTCACTTATGTACACTATAATATCATCTGCAAATAGGGATAATTTGACTTCCTCCTTTCCCATTTGGATACCCTTGATCTCCTTTTGTTGTCTTATTGCTCTGGCTAGAACTTCGAGTGCTATATTGAAGAGATATGGAGAGAGTGGGCAGCCTTGCCTTGTTCCCGATTTTAGAGGAATTTCCTTGAGTATCTCAGCATTTACTTTGATTTTGCCTATTGGCTTGCTGTATATAGCCTTTATTATGTTGAGGAAAGTGCCTTGTATCCCCGATCTCTTTAAATCTTGAAACATGAATGGGTGTTGAATTTTATCAAATGCTTTCTCTGCATCCAAGGAGATGATCATGTGGTTTTTTATTTTCAGTTTGTTTATATGGTGGATTACATTGATGGATTTCCGTATATTAAACCATCCCTGCATGCCTGGAATGACGCCTACTTGGTCATGATGAATGATATCTTTGATGTGTTCCTGTATTCGTTTTGCAAGTATTTTATTTAGTATTTTTGCATCTATGTTCATAAGAGAAATTCGTCTGAAATTCTCTTTCTTTGTTGAGTCTTTGTGAGGTTTATGTATCAATGAGACTATGGCCTCATAGAATGAATTTGGTAATTTTCCATCCATTTCTATCTTTTGGAGTAGCTTGAAGTGTATCGGTATTAGCTCGCCCTTGAAGGTCTGGTAGAATTCTGCACTGAAACCATCTGGCCCTGGGCTTTTTCTGGTTGGGAGACCATCGATGATTGCTTCTAATTCTGCAGGGGAAATGGGACTATTTAGCTTGTTTATCTGTTCTTCATTCAACTTTGGCAAGTGAAATTGATCAAGAAAATCGTCCATTTCCCATAGATTTTCAAATTTTGTGGCATATATGCCTTCAAAGTAAGATCTTATGATTCTTTGTATTTCTTCAGCGTCTGTTGTTATGTCTCCCTTTTCGTTACTGAAATTGTTGATTTCAGTACTGTCCCTCTGCCTTTTAGTTAGTTTGGCTAAGGGTCTGTCTATCTTGTTGATTTTCTCAAAGAACCAGCTCTTGGTTTTGTTGATTCTTTGGACTGCTTTCTTAGTTTCTAATTTGTTAATTTCAGCCCTGAGTTTGATTATTTCCAGGCGTCTACTCCTCTTGGGTGTTTCTGCTTCTTTTTTTTCTAGGGCTTCCAGTTGTGTTGTTAAGATGCTTATGTGCGATGTTTCCAATTTCTTTTTAAAGGCACTTAGTGCTATGAATTTTCCCTCTTAGCACTGCTTTCAATGTATCCCATAAATTTGGGTATGTTGTTTCTTCATTTTCATTGAATTTCGGAAACTCCTTGAATTCTTTCTTTATTTCTTCCCTGACCCAGGTCTCATTTAGCAGAGAGCTGTTTAGGTTCCATATACCTGTAGGCTTTTTGTTATTTCTGTTGTTGTTGAAATGCAGCCTAAGAGCATAGTGATCTGATAGGATACAAGGTATTATTTCAATCTTTTTGTATCTATTGAGACTTGCTTTGTGACCTACGATGTGATCAATTCTGGAGAAGGTTCCATGGGGTGCAGAGAAGAAGGTGTATTCCTTCTTGTTTTGGTGAAAGGTTCTATAGATATCGGTTAGATCCATTTGATCCAGGGCATTGGTTAATGATGTTATTTCTCGGCTTAGTTTCTGTTTCAATGACACATCCTTCAGTGACAGTGGGGTGTTGAAGTCTTCCACTATTATTGTGTGGGGATCGATGTGTGGTTTAAGCTTTTTTAGGAGATCTTTTACAAATGTGGGTGCCCTTGTATTGGGAGCATAGATGTTCAGAATTGTGATGTCATCTTGGTTGACTTTACCTTTGATGAGTATGAAGTGTCCTTCCTCATCCCTTTTGATTAATTTTGGTTGAAAGTCTATTTTGTTCGATACTAAAATGGCTACGCCTGCTTGCTTCTTGTGAACATTTGCTTGAATATTTTTCTCCAACCATATACCCTGAGGTAATGCCTTTCATTATGGGTGAGATGTATTTCTTGAATGCAGAAGAATGTTGGGTCTTGCTTATGTACCCACACAGTTAGTCTGTGTCTTTTTATTGGAGAATTCAGGCCATTGATGTTGAGAGATATTAATGACCAGTGACTGTTAAGAGTCTTAATTTTGATTTGTTTCCAGGCGAGCGTTTGTGTAGTTGTGTTTTTGCCATGGGATAGTTATCAATTTCCTGGACAGTTTTGGTTGTAGCTTGACCCTTTGGGATGGAGTTTTCCTTCTAGTACCTTCTGTAAAGTTGGATTTGTGGAGAGGTACTTTTTGAATTTGTTTTTGTCATGGAATATTTTGTTTTCTCAATCAATGGTTATTGATTATTTTGCTGGGTAAAGTAGTCTGGCCTGGCATCTGTTGTCTCTTAGGGTTTGCAGGATCTCTGTCCAGCCCCTTCTGGCTTTTATGGTCTCTGCTGAGAAGTCGGGTGTAATTCTGATAGGTTTACCATTAAATGTTATTTGGCCCTTTTCTCTTGCAGCTTTTAATATTTTTTCTTTGTTCTGCATGTTTTGTGTTTTGATTATTATGTGGCAGGCAGTTGTTCTTTTCTGGTCAATTCTAGTTGGTGTTCTGTAGGCCTCTTGTATGTTTATAGGCATTTCTTTCTTTAGTTGGGGAAATTTTCATCTATGATTTTGTTGAGAATAGTTTCTGGGCCCTGGAGTCTGATGTCTTCTCTTTCTTCAATGGCTATTATCCTCAGATTTCTTCTTTTCGTGGTGTCCTTGATTTCTTGGATGTTTTGTGTCAGGATTTTTCCAGATTAGGCATTTTCAAGATCTGTGATTGTATCTTCTAGATCTGAGATTTGTTCCTCGATGTCTTGGATTCTGTTAGAAAAGCTCACTCTGTGTTGCTCACCTTCTTCTCTGAGGTCTCACGTTCTCGTTTTTCTTCTGTCTGTGTGTTTATCATTGAATCTATTTTCATTTTGAGATCTTGAACTGATTTTTTGATTTCTTTCGTCTGATTGTTTGTATATTCCTGAGTTTCTTCCATTGCCTCTTTATTGTCTTCAGAGCTTGAACCGTTTTATTTATTTCTTTCATCTGGTTGTTTGCATTTTTCAGCAGTTTTTCCAGTTCCACTCTATGTGCTTCTTTTATGTCTCTCACCTGTTTTTCTGCATCTTCCTGCATTTGATTATGAATTTTATTTGTTTCCTCCATTATCATCCTCATTACTAAGGATTTGAGGTTATTTTCTTGTATTTCCGTTGTTTTTGAGTTCTCTGGGTTGTTTTCTTTGGGATAGCTAGAAACTGGAGACGCCATGTTGTTTTGGTTTTTTTTTTTTTTTTTTTTTTTTTTTTTTTTTTTTTTTGCGTATGCTTTTTTGTTGTCCTTTAGACATCTTGGTTTCTTTGTTTTTGTTGGGTAGCTTCCAGAGTTGGATGGACGGTGTCTGATGATAGATTCACTTGTTTTCTCATGATTTCCCTAAGCTGCAAGCTCAAAGCTTCACTGGTGTGGATGTTAGGAGGTTAGCCCTGTTGTTCTGGTCTCTCACAGCCAGTGATCTTCAGCCCCCCTGTGCTGTGGATCCTGCAATTGTTCTGGGTCTTTGAATGAGCGTTGGGTCAGGCCCAGGTATCCACAGCCTTCTGTGTTCCCTGCCAAGTCTAGCCAGGAGCACTGGGCCCGAACCACGGGATGAACTCAGCTAGATTCTCAGGGCCTGAACCGTCTGCTGTCCCCATCCCGCGGGTATAGTTATTCGGGTTCTTGAAGGGGGTCGCGGCCTGTAAATAAGAATTGGCGGGAGAGAAGACACGACTCTTGAAAGGTTGGTCTTATCAAGAGTCATTTACTGAAAGCAGGTGTATGATTTTTAAAGTGTGCTTCAGGAAGGGCGGGGGAAGGAGGGAGAGCAGTGGGAGAGTACAGAATCTTCTGGGGTAGGAACCCCTGGGACAATGTATGGGGCGGGGGGAGGAGACAGGTGGCCCCGCGGTCCTCTCCCAGTTAGCACAGCACGTCAGATGTTCATGTACCGTGACTCCTGTGAAAGGCTACAAAGCCACGGTACGCTGAGTGTTCCTTTTCTCAGGGCCAAGTTCCCTCTCCTGGGGCCAAGCACGACATTTGCGGTTTTTCCGTTGCCAGGCAAGATGCTTGATAAGTTCTTTCTGTATAGGCTGGCTGGAAAGGGTCAGCTGGAGTTCAACGCAACCAGGGTCTCTCAGCTCAGCCAGGGTCTCTCGACTCCCGACATCTCCCCTTTCCCTATTTAATAAAGGCCCAGCACACCACATGCCAAGAAAGTTCTCACACATTCCAGAGAGTGCTGGCCGTCGGGGTGGCGGAAGGCGAAAACTGGTGCCACATGTGGGTGCAGTACTTCGCAGCTCTCCATAGGGTGTTATATGGGCAGTGAGCTTAGGAAAAGGAAATGGTCCGATCAAGGCTGGAGCATTTCTCAGAGCCAACTGATCAAGGACCATCTTAGAGGTGCCACTCAGTGCCATCCCGCATGCAATGGGCAAGCTTCCCTGCGGGGTGCAATGGCCACTGGGTGCACGCAGATATAGGGTGCTTTACGACGTGCAATGGCAACTAGGGCCAGTCGAGTGCAAAGGCCATGCAGAAAGAAGAGAGAGAGACTCACTGCAAGTTAGTTATGTAGGACTTACAGGCAGCCTGCCAGGCCTGGGGGAATGATCTGACCTCTAAGGCAAAAAGGCTGTGCGGTAAGAACTGAGGATGATGGGAAGGGGCTTGATGAGGTTACCAGAAATGCCTGGGGCAGAGTCGAGCCCTCCATTTGGCATCGCGTAATCCCTGGAAATGTAGGGGTTGTCCATAGGGCTGCTGTGAAGGCTGTTGGACCCTTGAAGTCTCTGTTTTGGAGGCATTATTTTTAGGATCTTCTGAGGAGAGGCGGTGGTAATGGACCTGTATATTCTTGGTAGCAGAGTCAACCTGGCTTTTAACAAAGGTGGTTAAACGATGGAAGGCCCAAGGCCCAAAATAAAAGAAGAGGAGGATCCCCACAAGGGGGCCCAGGAGGCTGGGCAAGAGGGTAGAGAGCCAAGGGGA